>NC_088360.1:52272715-52280215 GCF_034508935.2 Berghia stephanieae | reverse complement strand
TGGATGAATCATGAATCAATATTTGATCATGTACCAGTTTATTACTTAAGATATATGCTTGTTCAATGCTTAATATGGTATGTCAATATAATGTGTTGGTGTGCAAATTGAACATAGAATAACCCGATGACTTAATTGTCATATAAAAACTACATTTTGTTCTTCAATCTTTTGTATTTTTACACGTTATTACCTCATTCTCATGACCGAAGTGGTCGCAGGGGAGACATGAGAGATGATTTTGTTGTAAGGGTCCTCCATCCAAATATGTCCTTAGCTTTCCTCATTAGTGCTGGGTTGTCCATTATTTGGATTGAAAATAGAAAATGGTTCCGGTCTATTTAACTCACACGGATGGAGGCATTTATTTCTTTTCTAGGACCCTTGCAACTTTTCAAGTCCGCCCATGTCCTAATATAAACCAAATCAATACCTGCCGTGAGGTTGTTTTCCTTTCTGCCATACCATTCAATACATAATTACCAATTATAATCCGATCAAGGAAGCCAGTCAGTCATTTTCAACAGCGTTGCGCTTTGGTTAGTACAGAGCCCCACGGGATCTATTTGGTTATATCAAATTACACCTGTTGGGGCAGTTACATAAAAGGTCTTAAACGTAAGATTAAGTAAATTGTGACATCACGACTGACCGTTCAGGGCGTTTGTTGACTGGAATGCTATAAATCAAGTTATGATGCTCATCAACTACCCTCTTTTTCTCTCTCTTTCTTATAAACTCTATATCTTGTATTTGTAGTCAATCTCTTTCACGACTTCTTATACCCCGCTTCTCCTCTCACCCTCTTCATCTTTTTCTTCTTCTTCCTCCTCCTCCTCCTCTTCCACGTCCTGCTCCACCTCTTCCCCCCCCCCTCCTTCTCCTCCTCCTCCTCCTCCTCCTCCTCCTCCTCCTCCTTCTTCTTCTTCTTCTTCTTCTTCTTCTTCTTCTTCTTCTTCTTCTTCTTCTTCTTCTTCTTCTTCTTCTCCTCCTCCTCCTCCTCCTCTTTATCCTCCTCCCCCTCCTCCTACTCCTCCTCTCCTCCTCCTCCTCCTCCTCCTCCTCCTCTCATCGTTGTAAAAATATATTTGCAATGGAAAAGAACCCTTTACTTAGAAGGCTCATTTTATTTAAAACCAACACCTGGCCAAACTTACTTTACATTACTTATAATGAAATAATATTATTATCTTCTCTCACCAGGTCTAACGTCACTAAAAGAGGGACGTCTCTGTTTATTAGTGTGCTGAATTTTCACTGCCCCAATCTTGAACAGAACTGACGTGATATTCAATATTTATTGGATTGCAAACTATTACATACATTTTATAAAAGATAATTAGTATTGTATAATTTAAGCCCTTTGTTTCACGCGAAAAAAAGGATTACTTATAGTATTTGGGAATAGTGCACAGACGAGTTCGACGAATCACAGGAATTTCTAGGAATAAATAGGATTGGAATATTCTGCAGGCCCACCAGACTGACTACCATTGTTCCAGTTTCGGGAGAGGCGGGGTCAGCCTCTCTCATCTTCATAATGTCCATATCGGGTAATTACATTATAATACTTTAAATCATCATCATCATCATCCTCATCATCATCAACATCATCATCATCATCATCATCATCATCATCATCATCATTATCATCATCATCATCATCGTCGTCGTCATCATCATTATCATCATCGTCGTCATCACTCACCACCACCACCACCACCACCACCACCTCCATCATCATCATCATCATCATCATCATCATCATCATCATCATCATCATCATCATCATCATCATCATCATTATTCGCTCCTCCTTTTCCCCTATCTTCTCATAATCCTCCTCCCTCCTCCTCCTCCTTTTCTCTCTCTCTCTCTCTCTCTCTCTCTCTCTCTCTCTCTCTCTCTCTCTCACTCTTCTCCTTGTAAATGTATTCGCGTTGGTCAAAACAATATGCAAAACATATCGGGATTTGAATCCCAGACATTTTGTTCGATAGATAAGCAAAATTATACCACAAAATCATCGACCAGCCCTACTCCGTCAAAACAAGACAATGATGGCGAGTCCGATTGTCTTCAAGCCAACCAAAGTCCGCAACGTTATTTCGATGACAAGACTCTCTCCTTCATATCCTGACAAAACACTTTTTTTTTATAGTGGCAAGAAAACTGATACTTCTGATTATATCGTATCGTTTAATCGTATAGTATCGTATCATATCGTTTAATAGCTAATAGGTTCTAAAACATTTAAATGCTTTGTGTTTCTTTCATGCATAGAGCAAATTTATCAACATTATGTAAACAACATTCATTGTTAATTTATAATATTGAGTATTAATTATCTAATACGTACATAAGTATCATAGTCATTATTTGTAGTTTAATTTTCTCTATTTACATTCTATTTGGCATGTCATTCAAAAGTTTCATATAATTGATTTGCAAAATGCAATAATATCCAATGTCATAATATATTCAACGCTTGAAATGGCTTTAACTTGCCTGGGAGTTAAAAAAGAAGGTTTTGTAATGTTTTATTTGTTTTTTTTTACCCTTCTTTTTCCCCCCACAAATTGGTGCTCATTTCAATCAATCAATAGATATAGAAACAAAGTTTTCTATTCAAAATAAAAAGGAGTATTTTGGCAGTACTTTGAAAAAATACTATTTCAAATTTTGGCAAGGTAACTGGTCATTTTAATATCGGACGATAAAAATTACCCTAATCTTGTCCAAAAAAAAATACCAACAAAAAAACAAAACAAATCAAAAAAAAAAAAAAAACAAAAAAAAAAAACAACAACAAAAAACAAAAACAAAAACAAAAACAAAAAAGCAAAAAAAAAAAAACAAAAAAAAAACAAAAAACAAAAAAATAAAATAAACAAAACAAAACAAAACAAAACAAAACAAAAACATCAAACAAAGCTCTCAAACCTGAGACTTCGTTAAATCCCAGGTTTGACATATTTTGTTTCCAAGAAAAGGGTTATCTTAATCGAGCTATATTTGTAGGATGTGATTTCTGGTCAAAAGTTTAAATACGTGTTTTTCCCGGAGTACGACTGTGTTCGTGTCGTCATGTCGGATGCCACAGGAGTTAGGCAGGTTGCTAGAGAATTGACTGCTTTATGGCATGCCATAACATTGAGCCCACACATTCTATTATTTTGGCCACAAAACTTTTACTTCATAATATAATATGGTCAAATAGGATGACCTCCCGATTTGTCAAAACGTCTCAAACCTATGACGTCAAAAAGAAGCCTCAAGTTTGATTGTTTTGCTAAGTTGGGGTTCAAATTAATCGATCAATATTTGGAGTAAACGTGTTCTAGCCAAAAAAAAATATTTTAAAATTATTTTTCAAGTTCGATAGTTTTGTTTCAGAATATTTGGCTAGTCAAACGCCGTCCTATGCCCGCTATCATCCAAGACTAAAACTTGGCCAGTCTTTAGTCCAAAAGGCAATTCATCACCATCATTTTAGACAGACCTGTCAACCAGCCCTGACAACGCAATTCGTCACATCTTCAACTGGACCATACGTAATGAGGTTTTAACCCAAGATAATTATAACCTATAAAAGGCACGAATCTAAGAGACTAGTTATCTTACGAACCGTACTGACTCCGGAGTTCTGACCGGGTTTGAATTTTGAAAGCTAAATAATAATTTACCGTCAGAATAATGTGTCGTTATTTTATTTTGCTCAGAACATCCCGGAAGACATGCACGCACACAAATACACGCATACGTACCTACACACTCACAATCTGACAGGCACACACATATGTAACCCATCGCATCAATCAAGTATTGTGTTAGGATGTCAGAACGTTCAAAGTCAAGCGAATGGTACTCCGATAAACAACATCATTTATCTTAACTTTAAATGCGGCTATATGGTCTTGTGATATGACACTCGCTTTCGGATCGGAAGGTCCAGGGTTCGAGTCTAGCTCGGCGCATAGTTGAGTCCTTGGAAAAGGCTCTTTATTCACTTTCTCTCACCGTACTCAGGTGTAAAATGAGCACCTGACCGTTAACAGCGCTGTCTCTGTCCGAAAAAAAAATGTAATATCGCCTAACAGGCGTCATGTCTCGTTCTTCATGTTATGTGTTGCTGTTGGTCAGGGACTCCTTGTAAAGCGCTTTGAGCACGTTTAGTGGATATTGCGCTATATAAAAGCATACGTTTTTTTATAAACTCGCCTAACTACATACGTTGTTTCGAATATGTTTTATGCTATAAAATCAATTTGCAACATTTATTGGTTGACTCCAAACCTAGATTCACGTCGCTCCAAACTCATACCAAATTAAAACGTTCGATCAGAATGAAGTAAAAAAAAAAAACAAAAAAAAAAAAACCGTCGCTTTACAAAGTACAACCTCTCGCATTGTTATTTATTGTGATCTTCAATAATTTACAGGTGGCTGAGATCAAAGTTGTGATAGTCTTTGGTTTGGATTTGGCGACATCTCGCCTATGAAGGAGAGAGACGAATCAATTTGCATAATATTATCACGGCATATCCCATTCCTATCCACCCTCTTTCACCTATTCCTTAATTAATCCACTGTTTTAAGAAGTAGTCCAAGGTAGAAAAAGGCCCTGGTTCGAAAAGTGAGCCTTTCAATTGCTCATCTTAAGCTTTCATAATGTGTAAAATCCACTAAATATTCTCAATTCACTTTGCAATAGGTCCCATACCAACGGCAACACTTACATTTTTTTTGACGAGACATGACCCCTTTAAAGCGACGTTACATTTATTTTTCGGACAGAGACAACGCTGTTGTGAATCATGGCACTAATTTTACACCTCAGTATGGTGAGAAAATGCGAGTAATCAACGTTTTCCTGGACTCAACTTTGCTCCGCCCCAGGGCAGGACTCGAACCAGGAACCTACCGGTTCATAGGACGAGTGCCCTACTACTACAAAACCGTAAAGCCGCACACCATCTAATGGAAACAGTTCGCCTCAATTCACGACTTTCGTTCCCCATCTCATATTATAACAGTCCCTTGGACCTTCAGACTTCAGAGGCAGAACGGATATATTTATGTTACTTATCACAGGGAAATGCCTTGCCACTACAATATTACACCAATACATCATATCTTAGTATCACGCCTATGACACATTATCACGGAGGTAGCGATATAATCATAATTATACTCGCGTGACTTTCATTGTATACTCTGCATTAACATCTATGTTTGTACTCTGATAAAATACACTGTTTTCATTTTGGTCAAAAGTCTTAAACTTCAAATTTTCATCTATTAAAACGACACCCAACTTGTTAAAAACTATCTAAGCCTTTATTTAAAGATTCAGGCTTGAGAGTTTTGGCAAGGTGAGTTAAAAAAAGATTTTTAGCTCAATTGATTTAAGAAGCCAAAATTCAAATAAAGTGTCAGAAAAAAGCAAAACTGATGTCTATACTACTATTCAATGATTAATAATCACATTATTTGGTAGAAAGATGGCCCTTATAATGGGGGATTATAACAAAAAAAATTCCTCCGCAGTGTAGCAAAAGATGCGCTCTTGCATTAGTCGGTGTTTTCCCTTCGATAGGAAGATATGGGCGGACCCGCCCAAGCCCCTTGTGCACAATGGACTATCTTCTCTTGCTTGGTGTTTTCCCTTCGATAGGAAGATATGGCGGACCCGCCCAAGCCCCTTGTGCACAATGGACTATCTTCTCTTGCTTGGGAGTCCCGATAGCTCAGCTGATACAGCACTCGTGTCACTCGCGAAGGAACTGAGATTAATCCCGTGTGATTTGAAATAGGTAGTTGGGTCAATTAGATCTGGCGGAAAGTACTTTTCGATAAACTAGCGTCCTTTCTAAAGGGTTGCAAGCAATTGCTATTGTCTATTTCACGCTATGAAACCGGGACATACACCGGTTCCATGGATCCAATGGCTGATTTTGCTTTTGCTTTCCACAAAGAACTATAAACGTTATCACAATCGTCACCTGTACGATAAACATCAGATCATCATCATCATCATCATCATCATCATCATCATCATCATCATCATCATCATCATCATCATCATCATCATGTGAACCCCCACTATTGTCTTTACACATCCATTTCCAGGTTGCCCATCCCTAGAAAACACAGGTCTTGAGCTGTCCACCACCAACAGGACAGAGGGAACCGTCGTATATTTGAGCTGTGACGACTTTGGACACAGACCATCCGGAGGCATAGAAAAGACAGAATGTTTATCTTTTGGTAATTGGAGCACATCCATCCCATCTTGTGAATGTAAGAATATTAAGAATTTTTCCAGTACATATTATTGTCACAAAATGCTTTATTTATCTTTCTTAGGCACCAAAAAACCCCGTTACTAATCAGCTTTTTACTTTGCGAAGTCATGTTTGAGTGAACATGGTTTTTGAGTTAATTCATCTGTTCCAACGTTTGTGAGGCTTTGTGGTCTTGTGGCAAGACACTCGTCTTCACACCCGTAGGTCCTTGATTTGAGTCCCGCGTTGTGTGCTGAAACTTGAGTCCTTGAGAAAGGCTATTTGCCGCATTCTCTCATCGCACTCTGTTAAATGAGAACCTGATCGCTAACAACGTTGTCTCCTAGAGAGAAAAAAAACATGTAACATCGCCTCACAGGCTTCATTTTTCGTCCTTTATTTTAAACATTGCTTTTTGCTTCAGAATCCTAGTAAATATCGTTGAACTCTTTTAATAGCTCAGGTGTTTTTCTTTCACACTCAAGTTCAAACGACTTCACAAAAATGGAGTGTGACCCGCCAAGTTTCAAACTAATACCCCACACCCAACTTCCTCCACCCGTCATACTTAAAGAACGTATTCTTCGTCTCTTTTGAGGTCATGGTCTCAGTTTAGTAAACTGACCCTAGGTACTCAGATTACCAAGTCTGATAGCCCGATGCATTTATGATTATGGGTTTTGATTTGACATTGTTGTAATGGACAATATTTTGCGTTGATTTGAGAGTATTTCCAATACAAAAATGAGCCCATAACAGTTAAGGTTATGTATTTATTAGTTGCATTGTACATTGGTACGGCACCTATAAGGTGCTATGCTACATCAGCATAAAAGTGTCACGGTCACAGGGAATCCACATATCGGGCCCAAGCACGTCTGTTCCTGGCTAGATCACAATTTCGTCATTGGGCATAGAATCCAGCCCGTGTAGTAGAGTGCCTGCTGGTCTTCAAGTAGGTCATAAAAGTTAAGGTTATAAACTTGAACTTGAGCTTTTATATACGTAGCGCAATATCCACTGAACGGGCTCAAAACGCTTTCCAAAGTGTCCCTGACCAACAGCAACACGTGACATGTAGAACGAGACATGAAGCCTGTTAGGCGATAATACCATTTATTTTTCGACAGAGACAAAACTGTTAACGGTCATGTACTCATTTTACACCTGAGTACAGTGAGAGAATGTGAGTAAAGAGCCTTTTTCAAGGACT
>NC_088360.1:52262715-52267715 GCF_034508935.2 Berghia stephanieae | reverse complement strand
TTACCAGCCTTTTTAAGAAAAGCCTATTTATGTGAAGAGTGTTTCAAGCCCAAGCAGCAAAAAATATCCAACTCCTAGATCGAAAAGGAAACCCATGGATTGACTATGAGAACAACACCTTTGACATAACCTTGTTGTCAAAGAGAATAAATCTTAATGTTAAGAGTTAACTGTAGATATCTAGCATATAGTTACTGGACGAATAGAACGGGCAATTCGAGTTTTGCTTTTGTCATCAATATCGAAAGAAACCACCGATAGAACTGAATTAATAAATACGCCGGTAAAACGCTTTTATTTTCATTTTGACCTGGACCTTTTGCTTCACATACCGATGGACTAAAACAACTACCAACTTGTCAAACAGTCTTGAATCCAGGACTTCAAGGAAGACAGTCTCAGGTTTCACACTTTTTGACATTTAGGGATCAACTAATTCTATTAATAAATGAAAAAAAAGTTTCCGGACTGAAATGTAATGAAAGCATTTTCTCAATGTGCGCCTGAATAGCACTTGTGCTATTCCCCCCCCCCCCCCTCATTTCTTTTCTATATAAGTATCGATCAAACAGACACGAACAACAAATGGATCACTGACGTTGATCAAAATAATCGAGAACGTACCTAGTGAAAGGTCAGGACGTATTATGTTCTTGTCTATGGTTGATGAATGAGTTTAATTCCGATTATACAGAATAAAAAATATGTCGACCGAAATGTCGCAAATATACTATACATGTTTTTCTCTCTCGCTGTCTTTGCATGTCATACTTTAAAAGGCTCTGCTCTTGTTCGTGCAGTTCCTTTTTGGACGAATTATATATATATATATATATATATATATATATATATATATATATATATATATATATATATTATATATATATAGAGAGAGAGAGAGAGAGAGAGAAGAGAGTTATATTTTGTTATCTTACTTAATCATTTATCTTGAAAACTTTCCATGAAGGAGTACACCATGTTATACATTCGTCTCCATCTACAGTTTTTATAAGACCAATCTCTCTTTTGTAACACATAGGACATCACCTCAATCCACATTTTTTTCAAGTCACCATTTGGGCAGTTTGTTTTGCTGTTTACATTAAAATACGCATTTTAACATTCGATTATTGCCATCCGATATAGTAAAGAATGCATCTAAGAGCCTAAAAAAATTAATGACTTTATTTTGCTTTTGTCAATTTCACCTTTTACAAAGCTTAACTTAGAAATGATATGAAAGGCTGCATTTAATTTCTATGTCATCTATTAAGAAAATAAAAAAAATTATGCCCTTCCGCCACAACATAATACGATATCGTCGCCTAGGCATTCCACGAAGGAATATAGGTAATTCATCAAACAGGATGTCTGATGACAACAGGAATCACCCATGTTGTCCAAGTGAGCGAATTGGGGGTAAATAATCTTGCCCAATGAAAAAAAAACCGAAAGTGGCTGAAGCGGGAGCCGAACCCGGGACTATCCGGGTCACAGTGCAATGCCTTATCTATGTCATCTATAACCTCTGGAGAAATACGTACACACTGGCCATTAGAAGCTGTACCTCTCTCTTCGTACAACTGGACTCAAGCCCATGATTATTTATGAGAAACTGAGCTGGATGTCTTTGGACATAGTGTCGCATTGATGTTGATGGATGTGTGTCGTGTTGTGGTAGAGTAGAGGTGTGGTTCCCACCTGTGATATAGTACTTAAAAACAGTGTGTTACCCTGGCAAAACACGTGTCTTTTATTTTGGTCAGTAAACATTTTACTTCAACAATCGAAGAATTACAATGGCCATAAAGCTTGTCAATCACTCCCCCTAAAATGGAGGCCTTTGTACGCATTTACACTATTACACGAAATAGATTGAGAAAGAGTCTATGAAACATGCCAGGAAAAGCAGAAAGAAAAATACAAAAACAAACAAAACAACAACTACAAAAAAAAAAAAAAAAAAAAAAAAAAAAACAACAGAGAAAAACAAAAAACAAAAACGACATCCAACAAAAATCAAAAACAGAAGAAAACCAAAGAATAAACAAAACGAAAAAAAAAAGTCAGCCCGCCTCGACTTATTTTGTTTTTTTGGGGATGTTTTTTTTTTCCTTGTACATTTCTTTCTTCTTTAGTCTTGCACTTTTTCATTTAATAATGCCCGCTCCTTAATTTGTCACAATATATTGAAGCTTTCTTGTGTAAATCGTTTCGCTCAATAAGGTTTAACAAGACGTTTTTACACAAGGACAAAATTTGAAAAAAAACATTGCATAAACACCAGTAACTATTGCAGTGATGGGTATACTTTTGAGAAAAAGCTCAAAAGAAAACAGTTTTTCCTCACTAATCATCAGGGAATGAAACACCCCTCAGTCAGAATTTCTGGAAACCAGTCACAGCTAACCATTAAAAAAAACCCAACAAAACCCCCCGCAAAAAAAAACCCAAAAAAAAACAAACAAAAAAAACAAAACAAAAACAAAACTTGAGGTTTTATATGGCGCAATATCCACTAAACGTGCTCAAAGCGCTTTACAAATGATCACTGACCAACAACAGCAAGCAAACATATAGAGCGAGACAGACGCCTGTTGGGCAACGATACAATATTTTTCGGAGCGAGACATCGCTGTTAACGACCAGGTACTCATTTTACACCTGAGCACGGTGAGAGAATGTGAGTAAAGAACCTTTTCCAAGGACTCAACTATGCGCCGAGCGAGGCTCGCACCCAGGACCTTCCGATCCGAAAGCGAGTGTCTTACCACTAGACCACATAGCCGGCGAGAGGGAGAGGGTTAAGATGCCTCTCCACATAGCATAAAGTCACAAATCTGACACTCATCGATTGATTAAAGATCTCTGACTGATCGAAAAAAGAGCCTCAAGTCTGATACTTGAAAGAAGTCTTAGGTTTGATCTTTTTTGGGCAAGTTTAGACCATATTATTTAATTGTTTGTTGGAGTGGAATTTTTGGTCCAAATATCAAAAGTGTTGTGATAGACTACTGTATACTGAATACTAACAATGACATTTTTACTTTCTACCAGAATGTTTGATTCTAGTCATCCCAGCTCCTCTCCTGTCACCGGTTATAACGGGCCTTACAACGACAGGGACTATAATATTGATCCATATGTCATATATCAAGAGTAAGTGAACATGGCTTTGTTTTAAAGAGAATAATCGTTGCTGTCCTTGTTATCATTGTCGTCGTTGTCGTGGTCGTCGTCGTAATCAACATCATTAATCATCATCATCATCATCATCATCATCATCATCATCATCATCATCATCATCATCATCATCATCATCATCATCATCGTCATCATCATAATCATCATCATTATCATCGTCATCATCATAATCATCATCATCATCATCATCATCATCATCATCATCATCATCATCATCATCATCATCATCATCATCATCAGGCAATTTATAACTCCGCTTGGCCCGTGTTGATACTTAACTAACAGGCAACGTCTCAATGAAGGCGCTATAATGACAAATACCTAAACATAATTTGAGGGGGCAATATCTTCACTTCACAGAGCACTGAAAAGAAACTAAATCTGATTATATTCTATACTCTGTAAAAAATAAGATACCCATCAAATCAAATGAAGGCATTGCTATTTACTGCAGAACACATTTTTGATTTCGGTCAGAAAAGTTCTACTATTACATCTTTCTATTACAACGAACCCCGACGCCTAAAAAATGAAGTAAAAAATCATAAACGTGAGATTTAAAAGAAATTTCATTGTTTTTTGGGGAAATTTTTTGACTCGCTGCGTTTATGTGGTAATGGATCGGAATGGACCGGATGAATAAAACTCTGTTCGCCATACCCTTACTAACTATATGAAAATCATCATATTAAATTCTTTACGATACAACCAGCATTTTTCTCATTCAAATTTGCTTTTGTACATCACAAAATTTGAAGAAATGTTTTTGATATTATAATAAGAACTAAATGATGTTTTGTAAAGCTTGTTTTGCTTAACAGAATTACTTATAATTAAAGAAAAACTAGAACATATATATATTTTGAGCAATATCCACTAAACGTGCTCATAGCGCTTTACAAGGGGTCATTGACCAACAGCAACACGTAACATATTGAAGCCAGGACATTCCGATCCGAAAGCTTGTGTCATAT
The DNA here is from genome assembly GCF_034508935.2 of Berghia stephanieae. Taxonomy (NCBI): domain Eukaryota; kingdom Metazoa; phylum Mollusca; class Gastropoda; order Nudibranchia; family Aeolidiidae; genus Berghia; species Berghia stephanieae. The sequence goes on along the minus strand of NC_088360.1, from coordinate 52,263,537 downwards.
CATTAGACCACAAAGAGGCACAATAGCATAGCAGGCAGGCTGCTTATCTCTTTTGATTAAGTATTTTTAAAAATCAATTTGTAATGTTTAGTTGGGAATGGCGTTCCTGTGAAAATTCTGAAAAGGGTCGGTAAGGCGAGAGTTAAAATCAAAATAATGGTAAAAAGGAAATTTAAGCTTTTTGAAGTATAAGAAACAAAACGCAATTGAAGTAGTGGTTCTCCAAAATACTCTCACTCCGTTTTTCCCATTTTGAGATATTGAGGATTATTTCTCCTAAAATTTCTCATTCGTTCTATTGTTTTTCACATGATTAAACTTCAAATTCACACAAATCTAGGGACATTCTGGTGCCATTTGATGCTTAACCCTCTCCTTACCACATGTGGCAAAATCGTCACATTTGTTACGACACAGTAGTCTATACATTTTAAAAATTCAGATATATTTTGTACATTACAAACTTTGAAGAATGATCTTAGTTTAATTAATAAGAACATAAAGTTGTTTTGTAGAAAGCTTGTTTGAGTTTAAAAAATACATTTTTCTGCTGAGTAAGCCTGCCATTTTGGGAAAATACTGAAAATGATATGAAAGGAGAGAGTTAAAATAAAATTTACATTTCAATTTATCTCATGGATGGAAAACCTGAAAAAGTAGAAAAATCGACTTAACGAGTTTTGGAAAACGAGCCTTCAATTGTCATCAAGAAGTCATTTATTTTAACTCAAACTTTATAGGCCAAGCTGCAAAACTCAATCAATCCTAGAGTTTTTTTTCTACTTTTCGAAATTGGAAAAAATGTATTAAAATGAGCTTATG
>NC_088360.1:52197715-52257715 GCF_034508935.2 Berghia stephanieae | reverse complement strand
CAATATTTAAAAAAAATATTTTTATTACAGAATAATGTTGTATTTTAAACACATCTGTTCTTAACCCTTCTATTTCATGACCCAGCATTCTTAGCGTTTATATTGTTGTTAATTTGGACATAATTTGTACATAGTTTATCTTATTTTATCAAAACCCTCTCTTGTTATAGATTACTTATTTATTGTTTCGACTATATGAAGCTGATTGACAATGAAAGACATTCATGAAATATAAATATTTGTACCTATCAATACAAGAATTATAATGTGATCCACCGCGTTCGATTTTGTATTGTGTCGAGTTACGTCAGGCGAGGAAAGAATGGACGCTTTCAAGAACAAGTAGGCTATCCCTAATTTTAATTTTTGAAAATGTCTAATTACTCAAATACTATTCAATAGTTTTTTTTTCAAAACTTTCTGTGTGGAATGATAATTGTACTTGACGATGATAGTCATAAAAGAAAACAACAAATACATCACAGAATTCTCTTATTTTATTAAAACAAATGGGTTGGCCGAATTGTTCATATTTAAACAACAACACTATATGATAATGCTTATCCCACCCAACTTGCACATCGGGCCATCCCTAGTTAAATGGGCTATCCCATCTTACACATGGACATGTCTGTTGCGAAATGTCTGGGCTGTCCCTCTCACACATGCAGTCAATTTAATCAATTTTCCTACATTAAACACATGTTTAATGCCTTAAATTATACTTTTTTACACGTCTAAACACATTACACTGACAATTGAAATGCAAAACATTACCTGATATGATGGCATTGTTGTTTGGTGGGGAGTTTTCTTCATTCAGTCGTGAATTCGACATGTCTCGTGTTGAAGGCATGTTTGAAGGGTTCGCCCGCTTACACTTATGTACACATTGTGTTTTCGGTTAAAAACGCCCACTTTTGACCCCTATGTAATTATTTAAAAAACCGAAAAATCTGGGATAGCCCACTTGTCATTAAAAGCGTCCAAATGAACATAACATTTGAGTACATAACATTTTTATGCTTTATATTAAAGAAAATAAAGGCTTGTAAAAATTGTCAAATGCTATAATTCTGACCATTTATTTGACTTTATTAGTTAGATGTCGGTATTGGTTCACGACATAATATCAAATTGACGCGGTTTGTCACTTGTTTACAAATTGAACGAGGGAATTCCACATCATTTGACCAGTTAACTGCAGTACTATAAAAAAAACCATATCTAAAAAAATCGTCAGAAAATTCGCCCTTGAACTATCGATTTAGATGACCCTCATCCTGGCAAAAACTCTCAAACCTGGGACCGTTTAGCCAAGATGAGAGTCATTTACATCGATCGATAGTTGAAGGGCAACTGTTCTAGCCAAATGTTTAAATACGCGGTTTTCCGGAGTACGGCCGTTAAATGGTTTATTAAATGAGGGAATAGATTTGCCCCTATCTCCCGTCCTCTGGTCTCTCAATAGAGGGTGAAATTTGTTCAATTTGGTATTGACAAGCGTTATGGACTTTTTTTTGTACCTAAGAGCTGTAAGATTTGTGGGTTTTATTTATACGTGAGTACTTATCATTTTTATGACAATTGTCCTTTTTATAATTTCTTCTGTATTTTGAAAACTAAGGAACTGACTTAGTGACAAAAACATTCCTATATTTTAGCTATGATTTTGTACAAGGTTTTTGTTTCATTGCAGGGGAGACGATTCGGGACATTCACAAAACTTTTAGGAATATTAAAACCACATTTGTTACTGCCCTTTTGTAGATCAAAATGTGTGGTCAGATGATTGTGATGAACGATTATGTGTTTGCTTTTTTGTTTCTTCTTATTTTTTTTTTCTCTGCCTCCATAGAGGGGAAATCAGTTCACGCGAGGTGCATTTTTCCATTTAAAAAATCATAAACGGTAGTGTGTATGTGCTTTGGAAGAAAGTATTTCTTATTGCTTGATTGATCTTGGTGGGCGTATTACTTCGTTGCGACTCGGTTGGGAGTGCTGCAATTTTGATTATAATGGCCAATGCGTTATAAGAGCTCCAATTTATACAAGTTTGAGAATATATTTAGGCCTTTCCGGGCCAATCACCATAATTTCCCCTGAACAAATTATATCATCATCATCATCATCATCATCATCATCATCATCATCATCATCATCATCATCATCATCATCATCATCATCATCATCGTCATCATCATAACAATAACAACAGCCACAACAACAACAACAATAATAATAATATAATAATAATAATAATAATAATAATATAATAATAATAATAATGATAATAATAATGATGATGATGATGATGATGATGATGATGATGATGATAATGATGATGATGATGATAATGATGATGATGATGATGATGATGATGATGATGATGATGATGATGATGATGATAATAATACCACAGCTGTGCGTCGGATGGAATTTAAATTAAGAGCGATTCATTTCTGTATGACCTTATAAAAGTTGAATCTATATTTAAATCGAAGCGGTCAGAAAAGTATCGTAATGGATATGACTAACAAACGTGACATTGCGAGGGGTGAAATAAATGAATTATTATTGTTTGATTATAGTAAAAGAAATGAGGCGTCGATATTCGAACACTACCGTGTCCCCGCGTTGTTATAGAGTCAAACAATTGAGCTTTTGAGCGTTTGTATAGAGCAATATCCACCAAACGTGCTCAAAGCGCTTTACAAGGGGACCCTGGCCAACCACAACACTTAACATAAAGGACGACATTACGCCTGTTCACTGTTAGGCGATAGTACAATCTTTTCGGACAGACAACGCTGTTAACGGCCGTGTACTCATTTTACACCTGAGTACGGTGACAGAATGCGAATAAAGAACCTTTTCCAAGGACTCAACTATGCGCCGAACGAGGCTCGAACCCAGGACCTACCGATCCGAAAGCGAGTGTCACACCACAAGACCACATAGCCGCACATAAGCAATGTTGAACGTGATCAGTTTCTGGGTGGGCTGCAGTTTACCAAAACTCGGGAACTGGGTAATTAGATAAAGCACTTTACATATTACCTCACTTTGTCAGTGTCGTCATTAAGTGAGTGACAGAACAAAAGAACGCCGAATGGATGACTTTTGTATGAAACTTAGATTTAGTTCCTTTACTTTACTGAAGGAATATAGGAAGCATGGCGAACTGTATATATATATTATGTTGTGTTATCCTGCATACTTTTTCATTTATTTATGAATTCTTTGTAATATTCAAACATACACTAGGAGCAGTGTACAGATATAGTTGATTACGAGAAAACCTATATTTAATTAAATCTGAAATAATTGCGAATAAAATAAACGTATCTAGGTGTATTGTAGGAATCAGCGCTCAGATGGACACCGCAGGGAATCGCAATAGGGGAAGACCACTGGAAATTTGGAGAAGATCGGTGGAAAGAGAGATGACATACTTCGGTTGGACCTGGGGTTATGTGAGGTCCGGAAGCTGGAAGAAGACAGAAGTCACTGGCGCTCCTTACTGTCGACCTTATGCATTTATGAAACACCACAGAGGAGTAGGAAGTGTTGTAGGATGTTAAAAGCAAAATAAAATTCCACGATTTATTTGATATTTTAAATGAAATCGTTGGATAGATGAAGTCGTTTGATAAAATGTAAAAACCACAGAACGGTTATGATATGACTGATCAGTAAATGGATTGTATTTGTGACCTATAGTCTCAAAGCGGTTTTATGTCGGGATGAATTAAGTTCTAGAACTTAAATTTGTAGAACGTACGAAATTGACGTCACTTTGGTCTTTGTTATTGTTTTTAGTCAGCCATTTTTTATGAGTAATTCTCACTAAATTGTATTAATCAGACTATAAACGTTTAAGATTACACATAGTTTTGTGTGCTGATAAGTTATATCCGGCTGGCGGATGTTGTGATTTATTTTAATTAACCTTATTGCATCAATAGATACATACATGAAACTTGGGGTTAATTGTTATCGTCATGGTGGAAAATGAACACATTTCCTACATTCCAAAACCTTAGTATATCTTATCATTTTAATTCTAAACTCACTTTGCGGGGAAAGCTTCATCCCGACGTTATGACGTGTTGATCTGGTGGGTCACATTCTGACTTTCGAGCTATTTGGATCACACTATTATAACAGGTAATCACTAGTGTCTTCTTCTGAAGAGCAAAAGTCAGAAAAGACTAGAAAGCCATGGTCAAAGAAATTATATGTAATCTCTGCGGACTGTGTTTATGGTTTCATTTTATGACGAGAGTTACTTGTTAAGAGTCACACACTATATCTATATTATGGCAAAGAATGACAGACAGTGCAGCTTTTCATAATTTAACTCACAACTGCTAAACAGAAGCAACCCTTATGCTATAAAGAAGAACGGCTCTCATCTTGGTAAAAAACTCTCAAACCTGGGACCTCGGGAGGTCCCGGGTTATGAGTTTTTGCCATATAAATCGATCGATTTTTGAAACGAGTTTTCTGGCCAAATTAAAAAAAAAAACGTGTCTTCCTAGAGTAAGGCAGTTAACTGTTTAATCGATCGAAATTTAGAATGAATTTTTCTTGCCAAAAATTTGAACAAGGAATTTTGCCAGTGTTTGCATTATAGATCGTTTCCATCATAAAATATCAAATGATACTTTTACTACAGCATGACCGGCCAGTAGGCTTGGGAGTTCTTTTCTAATAACAGTAAAAGGCGAAGGTGTAACAGGTGTCTTGAATTCAAGGGTTTTGTTACCGTCGATTCAATAATTAAAACTGGATCTTGTTTTTAAGCAACTGTTGGTGTGTGGTCAGGTAACATGTTCTAGCTGTTTTGACTGCCAAAACATTAAATTTTGTGTACTTATTTACGAGTTCGATAACTTGAAGTGTTGTGGTTGTATATTATTGGAAACGCGTTCAAACCGCCGTACACTATCCTTCATTTCATACCCTTGAGTTCATAAATTGCGCGGAAGAGGAGAAGTATTGCATTTTTGCCTTAAAACATCCATGGAACAACCCTAAACAAGCTTTAGACATGATCTCGGTATTTTTATCAATTTTGGATGCAAAGAGTCTTTTGTCCACCATCCCTTTTTAATCTCAGTTACAGCCTATCGATCATAATGTAATTTGATGACGATGATGATGATGATGATAATAATGATAATGATAACGGACTCTTATACGTTGCATGATGTCCTCATTCAGCTGGCGTTTGGCGCTTTAAATCATTACAAAATAATTTTCAAGGAATTACACGAAATCAAAAAATAAACGTGCTCAAGGATTTCTTGAACACAACATTTGGACTCATAATGAATCATGACGTGAGATCACTTGAAATGAGTAGCTACGGAGAGACTTTTCCTCTTAACTCTTTAAGATTCAACCCGACAAAAACCGACAACGACATAATATTCATGGGCGGGGTAGTCAAGACTGGCCTCAGTAAGTAAAATCCAATCGTTGTGAAGGAAATGACAGGCCATGTCACTGCCGAAGGGTGTTTTCAGCTTTGATTTTTGTGAATTTGCCGACCGAAAAGAAAATACGTTTCAGAAATTGCGATTTGGATCCTATTTTATTTGCGGGTGAAAATCATTGACATTGCACTTTGTTTGGTAAAGATCGGTAAAAAATTACGACTTTGGTGATGAAAAATGACTTTGAAGACCATTATTGTAAACTTTTAAAAATATTATGAATAATTCATAACTCCCTTATTTGTGGGTCGATTTTGTCATTCGAGGTCTCAATTTTATTGTAATAAAGAGATAGGAACTTCAGAGTTATTTTTTCTGATGCGAAATTATTACTTTGTAATTTTAGCACCAAGAAATAAAGTCGGTAAATAAATTTGTTACACCTCTTTGATAGACCGCCGGGGTCCGTTCGTGTAGAATTGTGAATCAAGCATCTCAAAGTCTTCGACCAATCACAGGCTATCTATCCAGCTGGCCGAAACAAAGACGCTTCTCCCCGTCGATGTATTACGCTATTGTTATGCAAGGAATATAACACCTTATGGAGTAGGCCTAAAAGCTAAAATCTAAAAGTAAAAAATATAATTCTGAGGAATTTGAAAGTCACATTGCTGAAATCAGCTTGAAAAAAGAAGTACATTGGACTTTGTTTCATAAAAATCGGTTGAAAACCAACTGTTTTACGAATAAATTTGATTTTAAAAATTGCTTTTGTTTATTTTACCTTTTTTAGCAACTTTTTTATTTATCGGCCGATTTTCTTGATTGTTATATCATTCTTTATATCTCAAAGAGACGAGATCAGTGATATACTTTGTTTGTTTCAAATGTAACTAGAACGTAATTTGGCTTTTTTACCTATCGACCATGCCTGGATAATTTATTCAACAACGTGGCGATGTGACGCAACAATTCCATGGCCGTCTTCCACTGCATCGACGATGATTCAATTCATTGTTGACGTCTGTTGACACGTGAGCTGCCAGAACGACCAATCGTTGAAGGGTCAAGATGCTCAGTAGCCAATCGTTCTTCGGTCAAAAAACTTATGAACTCACGAGAACAAAAGTTTGAAATTTGGTGATGGACGGACCTATGAAATCGTTTCTGGGCGGAGTTTAGCCATGAGTGACCGTAGAAAACGAAAAGGCGACTACAGATATCAAAGAGTAGGCTTATATCATCAAAGGATGTCTACATGATTGACATGGCCATATAGGGAACTCATTATCTACTCCCCCAAAAAGAATCTGAACACGAGAGGGTTAAGGTGCTCAAACCAAAATACGCCTGAGATTAAGTCCGTATAAAATTTTCATTTTAGACAATATACAAGTAATACGATTTTTTTCCTGTTCTGATCGATTTGTTTGAATAACCACTTCATGAGTATTAAGAAAGAAGAAAATGAGAAAGAGGAAAAGATTGAGAATGTAAGGGAGAAAGGAGATATCAAGGGAGTTAGAGAAGCATATATATATATATATATATATATATATATATATATATATATATATATATAGAGAGAGAGAGAGAGAGAGAGAGAGAGGGAGAGAGAGAGAGAGAGAGAGAGAGAATAATCAAATTCACCACGACTTTTAATAATGCATTGTTTATTGCTTAAAATGTTTTTCTTGTAAATTAAAAAATAAACTTACATATTCGGATCCTGTCGTGTTTGGATATTTGCATTATTATTTTTTCCGTAATAGATTTTAAAAAACCAAACAACTTTCATAGTATAAATTGTGCAATTTTAATGAGGATCATGGCGATGAAGGCTTTTATTGTGACAATGGTGATGAAAATAATAATGACGATGATGATGATGCTGATGTTCATGATGATGATGATAATGTTCATGATGATGATGATGTTCATGGAGATGATGGTGGTGATGACGACGACGACGACGACGACGATGATGATGATGATGGTTATGATGATGATGATATTTATGATGATGTTGAAGAGATTATTCTGATGCTGATGATAAAGAATACAAAAATCAATGACAGTCACTTTAATTTTTCGGCTGCTTTCTGCTGACATGATGATGATGATGACGACGATGTTGATGATGGTGATGATGATGATGATTCGGTTGTATATGTTTCTAAGAAATGATGATGTGGTAGTGGTGGCGGTGGTCAGTGCGGAGTCAGTAGTGGTAGAGGGTTTGTTTTTGTTTTTAAGGGTTTTACGGCGCTTGCGACACATTCAGGTCATATTATGAGCTCCAGTAAAAAGGAAGAAAATAGTATAGTATAAAAGTTATAGAAATACAATTAAAGCACCCTAGAAAAAGTAAGACAAATGTTTGTTTTTTGTTTTAAAGCGTTTTACAGCGCTTGCAACACATTTAGGTTATATCAGCACCAGTAAAAAGGCAGACAATGGGATAGTAAAAAGTTCTAGAATTACAATTAAAGCAGCCAAGAGAAAGTAAGACAAAGGGGAACTGGGAACAAATAGGGAGCAGATGTAGATTCCAAGAGCATACCACCAATGTACTTAGTTTGAGATCACCTATAAGTCTCATCCGGACACAAGCACAAAATCCAACAAAGAGGAATACACTCAAATGCTTACATTATACATTTGAATTAACAAATACAATAATATATAACAGAGAGATGATTTACAAGAAAAAAATATCATCTCCTAAAAACAATAACTATGCATTTGACTGTTTCCCTCCCAGCCAGAACTCCGGCCAGGGCCAGGACAAAACCAAGTAATCTCATTCCAAGAAAAAGACAGAAAGCATGTTGGAAAACAGATATAAGGGGATAGAAGACAGTATGTACCCCCTGCTCACTATGGGAGGTCAGGAACCCCACCAAGAAAGTAAGACAAAGGGGAATTATACAAAAAGAGATAAAGTGTAGATTCCAATAGCAAACTATCATTGTGCATAGTTTGAGATCACATAAGAGTCTCATCTAGACACGAGCACAGGATCACTCATAGGAATACACTCAAATGCTTACTTTATAAATTCAAAAATAATACATAACAGAGAGATGATTTACAATGAAAAAAATATCATCTCCCAAAACAATAACTACGCATTTGACTGTTTCCCTCCCAGCCAGTGTATCCGGCCAGGGCCAGAACAAAACCAAGTAATCTCATTCCAAGAATAAGACAGAAAGCAAATTGAAAAACAGCTATAAGGGAATAGAAGATACTTAAGTGCCACCCTGCCCACTATGAGAGGCCAGGAACACTACTCAGTAATGGTAGAGGTGATGGTGGTTGTGTTAGTACTCGTGAGGTGTCGTGGTGGTGGTGGTGAGGGTAATGATGGTGATCATGATGGTGGAGTTGCTGCTGTCGATTGTTTTTGTGTATTTTATTATGGATCGAGGACTTAAAGTATTTCCAAGTAATCTCATTCCAAGACAAAGACAGATAGCAAATTGGAAAACAGATATGGGGATAGAAGACACACCAAGTACCTCCCTGCCCACGATGGGAGGTAGAGAACCACACCCAGAACAAAAATATAACGACCAGTATAACAGATGATTTACAAGGAATATAAATATCACCTCCCAAAAGTAACACTATACATTTGACTCCGACAGGTACCTGGACAAAACCAAGACAAAGAAAGCAATTCAGGAAACATAAAAAGGTAGCTAGATGACACAGCAAGTGACCTCAGGCCAACCACGGGAGGTCAAAAGACCCCATCCAGAACCAAGCAGTGTCATTTCAAGACAAAACAATGTAGGAAGATAGACCATACCCAGACACAGCAAGAAGGATCTCCCTGCCACATTGTGAGGTCAAAAGACCCATTCGCTCCTAGAAAATATGAAGTCAAATGAAAAGGGTAAGATGGTTTTCTACTACACATTCTATTAGAAATTCATTAAAATATAAAACAATAAAAACTCTAAATTGTCAGAAGGTCGTCGTCGTCGTCGTCATCATTATCATAAAATTAAAAACACATGTCTGTTAAAACAACGTAACGGTGATGATTCAATACTCATAATCACATGTGTTCTAAAATAACCTGCAACTTAAAAATACTTCAGAATATGAACGTTTGTGGCATTATATTGCATTTAAGATTATCTCAGCGCCATCAAACGCGAAGCCATTTTAGGGTAAAAAAAAACCAACGTTACAGATGAGTAAGTCGGATAACCCAAATTGTCATGGGCTCATTGTTTTCTAGGAAACATTCTCAACCAACGCAAAGTATTGTCCACCATAACAATTAGGTTATCAGACCAACGAATATGCGTACTAGTAATACATGACGGTTATACAATGTCTGAAGTGCATAATAAATTTTACATGTACAACTCTGATAAAACTATTTATGTCAATGTTCAAAACGTAAAAGTCAAAATATATCATAGCATATACAGGGAATAGCTACATACCTACATGAGCTATCTACCGGGGAAGGAGGCAGGCACTTATGTTGATAACAAAAAGGAATGAATTGAGTAGAAAATTGTCAGAAGAAATATAATTCTTTTGTCTTCTGGCACTTTTCTACTCATTTCATTCCGTGTTCATATACACAAGAGCAATCAACAGGAGAGAGGGTGAGGAACTATCTACAGATATACAAAAGCAATCTACAGTGAAGGGGCGTATGTACATTTTGAAAAAAAACGATGTACAGGGGAGGACATATTTACATATGCACAAAGAGATATCCTCAGGGGAGTACATATTTACATACATACATATATACAAAAGACTGTCCTCCTAAAAGGACATATATACAAAAGACTGTCCTTAGAGAAGAACATATATACAAAAGACTATCCTCAAGAGAAGGACATATATATATAAAAGACTGTCCATAGAGAAGGACATATATACAAAAGACTGTCCTCAGAGAAAGACATACAAAAGACTGTACTCAGAGAAGGACATATATACAAAAGACTGTCCTCAAAGAAGGACATATATACAAAAGACTGTCCTCAGAGAAGGACGTATATACATATATACAAAAGACTGTCATCAGAGAATGACATATATTCATATATATAAAAGACTGTCCCCAGAGAAGGACATATATACAGAGTATTTACAAGGGGCGACATATATACAGGGGACTTTTTACAAGGGGGGACATATATACAGGGGACTATTTCCAAAGGGGGGCATATATACATATATACAGGGGATTATTTACAAGAGGGGACATATATACATATAAACAGGGGACTATTTACAAGGCGGACATATATACATATATACAGGGGACTATTTACAAGGGGGGGGGGGACATATATACAAATATACACGGAACTATTTACAAGGGAGGACATATATACATATATACAGGGAGAACATATATACATATATACAAGGGACTATTTACAAGGGAGGACACATATGCATATATACAGGGGACTATTTACAAGGGAGGACAAATATAAGTATATACAGGGGATTATTTACAAGGGGGGGGGCATATATAATATATACAGGGGATTATTTAGAAGGGGGAACATATATACATATATACAGGGAGAACATATATACATATATACAGGGGACTATTTACAAGGGGGGACATATATACATATATACAGGGAGGACATATATACAAAAATACAGGGGACTATTTACAAGGAGGGACATATATACATATATACAAGGGACTATTTACAAGGGGGGACATATATACAAATATACAGGGGACTATTTACAAAGGGGGCATATATACATATATACAGTGGACTGTTTACAAAGGGGGGACATATATACATATATACAGGGGACTATTTACAAGGGAGGACAAATATACATATATACAGGGGATTATTTACAAGGGGGGACATATATACATATATACAGGGGATTATTTAGAAGGGGGGGACATATATACATATATACAGGGAGAACATATATACATATATACAGGGGACTATTTACAAGGGGTGACAGATATACATATATACAGGGGAATATTTACAAGGGCGGACACATATACATATATACAAGGGACTATTTACAAGAGAGGACATATATACATATATACAGGTGATTATTTACGAGGGGGGACATATATACATATCTACAGGGGACTATTTACAAGGGGGGACATATATACATATATACAGGGGATTATTTACAAGGGGGCCATATATACATATATACATGGAGGACATATATACATATATACAGGGGGTTATTTACAAGGGGGGGGGGCATATATACATATATACTGGAGACTATTTACAAGGGGGGGGGGACATATATACATATATACAGGGGGTTATTTACAAGGGGGACATATATACATATATACAGGGGACTATTTACAAGGGGGACATATATACATATATACAGGGGATTATTTACAAGGGGGACATATATACATATATACATGGAGGACATATATACATATATACAGGGGGTTATTTACAAGGGGGGCCATATATACATATATACTGGAGACTATTTACAAGGGGGGGGACATATATACATATATACAGGGGGTTATTTACAAGGGGGAAATATATACATATATACAGGGGACAATTTACAAGGCTGACATATATACATATATACAGGGGACTATTTACAAGGGGGCATATATACATATATACAGGGGACTGTTTACAAAGGGGGACATATATACATATATACAATAGTGTCGAGCGGAAGTCTCGATGATACCTCAAGTCATCGGCCACCAACACTCAAAACTTCCCGAACTCGATGACCAAGGAAAAGTCGGGAATTCCCGAGAAGTAGCACTTCAACTGAGCTTTGGATGGCTTTTTTGTATTAAAACTTAAAATACATTAAATAAATTCACTTTGTATAATAATAAAACATTGATACCTATAACCATTTTGATCTATTTACGACGTTTGTGTTTTGTTAGCTGTTTAAAATATGATATAACGTCAATACCCAATACCAATGACTAGGTATTGAATGAAAGCACCGATGACTAGAGCGATGCTCGAGACTTTTTTGAGTCTCGAGACTCAAAAAAGCATCGAGACGCAAAAAAGTCTCGAGCTTCGCTGGAATCATCGCCGGCGAGAGAGGGTGTGAACAATGCAGATAGTACACATTGTTAGTAACGCGTGCGTCGCTCGCGCAGTATAGTCTCGAGACTCGGGACTCGGGACTCAATACGAGAAGCATCGACGACCAAGATTCTCGAGACGAGAAAAGCATCGAGAACTAAGTGGAGGTCGGGAAGTTCTCAGTCCTCGATGACCTGACTTCTCAAAACCTAAAGCATCGATGACCTTTTGGTGACCCGGATGCCCTCCCCTAATATACAAGGGAGGACATATATACATATATTCAGGGGACTATTTACAAGGGGGGACATATATACATATATAGAGGGGATTATTTACAAGGGGGGGGGGTGGGGACATATATACATATATACAGGGGACTATTTACAAGGGGGGGGGGACATATATACATATATACAGGGGATTATTTATAAGGGGGCCATATATACAAATATACAGGGAGGACATATATACATATATACGGGGGACTATTTACAAGGAGGGACATATATACATATATACAGGGGGTTATTTACAAGGGAGGACATATATACATATATACAGGGGACTACTTACAAGGGGGGACATATATACATATATACAGGGGATTATTTACAAGGGGGGACATATATACATATATACAGGGGATTGTTTACAAGGGGGACATATATACATATATACAGGGAGAACATATATATATACAAGGGACTATTTACAAGGGAGGACACATATACATATATACAGGGGACTATTAACAAAGGGGGACATATATACATATATACAGGGGATTATTTACAAGGGCGAACATATATACATATATACAAGGGACTATTTACAAGAGAGGACATATATACATATATACCGGTGATTATTTACGAGGGGGGGGGCATATATACATATCTACAGGGGACTATTTACAAGGGGGGACATATATACATATATACAGGGGATTATTTATAAGGGGGCCATATATACATATATACAGGGAGGACATATATACATATATAGAGGGGGTTATTTACAAGGGGGCCATATATACATATATACTGTGGACTATTTACAAGGGGGGGGGGCATATATACATATATACAGGGGGTTATTTACAAGAGGGGACATATATACATATATACAGGGGACTATTTACAAGGGGGGACATATATACATATATACAGGGGACAATTTACAAGGCGGACATATATACATATATACAGTGGACTATTTACAAGGGGGGCATATATACATATATACAGGGGACTGTTTACAAAGAGGGGACATATATACATATATACAAGGGACTATTTACAAGGGAGGACATATACACATATATACAGGGGATTATTTACAAGGGGGGGGGGACATATATACATATATACAGGGGACTATTTACAAGGGAGGACATATATACATATATACAAGGGACTATTTACAAGGGACGACAAATATACCTATAAACAGGGGATTATATACAAGTGGGACATATATACATATATACAGGGGGCTATTTACAAGGGGGGACATATAGACATATATAAATGGGGTATTTACAAGGGGGACATATATAAATATATACAGGGGACTATTTACAAGGGGGGCATATTTACATATATACAGGTGACTATTTACAATGGGGGGGGGGGGGCATCTATAAACATTATATACACATGGAACATCAATTAGTTATACATATCCGGGCGGGCTGGCCAAGGCGCCCGCGTACGGCTCGTCTGTCAAGATTCTGCAGACCTCTGCCCCTACGAAATGCATTCAAGCACCCCTACCGCGACAAGGCGGTGATCCTTTAGGGGTGAGACCTTCTACAGGTCTCGCGCACATTAGAAATCTTCCTTATTTTGTACGTTAAAAGTACGGCCGCTTAACCAACAACCATTCTGTCTCGGGTGCAACTACCTTGCGTGTCCTTTTGTCGACTTTTACGAAGCATGGCTAAAGGTTAAACCGACATCAATATATATAGATAGAATGCGGTTGGCCAAGGAGTTCACAACATTGCCATCCGGAAGTATAACGGACCAACACACAAACTCTGTGTAACCATGAACTTTTATAGTCTGGTTAATACAGTTTAGTGAGAACATCTCACAAACGCGGATGGCAAAAACAATAACAAAGGCCTGAGTGACGTCATCTGCATACTATATATATATATATATATATATATATATATATATTATATATATATATATATCTGCAGTATAAAACATTTTCTTGGTACTGTGACAATTTAACTTCATCGAAATGAGAGAAAACCAGAATTTCTACTATTCTCGCTATAATTTTTTTTTAATTTAGAGAAAACAATTCAGGAAAAATTATCAATTTAAACAATTGAAATTGATTTTTAAAATCTGACACTCCTCTTTTGGACCAGCACGTTGGCACGATACACCCTCCCAGATGAGGTCCGCCAGTGCCCACACAGAGGAAAACAATTTGCATATAAATGAATCATTCTTGTGATGTATGTGATATTGCTCAAAGTTATATAGAATTGTCCTTATTTTAAAAAATAAACAACGAGCCAAAAATTATGGTCTGATGTGCGTAGAGGAGGAAAAACGGATATTGTGATAATTGACGAGTTCAATTGCATTATTATAAATTCTAGTAATGAAATTAAAGCTGAATTCATCTAAGTTCATTGAATAGTTATTCCAGTACTGATTTTTAGAACTATATTTGTAGTAGTGGTAGTAGTGGTGGTAGTAGTAGTAGTAGTAGTAGTAGTGGTAGTGGTGGTGGTAGTAGTAGTAGTAGTAGTAGTAGTAGTAGTAGTAGTAGTAGTAGTAGTAGTAGTAATAGCAGTATGACTACTCGCTATAAGAATATTTCATGATTATATAAATCTTTTGTAAACAAAGCTCATAGTACAGTGTAAAAAATCATTATCGTCATGTATTTTATGGTTGATTCATAAAATGTGAATTATCTTAGCTTTTTTATTATTATTATTATTATTATTATTATTATTATTATTATTATTATTATTATTATTATTATTATTATTATTATTATTATTATTATGTTATTATTATCATTGTTTGCGTTGCTTCATTATTGATTGTACTTACTTGATTTGTTGATTGGAAATATTATTTCCTTGTATGAGTTATATTTGCAAATGCCTAAAAATAAACTTTTGAATTGAATTGAATTGTAATTTTAGTGCTTGGTCTGAAATTCCGTACAATTCAAAACGAAACATTTTAAGGTTTTACGGCACTTTCGACACGACACTATCAATGGTTTTTAATTCTTCGAAACTCTATCAAAATTTGAGATACATTTGAGGGATCTATAGATTTTCCAATACCCTTATAATTTTAGTAACGACTCCATTGACTATTTTTATATTTCGGCAAAGAAGTATTACTTATTTGATTATATACAGCTTAATAGCATATATAACCAAAGTATTTCCTTTTGTTTTGGTCTTTTTGTGCTTTAGATTTCCTAAAACCCTTTGAGTTTTAATTTTAGTTACTTTGTACCGCGGATGATAACTCAGGGATTTTGGATTTTGTTGGAACTTATAAATAAAGTTATACTCTGAGAGCTTTCATTTTACCTCTTCTTTTGGTATTGTTTTCTTAAAAGGTTTAGACGACATGTACAAATATTCTGCTCTGATATCCGGACCAACTTATAGATAGGCCTAGTTTAACGTTATTATGGACAATAGTTTGCGTCAATTTTTGAGATTTCCCAATGAGCCCCTAAGGAATTGGGTTATCAGAACTGCAAATAAGTACACGTCGGTTTAAGTGATTTTTTTTTTGTCGAAAATTAGATGTAAAAAACGGCATCTGCTCTTTAAAATCCTGTTTGGATTTATCATTTTTCGCAGGCATTATATTTGAAACCTAATAAAGTGTGTTATCTGCAAGTTATTAAACGTTTAATACTTTGGGAATTCTGGACTATGAAATGATTATACTTTCAACTTGGATGACATTCAGAAGCTCAATTGAACTGTTATCCTGTCCAACGGCTTTTCCTTTCTTCCTTTCTTTGCAAGCAGCCTCTACTTCATCTCTCATGATTGTACCACTACCCATATCTGGCAAGTCTTTTGGGGCATGGTCGGTCATCGTCGACGTACAGATTTTCTATATAGATAGTATGCGCTTGGCTAAGAAGCTCATAACATTGCCATCCGGAAGTATAGATAGTATGCGCTTGGCTAAGAAGCTCATAACATTGCCATCCGGAAGTATAGATAGTATGCACTTGGCTAAGAAGCTCATAACATTGCCATCCGGAAGTATAGATAGTATGCACTTGGCTAAGGAACTCACAACATTGCCATCCGGAAGTATAGATAGTATGCACTTGGCTAAGAAGCTCATAACATTGCCATCCGGAAGTATAGATAGTATGCGCTTGGCTAAGAAGCTCATAACATTGCCATCCGGAAGTATAATGGACCAACACACACAACTGTATGTATCCATGAACGTTTATAGTCAGGTTAATACAGTTCAGTGAGCATTACTCATAAACGCGGATGGCAAAAACCAATAACAAAGACCCGTGTGACGTCATCTTCGAACTATCTATACTGTGCCAATCGATTTAAAATTGCAACGTTGCTCATGGTTGTATTTTAATTTGCGCTTCTTTAAGCAATTGACTTCTGTGATAAAACTTATTTTCTTCAGCTAATTTTGCAATCGAGTCGTGAAAGGGCTTTGTGTTAGGGTGTTTTTGATATTCTATTTTCTTTCATTCTCATCAATGAAGCGGCCCTTTGTTTTTCTGCAATCATTATTTTATGGTCATTTATAATCCATGCTGTCTTTCTTACATTTGATTCTTTCGTCCATTTTGTCAAGTAATTCATTTGTCAGCCATTTTGCCCCAGTGTGTGTCACGGGAAGGATATCTTTTATGGGCTCCGTGATACACTTGGGTATATCATTCCAGTGCTTGTCAATATCTTCTGTTGGTGTCAGGTCTTCCAGTTTTTGTTTCACGGCATCTCTGTATTTTTCCACGGTTGAAGCGTCTTGTCTTAGTATATCAATTTGTTGTTTCGGCGCTGGTTTAGAACTTTTAACCATTTTCAGCTTTAATCTAAGACCACACTTTATAGGTCGATGGTCGCCGTTGCCAGGAATGGCCTTTGCTGTTTTATTATAGTTCTTCAATCGTTTTGGTATTAATATGTGTAGCCAATTTGATTTTTGTAGCGACTTCCAGGACCTATCCATGTCCATTTTCTTCTGGGGTTTTGTTTGAACTATGTGTTTGCAATGGAGTAGCCTTCCTCATTGTCTGCAACAGTATCAATAGTTTTCATTCCATTTTCCTAAACCATGAGGTCCAACGATGTACTCTCTCTCTCTCTCTCTCTCTCTCTCTCTCTCTCTCTCTCTCTCTCTCCTTGCCAACTTTGACGTTAAAATCTCCCATGATTATAGTTATTTCACGGTTATTGCATTGCTTTTTTCCCTTTCTGCTTCTTTATAGAGTTGTAATTCACACACCTTAATGACAGGAACCGATAATAGTCTCGGGTAGAGGAGGAGGAGGAGGAGGAGGAAGAGAAGGAGGAGGAGAAGGAGGAGGAGGAAGAGGAGGATAAGGATGAGGAGGAAGAGGAGAAGAAGGAGGAGGAAGAGGAGAAGGAAGAGGAGGAGAAGGTAGAGGAGAAGGAGGAGGAGGAGGAGAAGGAGGAGGAGGAGGAGAAGAAGAAGATGGAGGAGGAGAAGGAGGAGGAGGAGAAGGAGGAGGAGGAGAAGGAGGAGGAGAAGAGAGGAGAAAGAAGAGAGAAGAAGGGAGAAGAAGAAGGAAGAGAAGAAGAAGAAGAAGAAGAAGAAAAAAAGAAAAAAAAGAAGAAGAAGAAAAGAAGAAGAAAGAAGAAGAAGAAGAAGAAGAAAAGAAGAAGAAAAGAAGGAAGAAGAGAAGAAGAAGAAGAAGAAGAAGAAGAAGAAAGAAGAAGAAAGAGAAGAAGAAGAAGAGAAGAAGGAGAGAGGAGAGAGAAGAGAGAAGGAGGAGAGGAGAGAGACAGAAGAGGAGAGGAGAAGAAGAGAGAAGAAGGAAGAGAGAAGGGAGGAGAAAGAGAGAGAAGAAAAGAAGAAGAAAAGAAAAAGAAGAAGAAGGAGAAGAGAAGAAGAAGAAGAGAAGGAGGAGGAAAGGAGGAGGAGGAAGGAAGGAGGAAGGAGGAGGAGGAGGAGGAGGAGAGGAGGAGGAGGAGGAGGAGGAGGAGGAGGAGGAGAGAGAGGAGAGGGGAGAGGGAGGAGGAGAAAGAAGGAGGAGGAGAAGAAGAAGGAGGAGAAGAAAAAGAACAAAAAGAAGAAGAAGAGAGAAGAAGAGAGAAGAAGAAGGAGAGAAGAGGAGAGGAAGGAAGGAGGAGGAGAGAGAGGAAGGAGGAGGAGGAGGAGGAGGAGGAGAGAAGGAGAGGAGGAGGAGAGAGAGGAGGAAGGAGAAGAGGGAAGGAGGAGGAAAGAAGAAGAGAGGAGGAAGAAGAAGGAAGAACGAGGAGAAATAATGCTAGAGGGAAGGAAAACAATGCATGGAAGAAGAAGGAGGAGGAGGAGGAAGAAGAAGAAGAGGAGGAGAAGAAGGAGGAGAAGAAAGAGGAGAAGAAGAAGGAGTAGGAGTAGGAGGAGTAGGAGTAGGAGGAGTAGGAGTAGGAGTAGGACTAGGAGGAGGAGGAGGAGGAGAAGAAGAAGAAGAAGAAGAAGAAGAAGAAGAAGAAGAAGAAGAAGAAGAAGAAGAAGAAGAAGAAGAAGAAGAAGAAAACAGCAATAATCAACTGACTCTTTAACAGAAACTGGAATCAACTTCAACTGCATGGGCATTTCAGTTCTGAATAATTATTACATTAAACGTTAACTAGTTGCAGTGCCAGTGACGATGATAGGCAACCGTTTTTAAAATTCCTAAATTTCATGAACTCTACCCGGATATAGCCCATCACCATTCTATTTTGGATTGGGCTAAGAAAGCCTTAGCCATCAAAATGGAAAAGATTTTCTGTTTTAAAATGTTTGCTGGCACTAGGTGAGGCACTGTAAAAATGTTGCTCAAATAATCTATTAGCTTTTGAATGCGCCCACAAGCGTATGAACACTAAATACAAAATATGGTATTAAAATGGACATTTCAACCATCCGACTTTCAGAATATATAGATATGCACAATGTCTATAAAAGGCTGTGACTGAGAATGAAGGAAGAGTAGACAATTCCTGATATTGGTTGCTTTGATGGGGTTCCTCACACAGTAAAGAATGTTCTTCGCTAGACATAAAGATAAAATAAATTCTGGGTGAAATTTCCGTAATCATAAATCTTCACTATCACATTGAGGGATAGTGAGTGTAAGTGATTGATAAAAAAGAAGGGAATGTACAAAAAAACAAAAAAACAACAACAACAGGAAATGATTGGAAGACATACCTTAAAATATTAGACCCCCTTCTTTGAGCAGTTTGTAACATATCACAGTATTTTGGATAACGTCTTGAAATATCATTTATTGTTCACATCATGATGCGCGTCTTCCATCAATGAAAAGGTGGCCTCTTGTAAAATGATGTCATTGTGAAAAATGATCTATGAAAAAAAAACGGCAAAATGTATGTCTACTAAATCTAACAAGAGGGAGAAGTTTCGATAAGTAATGAAAACATAAAAATTTCAAACCCGTCCGCCCCCCCCCCTCTCTCTCTCTCTCTCTCTCTCTCTCTCTCTCTCTCTCTTGGAAAGATAGCCTGTTACTCTTCGAAAGAACTGAGGGGCAAACTCTTAAGAAATCAAGCGGATCCACCAACACCCAAACAAAGACAACCACTTGACAGGTAAAGTCATGAGAAAAAAAAAGGAAGAAAAAGTAGGATCAGTGGACTATTGAATAAATCATCATGGGGGATATCCCACCCTCTGTCAATTCTTTTTCATTTAAATGTTTGGACATGTACTTGTATGCCTGAATTGTATTGGATTTTTTGAAATGATAAAAAAAAAGATTTGTCGGGAACCAGTTGAAGAACATGTTTCCTAAGTTATTTTAAGAGGACAGTCAACAATCTTTTCCTATTTTCATATTCAAAGACTAGTATAGGACGCATACAAGAAACCATAATTTTAAACGTCTCAAAATACTCTTGTCATGCAAGACAAAAATATGATTAGAATTGAATATTAGTTAAAATAAACACCTTTCTTGATGAGTGTACGTTTTGCTTCTACGATTGAAAAATACAATTTCCTAATTGTTATTATTTGGAGATTATTCTCAGTTTTCTTTAGTTGTTTCCCTCTAACTCATATATGTCTGATTGATGCGATGAGTCGCACTTTCATTTGTGAAATTTGACAAGATAAAAGTTCTTACCCAATAGATATTGGCTCCCGTTTCCGTTCTGCTCTTGTGTCTGTATCTGTATCTGTGACATACGCTGCTGACAACAATTGGGTTTGATGCAGCGATCTGAACCAGGGTGGTTACCGTCGATGTTGGTGGTCTCCCTACATGTTTGTTGCCATGAAAGAAATATTCTGTCATTGCATTTTGGGCTGGGATGTTATCTCGACGTAAGATGTGACCAAATAGTCTCCATCACTGTTCTTTTGTTATTGTAGTGAGGCGTTGGACCCTGATTTTTTCATAGAGATCAGTATTTATAACTGTCTCTGGCCAATAGATTCCGATTACGCGAAGTAATTGTTTGCGGTGATATGAATCAAGACTTTCTAAGTTCTTTTTTGTGAGGCCACAGGTTCCCACAATTATATGTCAATATCGGAATAATCAGTGCCTCGTAAATTTGTAATCGTTTATTCTCACTGATTATGTTATTTCTATTCCATAAATTTTGGAGTTGGTTGAATGCATTGGTGACCAGCTGCTTTCGTTTTCTGATGTCTTTATTTTCGTTGATCAACACTTTTCCATTCATCTAAATTTCTGTTGATTTTTGTATTTTGTTTTGGATTGATTCACTTTCAGATTCCATGCTTCTAGGGTAGTTGGTATTATTGGCATGCGCATTTTTGCTTGATGTTCTGATTCAAAGACTAGATCCGTATCATCCGCGTATATCAATTTACGAGTGATCTTTATTGGTGGTAATTTTGGCCTTCCGGATTCAAATTGTAATGTAGTATTATAATAGGTGTCTTATGAGCTTCATGTGATCTTTGTCCAAGAATGAGTCAAGGATTGATAACAACTTGGTTCTACATCTGGTGTCGAAAACTGAACTCATATATATTCCAAGTATGGTAAATTCTTACTTATATTTCTCCGTTCTGGCTTTTAGCCATCGATGGGTCCTCAGTGCTTCTATCTCTTATTTTTGGTGATGAAAGATATCCCTCTCCCGTGTCTCTAATTCTGTTGAGCGTGATTGTGCTTAAAACTTTTCTTAGAGTGGATAATAAAACGATTGGTCGCAAATTTTCTAAAAGGCCTTTCTTTTTATTTGGTTTGTTTAGTAGAATGAGTTTTCCACTTCCAAGATTGGGAACTTGATTTGTACTAAATACCTTATTATACATATCAGCTGGTATTTGTATGACTTCGTCGTCAAGACATTTTAGTTCTTCTGCTCTAACACCATCTAAAACTGGCGATCTGTTGTTATTGAGTTTTTGTATGGCTTCACTTATTTCTTGGGGCATTTCAACATCTGAATTGGTAGACTCGAATGGTTCCACTTCTTGAACACTTCTTGAATATTCAGATGAAGACCTGTGACACAAACGAAAATATTCTGTAATAATCTGATCTTACACGTCTATATATGTAAGCTACTATAACCAAAAATGATAATAAAAAAACAACAACAAAAAAAAAAAACAAAAAAAAAAAAAAAACAACAAACTTTAGACAGACCTTCTGAGCAATCATTTCAACGCGGCATTATGCCAGGATGGGGCGGATGCCAAATGGTGAATATAAAATCAAAAGATAAAAAAAGTTGTGTTTATATACAATCTGAAATATATAGTCCTATATCGTTGTAAATATTACAATAATGATTCGCTCCATTGTTACACGTCGAGCACTATTCGTACCATACTTGTACCATAACACGATTCAATATATATATATATATATATATATATTATATATATATATATATATATATATATGAGTGTTGGTGGGTACTTGTAGGTACGAAAGTGCTCGATAATGGTGGTTAGAGCTAATATATAATGTAAATTTTCACTCACATTTTTTTGGCCGAGACGACTCGTTTCTGTGTTTTTTACACTTCTTGCAACGCCGACTGAAGAAGTGTAAAAAACAAAGAAACGAGTCGTCTCGGCCAAAAAAATGTGAGTGAAAATTTACATTATATATATATATATATATATATATATATATAATATATATATATATATATATATATATATATATATATATATATATATATATATATATATTACAATAGAGATAATTTTAAAGTTTTAAAAATCACCACACCCCCCCCCCCCGCCCCCAAATAAATAACTAGGGCTCCGAGCTACCAAATGGCCTTATTCCAAAGCAAGGGCAGGACATAAAAATACCAGTTGTGTATGTGGATAGATGATAAACGTGTTGATCAATTTAGATTTCAAAAATAATTATACTTTCTCCCTAAAAACGAATTTCCATTCACAGTCATACATTAACATTAATCTTTTTCCGCGTATATAAACATCATGCAGATTATGTAATACGGTAGATCAGTTTTGAAGTTTGGCTAAAAACAATAACAAAGAACTGAGAGACATCAGTTTCGTTCTATCTTTATTGGACATCAGTATTTCAAACAGTTCAAGCAATGGATAGAGCGAAGTTCACATCACTCAGGTCTTTGTTATTGTTTTTTGCCATGTTTATGAGTGATTCCCTGTTTTAACCAGAATATCTACGTTCAATATTACACATAGTTTTGTGTGTTGGTCCATTATATTTCCGGACGGCAATGTTGTGAATTTCTTAGCGAAGCTTATACTCTCTATAGCATACGCGTTTTTGAATGTATTTTAAAGCCAGTATATATGATGTGCGCTTGGTTAAGAAACTCACAACCTTGCAATCCGGAAATATAACGGACCAACACACACACCTATGTGTAACCTTAAACGTTTATAGTCTGGTAAATACAGTTTAGTGAGAATACCCTTCAACAGTCATGACGTCAATTCTCTCGTAATGACGAATGGTAACTTAGTAACTGGCTCAAAACTATCGGAACAATGGCGGACGCCCTTATGAAATATTTCTCCGACGAGTATAAAAGTGTATCCAGAGTGGAAAAACATTATAAATATGATCATGTTTTGACTTTTATACATTTTGATCACATGACATATGAAAAGTTCTAGCCAGCATGAAGAATAAAAAAACCCATTTTCTTTGTTTAGAACCACGCTGCTCGCCATTGCTGGGCGACGTGACACCAGACTATTAAATCCAATTACTCATAAACATGGATGACAAAAAACAATAACAAAGACCCGAGTGACGTCAACCTCGTCAATCTATAGAACAATACCTATTTGAGACAAAAGCCTCGAATTTCTAGAATGAAAAAATACAACGATACTGTCTCAGATATTATCATAGTAAACATGTTGTTTAGATAAAATAATTTAGTGGCTTAAAAATAATGACGATGACGACGACGACGACGATGATGATGCTAATAATAATAATAACAACAACAACAACAATAATAATAATAATAATAATAATAATAATAATAATAATAATAATAATAATAATAATAATAATAATAATGATAATAATAATATATTGCCAAGGTTTTTGCCAGTATTTTATAATCAGCATTTGTCATAGACCTCCATGCAATTCCCTAAATCTTCTCTATCGATAAATTGATTTTTAACGCTATTGCCCCCTTCCTTTGACTGTAACTAAGCATATTTTTTTAAAAGACTAAACTCAAAACAGTTGAACATCGCCGCTTTGATCTAATCCCAAAAAACTTTGTAAAATTCTACTGGAATTCCATCTGACCCTGGGGAGGATCCATTTTTCATGTTTTCCATAGCGCTCCTAATTTCATCTAACGTAATAAATCTGTCATAGAATTCTTTCTCTTCATTTTTTAATTTAGTAGTGATAATTATTTACATATTTATCACTCAACATTTATATTGTTTCGTCTTCTTTCAACTCGGTATAAAGTTCTGAATAATATTTACCAATGATTTCTTGAATTTCCAGCTCATCTGTAACATGATTATTTTCATCACTTTTTAATTTATAGCCCTGATCTTTTCTAATGATAGAAAGACTCTATAAAATTTCTCTCCTTCCTCGATCCATTTGATGCCCGCTCTTACACTGGCACCCATTGTTTCTTCAATTTGTTTTACATCAATTATTTTCCGCAATTCCAATATTTGAGATAAAATATCAGTGTCGTTAGGATAATATACTATTTGTTCTTCTAATTATTAAGGGCTCTTATTTCTTCATTATAGGTATCTGATTTCTTACGACATTTATATTTACAGAACTCTTGAGTAAATTCCTTGATGTCTATTTTAACACATTCCCACCTAAGATGAGGATCCAACCTTTTGTGTTCTTCTAAGCAACTTTGGATTTTTTGTTTCATTAATGTTATATATTTTAAGTCACTCAATATTGATACACTTATTTTAAATAAAGAGGGTCCTTTTTTGAAGGATATGAATTAAAATTTTGCTATAATTGCTCTATAATCTATTAAGGCAATGTCCTTAATTTCTGCTTCATGTAAAAAAAATGTATAAACATGTTATTTATAAAGATATAATCTAAACATCTGGCTACCAAAGGAGATCCTCTACTCCATGTAATTATTTTTCCTTTTTTATGTTTTATTCTCCATATATCTGTAAAGGCTAATCTATTAATAAAATCATTAAAATTTTTCACATTTTCTTTATCATATAGGTTGCCAGGTATTATGTCCAGCTCATTATTTACCACAGCGTTAAAGTCCCATAAACAAATCATTGGTAAATCTAGATTTAATTCAGATTTTGATATTGATATATATATATATATATATATATATATATATATATATATATATATATATATATATATATATATAGAGAGAGAGAGAGAGAGAGAGAGAGAATGAGGGAGTCATATGAAATGAATAGTTAGAGGGCGAATGACTTGAATGAATATCCAAACATTTGTTAATATAGAAATGAATGAATCTGACTTACTTGACTTAGATGCCTTTCGCGTCTCGACCGAAAGATCGGGTCGCCTTGGCTGTTTCCAGTATTTCCTGTGTGAGGTGTCTCCAATATTGCCGGTCCTCTGCTAGGGTTCTCAGATTTTCAAGGTCCCCTGCCGTTATGAGACTAATGCTTTGTCCAAGTGTTGTGAGGTTTTTGTTTAGGATCACAGGGAGTGTTGTGATCGGTCTTCCTCTGAAAAGGTTCCCGTGTTTTTGGAAGTATCCCGACATGGCTTGGTTAGCTGGTATGTTTTTGTCCCTGCGTAGTATGTGACCGAAAAGTTGCCATCGTTGTTGTAAAATGTCAAGGGAGATTGGTCTTTCTTTTGTGATCTTATAGAGTGATTCATTTGAGATCTTTTTTGGGTATTTGATGTCCAGTACCCTTCTTAGCTGTGTGCGATGGAAGGCATCCAGATGTTCTTCTTCGGATTTTGTCAACGCCCAAGTGCCGCAGTTATACCGACGAATAAATGAATAAACAAAACGTTTGAACGGAAAATATTGAATGCTGTTAATTAAACTTCATTTATACATATCTGATTCAACCACAGTGGCTTTGCTTTGTACAGTCCTCGAATTATTATTATTATTATTATTATTATTATTATTATTATTATTATTATTATTATTATTATTATTATTATTATTATTATTATTATTATTATTATTATCGTTATTATATTATTATTATTATATTATTATTATTATTATTATTATTATTATTATTATTATTATTATTTTATTATTATTATTATTATTATTATTATTATTATTATTATTATTATTATTATTATTATTATTATTATTATTTTTATTATTATTTTATTATTATTATTATTATTATTATTAATTATATTATTATTATTATTATTATTATTATTTGTAGTATTATTACTAATATTTACCATCATTTTTGTTTATACATCTTAAAAACGCCACTACCACATTACCTCATTCGTCTGTAGTGTTTCATTCATCCTCAAGGGGAAACTCGAAACGTCCATTTTATCTGTTTTCGTATATTAAACTGAAGCTTACATTCAATTTCACATTGTTATTTATTAATTCAATTCTGAATATAAAAAGCAAGAAAATTCAAAAAATAATTCTATGCGATGAAACCATGTACAGAATGAATAGCAACATAAACATTTTCGGCCATTTAATAACGTATGTTTATAAACATAATTTAAGAAGTGTCACACTTTGTGACACAGCAGTAACGTGTCTAAAACCGGTCGCACATCTATTCGGTAACTTGTGGGATCAATTATCTTTATCGTTATTTATTTCGGAAATTCTCAATTAAAATATTTTGTCCTTAAGTAAGTCCTTCTGAGCCACTTGGGAGTCATCCCGGTTTTAATAGCGTGAAGCGGACAATTAACGTATTTGTTTGAAAACCTTTGCACAGGACAATAGTTTATCGCAGATTACTATCCCCTTTTACACCTGAATGGAGTGAGTGATTGGAGTAAATTTTCTTGCTCTAGGAATGTACAAATTGGCTTCGGTCGGTATCGAACACAGAACATCTGAGTCCAGAATACAACGTGCTAACCTCTTGGCCATCCTGCCTCCTAAGCTTATAGACCCGGAATTATTCATGTAGCGTTGAGCAGACAGATAACAGTTTAAGATAAAATAAAAAATTCCCTTTATTCATCCCATAGGGGAAATTTTTTTCGAGGGTCTATTCCAAGGGAAGACTGGAATAACCCAGGCGTCAGCCGCAGTGCAGCGCCGCAAATTGAGCTAGGGCGAGGTGATTTGCAAAGACCGCACCGCCGAGCCATGCTGACCCTCTATTAACCTCTTGAATGGACGCTAGTCTGTTAAAGATTACTTTCCTCAGCGAACTGGTACTCATTTGCACCTGGGTAAAGTGAGGTGATTATTTCCAAGAAAAACATTTTAGGATAAGATCGGAGATCACATTTAGTCTATGGAATTGACTCTTGAGCAGTCTTTGGATCATTAATGGATGCACCCAATATTGTTTTCTCTTTCCATTTGTCTTTCATTTTCTAAGTCGTAAAGCACAGAAATATGCAACCTCTCTTTCATCCATATTGATAATGCATTTGCTCAAGCGATGCGCGAGGTGTGTCCTGGGACATTCCTGTCCTAGTGCGGTACCTGCCTTGAATAGACGTTTTCTTCAGTGGGATAGGACAAATTCGTCTCGGGAAGTCCTGTCTTAGTCCGATAGCGGCCTTAGGCGAGCTTCCCCAGTGTGTGATATGATCGCCCGCTGCTTGCTTAGCATATCTGTTACTATTTGTAAATCTATGGTCCTGCCACATTTTCTTCCTTTGACCTTCAACTGTTCCTTGTATCGCCGTCTTGCATAAACGAATTGTATGGTCAAATAGAAGAGTACGAATAGGTAAATAAATGAATGAATATATAAAATACAGACCTTACCGGAAGTGACGAAAAAAAAAAGATAATTTGTCAGCACAGGAAATGCAATGGCCTAATAAAGAATGTTACAGATATAGCATTTAATAAAATATTTTTGGTTTAAGTTTAACATTACTTGGTGTATATTTAATACCCTAGAACACCATCGTGCTCTGGAAAACATATTTTAAAAAATCTTTCAAAGAAGGCGCGGGTTTGAGAGCTTTTTGAAAATGAAATTAAACAGTATAAATTTGAAATTTATTATTCATTTGTATGTCTTATCCAAGAGTCAACTTTCGAATTAGAGAGTTATTTTTGAATTAACAAGTGGACGAAAATGCTACTCTAAAAATTGTAGAATCAAATGATCAGATCTTAGTTGTTCAACCCAGAAATACAAAGTCAAAAATTGATTGAAAAAAAAAGAAACGAGAGGAAAACATGGCGTATTAGATGTCCTTTGTGCACAAAAAGACGGACAAAACAACAAAAACTCAGAATATGCAAGGTAAATGAAGCGTTTGCAATGCTGAGGAATTTTGGAGATCTGAAACATTATCCACAAAATATCCCCCCCCCCCAAAAAAAAAGGAAGCACAAAAAACCCCAAACAAACTGCAGATAAAAAAATGTTCAAGAGTAGAATAATTTCAGTTCTCTTGTATGGCAGCAAAAGTTAGATTTTAAAAAATTGAGCTTTTATATAGGGCAATATCCACTAAACGTGTTCAAAGCGCTTTGCAATGGCCCCTAGCCAACAGCAACACTTAACATGTAGGACGAGACATGATACTTGTTTGGCGATATTATAATTTTTTCGGACAGAGACAACTCATTTTACACCTGAATACGACGAGAGAACTTGAGTAAATTTACAAGGACCTAAAAATGCGAGGCTCGAACCCAGGACCTTCCGATCCAAAAGCGAGTGTCATACCACAAATCTACATAGCCGCAAAATAATAAAAAATATGAACCAAATTAACAAATAAATTGGTATCGTTTCAAATCAAATGTCTCCGTAGAATTTTAGGGGTGTTTTAGCCCAATAAAATTAGAAATCAAACTGAGGGAAAAGACAATGAGCATGGCTAAATCTATAAAGAGATGAAGATGAAAATGGCTTGGACATTGTTGCCAGAATGGAGGCAATTGCTTTGACAAGAACTACACTACGCTGGACGACTGATGGCAGAAGACGAATAGGCAGATCCAATTAAACCTGGAGAAAATCCATGAATATAGAGATGAAAGAGGCTGGCCTAACATGGAATAGCATAGGAGTCCATGCAGTCAACAGATGGGAATGAAAGTCCTAAGTAGATACATTATGTGCCCCCCCCCCCCCCCGCACAATGGCACGATGAGGATTAAGTAAATAAAAATTGAAAAGCTCGACAATATGATCAAAGTCAAAAAGAATTTTGCAACTTTCTAGATATATGTTTTTTTTTTTGTTTTTAAGGGTTTTACCGCGCTTGTGACACTTTCAGGTCAGTTCAGCGCGTGGTTCTGAAGTAAAAATAAAAATAAAACAACACCAAAGAAAAAACAAGACAAAGGGGACTAGTTGAATAAATATACAACATATGATTCCACAAGCAATCTATATGTCAATGTGCATATTTTGATATGACCTTAAAGTTCCATCCAGACGCAAACGAAAGATATAATCATTATTTTTATTTATTTTAATGGTTTTATGGCACTTGCGACAGATAGGTCATATCAGCGTCCGTAAAAAGAAAGAAATAGAATCAAAGCACCCAAGAAAAAGTAAGCCAAAGGGAAATTGGTTCAAATAGGGAGCAGATGTAGATTCCAAGAGCATACAATCAATGAACTTAGTTTGAGATCATCTCGGTAATGATTAATTGTGTCCAACTTTTACCAGTGATATTATAGATGCTATATAATTAAGTAAAACGCTTTCCTGTTCTACATGCCAGATTATTCGTACAACAAACAAAACTACATGTCACCTTTAACTTTTATTATTAGATATACCCCTTTCTTTTTCGCAAAAACCCGATTTCACAAAATCAAAAGAGTGCAAAATATTATGAGGCGTCCCTTTTATCCTTTGCACAGTATTTATTGTTCTTCCTGATCTTATTCAGCATTGTGGAGGAGGCGCTGGCTACTGGCATTCCACATTTGACTTCCTGAGATGACCGACCATCAGATGTTAGTCTGACATCAAGATATATTTTTTGTTTGATTTTAGGGGTTTTACCGCGCTTGTGACACTTTAAGGCAGTTCAGCGCCAGTGAAAAGTAAAATGATAAGTAAAAGATGAAGACATGAAGCAAAAATACAAAAAAAAAAAAAAAAAAAAAACAACAAAAAAAACAAAAACAAAAAAAAAAAACAAAAAAAAAAAAAAACAAAAAACAAAAACAAAAAACAACACTTAAGAAAAAAAAGACAAAGGGGACTAGCAATCTATATGTCAATGTGCATATTTTGATATGACCTTAAAGTTCCAGCCAAACGCAAACGAAAGATATAACCATTATTTTATTTATTTTAATGGTTTTACGGCACTTGCGCAGATAGGTCATATCAGCGTGAGTAAAAGAAATAAATAGTATAGTGAAACTATTCTAGATTTACAGTCAAAGCACCCAAGAAAAAGTAAGCCAAAAGGAAGTTGGCTCAAATAGGGAACAGATGTAGATTCCAAGAGCATACAATCAACGAACTTAGTTTGAGATCATATAAAAGTCTCATCCAGATAGATACAAGCACAGGATCCCACTAAGGGGAACACAATCAAATGTTTACAGAATACATAATTAAAATATATAACAGAGAGATGATTTACAAGGAAAAAAATATAATCACCCAAAACTAAAACTACACATTTGTCTGTTTCCCTCCCAGTCAAGGACTCCAGCCAGGGCTGGGACAAAACTAAGTAATCCCATTCCAAGACAAAGACAAAGAGCAAATTGGGAAACAAATTTAAGGTTTCAAAAGTTTATTTTTAGGCAATTGCCAATATAACTCATACAAGAATATAATATTTTCATCAACAAATCAAGTAAGTAAAATCAATAAGGCAAGGCAGACAATGATAATAATAATATTGATAATAATAATAATAATAATAATAATATAATAATAATAATAATAATAATAATAATAATAATAATAATAATAATAATAATAATAATAATAATATAAAATAAACGATTTAATTAATAGATTAGTTATTTAATAGGTTAAATTATAAATTTTTAAAAAGTCCTTGGTGCAACTCAAATAATTCACATTATATGAATCAACATAAAATACGACATGACGATAATGATTTGTTACACTGTACTATGAGCTTTGTTTAAAAACGATTTATATAATCATGAAATATTCTTATAGCAAGAGTATTAGTATTGCTGCTACGATTACCTCTACATCTACTAATACTACTACGGCTACTACTACTACTACTACTACTACTACTACTACTACTACTACTACTACTACTACTACTACTACTACTACTACTAGCACCACCGCTATTGCCACTAATATTAATACTAATAATAACAACAATAGCAATAATAATAACAACAACCAGGGCTCCTCCAAGAGCAAGAACAAAATCATGAAATCTCATTCCAATACACGACGAAGGAAGGAAGTAGAAAACATATATAGCGGGATAGAAGACACAATAAGTGCCTCCTGCCAATGATGAGAGGGCAAAAGATCCTACCAAGGGAAAGTAGTTTCCAAAAGGGAACAGATACTATCAATGTCCTTTGTCAGAATTCACCTAAAAGTTTCATATAGAAACAGGCACCGAGTCCCACTAAAACACACTAAAATGCTTACAAATAATTATAGAACCAAAACAGAAAATACAATCGTGCATAACAGAGAGAGAATTTAAAAGGATAAAAAGTATCACCTCCCAAAACTATATACATTCATCGACTGTTTTATTGTTGTTTTTTTCTCTTTTTTTTTAAAGAGCGCTTGCCACACATTTAGGTCAAATCACCGCCAGTAAAACAAAAAGGAAAGAAATGGGTTGGTAAAAGGTTCTACAATTACAATTTAAGTACCCTAGAAAAGGGAAGACAAAGGGGAATTAGTTCAAACAGGGAACAGATGTAGATTCCAAGAGCACATTATCAGTATCAGTGTACTTGTTATAGATCACCTAAATGTCTCATCCTGAACCAGGTCCCCACTAAAAGGAACACAAATGTTTACAAATCACATTATACATGTCCAACAAAAACAATACAGTGCATACAAGAGAGTTGGTTCACAAGACAAAAATTTTGTCTCTCAAACTGTAACCGTGGCCAGACAAAATCAAGTAATTTCATTTCCAAGACGAGGACAGAAACCATGTTGGAAAACAGATATAGGGGGATAGAAGACAAAATCCAGTACATTCGACTGTTTGTTTGTTTTTATTGTTTTTAAGGGTTTTACGGCGCTTGTAACACATTAAGGTCATATCAATGCCAAGAAAAAGGAAGAAAATGGGATAGTAAAAAGTTCTAGAATTACAATTAAAGCACCCAGGAGAAAGTAAGACAAAGGGGAACTGGGAACAAATAGGGAACAGATGCAGATTCCAAGAGCACACTATCAGTGTACTTAAATTGAGATCACCTAAGTCTCATCCAGACACAAGCACAGGTCCCAACTAAGGGGAATACACTCAAACTCAAATGTTTACCAATCATATAATATAATATGTAAACTAAACATAATACAATACATAACAGAGAGGTGCTTTATAAAGAAAAAAATATCATCTCCCAAAACTATAACTATGCATTTGACTGTTTCCCTCCCAGCCAGGACTCCGGATAAGGCCAGGAAAAACCCAAGTAATCTCATTCCAAGACAAATACAGAAAGCTTGTCGAATAAGATATAAGGGGATAGAAGACACAGTATGTACCTCCCTGCCCGCTATGGGAGGTCAGGATCCCCACCCAGTTCGACTGTTTGAGATCACGTAAAAGTCCAATCCAGACAAACGTATAGACATGAAGAATAAGACTCAAATGTTTACAAAACATGGTATTCAAATAAAAGAATTGACAGAAGATAATAGAAAAATGACTCTAATTATCTTGTTTATTCATTTGTTTTTAAGGTTTTAGAGTATGTATAGTTCATTTCCGTGCCATATAAAGGGAAGGATAGTCAAAAATTATAGAATTACAATTAAAGCACCCAAGAAAATGTAGCCTAACTCAAAGGGGAATTTGTTTAAATAGTAAGCAGCTGCTGATTCTAAGAGCATAATTTGAGATCACCTAAGTCTCATCCAGACATCACAAGATCCATCTTCGAGGAATACACTCAAATGTTTACAAATCATATATGGTCAAAATAAAATATGACTTGATAACAAAGATGATTTACACGGAAAAATACTCTCCAAAAACAACTATACGTTCGATCGTTTCCCTTCCGGTCAAAGTCAGGACAAAACAAAATAATTTCATCCCATGATAAAGACAAAGTAGCTCAGAAAACAGATTTAAGGGGATAAAAGTCACAAATGACCTCCTGCTCACAATGGGAGAGAGATAACTTACATTAAACGGAAAAGTGTCTCCGAAAACTGGGAGGTCAAACGTCCCAAACAGTTCCATCCAGACTTAAGCAAATGATGCCACTATGGAAGATACACTCAAATGCTTATTATGTACAATATATTTAAAACTAAAACTGAATAAAGTGCATAACAGAGATGTTTTTTCGTGTGTTTTAAGAGTTTTACGGCGCTTCGGCCACATTGAGATAATTTCAGCGCCTCTAAAAAGGAAGAAAATGGGATAGTCAAAATATTTTAGATTTTCAATTAAAAGACAAGAGAAAAAGTAGACAAAGGGGAATCGTTTGTTTTTAAGGGTTTTATGGCGCATGCGACACAATTTAGCATTCTCGCAACAGTATAAAGGGACTGTTTGTTTTAATGTTTTTAGGGGTTTTACGGCACTTGCAACACATTAAGGTCATATCAGCGCCAGTAAAAAGGAAGAAAATGGGATAGTAAAAAAGTTCTAGAATTACAATTAAAGCACCCAAGAAAAGGTGAGATAAAGGGGAATTGGGTCAAATAAGAAACAGGTGTAAATTCCAAGAGCACACTATCAAAGTACTTAGTTTGAGATCACTATAAGTATCATCCAGACACAAGTACAGGTCCCCACTAAGAGGAATACACTCATGTTTTACAAATCATATATAACATAACAGAGAGATGATTGACAAGGGAAAAAATCATCTCCCAAAACATTTGATGGTTTCCCTCCCAGCTAGGGTATCCGGCCAGGCCCTGGACAAAACCCAGCAATCTCATTCCAAGACAAAGGCAGAAAGCATGTTGGAAAACAGATATAGAGGGATAGAAGACAACAGTATGCACCTCCCTGTCCACTATGGGAGGTCAGGAACCCCACCCAACAAGATAAAAACAGAAAGCAATTGGAAAACAGGCTTATGGGTATAGAAGGCACAAGTACCTCTCTGTCCACAACGAGAGGTCGGGAACCCCACCCAGAAAGAGCAACTTTCAGTCCATCATGAAAAGTCAAAAGAAGATCCCCCTTTCCTCCCAAAAAGAGTAAGAGAATGGTTTTTTTTTTCAACTATTATGTTGTTTTATTAAAAAGTAATTAAAACAATAAAGGGCATTTATCATCACCATCATTAACATCGTTATCATTATCAACATTGTTATCAACATCATAGTCAAAAGAATACTTGGTAATGTAAATGTTCCTTCTCGAAGCTCAACGA
The DNA here is from genome assembly GCF_034508935.2 of Berghia stephanieae. Taxonomy (NCBI): domain Eukaryota; kingdom Metazoa; phylum Mollusca; class Gastropoda; order Nudibranchia; family Aeolidiidae; genus Berghia; species Berghia stephanieae. The sequence goes on along the minus strand of NC_088360.1, from coordinate 52,222,754 downwards.
AATAGGTAATGTGAAATTGAATGCAGGCTTCAATTTACTATACAAAAACAAATATGGACGTTTCGGGTTTCCCCTTTATCAACAAATCAACTAAACAGGATGAAAGAAACACTGCAGAGGAATGAGAATGTGGTAGTGGCGTTAAGATGAATCATTCATCTTAACAACGGCACTGGTACATTCTTACATCCTGTTTTGTGGACTGAGAAACGTGTGCAAGTAAAATACCTATTTATACAATTTTCTTTCAGTGAATATGTTTAATTTTTAATGTACACCTCTTTTACATATAAACTATTTCATAGATCTATTGCTTTGATTGGTTTTTGTTCTGTTTGTTTTGTTTTTTTGTTTTTTTTTTTTGCTTTTTGCTCTTGCAACACTTTTAGATACTGTAAAAAGTCATAAACATTTCGAATATCTACACATTTCGACATGTCTACACCTTCACATATTTACATTTCGACATTTCGCATTTCGACATCTCTTTACACATTCTTACTTATCTTACATTTCTACATATATTTACAGAGTTTACATATCTACATATTTCATATTTATATGATTTACATATCTACATAGTTAATACAATTCATATTTATACAATTTTAGATATCTACAAATGTTACATATCTACATCATATAGTGCACATACATATCTACATACTATACACATCATATTTACATATACTATTCATATCTACATATATCTTCAAAATTCACATTAATACATATTTTATACAAACAATCATATAGAATTACAATAAAAGCACCCAATAAAAGGTATGTTTTTGTTTTTAAGGGTTTTACGGCGCTTGCAACACATTTAGGTTATATCGGCGCCAGTAAAAGGAATAAATGGAGATAGTAAAAAATTCCAGAATTACAATTAAAACACCCAAGAAAATGTAAGACATAGGGGAACTGGGAACAAATAGGGATCAGATGTAGACTCCAAGAGCATACCACCAATGTACTTCGTTTGAGACCACATATAAGTCTCATCCGGACACAAGCACAAATTCCAACAAAGAGGAATACACTTAAATGCTTACATTATACATTCAAAATAAATATAATAATACATAACAAAGAGATGATTTAGAAGGAAAAAAATATATCCTAAAACAATCACTATGGATTCCACTGTTTCCCTCCCAGCTAGGACTCCGACCAGGGCCAAGACAAAACCAAGTAATCTCATTCCAAGCCAAAGACAGAAAGCATGTTGGAAAACGGATATTAGGGGATAGAAGACAGTATGTATCTCCCTGCCCACTATGGGAGGTCAGTAACCCCATCCAGCAAGAAAAGGTAAGACAAAGGGAATAGATTCAAATGGGAAACGTATGTAGATTCCAAGAGCGCATTCTCAAGGAGGTACTTAGTTTAAGATCACCCAAAAGCCTCATCCAGAAGCAAAGGTCCCTACTAAAAGCAATATACTCAAATGTTTAAAAACCATTTATAATACTCGTAGCTAAACGAAACACAAAACAATACTCAACAGCGACTCACAAGGACAAAGTTATCTCCAAGACTGAATATACATTTGACTGTTTCCAGTTCAGCAAGGGATTCCGGCAAGGACGGGAATGAAACTAAAAATTCTCATTCCAAGACAGACAGAAAGCAAGTTGGAAAACTGATATAGGGGGATAGAAGACTACGCACCTTCTGCGAGGTCAGGATCTCCAACCAGGTAAAAAGATTAATTGTTTTTAAATTACATACATTGTATATACTAGATGTCTAATATACATTCCATATATAATACATCCTGCATGTTTTATGCATATAAGATTATAGACATGGTGTATACAAAACAAGTTATTTTGCGTATATAAGATATCTTACATAGTTGTATATAATATATCTAACAAACCTTTTGAATGTAAGATAATTTAGATACATTGCATATATATGATATAGTATATACATTACGCGTAAAAGGATTAAAATATGCTGCGTATATAATATATCACATTTACCTAGTGTAAATGCGATAATTCATATACCAGGAATATATAAGATATCTTGCATACTTGCATATATAATATATCACACATACCCACCGTATATACGATAATTCACATCATTGGGTATGCAAGATAACTTACATATTTTACGTATACGACATATCCCACTTACCCAAATTATATAATATATCCTAAACCCATGTCGAATTTAAGATAACTTACATACATTGTATCTCCAAGCTGTCTTACATACTTCCACATATAATATATCCTATATGCCTTATGCATATATGATAATTTATAAACCTGACGTATATAGACACTTCGCGTATATAAGATATCTTACATATTTATCGTATATAATATATCGAACAAACCTTTTGAATGTAAGATAATTTAGATACATTGCATATATAAGATATAGTATATACATTACGCATAAAAGGATTAAAATATGCTGCGTATATAATATATCACATTTACCTAGTGTAAATGCGATAATTTATATACCAGGAATATATAAGATATCTTGCATACTTGCATATATAATATATCACACATACCTATCGTATATACGATAATTCACATCATTGGTTTTTGTTTTTGTTTTTAAGGGTTTTACGGCGCTTGCAACACATTTAGGTTATATCAGCGCCAGTAAAAAGGAAGAAAATGGGATAGTAAAAAGTTATAGAATTACAATAAAAGCACCCAAGAAAAAGTAAGACATAGGGGAACTGGGAACAAATAGGGATCAGATGTAGATTCCAAGAGCAGACCACCAATGCACTTAGTTTGAGATCACCTAAAAGTCTCATCCAGACACAAGCACAGGTCCCATCTAAGAGGAATACACTCAAATGTTTACCAATCATTTAATATAATATGTAAACTCAACATAATACAATGCATAACAGAGAGATGATTTACAAGGAAAAAAATATCATCTCCCAAAACTATAACTATACATTCGACTGTTTCCCTCCCAGCCAAGGAGCTCCGGCAAGGATCAGGACAAAACTAAGTAATCTCATTCCAAGACAATGACAGGAAACAATTGGGAAACGGGTATGGGGGGATAGAAGACACAGCATGTACCTCCCTGCCCACTATGGGAGGTCAGGATCCCCACCCAGTCACATCATTGGGTATGCAAGATAACTTACATATTTTACGTATACGATATATCCCACTTACCCATGTATATAATATATCCTAAACCCCTGTCGAATTTAAGATAACTTACATACATTGTATCTCCAAGCTGTCTTACATACTTCCACATATAATATATCCTATATGCCTTATGCATATAGGATAATTTATAAACCCGACGTATATAGACGCTTCGAGTATATAAGATATCTTACATAGTTGTATATAATATATCGAACAAACCTTTTGAATGTAAGATAATTTAGAGACAGTGCATATATAAGTTATCGTATATACATTACGCGTAAAAGGATTAAAATATGCTGCGTATATAATATATCACATTTACCTAGTGTAAATGCGATAATTTATATACCAGGAATATATAAGATATCTTGCATACTTGCATATATAATATATCACACATACCTATCGTATATACGATAATTCACATCATTGGGTATGCAAGATAACTTACATATTTTACGTATACGATATATCCCACTTACCATGTATATAATATATCCCAAACCCCTGTCGAATTTAAGATAATTTACATACATTGTATCTCCAAGCTGTCTTACATACTTCCATATATAATATATCCTATATGCCTTATGCATATAGGATAATTTATAAACCCGACGTATATGGACGCTTCGAGTATATAAGATATCTTACATAGTTGTATATAATATATCGAACAAACCTTTTGAATGTAAGATAATTTAGATACATTGCATATATAAGTTATCGTATATACATTACGCGTAAAAGGATTAAAATATGCTGCGTATATAATATATCACATTTACCTAGTGTAAATGCGATAAATTATATACCAGGAATATATAAGATATCTTGCATACTTGCATATATAATATATCACACAATACCTATCGTATATACGATAATTCACATCATTGGGTATGCAAGATAACTTACATATTTTACGTATACGATATATCCCACTTACCCATGTATATAATATATCCTAAACCCCTGTCGAATTTAAGATAACTTACATACATTGTATCTCCAAGCTGTCTTACATACTTCCACATATAATATATCCTATATGCCTTATGCATTTAGGATAATTTATAAACCCGACGTATATAGACGCTTCGAGTATATAAGATATCTTACATAGTTGTATATAATATATCGAACAAACCTTTTGAATGCAAGATAATTTAGATACATTGCATATATAAGTTATCGTATATACATTACGCGTAAAAGGATTAAAATATGCTGCGTATATATCACATTTACCGAGTGTAAATGCGATAATTTATATACCAAGAATATATAAGATATCTTGCATACTTGCATATATAATATATCACACATACCTATCGTATATACGATAATTCACATCATTGGGTATGCAAGATAACTTACATATTTTACGTATACGATATATCCCACTTACCCATGTATATAATATATCCCAAACCCCTGTCGAATTTAAGATAATTTACATACATTGTATCTCCAAGCTGTCTTACATACTTCCATATATAATATATCCTATATGCCTTATGCATATAGGATAATTTATAAACCCGACGTATATAGACGCTTCGAGTATATAAGATATCTTACATAGTTGTATATAATATATCGAACAAACCTTTTGAATGTAAGATAATTTAGATACATTGCATATATAAGTTATCGTATATACATTACGCGTTAAAGGATTAAAATATGCTGCGTATATAATATATCACATTTACCTAGTGTAAATGCGATAATTTATATACCAGGAATATATAAGATATCTTGCATACTTGCATATATAATATATCACACATACCTATCGTATAGACGATAATTCACATCATTGGGTATGCAAGATAACTTACATATTTTACGTATACGATATATCCCACTTACCCATGTATATAATATATCCTAAACCCCTGTCGAATTTAAGATAACTTACATACATTGTATCTCCAAGCTGTCTTACATACTTCCACATATAATATATCCTATATGCCTTATGCATATAGGATAATTTATAAACCCGACGTATATAGACTCTTCGAGTATATAAGATATCTTACATAGTTGTATATAATATATCGAACAAACCTTTTGAATGTAAGATAATTTAGATACATTGCATATATAAGTTATCGTATATACATTACGCGTAAAAGGATTAAAATATGCTGCGTATATAATATATCACATTTACCGAGTGTAAATGCGATAATTTATATACCAGGAATATATAAGATATCTTGCATACTTGCATATATAATATATCACACATACCTATCGTATATACGATAATTCACATCATTGGGTATGCAAGATAACTTACATATTTTACGTATACGATATATCCCACTTACCCATGTATATAATATATCCCAAACCCCTGTCGAATTTAAGATAATTTACATACATTGTATCTCCAAGCTGTCTTACATACTTCCATATATAATATATCCTATATGCCTTATGCATATAGGATAATTTATAAACCCGACGTATATAGACGCTTCGAGTATATAAGATATCTTACATAGTTGTATATAATATATCGAACAAACCTTTTGAATGTAAGATAATTTAGATACATTGCATATATAAGTTATCGTATATACATTACGCGTAAAAGGATTAAAATATGCTGCGTATATAATATATCACATTTACCTAGTGTAAATGCGATAATTCATATACCAGGAATATATAAGATATCTTGCATACTTGCATATATAATATATCACACATACATATCGTATATACGATAATTCACATCATTGGGTATGCAAGATAACTTAGATATTTTACGTATATGATATATCCCACTTACCCATGTATATAATATATCCTAAACCCCTGTCGAATTTAAGATAACTTACATACATTGTATCTTCAAGCTGTCTTACATACTTCCATATATAATATATCCTATATGGCGTATGCATATAGGATAATTTATAAACCCGACGTATATAGACGCTTCGAGTATATAAGATATCTTACATATTTATCGTATATAATATATCGAACAAACCTTTTGAATGTAAGATAATTTAGATACATTGCATATATAAGATATCGTATATACATTAAGCGGAAAAGGATTAAAATATGCTGCGTATATAATATATCACATTTACCTAGTGTAAATGCGATAATTTATATACAATGAATATAAAAGATATCTTGCATACTTTCATATATAATATATCGCACATACCTATCGTATATGCAATAATTCATACCATTGGGTATGCAAGATAACATATTCTGCATATTATTATCCTATTGTGTTTTGGATCACCATTTTGTTCTTGCATATCGGGGCAGGCCGAACAAGTCCCCCGTCGTAAGGCTATTTGCCCCGGTATGCACTTAAGCACTCCAACCACGACAAGGCGGTGATCCATTTGGAGTGTACACAGGATTTACAAGGCTCGCTGTGCCTACACCTTACGGCTCTGTTTCTGAGCCACTACCTATAATGCCTTTTCGTCGACTTTTACGAACATTGCTAAAATGGAAATAAATATCAAAATGTTTCTACTTTGTTAATGTCACATTTTTTGGAGATGCGAAAGTTAACCATCAGAATGGGAGAAAAATATTTCTAGTAGGTAACCATTAAAATGACTTTTCCATCCAAAGAAAAAAATTATTTAAAAATACCTCTACACTTTCGCGCTTCCCCTTTAGAAGCAACTTATTGGGACTATTCTGACCTCTCAGTTGAGAATCCCGCGGTCCCACACGGGGGAAAACGAGTACTATACATCTCAATGATTCTTGTACTGAATGTGATGGTAAAATGTATAGATAAATGTGCTTTTTAAATCAACAACGTGCCAAAAATATTGACCTGAAGTGTGTTGAGGATAAAAAATGAAATTTGTGATAAGTTTGCTTGCTTTATTATGCAATGTATTTTAGCAAGTAATGAACTTAAAGCTCATAAATATTATTGTTCCGAGTCCTGATTATTAGAAATAGTTAATTTTGTTTTGTTTTTGTTTTTAAGGGTTTTACGGCGCTTGCAACACATTAAGGTCATATCAGCGCCAGTAAAAAGGAAGAAATGGGATAGTAAAAAGTTATAGAATTCAATTAAAGCACCCAAGATAAGGTAAGACAAAGGGGAATTGGTTCAAATAGGAAACAGATGTAGATTCCAAGAGCACACTGTCAAAGTACTTAGTTTGAGATCACCTAAAAGTCTCATCCAGACACAAGCACAGGCCCCCACTAAGAGGAATACACTCAAATGTTAACAAATCAAATATAACATGTAAATAAAACATAATACAGTACATAACAGAGAGATGATTTACAAGGAAAAAAATATCATCTCCCAAAGCAATAACTATACATTCGACTGTTTCCCTCTCAGCCAAGGACTCCGACCAAGGTTAGGACAAAACCAAGCAATCTCACTCCAAGACAAAGACAGAAAGCATGTTGGAAAACATATAAGGGGATAGAAGACACAGTATGTACCCCCCTGCCCGCTATGGGAGGTCAGGATCCCCACCCAGAAATAGTTAATTTAATACTTGTTCTGAAGTTCCGTAAATTCAAGTATACTACCGCCAAACCAAACTGAAAAGCAAATCAAAAGGGACTGGTTCAAAGACGGAACAAAAAATTCCACGAGCAATCCACTGATGTGTCAATTTTTACCTAAGTCTCAACCAGGCACAAGCAAAAGCTTCCATGTTTACAAACTAAAAGTGCAACAGGGAAAGGAAAAACATGCTGGACAACCATGGAACGTCATAAGACTCCAGCCATATAATCCAAAATGGATGCCCTCTACATTTGAGTAAACTATCCTTTTTGTAGTGGAAACCATTTAGAACATTGACATATCTTTCATCATCATGCACTGCACAATGGACACATCTAGGTATAGACAGGCCAAAACACGTCCATTTCTCTTTTCCATGCCTTTCTCTCGAGTTGGATGAGATTCAAACGTATTTTGAGCCAATCACTCTGGACACGAGGCGTCGCCCATCTCTAAGCACGGAATGCATGTCTAATGAGAAAAGTGCTTGCTCAATTCATTCTCTGAAAACAGTCCCATTAAGATAATTCCTGCATTGGCAGCGAGTCCTTGGATTTCAATTATTATCTTCACTTTGCTCGTTGGAATTTCCATTTCATATTCTTGTCTGCAAACTGTCGTTTCTTCTCAAATATAGGGCATTTACCAATGTTTAATCGAGATATGCGATGACATCAGACGTCCCTTTTCTTTCTTTTCTCGGAAATATCCATTTTTGGGTTTAATTTCTTTCATTTAAATGACTCCTGTCTGACAAAGATCCTCCCGAAGAGATGCATCCGATAAAAATTAATTAAAAAGTAGGGTTGCTAAGCCTTTGTCAGGTGACTGTTTCGGGAGCCACCACCTTGCGTGCCCTTTAGTCGACTTTTACGAAACACGGCAGTAAAGGGAGAAGCGACAACGAATTATTAAACAAAATCTGAACTTGTATTATTTGACAATTTACTTTCGTCAAAATTGGAGGATAGGTAATAATTTCTATTTTTCTATCAATAAAAATCGTGGAATATTTAACTTTTCGTTTTCTAACCTTTAATATTCTAACCTTTCAAGAAAACTGAAACACCTGTTTTGTCGCTCCTCCCCTTAAAGGGGCAGCACGGTGGGACTATTCTTCGCCCTCTCAATTGAGGGCCCCCGGTACCCACACGGGGAATACAATTTGTAAATAAATGTTTCTTGTGAGAGTGATAAAAGTGCTAAATCAGAGCTGAAAAGACAAGTCACATTTAAGACATGAAAACCCTGTACCAAAGAGCAAGGAAAACTCGCATTTGCCTTTACTCTACACCATTCTCCTTTTGCATCTCCTCAAGTCCCTTTTGTTTTGCTTTTCGCTGGTGTTTTTAATAGTAAATATAGAATTTCTTAATATCACTTTCTGTTCATGTCCTTACTGAAAATAACGAATTACGTATGGTTGGAAGTACCAACGATGCTCAATTTATCCTTTTTAATATGGACTAGAACAAATATAAAACATATCTAAGTCGTCAATCGTATCGTTTAAGAGCCAATAGGGTTTAAAAACTTCAAAGGCTTTGTGCATCTTTCATGCATTGATAACAATTTTCAAAGATAGACGTCTATATAAAAAAATACTTTGACACATTCTGGTACATATCGCTGTCTCAAATAATTCTAAATAGTAGGGTCCCCGGGCCCTTCGCGCTTCGGATTCGTGTAAAAGTTTCTTCATAAGCCAGATAAGCAGACAAAAAATAACATTTTTGTCCGATTGGAACTTGAATCTGACCTTTCAGGGGTCACACAGAGGTAAAAAAAAAAAGGTGAAATTATAGTCAATTCATTTACTAAATTTATAACTCCCATAATATCAAGAATTTGATATCTCGCAAATAACCAAAAAAACGTAAACAGGATTTGAATTTATCACATGCAACAAAAATATTACATTCATACTGCATTTCAAAGAGTTATTGCCCTTTATCAACGTCCTTTCTTAAAGCATATTTTTCCGGAATATTACAAAATCTGAATAAAACTATATCTAACTTGTAAAAAAAACAAATACAAGCGCACACAATGAACAACATTATTTCCGAATTGCACATAAATCCGATCACGGTTAACGGAGTTATCGCCCATTGAATTGTGTTACTAAATATAGAACTCGAACGGCAATAGGAAATCTATAACACTCTAAGAACAAAAAAACTTTGGTAATATGATTTTAATTCGTATACAAAAAAAATCTTAGCTCTATGTCAAATTCAAATGAGTTATTGCCCTTTCTTCACAATGGACCAAAAAAAAAATACAAGTGTGTATTTGTGAAACATTTGGAAATTATTTGATAAAACAATACTTTTAAAGACAAACATATAAGCAACTGAATGACTTAGTAGATAACAACAAACATAGATGATATTCAATTATTTATCGCCCATTAAAGCTTGTTACTGAAACTAACACTCGTAGCCATTCTTCCCAGTCTTGTAACAGTCTGTTGCATTTTTCACATGTAATCCAAGTCCAGCCTTTGATATAGTCTAGCCATGATCTTGGAAGGCGGTCTCTTGTCTATTTTTCCTTCGTATAGTGTGGTCAAAGTATTTCCATTTCCTGGTTTTTATTGATATACAGAATTCCGGGCATAGGTTTAGAATATTTCAGACTGCCTCATTGGTCTTACTTTTCTACTAATGCGTCGAAAGCTCCACTCCAGGTTTTTATTTGACATCCATATTTTGAACCAGACACGAATGCAAAATGCTCATAACATTTCGGTATTCTGGTCCTTGTTGACATAAGTAAGAATGGTTGTTAGTTCTAAAAAGTGTTTTCTTGTTATTTCTATTCTGGCTACGACCTCGAGATTTGTACGATAAACTTACTCTAGTCTATTTCCATTAACGTGTAGAACAGCCTTTAGGTCTCGTTTTCTCGTCATGACCATAGCTAAGATTTCAAATCTTGACCAAAAAAAACAAACAAACGAAGCGAAAATCTCAGTACATTGACAATTATAAAGCAGGCCGCAATTCAAAGTTGCCTCCATGCATTAACGTCGTAAATGGGAACATAGTTCACATGAACATTTTATGTCCATACGGAAGACATCTTTGGCCTCAGGCAATGTGGTCCAAACAGGAATCTATCATTACTTTCCGTCCATCTGTAATTGTTTGGATTTTCATTTGACATCAATGCCTTATTGGCTGTGGCCCAAATGCTTGCCTGAAAGACACCGTTGATGTAGAACATCACTTGTTCGAGGAATTATGTCAACGTTTCTCGTTTTGCGGCTGAAAATGTTCATCCTGAGGATATCAATGACGTGATCATTGGCATCACCGTTGTTAAGTCGGCACACAAAATTTACAACGGCCTCATAGAGACTTAGGGGTATGTGAAAAGGAGCATCCACAATCTTTGAAAATTCACGAATAACAGGAGACATTGGGGCTTTAGTAAGAATATTCCAACAGGAACGCCTCCCTTTAAATTTGAAAGCAGATGTACTGTCACAGCCTGTCAATGCATGGAAGAATGCAAGGGATTTACAAGTCTCTTGGCCCAGACTTGCGGCAATGCTGTTCAGATTTATTACTTTCCTTAATTTTCCTGAATAAAAATAAATCCAAATATTAGCTGATGGATTTGCTGCGATTATATAATGATTGGCCAAGGGTGCCCCACCAAAAACTCCTGCAGAAACTAGAAAATTACGGAATTCGTGGGTCTTTACAAACATGGCTTTGTAATTTCCTCACAAAACGTACCATGAAAGTAGTCCTAGACGGCACGTCATCGGATGAATGTCCAGTCATATCAGGAGTACCACAGGGAATGGTGCTAGGACCCATACTATTTCTTTGTTTCATCAATGACCTACCTCTTCGAGTAAAATCTCAGATTAGGTTATTCGCCGATGACTGTCTAATATACCGACCAATAAAATCTGCAAATGATCAAAAATTGCTACAAGAGGACTTGAATAGTCTCGAACAGTGGGCTAATGATTGGGGAATTAAATTTAACGCAAACAAATGCTACATCCTCAGCACAGCTGAAAAGTACAACGAGACCTACAAGTTAAACAACACCGTCCTGAAACAAGTCGATCACCCATACCTTCTCAAAGGACTTGAAATGGGGGAAACACATTAACAAAATAACCCAAAAGACAAGCTGCACCCTCCCGTTTCTCCGCCGAAATCATAGCCACGCCCCAACGTCATGCAAACAAAACGCCTACCTCGCACTTGTGAGATCACAATTGGAATACGGGGCAGTTGCCTGGGACCCCTACCTGAAAGAGGATATTCAAAAACTTGAGAGTCCAGAGACAAGGCGCTCGGTTCATAACTGGGAACTATAAGAGCAGAACCCCAGGATGCATGACAAAAATGTTATAAGAAAGAAATCTCATCAGCCTCCAACAAAGAAGAAAAGAAACCCGTCTGTCATTCATGTTCAAGATAATAACAGATCAAATACCATCAATAAAGGCAGACTCCTTTTTCACGCCACGACCAAACAAAAGAAAAATCCGAGGACAGCATCGATCAAATCCCTTAGATGACGAAGGAATCTTCACTAAGACGTACCACCCTCTTCATGATGTGGCAGTTCTTCGAGGTCACAATGAATTCCTTGCTTCCTCAATATGTCCAAGGCGGCATTAGTGACTTGATGTACATCATATCTTGTTATCACATTTGCCGCTTTGAGAAATGACGTTGCTGCTGCCAAAGAGTTGTCACTAATAGCCTGGCAATCGTACACACTGAGAAATTTTCCCAAAACGGTGCATGGAAATTCTATTACACAAATAAGTTTTTTTTTCTGTTCTTTAAATGTAGAAGACCTTAATTTGAACTTTCCTGACCTCTGGATGACCTTCATTGTGTGGAATAACAATTCTAGTTCACCAAAATGTTCTCAAAGACATAAGAAAATTATGAAGAAATTATGAAGAAAAATGAACCTTTCCACGAATTTTTAACAACTGAAGGGATATTTTTACTTGAACATGACTCCATTTTAGAGGGGGGATAACTCAAACGTTTTAATTGCTTAAATCCTTACACGCTTGTCAGTAATATCCTAAACGCAAACTATTCCTCAAGTAGTATAAAATAAAGCATGATTCACGAGTTATTTTATAAAGAATATATTTTGTCATCTATACTCAAATAAAGGGCCGTAACTCGTAAAAATTGAGAGGAATTTTCACAAAAAATTGTATTAAAATTGTGGAACACAAATGAACGTTTTTCTGTTCTTTAAGATGTTTTGAAATATCAAAAGTTTATAAGTAATTACTTGTTTAATGTAGTTCACAGCAATTTGAACTTCAGTGACCTCTGGATGACCTTCAATTGCCGGAAATAAATTCCAATCGACGAATTATTTTTCAAATATATTAAACTTAGCAATCAAACAACTTTTGCATGGATGTGAAACAACTCCATGTCTATTTTTCCCCCACAAGAACATGACCCCTTTTTAAAGCAAAGGGCAATAACTCAAACGTTCAATTTACTTGTAACTTTACAAGCTTTTCACTAACATCATAAGCAAATTTTCTTCTTTGAGTTGTATACAATAAAGCGTGTTTAACAAGTTACTTTAAAAAGATGAATCTCTTTACTCATTAGAAATTCAAATCAAGGGCAATAACTCGTACACGTTGAGAGATATCTTCAAACTGTGTATGGAGATTGGTTTTTTTTTTTTACAAATGAAAGTATTTTTGTTCTTAGAGATGTTTTAAATTATCACTAGTTTACAAGTAATTAAATGTTGAAGTACTTGACCTCACTTAAAATTTTACTGACCTCTGGATGACCTTCAAGCGGTCGAATCAAAATTCCAATCGACCAAAAAGTTTAAGATATTAAGCTTACCAACTGTGAAGAAAACTAAACTTTTACACGAAAGTGAAACGCGACGAGTTTTTTCACTAGACGGTGACAACTAAAACATTTTGACACACAAAGAAGTGTCATATTCGATATTCGTTATAATTTTCCCAATCAACATTCATTTGACATGCCCTCTACAACAAATTCGACTTCCAATCAATTTACAAAATGCAAATAGTATCCAATATCATGGTACATTATTCGTCGAAATCAAATATTCAGTAAGATTTAATTTATCAATGGAATTCTTAAGAACAATGGAAATACATTTTTTTTCCTCAAACTTTAGATTATTCCATATTTCTACAAGTTCTGTGAATTAGGGTATTTTTCCTTATAGACGAATTACATATTTCAACAAATATCTTTATGGTATCCCCTCTAATACCTCAAAAACTAATGTAAGTAAACAAAATTTAAGGAGCATTATGATCAGTAATGGTTGAAAATAACACTCAAATTCCCTGGGGGACGACGCTTGGTATGTTTTCCTTGGCCAACACGCATATGAATAAGATCACCTTTTACTTTGTCATATTATCTTAAGTGAAGGTAATTTAGATACTTTAATATTTCTAATCATGGAAAACACCAGGAGACGGCCTGTTGAATAGAGGAATGCTATTGGATTTTGACACGAGATCAAGCAAAAAAACAAAAAGAACACCCAACAATTATTAACAAAGGAATGTAGACAGCAACAAGGCCTTATGTGCTGACTGGTAAGAAGTGGATAGGTAATTGGTAAATATTTCAATGATTTACGAAATAGTAAAACTTGGCATCCTCAATAATTATATTTCTGACCCCCCCTGTCCACCCAGCATTGATTGGGTAGCTGGATTTGTTAGAACCGGTGGAAAGTACTTTGTAATAGTGTAGCGTCCTATCCAAACGGTAGCAAACAATTGCTACTGTCCTTTTCACGCTAAAGAAACTGGGATAAACTCCCGCCCCATGGGCCTAATGGTTCTGAAGGAATACATCTTCATTTTAAATTTTTAAGATTACTCAATTCTGGTTTATGCATGCCCTATATGCCAGTCAAGGTTTGTAAAAGTGTGTGTGCCCGCGCACGTGTTTGTGTGTGTGTGTGTGTGTGTGTGTGTGAGAGAGAGATAGATAGATAGATAGAGAGAGAGAGAGAGGAGAGAGATAGATAGAGAGCATTGTGTGTGTGTGTGTGTGTGTTGTGTGTATGTGTGTTATTGCAACAACATAATAAAGTAGTGAGAAAATGGAATTATTTAGTAAATGTTTTGAACGAATACTGACTATTAAATAATAATGCACATATGGGCACTTATGTATATAATTTGAGCACTATATCATACATTTTCTAATTAAATCGAATAAATATAAATTAATTAATAAATGGATTATCAAATAGATTATCAAATGAATAAATCATGAGCGTTATCATCAGCATTTTCATTGTTATCACACATCATCATCATCATTATCATCATCAACGTCTTCATCATCACTATTAACATTTTCCAAGAATTAGTATTTTAAAGCTTGGCCCCTAATTTAAAGTTTGAAAATATGCTTTAAAATTATGAAGCCCAACCCCGCCCCCTAATCGCCATTTATTTTGCACAAATTTCGTTTACTGAATGAAAATGTTTAAAATATATCTGCATAGACTTTGGAAACTTGAATTTACAACAAAAAATGAAATAAACATTATACGTGGCATTGGAAATATTTTATACTAATCGTCCTTTGCAATGCTTCGTTGATTCCATTACGCCATATGAAAGTAAAGTTTCATACACTTTATAAAATCCGTCATTGCCCAATTTGAGTGAAATGATAAATAACGTTCCTTACCCAATGCGAACCACACTGGAGTATGTGTTGCCACTTATTTGGTCAATGACTAGGCTCAACATGTTTTGATTTTGTTACGAGATACGTTGCTGGTCAGATGAACTACCGACAATGTCTCAACAGGAGACCAATATCAGCAGTTTACTAATTTGCGTTGTTATCTAAAAAAAATGGGAGTTGTATCGATAGACATATAAATCATTCAGGACCTTCGAAAGTATTGATTAGTTAAAAGTTCGTCTAGATTTGTTCCATGTAACAAGTGTGGATAATTTTGACATTGAAATAAAATAGAATTTGAATTTCCAATCTCACCATGCTCGAGACAAACTCAGTCCCATAAAATATCCTATTCGATTAAGTGACGTCAAGTGAGCTGTCATTTAATTGAAGAAATATCTTGAATTAACAGCAGCATACCAGCATGCCCAGCTTCTGAAATGTTCATACACATCTAATGAGTAAGATGTTCCTTGACAATTTTGAGTTGGTTACTTCTTGACAAATGTCCATCTGACGGAGACTGGTCATTCCTCGAGTGTATAGTTACCCATAGCAAAGATATCTGCAATGGAAAAAAGGAAACATTGAGATGGATGCCGAATCTTGCTTTTGGGCAAAATCTATTGTAAAGGCTTCATGAGTAATCGTAAATAATAATCTGGGGATTCATATATATCGTGTTGATATTTTTAAATTGTTAACCAAAACATTATCATTGAAGTTTTCTCTGCACAAAAGCAAACAATGAGACCTGAGTGGAAAATTGTAAAATGAAACCACATCTCCAAATCAACGGGTGATAAAATAAATTTAGAGGGAAAAAGCCTAAATATTTTGTATCCATGAAATTTAGATAATTATGATAACAATCAACAAATAAAGACATCTCAAAAAATTAAAACCTGATTACTATTTATACATTTTCCAACTATTTCGTTTTATTTTTAGAGAATACTATTGATACTTCTGCAATAGAAAAAAAATCTAAGCGGCGCAGAGTTTAGTCCTTGGAAAAGGCTTTTACTCATTATCTCATCGTACTAGGGCGTAAAATGAATATCTGACCGTTAAGTGTTGCCTGTCCGAAAAAAGAAATTTCCCCTAACTGATCTCACGTCTTGACCTGCATGGTAAGTGTTGCTGTTGCTTAAAGACCCCTTGTAAAGCACTTTGAGCGCTTTAGTGGATATTGCGTGATATGAAATCTCAATTTTAACTTTAAAAAAAGAGTATTCATCTACCATTACAAACTTCAAAGAAAAAGTAAGACAAAGGGGCTTATGCAAATAGAGGAAAGCAACTGCTAGGAGCAAACTATCACATTCAATTTATCACAAAGCATCAATTGAAGGTCTTAGTTCTTTACCTTGCCCAAGTCCAGTTTGGCCACAATATTTTATACGCTAAGTGTTTTGTGTTAAAATTCAGGCAGCGTACATCATGACAATGACACCGTGGGATAGTGAGTTGTGAGTAACTGAGGAAAAATAGTAAGGCGGGGGAGGGCGGGGGGGGGGGGGTGAGTAGACAAAAGAAACAGAGGAAAATAATGGAAGTCCTACCTTTAAAAATTAGATTCGGTCCTTTGAACAAAAGGATTTGGTAACGTCTTTTTCAGAATCTCCTTTGAAGTAATCATTAACTGCTCATTTCATGAAGCGCGCCTTCCCATCAATGAAATGGTGGTCTCTTGTAAAATAATGTATTCATGGAAACGATCTGAAAAAAAGGGGCAAAACTGATGTTTTAAATCTGATAAAGGAGACAAAACTAACAGAGAATGGACTACTGTATAATTATAATTCCATTTATTCATCCCATTGGGGAAATCTGTTTTGGGTCTATTCCAATGGAATATTAGAATAACCCAGGCGTTAGCTGCAGTGCAGCACCGCAAATTGAGCTGCGAGTGTGATCGAACTCGGTACTGCTAAGGTACGAAGCAAATACCGTACCGCTGACTCACGTTTCCCCCTTCTGTCATCTCTATCCATTTATACGTTTGCCTAAATTGAATTGGATTTTATTCCAAAAAAAAAATAAATGTCGGGAACAAGCTGAAAGCTTGTTTCATTCGTTATGCCAATTATTTCGTAAGGGCAGTAGACAATTGTTTCACAATTAGATATTCAAAGACTACTATAGAATATAAAACAGACTAATTGTGACCAACAGACTAAAAAAATCATGCAAAGAGTTAAAGATAGCATGTTTTGTTTCTTAACCTAAAACAAATGTTACAATTTGCTATTTCTTTTTGCTTAATTTTCTTTCATCTATTTCCTCATAAAATCTGATTGGTGTGGCAAGTCATACTTTGATTAGCTACAAAATTAAATGATAATGTACTTACCAGAGGATGGTATTGTCTCCTTAGTTCCATGATCTTTTGTGTCTGTATCTGTGCCATACAGTGCCGATTATTATTCAACTGCGCCATGTTCCAAGGAGGGCACTCCCATGAGATGATGTTCGTCAAGACGACATTGAGGTGCTTCAGATTACGGAGGAGAAAGTGATGTCTAACCTTTTGAATGATTTTTTCCATTTAAGATCTGCACACTTTTATTAGGTTCATGGTATCGAGGCAATAATTGAAATTTGACTTTTGACGTTCATGTGATATTTTGACGTTAAAACGTGCATCAATTGTTCCCACTTTTCTAACAAATTTAGGTCATTTTGCAGTAGATATGTTTATTTTGAGTTTATTTCTTTGTAATTTAGACAATCGTCAGCAAATAGTCTCAATTTAGATTTCAAGCAGTGTGACACGAATAGAATCCAGAACAATTCGTTCGGGCACCCCCAAGACAACGGACATCTCATCGGATGGTCTAGTATTGAATACCTCCATTTCCATTTGGTGAGGAAAAGATCCATGTTTGTATTGAATCGTTTATTCCATAATGGTGTTTTTTTATCAAAGAGATTTTGATGTCGCACAGTATCGAATGCCTTGTAGAAGCCCATTTTGCTTATGTCAATCTGTGTCGTTCTTGGATTTTAGTAAGTCGCTTGTCATAAGAGGCCGAGTTAGCAGGAGTGTTCTGGAAGTCATGGTTTAAAGATGTCATTATCATGAATGGTTTGAGATGTGCCGACATATGTGCTCTAATAATTTTAAGGTCCCCGGTGTCAGAGAAATAATTCTGTAGTCTTTGCTATAGTTTTTTGACACACAGTGTCTAGATTCCCGAAAGATCAATCTTTGGTTAAACGTTTTTAATTTCTTTGGAAATGGTTTGGAGACTTATCAGTGTCCTTCGGATTTGAAATTTTGAAATCCTTTCAGCTTTTCTATAACTGACATGATGATACTGGATATTTAGGATTCGGAAGAAATTAGAACGGCGGATTTTAATTATTTTGTTGATGAATGCATAAATACCGAGCTGAAGTGTTTTAAAATCATATTTCTCTGTTCCACGGTGATCTTTCAGAGTCGCAAAAACTATGTATTCTTGCATTTTACTTTATCTCCAGATAGGTTTTAGTCTTGTTGGTGTGGTCCTCTTCATCTTGTCTCAATGTGAGGCAAAGACGCGGGAAGTGCTTTGTTGTTTTCTCTATTTTGGTTTTACGTGTCTAGTGAAATACGTTTGAATCCATTGAACTAAGGAAGGGATATAACGTGCTTCCTGATTTCTTTTGCTTTTTGATAATCGCTGGCGCTTAAACGACGATTAGGGGAGGGGATGTCATTACTTGAGATTGCTGCTTTCCACATATTTAGATTTACACCTGTGAAATAAAATTAATATTCCGTATCAAATCTGATCTTATGTGTGTATAAATGTTAGCCATCATTATCCAAATAAATTTATAAATATACCTTCGCCCCGAATGACCCATGGCCTTCAGATGATGTGTCAGGCGGGACGATGCTAAAAAGTTATCAGATCAAGAGATAAAAACAACCTGAGCCCGAATATTTGCATTACAAATGAACTTTTTTTTAAAAAAAGAAGAAAAGGAACGTTCGAAGCAAGGCTGCTCCAATGGTCTAATCTTTCTGAAGGTTTCACAGTACTTCAATTTCTCATATCAAGCCATAAAGAACCAACGCTGTACAATCTGCATATTATTTCAGCAATAAATGAACAATTGACTTACAACCAACTAAGTCGATTTTCAGTTGTTAAATTACACGTTTGACGATTTAAGTGGTTTCAAGACCTGAAATTTATATTCTCATTTTTCTTTATTTTCCAATTTATTTTAATCATTGAAACATGGACACAAGTATAGCCAAGTTGGTTTTTATTTCTACCAAAAAAAAAAAAAAAAACACAAAACCCATAAATATTTTAAAGGGATTTCATGTCGTCCTGAGTTTATTACGGAGACGATTTAAAGACTGCATGCCTGTTACAAGACTTACAACACTAAGGTTATTTCATCGCCAGTAAATAAAAATTAAAACTGCAATGGTGAAAACACGTATTTCAATGTTACGACTAAAAATAACCGGGAGGGGATGAGGGGGGGGGGGGGTTGAATCCTCATGTACTAGAATTGATACTTTCAAGCTGAAATTAACTCACTCAACCCAAACACCGACTATATCCGTAGTTTACCCAGGTTACTTTTACCCCATGCCTATTTATTACATTTTTCTAAGACAAATTATGGGCGTAGTATCAAAGCTAATGTTTTTAGTTTTTGCATGTTGATGATATTTGAATATAAGTATGTACATGCTCATTTTTAATACAATTTTTCCTATTTTGAAAAGTAGCAAAAATCTCTAGGATTGAGTGAGTTAAATGACATAGCTGAAAGTGAACACATGAATATGAATATTAAATAATATACATAGAAATTAAATAATATACATAGAAATTAAATAATATACATAGAAATTAAATGATACTAACTATTCAATCAAATTCGATTTTCAATTATTCTGGAGTCGCTTAGATGTACGCGGACTATTTCGACGTGTACAATTTTAAATGGCTAAGATGTTTCAATACGGACATATAGAATAACCATGCGATTAATTCTAGATAATATCCTCAAGACGTTCGTTGTAATAAATATTGCAACTTTAAAAAATATTATTAGGCCTAAATTGAAGTATTATGAAAGGAATTAAATGCAACGGTTTTACCTTTTTTATGAGCAAAAATCTTAGAACAAGGGAAGTAATCCATTTTAAGGCTCATATTTTTTCTAAACCTTTGTATTTAATTTAGTCTTTTTACATTTATTCTATCTTCTATATTTTAAATATAACTTGAAATATTTACTAATATGTATACGAACACCTTTTGCAGTTATGTATATTGATGGTTATTCTATATTTCCTTATGGAAATTCAAATGTCAAAAATATTGCACATTAAAATGTCAAAAATATTACACATTGAAATAATGGAGTAATATAATATATACTATCCGATTATTTCAATTTTGAATCCATTGAATATTTATATATCATATCTATGTATGCGCATGCATGTAATAATATAATGTATATTATTGTTAAATATCCATGTGTTATATTATATAACCAAAGACAGCTAAATGTATAATCACGGGACTTCCTCCGAGTGGCGCCAGTATATGGAAGTTCTTCCCAAAAAATGTATACGAGTTTAATTTTATAATGTTTATCCATTTCAGAAGATACGACCATTTGAAGAATATATCATTTTTGTGACCATAAGTTTAAAAAATCGTCTCCGACTCAAAAAAAAAAAAAAAAGAAACGTTACTAGTTGCGTCGAAACCAAATGGTCCCATTTCATAGCAAAGGGACAGCATTTTTTTTAAAACACCGAATATATGGACAGATAAAGGATTGGACCGATTTAAAATTTACCTTTTTAGATTTTTAAATCAGGTTCGCATGCTGTTATTGATAATCCGACAGTCTTTGAAATATTATGACAAGTTAATAAATTATGTTCTTACCTCCAAGTGATACAATTCGCTCCCTAAAGATTTCACTGTCTTCTTCAGTCAATGTGCCAATGAATATAGTGGTCAGTCTCACAAACAAGCAATGCCGATGATAGACCATCGACAGTCGAGAATCAAACTGAATTTGAAATCACGATTTTTTGCGTAAAGGCGGGCTGGAGGGAAGTTGTGAGTTGTTGTTTCAAAATTGTAGACAATACGCCGGGTAAAGGTCAAGGATTCCGTTTGCTCTCTTAAGGTACGATTACAGAAAAAAAAAACATGCAAGCAAAGCCAATCATAATTAAATAGTATATTTTTGACCAATCAAAACATGAAATTTGTGGCACATCTTTACACGTTCTCGGACAAAGTTTGAGTAATTCTCACTAAACTTTATTAACCAGACTATAAACGTTCAAGGTTACACATAGTTTTGTGTGTTGGTCCATTATATTTCTGGATGGCAACGTTGTAAATTTCTTAGCCACGCGCGTAGCAACGTGAACTTCATTCATTCAATTACTGGCTCAACCATGATATGGCTGGTGTTTAATGCATTGTTCAGTAACACAGAGTGATTTGTCTTATAGATAGTATGCAGATGACGTCACTCAGGCTTTTGTTATTGTTTTTGCCATCCGCGTTTGTGAGTTGTTCTCACTAAACTGTATTAACCAGACTATAAAAGTTCATGGTTACACAGAGTTTGTGTGTTGGTCCGTTATACTTCCGGATGGCAATGTTGTGAACTCCTTGGCCAAGCGCATTCTATCTATAGATAGTATGCGCTTGGCTAAGAAGCTCATAACATTGCCATCCGGAAGTATAACGGACCAACACACAAAACTGTGTGTATCCATGAACGTTTATAGTCGGGTTAATACAATTCAGTGAGCATTACTCATAAACGCGGATGGCAAAAAACAATAACAAAGACCCGAGTGATGTCATCTTCGAACTATCTATAGATAGTTCGATGTTGACGTCACTCAGGTCTTTGTTATTGTTTTTTGCCATCCGCGTTTATGAGTCGTTCTCACTGAACTGTATTAACCAGACTATAAACGTTCATGGTTCCACACAGTTTTGTGTGTTGGCCAGTTATACTTCCGGATGGCAATGTTGTGAACTTCTTAGCCAAGCGCATACTATATATAGATAGAATGAAATTGACGTACCTCAGGTCTTATTGTTTTTGCCATCCGTGCATATGAGTAATTCTCACTAAACTGTATAGATAGTTCGAAGTTGACGTCAATCAGGTCCTTGTTATTGTTTTTTTGCCATCCGCGTTTATGAGTCGTTCTCACTAAACTGTATTAACCAGACTATAAACGTTCATGGTTCCACACAGTTTTATATGTTGGTCCGTTATACTTTCGGATGGCAATGTTGTGAACTTCTTAGCCAAGTGCATACTATCAATTGGCCTGACTATAAACGTTCAAGGTTACACATAGTTTTGTGTGTTGGTCCGTTATACTTCCAGATGACAATGTTATGAGTTTCTTAGCCAAGCGCACAGTATCTATAGATAGTATGCAGATGACGTCACTCAGGCCTTTGTTATTGTTTTTGCCATCCGCGTTTGTGAGTTGTTCTCACTAAACTGTATTAACCAGACTATAAAAGTTCATGGTTACACAGAGTTTGTGTGTTGGTCCGTTATACTTCCGGATGGCAATGTTGTGAACTCCTTGGCCAAGCGCATTCTATCTATAAAACAGCCTGAGATTTATTCAGAGATAATGTCATTTTTTTAGAAAAGATATTTTTGTTTGTTCTATCTTATGATGCGATATATATATATTATATATATATATATATATATATATATATATAATATATATATATATATGGTGGATTGTTGTGAGCAAATTGTCTAAACGCACAGCATCAATATATGAAATTGAATGCAAGCTTCAATTTAATATACGAAAACTGATAAAATGGACGTTTCGGGTTTTCCCTTTATCAACAAAACAGGTTGAATGAAACACTACAGATGAATGAGATAATGTGATAGTGGCGTTGTTGAGATGAATTAACAAAATTCATCTTAACAACACCACTCCCACTTTATCTCATTCGTCTGTAGTGTTTCATTCATCCTGTTTGGTAGTTAAAAGGGAAGCCCGAAACGTTCATTTTATCTGTTTTCATATATTAAATTGAAGCTTTTATTTAATTTCACAATGATATTTATTTCTTCGATATTCGAGCAGCAACGTTTACATCAGCATCAATATGTGGGTTTTCAATGCCAATTCAAGTGGCAATTCCCTCATAGGTGTGTCAAAATATTGTGATAACAGGGGAGGGGGTGGGGGAGGGGGTAGAGAAACAAACCAAACAGAAAAAAAACAACAAACAAACAAATAAAAAACAACAAAATTTCGAGTCAAAAACCACCAAAATATTTGTTCGACTATGTAGTTTTAATATAATAATATACGTAGACGTCTACGGAAAAAAATTGAATATGCACAGCATATTAATTAAATAACTCGGGACCCAAACTGCAGGACAATGGTGAAAAAAGCATCCATGTCGATAGCATGCCATGCATAGATAGCAACTAGAGAGGTTACATGATCATTAAAAAGTATCAATTCGATTGATGCACCGTATACGTCTCTCTCTCTCTCTCTCTCTCTCTCTCTCTCTCTCTCTCTCTCTCTTTCTCTCTCTCTCTCTCTATCCATCTCTCACTCTCACTCTCTCCCTTTCTCTGTTATATATCCAACTATCTATCTATCTTTCTCTCTCTTTCTCTCTCCCTCTCTCTCTCTCTCCCTCTCTCTCTCCCTCTATCTCTCTCCCTCTCTCTCTCTATATATATATATATTATTATATATATATATATATATATATATATTATATATATATATATATATATATATATATATATATATTCAGATATGAATACCTACAAAGCTATGTAAGATTTCATCAAACGGTTTTTTTGCCATAGGTGTAGAATTTATTTAAGTCTTGATGATATAAGCTGTAACACTGTGCACCCTTTGGTAACTGAGGACGCCATCAGTAGAAAATGGTTATTTTGACACAAATCGTAATTTATGGTGTGTTTTTGCTTATTTTACACATTTCAGGTTGGAAGACCTCAAGAACATCTACAACGACATCAATTTGGTTTTCAACAGATTAATCCAAATTTATTAAGGTTTTTTCTATCTTACTTGTGATCGTGTGTTAGCGCAACCGTCCGATTTAAAGCTCCACGTGACCACCATCATTTCCAATGACAAGTCGCAAGCGTTTCTACAGAGTAATGTGACACAGCGACCGGCCTCTCTTATTTTTGTCTTCAGGTCACGCATGTCTCTCACGGAGGTTCTAAACACTCTGCTCTTCACAAATCCCCATGAAAAAAGTCAAGTGAGGTTAGATCAGGTGATCTTGGAGGTCAGGAAATTGGACCATCTCGGTCGGTCAATCGATTTGGGAACTGTTCATTTAAAAATTCCCTCACATTTAAACTCCACTGAGGGGTAGCTCATATGATTCTAACATGGCCCGACAGTTTTCTGTTGTCACTGTCATGTCGTCAAAAAAGAAAGGACCGATCGCTCTTTCCGTGGTCAGTTCTTAGCAGACATTGGCTTTTGATGAGTTGCGACGACACTCAATAACTTCATCTAGTTTTTGTTTCCTCCAATG
>NC_088360.1:52165215-52192715 GCF_034508935.2 Berghia stephanieae | reverse complement strand
TTCTATTCCAAATAATATCCTAGGCAAACTGCAGCGCATTCAAAATCAAGCGACAAAATTAGTTTTGAAAAGAAAAAAAAGTGATCATGTCACACCTTTGTTTTGGACTTTACATTGACTCCCTGTTAGATTTAGGATTACATATAAAATTGCTGTAATGTGCTATAATCATATTAATTATTAAAACTTTTCCTGCCTATATATCAGATTTAATTAATGTTTACACTCCCTAACGCTCTTTAAGATCCAACTCTCAATCACGATTATGCGCACCTAAAAAAGGATCTAAGACCTATGCTGAACTTTATTACTACTACTACTACTACTACTACTACTACTACTACTACTACTACTACTACTACTACTACTACTACTACTACTACTACTACTACTACTACTACTACTACTACTACTACTACTACTACTACTACTACTACTACTACTACTACTATATTATTATTATTATTATCATTATTATCATAATAGTAATATAGTAATAATAATAATAATTATATAATAATAATAATAATAATAATAATAATAATAATAATAATAATAAAAATAATAATAATAATAATAATAATAATAATAATAATATAATAATAATAATAATAATAATAATAATAATAATAATAATAATAATAATAATAATAATAATAATAATAATAATAATTAATAATTATTATTATATTATTATTATTATTATTATATATATATTATTATTATTATATATATATATTATTATTATTATTATATTATTAATTATTATTATTATTATTATATTATTATTATTATTATTATTATTATTATTATTATTATTATTATTATTATTATTATTATTATTATTATTATTATTATTATTATTATTATTATTAATTATTATTATTATTATTATTATTATTATTATTATTATTATTATTATCATGATGATGGTTATTATTATTATTATTATTATTATTATTATTATTATTATTATTATTATAATTATTTATTATTATTATTATTATTATTATTATTATTATTATTATTATTATTATTATTATTATTATTATTATTATTATTATTATTATTATTATTATATTATTATTATTATTATTATTATATTATAATAATATATAATAATATAATAATAATATATAATAATATTATTATTATTATTATTATTATTATTATTATTATTATTATTATTATTATTATTATTATATTATTATTATTATTAGTTATTATTATATTATTATTATTATTATTATATTTATTATTATTATTATTATTATTATTATTATTATTATTATTATTATTATTATCATGATGATGTTATTACTATTATTATTATTATTATTATTATTATTATTATTATATTATTATTATTTATCATTATTATTATTATCATTATTATTATTATTATTATTATTATTGTTGTTATTATTATTATTACTATTGTTATTATTGTCATTATTATTATTTATTATTATTATTATTATTATTATTATTATAATTATTATTATTATTATATTATTAATATTATTGTTATTTTTATTATTTATTTTATTATTATTATTATTATTATTATATTATTATTATTATTATTATTATTATCATTATTATTATTATTATTATTATTATTATTATTATTATTATTGTTGTTGTTGTTATTATTATTACATCTGCTAGTACCACTTTTAAGTACATCTATTCTCATACTTTTTCTTATTTTGCTTCGTTCAACCCAGATCATATTGCCGACGCAGGGTGTTTACACTCGGAGGAAAGCAGAATTAGCTTACAAATGAAATATAACTTATCCGAATCGTTCTGCGATGGGGACCATGTCATTCCTGATGTTGCAGATCTCTTCATTGATCTTCCAGCCGTTGACGCAGTAAATCACGATGAAAACTTGTGCTTGACATTTGCTCAAAGGAAAAATGACGTATGCACGATAGAGATCGCCCTTGGGTTTACAATTGAAGGCGTGGAGGATTGGATTGAAAAGCGCAATCGCCTGCAAGGAGCCATGTTGTGCACCTACAAAGGTTTTGGAATGGATGCTTGTCCTTTGGAAACGGGTCTGGTGATGACGATGATCTCGTTTAAGGACTCAGTCCTCCCGCCCTTATTAGGGGTTAATGTAACCACACAAATCATCAACATGAAACACTTTTATCTCCAGCATTGGTTTTAAGTTGATGTTTTACATCGGAACAATTGCAATTCATGACATGATGCCTGCAATCCCATTCTCTTTAGTTCCCGTACTCTCTCTTTTTTCTCTTTCAAAATAAAGAGGAATGTATTAGAAAGTTAAAAAAAACATCAATTAATAGAAGGGTGATAACTTTTTTGAAAACCAATCTATAAATTCCTTTTAATGGGCCAACATATTATTTATAGGGTAGGCATTACGGTTGGAATAATTCACTTCTTAATGTGTTCGTATTTATGCTTGAGCTGTATACAAATGAAAATCCTTTATATTCCTATACAAGGCAAAAGGAAATGAAATGGACGCATCATTTTATTCAGTGGACGTTATCAAAAAAACAAACAAAAAACACGATGAATGAAACACCAAAGACAAAAGAGAGATGTGGGAATATTCTCTTTCGTGTTTCATTCTTCTTGTTTTGTTGACAAAGGGGAAACCCGAAATATCCACATTATACGTCTTTGTTGAAAAAATGTAGCTTCCATTTTATTTCTTATTGTTATGTGTTTCTTCAACGTTTCAATCTGGGACATTTTTATTTATATTCCGATATAAATTCTACAATTGCCCTTTTCATATTTCTAAATACATCTCTACCCTCTTTTTTGAATGAGCGAATGGCGTTACTGAATCTTCTTTTCTTATTAAATAAGCATCAGAATGTGAAACCGATCCCGAATTGTTTTGTTTATTTGTTATTGAAAAAATATATAAAGAATATTTGTTATAGACGTCACTGCAATCTAATGTTATTACAAATTTGCTTTTTTAAAAGTGTACTTTAGTTCTAGAAGTTCATCAACAATCTTGCAACACAATTGCATCATTTCATCAACTAACAAAGGAAGATGTATGGTTTATAAAAATGACAGATTTAAAGTTCGGTGTCTGTGAAACTTAGGTTCGCTGGGGCCCAAGACAAAGTAAAGGAGAGCAAATAGTCAGACGTATATAGATCCCAGCCGCTATGTACCCCTGTATCTAGTTTACGGCCACCCAAATTCTCGCACACACAGCAGTGTGAATGAAATACACATTAAACTAGACACTCGGATAGTTCTCATTAGTAATTAACGGTAATCTCAAAGATGATTTCTAGAGTATGATCCCACGCAGAAAAAACATATATCCACTTGCAGAGAGAGAGAGAGAGAGAGAGAGAGAGAGAGAGAGAGAGAGAGAGAGAGAGAGAGAGAGAGAGAGAGAATTTTTAAAGGAACTAGACAAAACCAAGTCATCTCCAAGACAAGGACAGAAAGTAACAGAAAAGAGAGCCAATAGGAAACCAGAATATTTTGTCATTAATTTGGTCCCACCAATCCGTTCGCAGACAGAGGCACGTAAGTTATCAACGTGAATGATACACTCAAAATACGTACAAAATGTTAATATCTTATTGAAATAGGCTTGTAGGGAGGCACCTTAATTATACACGGACGTTGATTTAAATAATAAACAATAACAATTTTAACAAACTAACTAAAAAAGGACAAAATACAAAAAAAAAAAAAATACAAAAAAATCCTCCCCCCCCCAAAAAAAAAAATACAAACAAATAACAGATTTTGCTCTTTGTTTTTTTTTTAAAAAAAGGTTTTAAGGTGCTTGCGACAAATTTAAGTCATATAAGTCTCATCCACACACCAGCACAGGACTCCAGTGAGAGGAGCACACTCCAATGTTTACAACAATATTCAAATCAAACGGTATAACTAAAAGTACTGAATGGTAAGATAGTTTACAAGGAAAAAATCGCTTCCCAAAACTAATAACTTACATTTGACTGTTTCCTCTCAGCCAAGGGCTTCGACAAGGGCCGTGACAAAAATATGTAATCTCAGTCCAAAATAAAAGCAGAAAGTAATTCCGAAAACATATAGGGGTTTAGAAGACACAGTAAATGACCTCCTGACCACATTGGGAGGTCAAAAGACCCCACCCAGGAGTTACTATTTCAACAGAAGACTTCTTGGCAGATCCAAATACATTCTTTCCTGGTTAAAATCTGAAAGCGACGTTGAAAGTACAGCATACAGGGAGAGATGCGAAAGAGACAGCATCAGTTACCTCTCTCGCCAACATTGGAAACGTTTGGTGTTAGATGGTGCTCTGAGTCCCAAATCAAAAATGAAGAACTGAACGAGTGAGTATAAAATAATGAATAAACCACAACGCTAAATTCATATATTTGCATTATTTTTACTTTTACTTCGGATAGATATAAAACAAACATTTGGCAAACATCTTTCTCATAAAATTGTCAATAGATAGACAATAATCAAGTCAAAGCATTAAAAAAATATCGAATCTTACAGGAAACATGTTAAATAATAATAATAATAAAATATGTATCAACGAATTCCGTTGCAGCTTAATCATAACAGGAAACATAAATACCATAGTGTTTATCACAGTTAATTCATTAAGTCATGAAATGCGCATTTAATATAAACAGAATTTGTTATTCCTTTGAATAATATTATTGTCTTTATTGTGATTCCCCATTTATAAAGTGGGAAGTGCATTGGGGTAATACATTGAATAAAGACTCTTCGGGTTCTAAATACTCACTTTGAGTTTGAGTGAAGGGGGTGGGGGGGGGGGGGCATCGTGAAATTATAATGAATTGTTTCAAAGTAAAAAAAAACCCCGCACTATATGGATCTGAGTGAATGAGTCGTTAAAGGGAATCACAACGTTAAATTAAGTTTGTTATAATATCTTTGAGAACTCAACCCAAAGTGACTTCATCCTGCTTTATTATATATGTATGTTGGTTTATTAAAAATAACTAAATATGATATCGTTATCTTAAAATAACATAAAAAACTATAAGATCAAAACCTAAAAGAGTACCATACATTTGTATACATTTTTGTGTACCAGAATTTTATTTGACAACATTGGATAACGTGACAAACGCGCAAAATATCGAAGCAACCAAAGTTCTTATATTAATATTGTATACTTTAAATGTAATTTATCCAAAGTGAATATATGCATTCTTCAGGAGCAGCATCATGTTGCTATTGGCAAACAAAGATGTAAAAATAAATCTACACAATCAAATGATTTCAAATTGGTATCGAATCTTTAAAAATTAGGCCAAGATTTGCTGCAATTTGCCTCCATCATAAACAAAAGGGACACTCCTTCTTTAAGTGAAAAATAATGAAGCAAATGCACGCACATAAAGGATTTTAAATGAAATTTTAGGCAGAGGGTAATTCTCTTTACTTCTTGCTTTATTATAATTTGAAAGAAGGGATTGTGTGACCCTTGCCATAATCTGATATTTATGAATTGCAGTTATATTTCATGACGAGACTTTAAATCTAATTTTTCGCTTTAGTTTCAACTGGACACAATGCCGTATTGAAACAACTGGTACATAAATGTGAGGCTCTCGAGGGAAATGATCCACTTGCTGCATTTTATGGAATTGAGTTTTTAGGATGGTTAAAGTAAATTAGAAAATTTTCTATTTTCTTGCAGTTTTTCGGGAAAAAGTATCATAAATTGGCAGAGTTATAGCCATTTAAAGTTGACAATGTGTAAAAAAGGTTTTGAGAAAAATGGACTTCAAAATGTACTAAACATCACAAAAAAAACCAAAACAAGCTAATCTATCATATCATTGGTAAATCTCAATTTTGATAGTAAAGTTCCATGATCCAAAACCTATTTCATTAGACATTTCTTTATAGTTCTTAATAGTTAATAATCACGTATCCATTTCCAAAGAGCGCGTCACATTGGATAAAAAGTCCAGACGTGGTGGGATTTTTGCTACAACGTTAGATTCCTCAAAAGAGCTTCATTTGTCGGGGGCAATCCTCTCTTTCAATAATAAACTTTTATGGAACCTATTTCCAATTGTTTTATTTTACAATCCTCAGCGATAGAAAGGGGGGAGGGAGACGATTTTTTTCAATTATATAAATTTTGTATGTTGTTGTTAAATTAAGATATTGGTTACTTACAGTCTAAGGTGAAGTTACGATGTTTACCAACTGGTACTGATATTCAAAAATTTCAATTTCAAAATTCATAGCTTTTAGACATTGACTTTAAAAGAATAGAAAGACATTTCATTAAAGTCTTTAGAAAGGCACCGAACAAACCGACTGTCAAGAAAACAGTGTAATCGATATAGTCATTGAGAAACAAAAAGAAGTAGGAGTAGAAGGGGGGGGGGGGCAAGTAGCACACACACACACACACACACAAACAAACAAACACACACACACACACACATATATATATATAATACATACAAAGAATATTTTATATATATATTATATATATATATATATATATATATATATATATATATATGATAGAGAAAGAGAGAGAGGAGAGAGAGAGAGAGAGAGAGAGAGAGAGAGAGAGAGAGAGAGAGAGAGAGAGAAGGGGGGGGGGGGGTAAAGGTTTTTATGATATGTGCACACATCATTTTAAAATATATATAAAAAAAAGATAATATAAAAATGTTTAAATCATATTTACAAACATGAATAAATCACAGATATGCTTTTCTGTTACATAATTTCACTAAGAACAAAGCTCTTCATCACATTCCTCTCATCAGCATTTTTATGTAACGAAACATCCAGTACCAGATATATTGTAACCCATTGTCAAAGAGGAAAGTTCTTCATAGTTAAGCTCTGATAAAGCACACTAATGGGCGAGTTGTCGAAAACAAACCATTGTTTTGAGAAATTCAGTAGATTTCAATAAAAATAAACTGGTCAATTAGTGATACTTTTGAAGATTTAGATTTGAAGAAATCAATCATGGATACTTCATAATATTTACTTATACATATTGCCCATCTTCCTTCTTTCGGAATATAAATATTTGGTTTGTAAAATTTACCCAAAGATATAGATTGTATAAGAAGAATTTGACAAGTCGTGTGAATCAAATCTTGAGGAAACTGCCTGACGACCACAGTCCTGATAACAATCTACATAATATCTGTATGTTTGACTTACCTTAATTTTTAAAAAAATGATGATTTATTTAAGTAAATCAAAAGTACTCGTAATATGAATTTGATTCGTTTCTCATGCCACTATATTATATACTTCAGGAAAGAGATAAAGGCTATAAACGAAAGAGAGAACAAAACAATACACCCATTAAATATGTAATTTAGTTCTTGATATTGACTAGCCTCTTCCTTTGACAAAGCTAGAACTAGTTTTCAAAAGTGTAAAAACTGTATAGTGAAAAGACCCCTCAAAATGAAAGTAAATAACTTATTACTGGCTTGAATTGCGGCCAATTTTAGAGAGCTATTTTAAACGACATGATATTCCCATTAACTACTTTGTCAAATAGTGATTCTCTGAAAATAATATCCTCATCATTACATGAATTTTCTGCCAAGTAATCCAATCATACAGACAATTAAAGTCAACAAAGTCCTAGAGTCAAAATATAGCAAGAACGAAGTTGGCGTCATAAACCTCTTTTTTCGTCAGCCTTTTAAATGAGTAGTTCTCACTCAACTATCAATCAGACTATAATCGTTCAAGATTACACATAGTTTTATTTGCTGGTACGTTATATCCGGCTGGAAGATGTTATGAGCTTTTTGGATAAAGGCAATGTATCAATAGTGAAGTCCCAGGTTGAGTGTATTTCATAAGATGAGAGTCAGTTCTATTGATCGATATTTGAAGGAAAATTTTCGGGCCCAAAAAAAAGAGATAAGTTAAAAACGTATTTTTCAGAGTACGGCAGTGGTAGCCTGATGGCTCAATACTACAATAAGGATGAGCTTGGCCCGATTGTTCTCTTTATTTACATAATGTAATAATAGATATTGTCTCATTCAGATACTTCGATGGTCCGGACATGTTCCAAGGAAACTTTTTGCGTTCACATTATCCAGGCACGCCTGAATTAATAAATTTTAATCTATAAAAGGTTACAGAACCCCGACTTGGCTTTGGCTTTTCCAGTATCCGAAGAATATTGTTCCAGTTCATGAGGACCATTGCAAGATCCCATACTATGCCTGTCGGGATCCATTCTATGTAGAATGATGTTTTTTGAAGGACTTCCTTGATCAAACTGCAGAAAAAAAGAAACAATAAAGTTTACACCAAATTCTAAATTAACCCTCGGTGAATAATTTTTAAAGTAAGAAATTAAAGGAAAAATCAAAACAATTTCTTTATGAGTTTACTTTGCTTGTGACCGAAACGAGTTGCATAGTAATCTTATTTTTGAAGCTGACTTGCCAGATGTAACACGAAGAACGTGCTATTACACTTTCATGAAATGAATGTGGTCACAATCACCATCACCATCACCAACATCATCACAATCACCACTACCACCACCATCAGCACAACCATCATCATCATCTTCATCATGATCATGATCATCGTCATCATCATCATCATCATCATCATCCTGATCATCATCATCATCATGATCATGATCATCATCATCATCACCATCATCATCATCATAATCATCATCGCCATTATTATCATCCTAATATCACCATAATATCACCCTGGTCATTGAGGGGTTTAGGTTTTTATTAACTTCACAGTAACTCGGATCAAACCCTTTGACAGAATCACAATGATGATACTTTAAACAACAAAATAATGTTTAAAAAACAATCCAAAATCAATCTGCAACACCTACCAGGCTTGTCATAATATGAGCTTATATTTTACAAAAGATTAAAAAGAATTTCATTACAAATGTAAAAGTTGGTTAGTTAAGCAATATAGAATGGTATATTTTACTTGGATTTTAGGTAAAGTCGAGTTAACTTAGATAAAGCATGGCTTCTTTTACTTAGCAAAAACGAATGTTAACCCTCGCCTTACCATATATGGGAAAATCGTAACATTCAACAAATATATCTCTTAATCAGATTTGTCTTGTTGATCACAAAATTTGAAGAAAAACCTATGGTATAGCCATAAGAAAGAATGATGTTTTGAAAAAATATGTACAGTGTGTATTTATTGATTATGATTATAAGTTTTATCAAATTAATTTTTGTGATGGACATTTCGGGAATAATCCTGAAAATAGTTGGTAAGGAGGGAGTTAAAGGAAAAAAGCTAATGATAAATCATAAGAAATGTTAATAAATTGTGTATTTGAAATGTGTCGCAAAAGAAATTACCTGAGAAAATAACTATTGAAATTGGCATGAACAGTTTGAAAGTAAAGAATAACTTATTTGTTTGGCAAATAATGCTGCGTTTCACCTTTTCACCGAATCACACTTTTATCAAATCAAAACATCTTAAACTGATAAAATAATGAAAAAAATATAACGCTAGATCTACAATGGGCCCTGTCTTGTTATTAGAATATTGTGGCTGTGAAATGCTGATAACGAAACTGAATAAAAAGAAATATACAAATCAAAGCTATCAAAAATATACAACTACTAATGCAACAATTATTATTTCTTCTTCTTCTTCTTCTTCTTCTTCTTCTTCTTCTTCTTCTTCTTCTTCTTCTTCTTCTTCTTCTTCTTCTTCTTCTTTCTTTACTACTACTACTTACTACTACTACTTACTACTACTACTACTACTTACTACTACTACTACTACTATCTACTACTACTACTACTACTACTACTATACTACTACTACTACTACTACTACTACTACTACTACTACTACTACTACTACTACTACTACTACTGCTACTACTACTACCACCTGCAGCAGCTACTACTACGTCGACAATAAATATTTAGATAAAGAAAATTGAGATGGGGAGCGAAAGATAAATAATGATAAAAAACAGAAGTGACAGGAAGTATTTCATCGTATCCTACCATCTATAAAAACAAAACAATACCAAAACAAAATAAAAAAGAGAATCAAAAACAAAATAAAATTAAGAAATAAAACTTCAAAAAGAACAGAGGATGTGAATGTGTGCATTGCTTAGCTTTTAACCATTTATATGACAATTAGTTCTCATTAACATCTGCTCAAGTAGAAAGGTAATGAAAAAAAAGCGACATCGTCATTTGCAAAGCCATCAATTTCTTGCATCATTTAAAATCTTAATTAATCTTTTGTATAAACAATGCAGTATTTTTATATTGTTCAAAGATGTCAACAAATGCTGGTATTTTCTTTAAAGTAACTTTTAAAGGAAACAAGCATCAATTACCTATATAGGTAATTCAATTTACACAATTGACGGGTCATTTTACGCTTCTAAGAATTTTAACTTTTTGTACAATCAGAGAATATATTGGTTTTATTGGTTCATGATGTATGTATAGATAGATAGATTACTTGAAATTATGATAAGAAACAGAAGAAGAGAAACAAACCCTCCAGAATGAAAGAAACTTGCCTCCACTGAAGTGTTTCAATATCATAGAAAAGACCAGAAGAAATTATACGATTATGAATTAGCCTAAGACTGTTATGGAATATAAAGAAGCTAATGTCGAACAAGCTTAAACTTTTCAGAGAATATGACAACAAGCCGATTTCTTGTGCAGCTTGGCAGATGACATCATAAAGTTGTGCCCCTCGTGTAAACTCAGGCTTCCCGCTGAGCCAAAACTATATGTATCAAGTTTATGCATTTTATTTGTGGGTGTTTTCCTGTTACCGTACTGCGGACGAAAAAGACAAGTTGAGCGGGTTAATAGATTTTGTAAAAATGCGACCCACTCCATCAATCAAGTATTATGTAAGTATTTTTCAAAATGTGAATTTCATACATTATTTTTCTAAAAGACGGGATTATAATTTCATGCAGTTTGATAAGCTGTATTCATATTAATAAGTCAAACTCATAAGCATATATTGCCCCATAATATTTGGTACTGAATTCAATTTTCAGCATCTGGATAGGATTCATTTTCTGCACGTGAACATTAACCGAGCCAACCGATTTTCTCAGCTCATGCTTTAGTCAGAATATTTTTCCTGTAATATTTGAAAGATGTTTCTCATTGACAAACCATTCAGAATTGAAATGGTATACGCATTTGACCACGGTGCAAAGCGGCCTCTCACTAGCCCATACAGCATAATATAATATGTTCGAGGCGTCTATATCGAAGTGGGTACCAGGTAATTTCAGATCTTGCCTTGACCATGATACACGGCCCAGTTATCCAAACCCCTGTCTAGCACCTTAGTAAATCATTTTAAAAATGCTTTTTAAACATATTTTCTCGACGTCATGTCAAAGACAGATGTAAAATGCAGAGGTCTCCTGGAATAAAATATGGTTGTCTTGGTCCAAGAAAGTTGTACAACGGCCTTTTAAAAATGATTGCCTTAGCTAGGCGTCCAACATTTACCTTCTTCATCAGGAGGAATTAAAATTCTCAAGTACTTAGAGCAAGGCAGGCAATGGTCGTATGTATATTTCATTATATTATATTTATTTGATGAAAAAGGTCACTAAATTGTCTTAATACAAATGTGCAATATTATAAAGAAAAATATATCAAATCAGAACAAAAAAACTGGGCTGGCTGATGACTATTGTGCAATTCTTTTTTAGTATCTAGGGGGAAAAACTTTCATTTTTTCTGTTTCAAGTAAAGGCTGAATTTTTAGTTAGAAACATTTTCAGTTAATTATTCTAAACAGTTGAATGTCAAAATATGTTTT
Organism: Berghia stephanieae; assembly: GCF_034508935.2. Lineage (NCBI taxonomy): Eukaryota > Metazoa > Mollusca > Gastropoda > Nudibranchia > Aeolidiidae > Berghia > Berghia stephanieae. The sequence continues at coordinate 52,180,862 of NC_088360.1, read as the reverse complement.
CAAAAACAACTTGAAAACTTTAGTTTTGGATGGAATGAAGTGTCTTCACTTAAACATAATTGCAGTTCAATAAGGTTTCACTTATCTGATGTTTTATTTTTAAAACCAATGATGTTCATCTTAAAAGAAATGGTTCAAGAACACCATCAATAAAAAGAGTGCAATAGCAATAAAAATTTGGAAATATTAGCACCAAATAAAACTAGGCGTTATCGTCCCATAGTAATCTCTACAGGGACCTGATAGCTTAACAAAATCACAGATTCACTGCTGACCCGGCTATAATGTCATATGCAAGTCAAAAGACGCTTATGTTTCCATTTTAGACATTACATTACGCGCGAATGCAGACTATTTGACCGGTGTACAAACAACAAAGAGGCAGCAGAAGCTGAAGCTGAAGTTAAAGAACACAGCAAAAAGCATAAAATGCATTTCCTCGCTAAGAGTGAAGCAAAAAGACTAGAAGAGAATACAACTTTTAAGTTGTGTGAAGAGAATAACATTTTTGAAGAGTTTTTTTTTTAAAAAAAGAATATTCATTGTTAATCATCGTAAAGCTCACAAAATATAATTCAGCTGAAAAATATTATTGCTAGTATGAAGCAAAGTGTAACCTTTCAGAGAATTTTAAAACAGGCCGATTTCTCGCTCAGTTTGCCCGATAGTGCTGTTGAATTGTGACTCTCGTGTAAACTTAGACTTCCAACTGAGCCAAAACTAAAAGTATCAATTGTATGTGTTTTGTTTGTGGGCGGAGTCCTGTTATCGTACTGAGGAAGAAAAGAGACATTGATGGGGTTGAAAATGTAGCTATGCTTGAAATGGAGTCATCAAACAATCTAGTAAGAACAGAAAACAATAGCAACACCTGTTTAAAAATGACAATAGTGAAAATTCCAAATATTGTCAAATACATTTAAAATCCGATTTGAAGTATATAGTTTGAAAAAGTTTATATTCTTCTATAATGAGAGCTATATTAGTATTTTAGGAGTTTCATGACACAAAAAAATTAACATAGATTTATAGGCCCTAAGTTAATTTGCCTGTCGAAAAAAAGTGAGACAAAAGGGACTGGCTAAAACCAAGTGCGGAAGTTGGTCAAAGAACTGTGTATTTAGATGACTTGTCTGAGATTAGTTAAAAGTCCCACTCAAACAGCATTCCATTGTTGAAATTATACATATTAATATATTTAAATCATTTGCAACAGAGAGAAGGTAAGAAGAAAACGACAACAACAAAAAAACCCCGCGTTGATTGAATTCCAGCGAGCTCAAAACACGGATAGTATCGGCACAAGAAAACGAAACCTGGGAGGAACATTAGAAATTAAGACAAGATTTAAGCGCCCGAGAGAAAGTAGGACAAAAAGAACTTGTTCAGGCAGAGATTAAAAGTAGATTCGGAAACAATATATATCTTTACGTCAAGTGTTACATCACTCAAAGGTCACACAGCGAGAAATCGTATCCAATATCCTACCAAGAGGAAACTCTAAAATCATTGTGTTGCATAGATAGACTAATTTCCGGTTTAATAATGGATGTCTTATTTTTCTAGAAGCTGTTTACATTAATTTGTTTGATGGAATTCCTGCGGCCATGACTATGTAAATTATTAAATGATAAAGGAGGACACAGATAGGTGAAGTGATTATAATTGAAACAATGTGAACATTGCGCATTTGTTCAATAACGGTTCGAATGAGTTTTCTATTTGCTATCGACAATTGGTAGCCTCGTCTATTCTTTTACAATGATACGTTATCTTCTAATGAAGGCCATAAACAGTCAATTTCAATTACGTCAATTTTCAGTATTTATTAGTCTATCTAGGTCGGAGAGGAGATGAACGCCACCAACTATACAAGTCCACCGAAAGGATACATTGAAGACAGAAAAACACAACACTTGACATGCTGGATCGGTCGTACCTCGGTAGATTAATGACCGCTTAACAATAGAGAAGAATAGCTGAAAGTGGAGAGATCTGCATCCCGTATATCCCCCCGACAATCATCAGACCATGGGATTGTGATGATGATGATGACGATGATGATGATGATGATGATGATGATGATGATGATGATGATGATGATGATGATGATAGATAACATAAAATCATATAATTATACATTGAGCGATAGGATAAAGAATCACATAGATTGCATTAGGGGGACGATGCGAGTCCCTCATTGACAGCCGTCACTGTTGAATTGAATGGCAGTGTTGTGCATACCGTGTTGGGCAACTCTTCAACTGGTCACCCATTGACCAAATGTAATCCAACTCTCTGAGCCAGTAATAAGACAGAATTTCACTCTCCTCTGTTAAATGCATTGTCCAAAATCACATTTCAGGCGTATTTTTGTGACCTAGCTTTATAGATGAGAGGTGTTTTAAAGATAAATTAAATAAATTCCCTTTATTCATCCCAATGGGGAAATTTGTCTTGATGGTCTATTCCAGAGCAGCACCGCAAAGTGAGCTAGAGCGAGATGACTTGCTCAAGATCACACAATGCAGCAGGTAGTCGAACTGGGTACCTTTTGGGTAAAAAGAAAAGACCATACCGCTGAGCTACGCTCCTACAACCCCCCCCCCCCCCCATTAATTGTGAAGCCTTGATGTTCAAATTTCTTTATTCGTAGTAGCCTTGGTGACGTCATACCGTTTTGAGAAGCTTGGTCTAACAATACCGAAATGAGACGCCTTTATTCAATTCTATTGGTCTTGTGGTATGACATCCAGAAGGTCTTGGGTTCTAGTCTGGCTGTGAGCGGCTCATAGTCTTTACTCATATTCTCTCGCCGCACCCAGGTTTAAAATGAGTACTTGGCGGCTAACAGCGTTTTTTCTTTCGGGAAAATTATACATATATATATAAATTGGAAATAATGGGCTGCATAGGTATTTGCAAATGACGAGAAAACAAAATACCATTTGAAATTGTTTAAAGAGAAAAAGCAATGTAAAATAGATACAAAATCCACAAATATTATTTCGAAGAAGAAAGATGATCAAAATGTTAATCATTACGGGATATGGTCACAGCATGTGAAATCTGCAATATGCCTCAGAAAAAAATATTAAAAAACAACAAAATTTATCAAATAAGAAAATAATTTACAATTCAAGAAATATTTCACAAACCTGCTTTTTCATTTCCCTGTCCATCATTGTAAGAAGTCTGTACATGCCTTCTTTTTCAGTCGCATTTCCAACAAAAACGTGGGGGTATTTCTTGACATTCTCGTTCCTGAAGAAATTTTGAGGCGGCCAATTCATTTCAGGATCGGCAGCTACTAGAACAGGTTTGGCTGTTTGGAGTATGTCAAATGATTATGAATAAATTAATGTGTATGGCTCAAAAGTTGAAACAGATTAAACATTAAAACATTGTTACATTCGTATAAGACTATCTCAATATCCCTTTCACAAAACAGAACCTATATTATTACTTCATGAATGAAGTTGATGTCACTAAGTACTTTGGCGTTGGTTTTAACTACAAGAGAAAGGGCTTGTTTTTTTTTTGTTTTTCTCTCCTCAATTATTCTCTTTAAAAACTATTAATGTTAAAGGTTACACAAAAGTTTGTTTGTTGGCTGTAATTATTGTTTTGGGAGGCAGAACTGGTGGGCATTGTATTTAACCCATCGTCTACTAATATACAGATTGGCTGATTTAACCTCATCAATATACTGCCGTACTCTGGGAAAATATTAAAATGTTGTCCCCAAATTTATTTTTTCATAGTAAGGCTGTACAATATGGATTTTAAAAAAAAGAAATAGATAAGTAACTTATTCATAGTTAGTTATAGTGGCAACGAATTCCATCTAAAATCAGTCCAAATATGAGTGTTAGAGAAATGGAAAAAGAAAGCAAAATAGTTTACATTTTATTACTTTCAGCGCAGAAGCTATAGTCCACATTTTTATGGTGCTTTTCATGCCTTTTAACTTCTTAATGTACAGATATTAGAAAACCTTACTGTAAATAAATATTATGGGTAAATATCGCGCGCTATCTCTAGTGATCCTCTAGTGTCAGAAGCACTTTAAAACTCTCAAAAACATACAGAACAACCATAAATGAATGGTTTCTGAGGCTAAAGTTGTGACCTAATTAAAGATACAAAGGATGGAACGATAATGGAAAGTCAATATCTAACAAATAATCATGATTAAAATATAGTTAGATTGTTTTACGGTTTTCCAATCACGACAAATCAATCATAACAAAAGAATAGGAAAAGGTTAAAATACAGCACTGTGTACTTAAATCGTTACATATTTGACGTAGACATCAACCTTTAGTAGAGTTTGCATCACCAACAATCCTTTAACATTCAAAGCAGGGCATACCCAATCAGAGAAAAAAATGCTCTTTCTTGTTTTAGTGACACAGTTCCTTGTAGTAAGGTGTGAAATATTTAACAAAAATACTAATGAAAAGGTGAAAGTGGAAAGGCTTTAGATGGAAACAATACAGACAATGGATGTTTCGGGTACAAAAACCTTCGTCAGCAAAATAATATATTATGTATTTTTCATTCATACCTTATCCGCCCAAGAATACAGACGCTACAATTCTTAGTAGGCTACATTTTGTTTTATTTGTTTCAACGTTCCTTACTTAGTCTATTGTTTTGCTGACGATGGGTTTATACACATTAGGTTCATTTTCTGTATTGTTCCCATCCGAAACCTTTTTTCACCCTTACGTTAGGAGCCCCAGGTAGATCCCACCGCTCTCTTCTATTTCCGATATATTCAACACTAACCTTTCTTTCCATTTTCCGGATTTGCAAAAAGGGCATACTCCATAGCCATTTCATGACTGAGTGTGTAGATTTCTGACATGAGAACGAGAACAAATTCACATTGATTTATGGCCGTCTGCTTGTCCGTTAGTTCGACACAGTTCCCTGATGTCTCAAACACATAATTTGGGTAGTTCTTGCGTAGACTGAAAAAATGATTCATTATATCAAATGTTAATCTTTAAAATAAATAGGTTCATGTCATAGCACTTCTTGTGTTGTTTTTAAACTGCAAAAGAGGCGGGGTTTTTGTTGAAAATCAAAATGTTTGTCCCCCCCCCCTGAATTTGGCTTTCATTGAGTTATTGTAATTATAAACAGAAAATGAAGTGAGTAGAAAAGTGCCAGAAGACAATAGAGAAGAAAGGAAGGTGTGCAGTCACAATTTCTGCTTCCCATTCTGAAAAATTATAACTTATGTGATTGACAGTTCATGTTTTAATTAGAAATTCATAATAGGCAGAGTTGAGACACAATGTGCCAAGATCGTCGGACGATTGGGAACTTAACATATGTGCTGTTAAATTAACTGAATATCAAATGGACACTGTGATTTTGGTTGAGTGCAATAAGATATTAATTTGAGATTCTTATTTGACATAATAAGGAACAATATATATATATATATATATATATATATATATATATATATATATATATATATATATATATATATATATATATATATTGTGTAATTGATCTTCTGGTTGTAAAGCGATGGCATTATATTTTCTAGCCTAAATAAATGCTGGTCGTCAACAAACATCCTCGCTCCTTTACGCCCATAATCATAAGAATCTGCCTATACATCCTGATTCTAAAATAGTTATGCCACCTTATGATTCAATATGTAACCTATTCATTCTTTTACACATAATCCGAAGAACTGGTTACTTCCAATGAGTTTGGAAGCGGAAAATAGGAAGGTGTGACGTCAGGACTTCTCTATTGCCGTTGGGAGTCACCGAGTATATTTTGCATAAAATTATTTCTCATTGATTTTCCCGCATAGAGGGAAGCTCGTATATATTGATTTCATGAAAATAACTTTCTGGTCAAATGGAAAAAATGGTGAGCTTTTATATAGCGCAAATTCCACTAAACGTGATCAAAGCGCTTTACAAAGGGTCCCTGACCAACAGCAACACGTAAGATATAGAACGAGACATGACGCCTGTTAGGCGATATATTTTTTTTTTCTGACAGAGACAACGCCGTTAACGGCCAGGTACTCACTTTATACCTGAGTACACCTGACACAATGTGAGTAAAGAGTTTGTTTTTTCCCAAGAATCAACTAGGAGCCGAGCAAGGCTCGAACCCAGGACCTTCCGATCCGAGAGCGAGCGTCATACCACAAGACCACATAGCCGCACAATGTACAAAATACGTTGGCCAAAAACAAATCAAAGCTGTACTGATGACACTTAACTTAATGACTACAGTGCGGCAACCTAGCACATGGCCTGCCCAAAACAATGAGTATCAACAATAGCAAAAAAAAAAAAACAAAAAAAAAAAAAAAAAAAAAAAAAAAAAAGTGAGAGTGAATTGTATAAAATGCCTACAAATTAATAATGGGATCGACTCTTGTCCTTTCACGAATAGTGTGACTGATATACACGGCCTTCTTCTTATCTTCACTGCTCACAATCTGTAAGCCTATAGGAAAAAAGAAATTGGAAAAAATCATACAACTTTAGAACACTTAATTTAATACTACACTAAAGGACGCGTCAATGAACTTAAACAGTATATAATTGAAAGGCTCTAAAAAAATAAATCCAATAAAAAGAACTAGCATTTAACCCTCTTCTTGTACTTATTGTCTAATCTTGGTTTAACTCCATATACATTTTAAACATAGAATAGGTATATTACAAAAGCTTTCACCATTGGATGACATTATTAATGTAAAAAAAACAAACAAAGAGAGAGAGAGAGAGAGAGAGAGAGAGAGAGAGAGAGAGAGAGAGAGAGAGAGAGAGAGAGAAAGAAATTTCAAGTAAGACCAAAGCTGAAGAAATGATCCTGGTGGTCCAAGAAAGAACTAACAATGACAGACCAGAAGAACACTCTAATATGTAGATATAAAGCATCACCAAGAAACAGATAATTAATTTTATGAACACTTCTTCTATTCTGTCAAATGATTAAAATAGTTGAGACCTGCTCTGAATATTGTAAGTTAAGGCAATGGTACCATTTTGAGATGAAGGGTCCACTTTATCATGGTAGTTACTGGGGTGTGTGCCATCGCTGACTTCCACATCAGCCATTATCTCCTCGTTCAACCACTCAGCGGTAAGACTTTCGGCCAATGGCTGGGCCCGACTCGTTTCTAGAAGTTCAGCGGCGCAACCTAGAAATAAAAAGAAAACTCAGATGAGTTAAAGAACCTACAATTTGTTTTTGCCAGAAACCAACTAACCGAAGTATGATGCCTATAATTATGCTTGATTCATTCATTCGCATCCAGTCGACGGCAAATAAAACGGCTACATCAATTTGAGCAGAGATTGCAAACGAATATCCTTTCTACTCCTCTTCCTTCTTCTTCTCCTCCTTCTGTTATTCCTTCTCTATTTCCTCATATTCTCCTCCTTCCTCGCTAGTTTTTCTCTTCTTCTCTCCTCATCTTCTTCCTACTCTTCCTCTATTTCTTATTTCTTTCTCGACAAACACATACACTAGCAGTTAAAACGAACAACCACAATTATTGCATCTATCACTATCTCTATAACACCCCCCCCCCCACTCCCTGATTTCCTCCATGCTCTCAGCGTATGAAAGCTCTAATGATCCTTCTTTCACCATCAGCATGAAAACTAGCAATCATATTATAACAGTATTCTTGGAAATTATGAATTAGCATAGCGTAATTTAACATATTCTTTTTAATATTCGCTACAGCGATGGTCATTCACTACTTAATATAAAGCGGCTAAAATAAACGCAGTTACATAAATCCTAACCTTTTGATGCCATAGTGATCGTTGGATAGACTCCTCCATGAGCTGTAGTAAATCGACAGTGATAAAACACATTGTTATTGTGACCAAAATAGACCACTCCTTTCTGTTGTACACGATCTGCCTCTGCAAACACAAATCCACAATGCAGTGTGTCTCCTGCCTTAAATTTGGGGGCGTTTTTCAACGACCATTTGCCTTGAAGAAATACATAAAAGAGACTTGTGAAATAATCTTTGAGTAAAATATACTGTTTTATAGACAGAGATCGCTGGAAATGACACAATCTTACGCACCAACTAAATACCTACCAATATCTAATTCATCCCTAGCTTACACTGGTAACAAAATAGGTCAATCATGCACAAACGCCCTGTGTTTTGTGATCAAATTTTACATTGCTATCTACAATTGTTTAGATGCTCCATATTCTTAACTTGAAAACATAATATTTTTAGATTTTTCTTCTTATTACTTCTTTGCTTGGTTAGCAAATAACAACATTGTCTTAGAATATATAATTGATATTTTGCAAAGAATATCAATCTGCGAGATAATTACTTCAATAACTATTAAAACATTCAAGTTTACTTCTACTAGGTATTATATTCGTGTCAGGAAAAGAATCACTTCCAGGCATACTTACAATTTTGAACAATTATTTCCCCCTTGGAGGGTAAGAAACAGACTTCTCCAGTTTCTGATCCAAGCAGATTGTTGACGTCAGTGGTAGATTTGCTGAGTCCGATTCCCGGAAGAGATTCGCCTCCAAGAAGTTTGATTCCAAAGTATGATGTTCCTAGAAGTGTCATACATGAACCGTTAATCATCAAACAATTATATAAAATGATAACTAAGCACTTGGATCTTTTTAATTGTAATAACTGGTCTGTGTAATTAATAAACAATAATTATCATGTTTCTTAATCTCCATCTCTAAAATATAACAATTTCTATATTTTTTAGGAGAGTTATATATATATACTCCCAAAAATAAAACTATATGTGGATATAATATATATATAATATATATATATATATATCCACCTTCTTACCCTTGCATTAAGACATTTTGTGTTGCATAATCGGTTGTCGTTTCTTTCAGATAATACATAATTTTAAGATTTAACCCCATTCTAAACGTTTAAAAAATGTTAATCCACATATGGTTTTATTTTTGGGAGACCTTTAACATTTCGGAAATCAGGGCCACATTTTTTACTGTATGTAATTTAATGTAATGTACCCTTTGTCATCATGGAGCAATGAGAAATGAACATCTATATGCGTTCAATAATTTTTCAATCAGATAATCATTCGGGATCATTGCATTATTCCAAATTTTTGTGTGTGGTCATACCTGTGAGCATAGGCTGTCTGCACTGAACACAAGCAGCAAAAGAATAACTGTCTGTAGATTTTAGGTTAAGTTTATTTTTGTCTCCTTTGATTCCTTGTCCTTTTATCCATGTTTCGGCCTCACCCTATGGGATAAATTTCAATTAAACCCTATTTATTCATTCATTCATTCATTCATTCAAAATTACATAGATCCAAAATATACATTCTAAGCTAGTAAATTCATCGCATAGGTCCTTCATAGGTAACTCAATACCTTTTACTTGTATTGTCTGGGACATATTATGTGAGACAAAATCTATGGGCCTCTCTCAATCGTAAACGTATGATGAGCATTGTCTTACATTGAATAATTCGATGAAAAAACATTTTTTGGTAGCCAACATTATATTTATGTTAGAAGCAATTAAGTTTTATAAAATAATCCCAATAAAACAACTCAATATTTTCAAGTTATTTTGAAAGTTCAACAATGTAGAATACATCACAGTTAGTCACTTTGCAAATGCATGAATACATAAATAAAAAAGTCTTTCCATCAATACAATGTTTCACTAACCCAATTCCTCTCAATGAATCTGGCATTGTAGATGGATCTAGACCAATCCATTTTCATAGTACAGGGTCCAGCAGATGCTACCACAGATGCCAGCAACGGGTGAGTGTTGCCCTCACACGAGACCGTGGCTCTCCCAATCATTTCTCCAGATTGTTTTTCAAAAGAGATGAGGGCTATTTTATCGTCCTTGAAGTCGAGGTAACAGCTTATGATTTCCTCTGTGTAATGTAGCGTGAAGAATAATATGTATGCATTTGTTTTGATAAATTTTATTACCAAAAAAAAACCCCAAAAAAAAACAAGCATACAAACAAAGAAAAACAAAAACATACAAACCAAAACAAAACAAAAAAAGAAAAAAACCCCCCAATAACACACAAAACAATTATTTGATTTTTAGCCTTTTACAACCGATTTTAGCAACAGATAAGTAATTGTTTAAACTGAGGAATTTTGAAGATTCTGTTTTCACTTACTGTGAATGACTCTCATGGCCGGTCTCTTAAAATCGAATATGAATTTGCCATTTATTTACGAAAATGTCTTTTAAATAAGGTGGTCCTACTTATGATTTATGTCTGTTGTTTTGTTTTCCCTTTGATCTTTTGTATTGTTTTCTCTTCTTTTTCAGATTCTTAAATTCACTTTAACTAACATGTACTTAATTGTCTGATAACCGACATAGCCATTGTTTTAATCTAAATGCAACTTACTATTCCCATTCCAAGCAGACACGGTTCTCATTCCCTCCTTCATGGCCAGAGATCCCAACTTTAGTAGATAACCACACGATGTTTTGGAGGATCCCAGAAAGTCACCTTCCATGGGATGTTCTTTTGTGGACACACCGAGTTGAATTTCTGTGTTTTGTTCTGTTGAAGAAATAATCAGTGTATATCACTAATCACAAACGTTGCTAGTTGATTATCAAATCAGATTAATAAAGTGGGTTGATAGTCATATGAGACGATCTTGATTTTGATATGTGTATAACCAATAGTAAAAGTAGTCCTATGTAGCCACGAATAATATGAAGCTAGAGTTTACCCGGGTTACTATTTATAGCGTTAAATTGTCAGTAATATTTATTTTTTATACGTTTTATAGGACAATGACCTGTGGCAAATTCTGTTCAGTCAGACCAAACAAGCCAAGTTACCCAAATCACTGCTAGGTGAACAGATGGGTCAGCAGATCTCGCCCTAATTCCGGATCAAAACCGATCTCGTTGCTTGTGTGCTGTTAAGACCCTCTTTGTAAGTGATGCGAATTAGTTTTGTTTTAAGAAAAAGAATCGAATGAAGAAGTAATAAATAAACGGACAATATTCTATTTTATAACAAGATTAGAGAAGTAAGAGAACGACGGAGAATGTTATTAGGTGAAAAATATAATTTTGAATCAATAGCCCTTTCGATGTTTCGTGAGATGCTGATACCGAGGTATCCCCAGATGCAATGTAGACCATATCTATTAAACAAAGATTAAATGTCAACGTGATCAAAGCGTGTGGGAGGGGGTGGGGCTGGTTACAAATCTTGCTCAAGGTTGAAAGTGACAATACCCAAAGGGTGCCCGAACCCAGGACTTCCAGTATAATGTTACAGTTCCATGCCAGCTACACCATGCCTCCTCGACAGTTTAATGCATGGAATTGATTATTATAACTTCACTTTATAAATAAACATCTTGGAGGATCAGGCACTTAATTTAGTCAATGAAAATCGTATCGAGAAGTGGAAGACAAATAAATAACACAACAACAGCAACAACAACAACAACAACAACAACAACAACAAAGAAACAAATAATATGGACAACAACAACAAAAAACATGTGAATTTAGTTATTAATGCGTTCAAACCCGAGGTCATTCGCGGCCGCATTCGTCAGTAAGCCTCATAAAAGGAGAGCATCGTCTTAGCCAACCGTTGGCGTCATTCTGTATGGCTAACATTAAAGATCGCAAACCTCAGGGGTTCTGTCTTACACACACTTTGCAGCCATAATCCCAATCAAACATGAATGCGTACTTTGCAATTGTCATTGACAGTGGCAAGACTGTTGATTAAAAATCGGAACCAAAATAGGCAATCTGAACAGTATAAAATAAAAATCTGGTTTCATACTGACTGCTATTGGGAATACATGTATTTGCATTGTAAAGCGCATTAAATGTGGTAAAAATATGGAAAAGAGTTATGCAAATTTGCTATCATTTGTTTGTTTCTCGTAATTCAATGACACTATTCCTTACGTAGTGATTTGACTTCAAGCGAGAATCCATCTCCAATGTTTAGAAGTGGATATCGTAAATACTGGATAAGCTGTGGGTTATCCTCGTGTAGGGATAAGGTAAAGACGGCCGAATCTGCAGCCAGGTCCTTGAAATGGATGACTTCACTACATCGAAAGTCAGAAGAAACGTCAGCTAGGTTCAAGGTATGTGACAATTCATCTTGAAATGATGATGGTGCTTTACTTGTCACGTCGAGTTTGATTGAGTCACCTGTGGTAAAAAAATGCATAGCTTCGTCATTTAAAAACAAAAGTTTTTAATTTCAGTATAACGCTTTCTTTTTATCATGTTTCATGGTATGAAAAGGCTGCGCCAAAAGACATATATAATTTGTTACACTCGATAGAAGGAGATATCAATGTAAGATAATATTCTAAAGTGAGGTGGAAATTTTTAGTTTTCATCGGTATCTCTTGGTGAAATAATGATATTTATCACAAACTGACACTATATCACCAAAAGAATAACAGAAATAGCGTCTTAAAGGGTAATCATCTTTCAGGCATTTTAATAAGCTATTACTGTTCTATTTTGGTTGCAGAGTCCTCATTTTTCAGTTATTTTTCTTTATCATTCACCTCAGAAAAACTGTGTAAAATATATCCCTCATAAATTACCTTCATACTGGTGTCTCTTTTGGATCGAGTGTTACTAAAATGATCTTTCAGCACAGCCGCTGTTCCTCTTTCTCTCTCTCTCTCTCTCTCTCTCTCTCTCTCTCTCTCTCTCTCTCTCTCTCACTCCGTCTATCTATCTATCTATCTATCTATCTATCTCTCTCACATACACAAACTCTCTCTCTCTCTCTCTATCTTTCTCTCTATCTATCTCTCTCTCACACACACACACAAACTCTCTCTCTCTCTCTCTCTCTCTCACACACACACACACACACACACACACACACAAACATACACTTCACGATTCAGAAGTCAAAATGTAAAAAATACCAGTGTCGCTACCACGCCATTGATTCTCTTCATCAGTTCTTTAATTAAAGCCCTTTGCATTCTATCCAGTCCTATTAGTCATATCTCACTAGACAAATGCTTTGGTCATACGTTAGTACAATGTTTTATAAAAATGAATGTTTCATAAAATATTATTGAAAACAAAAAGAAGAAGATTTATTTTTCAAAGCAAGACTAACATCTGACACTTGGAATAGTGCGTTATAGATTTTTTTAAAAACAACAGACAAACGAGCTTATATATAGCGCATTTTCCACTTAATTTGCTCAAAGCGCTTTACAGCCAACAGCAACACTTAACATGTAGGACGAGACACACCACCTGCTAGGCGATATTTAATTTAATAATTGCTATTTTTCCGACAGAGACAAAGCTGTTAATGGCCAGGCACTCATTTTACACTTGGATAAGGTAAGAGAATATGAGTGAAGAGCGGGACTCGAACCCATAACATTCTGATCCAAAATGGCATACAACAAAACCACATAGCCGCGGCAATTTTCATTCAAAAACTTTCTTTTCCACAGATTTCATCATTTTCATAATGATTCCGGTGAAAAGGAATTTTGATCTTTAATTAACCAGAAAGTTACAAACAGAATTCTCTCACTATAACCCATTTAAACGAAGTCGGGACATTTCTTTAAAATACAGCTTACAAACAAAGATTAAAGCAAATATTATAGGTAATTAAGATAGGGGAAGGGTTCGATAATCAATAGGACAATGACTATAATGGAAACAGATACTATACTCCTGTCATGCGCATTCTAATACGATTCAATAGTCTGATGTCACGTCGCCCGGCAACGGCGGCCATCTTGGTTCTAAACAAAAAAATTATTACTTTATATTTTTCATGCTGGCTAGAACTTTTCATATGTCTTGTGATCAGAATGTGTAAAAGTCAAAACATGATCAAATTTATGTTTTTTTTCCTCTGGATACGCTTTATGCTCGCCGGAGAAATATTTCATACGGCGTCCGCCATTGTTCCGATAGTTTAGAGCCAGTGTTGCTAAGTTAACATGCGTCATTAAGAAGGAAGTGACGTTACGACTGTTGAATCCTATTGATAGGGATATTTCGTGTTCTTATTAACGTTTCTAGACAAGTTATTTCAAGTCACTTTGATCAAAACAGTTAAATCAGGAAAGTATTTTATTTTATTTCCACACGATAGGAGTTTTGCTATTATTGTTGTTGTTGTTGTTGTCATTATTATTATTATTGTTTTTGTTGTTGTTATGGTTGTTGTTGCTGCTTTGGTAGTTTTAATGTAATTTTGGGAGTTATCGGCACGTGAAAAGTAAGATGATATCATAGCTATGATATGATTTACCTGTGTTTTAATAGGGTTTTATCAATACCACAACCACCACTATTACCCCCATCACAAAACCCACCACCACCACATCCATCACCACCACCAACACCACGACCTCCACCACCACCACCACCGCCACCACCACCACCACCACCGTCATCATCATCATCATCATCATCATCATCATCATCATCATCATCATCATCATCATCAACAACACCACCATCATCATCAGCAACAACAACTTTAACAACGACACCAACCACAACAAAACAACAACTTATCATATTTAAAGTTTTTCTATTTTGTCATTAGCATTAATATATGTAAGATAAATATAAATTATTTAATTCACCTTCATTCAAGAATCCAACAGAGGGAAAGAACCCTCCTCTAGGCTGTCTCATTCGTTTCTTGTAGACCAGCTCCCCATTCTTGGTGAAATATACAAGGACCAAGATGGGCTCTCTGAAACTGGAAGAGTCAATTTGGGGGAAGACGATGCCACAGCCCATTTTGTCTCCCGTTTGGCATTCTGCTGAGGCATTATTGTCTTCTGTGGTTGGAATAGTAATATAAACCAAATAGCGACAGTTGCTTGTATTAACAAACATTTGAAATGCTTGGAGAACATGAACATAAAACTGAAAACCACCCACGACCTGGAATGTTTAATAACTATGGCACAGGATCGTCTTACAATGGAAAGACATTACAGTAGATCTATTGATAGCCGAGGCATCGCAGTTGATCATAAGTGATAATCAGTCTATAATGATGATGATGATGATAATAATAATAATAATATAATATAATAATAATAATAATAATAATAATAAAATAATAATAATAATAATAATAATAATAATAAAATAAATAATAATAATAATAAAAAATAATAATAATAATAATAATAATAATAATAATAATAATAATAATAATAATAATAATAATAATAATTATAATAATAATAATAATAATAATAATAATAATAATAATAATAATAATAATAATAATAATAATAATAATAATAATAATAATAATAATAATAATATAATAATAATAATAATAAAATATAATAATATAATATATATAAATGGTATGATAATGATAATAATGGTAATAATATTAGTGATGATGATGATGATGGTGATGATGATGATAATGATGTTGATAGTGATAATAATAACGACTATGATAATAATAATAATAATAATAATAATAATAATAATAATAATAATAATAATAATAATAATAATAATAATAATAATAATAATAAAAACAATAATAATAATAATAAATAGTTCGCCAAATAGTTAGTACGTA
>NC_088360.1:52145215-52160215 GCF_034508935.2 Berghia stephanieae | reverse complement strand
TTTTGTTAGATTATTACCTTCACAACAATGAGCCCACAGCAATTTGGGTTATTAGACATAAAAATATGTGCCCCAGGGTCATTTTAGTGCTATGAATTGTAAAATACACAAATCCGGCCCGATAGAAAAGTGTCATAATGTGCAAAAGTTAAGAGATGGAATCGCAATATCACTGACCTGGATGTTCGTTATCGATCGTGCCAAAAGAGTATTTATATCAATGAAGTTTCCTATCTGAATAAAAATAACAGCAGTGAAGTTTCCAATCTCATTGAACATAAAGCTCAATTTAAACCAAAGACAGAAACTGTTGACGTCATCATAAAACACCCGGTTCAACCAGTATTGAACCAATGCTTTTAATCATTAAGAAGGCAAAAGAGCAGAAATAAAGGATCAAAAAGGTGTGTAGAGGCGTAAGGTTGTGTTCCTTAATTAAACATTGAGAGAAAAAAATGGAAAAGTTTAGAAGCCCGAATTGCCGACTACAAGTAAAAACAAAAATTCTACTATAATCAAATCCATTTATTGAAATTTATGTACACAGTTTTTCAGGAAATGTGGAAAAATATCGATTCCACAGTTGTCCTCAACAGAATTAGACCGAAAATAGAAAAATACCTATCACATAGCCAAAGCGGGTTTCGCCAAGACCGAAGCACATCGGACGTTGTATGGACACATAAATGGTTGGCAGCAAAGGCACTCAAAGAAAACATATCCATAACAATAACCGGAATCGATATGTCCGCAGCCTTTGATACGATCGACAGAGGAAAACTTTTGGAGATATTAACAGAAATAGTAGACGAAGACGAGCTCCGAATAATCCGATTTCTCCTCAGCAACACAAAGATACAACCAAGGATATACGGGGCCACAAAACAGACGCAGTTCGAAAGTAACATCGGGACCCCCCAAGGAGATAGTCTGAGCCCGATTCTGTTCACAATATACTTAGAACACGCTCTGAAAGAAGTTCGAAAAGTCATTCCAAAACCAACGACTCATATTGAGAATGCAATCCCTAGAGAAATCGCCTATGCAGATGATGTCGATTTTATTGGATCAACACCAGCAAATATAGACATCATACAAAATACCCTCATGAAATATAACCTCCAAGTCAATGCCAATAAAACCGAATTTACAACAATATCGAGGAACAAAGAGGAATGGAAAAGAACAAAGAAAGTCGGCTCACTAATTGGAGACACCGAGGATGTACAAAGAAGAAAACAGCTATCAAACGCCGCACTCAGTAAACTCACCAATGTATGGATTAGAGGTGACAAAATAAAGAGAAAAACCAAACTGAAACTGTACCATGCTCTTGTAAAACCGGTACTTCTGTATAACTGCGGCACTTGGGCGTTGACAAAATCCGAAGAAGAACATCTGGATGCCTTCCATCGCACACAGCTAAGAAGGGTACTGGACATCAAATACCCCAAAAAGATCTCAAATGAATCACTCTATAAGATCACAAAAGAAAGACCAATCTCCCTTGACATTTTACAACAACGATGGCAACTTTTCGGTCACATACTACGCAGGACAAAAACATACCAGCAAACCAAGCCATGTCGGGATACTTCCAAAAACACGGGAACCTTTTCAGAGGAAGACCGATCACAACACTCCCTGTGATCCTAAACAAAAACCTCACAAACACTTGGACAAAGCATTAGTCTCATAACGGCAGGGGACCTTGAAAATCTGAGAACCCTAGCAGAGGACCGGCAATATTGGAGACACCTCACACAGGAAATACTGGAAACAGCCAAGGCGACCCGATCTTTCGGTCGAGACGCGAAAGGCATCTAAGTCAAGTAAGTCACAGTTGTTTGAACCAAAAAAAAACCCGCATATTTTCCATATCGAAGGTTTAGGACGCCGTTCATCAATTTTGATCACATCTGTCCATTCCAGAATTTGCTTTATGATTATGTGTAGCCTTGTTTCCCGTGGTCCAATTCATTTTCATATGTCTTGAATAGTGATTCGATCCCATGCAATTTGAATTGACTCTTTACCTCTAAATCTCTGTAAAAAGTTGCACGACTCTTATACACCATGTTGGACATTGTCCGAATGCTGTAGTCCATTGAATTCAAGTCAGGACTCATTGGAAGATTAAAAAAATCAAATGCGCTTTCTGCTTTGCATTGAAAATTGCGTAACATTGTTAGAAAAAAACCCCCACCTGATTCCAGACTCTATCCCGATTGGTCATTTGTGTTTCAACAAGACAGTGTAACCTTCTACACTAATCGCACAACACTGCTAAAAATCAAGACGCAAGTTTGATTCTATTGATATCGTGATTTTTATACAACTTTGGCATAACCGGCATATGTTTTTTTAAAAACAAATAGCAGCTTTTAAAAACGTCACACATAATAATTTAAGGTCTTGTTCATTTTGCTTGTAAATTTTCAAAAGTTTTTGAATCCTGCTTCGTATTAAAACAACGTCATGTTTTTCCATATTATTTGTTTTCGAACCCTACGAGATAAGAAAAAAAATACAATCGAAATCGGATTTCATAAGTATCAATTTTTGTGTCGAAAATCTTCTAATTTAAATCCTGTTATTGAAAACACAGATAAAGTCGAATGTAAAAGAAAGAGGACAAATCATTTGCAAATGACATATGCATATAAAAACAGTCCAAAATATACGACGTTCCAATGTTGAATAAACTCATCAATAAGCATCGGATTTCTCAATTTATCTTACACAATCAAAGTAAATGGAATCTCTGAAATCGTTTAATTTGTCACACAATATTTCGATTTATGAGCAATAATTTTATAATCATCAGTTCATTCATCAATCCAACTTTATAGCAAATGGTCAATCCACCAATTTAACCCATCAATGTATTCATATACTTACCAATTGAGGATTCGGTCCATCCTGGCATGACAAAGGGCTCGCAATTTCCCGACACCAGCCCTATAGCACAACATCCTTTTTTGTTGTCACCACTGCCACCTCCCAACTTCATGATTTCAATTTCAAAGAAGTTAAAATCTACGGGAACAAACAATTCACACAAAAATGTATTAATATATCATACTATTAAAATAATATTTAATAGGATCACATAAATCAAAGCTTGAATACCCCTACAACGTATTTTGTGTTAAGATTGACAAAAAACAATAGTCATGACAATGACGATGCATGATGATGATGATGATGATGATGATGATGATGATGATGATGATGATGATGATGGCCATGATGATGATCATGGTTGTTTTTAATGATCCCCACCTTGACTGAGAACAGTAGGACATTGAATATTGTAGGCCTCTCTCTCCAACTCCGTATCCTGCTCCTCCAAAGTCACAGCCATCGACTCATCGTATCTCTTAATGCCCGTCCACCCAAACCAGTTGGAAGGGAGGTCCTGATTGATTAAATATATGTAAAACAGAAAATGAATATTTAATGAACAATTGTATCGTCTACCATTAAATGTAATTGTCGCATGTTACGATCTTCCAATATTTAATGAACAATTGTACTGTCCACCATTATATAGAATAGTCGCGTGGTATGATCTTCCAATATTTAATAAACAATAATTGTACTGTCCACCGTTATATGGTATAGTCGCTTGTTATGATCTTCCAATTTTATGCAAAGAACAAAAGGAAACAATACAATTACTACTAATGACAAATGCATCATTTAGGCGGTGAATGCGATTCAGCGGATGCACATATCGAAAACTTAATTCAAAAGAAAAAAAGGGGGAAAAAAAAGAAAGCCCCAAAATTGCCTTTAGTTGTTACGAATGATTTAAAAGAGCTCAGGTTTGACAACAGCTACCACATTTTTAATATTATGATTTTTAAAAAAAATAGAGTAAGTTTAATTTTTGAAATGAGGGATTTAAATACAAAATCACAAAGATAAGACTGAATGTGGTTCTGATTTCATATTTTAAATATTTTTATTCTGTCACTTTGACCTTCGTGGGCTGAAACATTATAAAAAAAACTAACCAATGCCTCTAATCTCCCATGTGTCAAGCACTCATATTACGGACCATTCAATATTCAATATCAGAACTATTTGGATTCGAAGTGGTTATTCAGTATCTGATACTGAATAGTGCTTTGCCACTATTCAGTATCCACAAGGAACTCTTTTTTATAGAGAGAGTGATAAGTGCGACAATCTCGGTTGAACGTAAATAAACTGCTGACCTACTTCCAGATTGAACACGTGCAGTAACTGACAGCCCGATTCAAAGTTGTAAAAATATTTTGATCGTAATTTTTAAATTTCTGCTTTTGTGCAATTAACATAGTTCAAAATATCAAAGTAAGAGTGGCATTCAAATACATTTTTAAATGTCTAAATAGACATGATTAAATGTCACTAAATGTTCAGTGACACCATGGCTTGGTGGATATAAGCTGTTTGACTCTGAGCTTATGGTTCGAGAGTTCAAATCCCGGCAGGGATAAATTTTTTCCCCCAATATTTTTAAAATTCCTTCTGTCTATTGATATTTTTTAAACTTTTGTTTTAATAATTTTATTTGCTTGTAATGTACTTTAATGTTGATATTATACTATTGTTCTTTTAGTGTTATTATTATTATTATTATTATTATTATTATTATTATTATTATTATTATTATTATTATTATTATTATTTCTACTTACTTACTTACTTACTATTATTATTATTATTATTATTATTATTATTATTATTATTATTATTATTATTATTATTATTATTATTATTATTATTATTTGTTGTTGTTGTTGTAATCGTCATCATTATTATGATTATGATTATTATTTTTTTTAACCAAGTAGTTGGAGTAATTTAATCAGATCGATTTATTACGAATATCTTTTATTTGTTATAATCTCGTTGTTGTTTTTCATTGAAGTGCTCTTCTATTGTTTATTACTTTTTAAAACCTTGCTTTTTCCTGTTTGTCTCATTTGTTGTTGTTGTTGTTGTTGTTGTTTGTTTGTTTGTTTGTTTTGTCATCTAAGACAAACCCGATTCATTATAAATATGTGGCCAGACTTTCTACCATTTTTAATTGAGCGATGTACTTCCGTGAATTAATTGCCGTATTATATTAAAATTTACGTTTTAATAATAATAATAATAATAATAATAATAATAATAATAATAATAATAATAATAATAATAATAATAATAATAATAATAATAATAATAATAATAATTTAAATAGATACTAAATATTAGACTACAATTGGCATCTATTTACTGAATACACGTGGTATTTTTAGGGGTGTTTCTATTTTTACGAAACACGCCGAAACCCGACAAAGTTATGGGAAGTAGGCAGCAGTGGGGAGTGAACCTGGCACTGGGTTTCGTAAAAAAAAAGCAATTACTTTTTTTATGAAACCCGACAATATCCGACAAAGTTATGGAAAGAAAGTAGGCAACAGTGGGGGAGTGAACCCGAGACTCAGGGAAGTGTACACTATTGGGAGTAAACCTAAGTCTATGGTTTTTCGACGGGTTTTGGCAGGTTTCGTAAAAAAATAATTGCTTCATTCTCGTCTGGTACCCAACTCCCATAGTCCGACTTCATTTTCCACCGGTATCCATCTTCCATAGTCCCAGGTTCATTTCCACTGATATCCTCTTCTCACAGTCCCAGGTTCACTCCCAACCGGTGTGCATTTCCCTGAGTCCCGGTTCATTGCCCAATGGTGCCCACTTCCAATAACTTTTGACAATTTCGGTAGGTTTCGAAATAAAAGTACATTCTGAGCTCACTGTCCACTGGTATCAGCCTTTTGCAGTCCCAGGTTCAATCCTCATCGGTGTCCGAATCCCAGATTCACTCCCCACTGCTGCCTGCTTCCCATAACTTTGTCGGGTTTTGGCGGGTTTCGTAAAAAAGTAATTCACCCTCCCCCTTGGTATTGCTTTTTTACAAAATCCAGAGTCCCAGGTTCACTCCCCACAAGTGTACACTTCCCTGAATCTCAGGATCACTCCCCACTGTTGCCTACTTCAATAACTTTGTCGGATATTGCCAGGTTCCGTCGGGTTTCGTTAAAAAGTAATTGCTTTTATATGAAACTCGCTGAAACCTGCCAAAAACCAGAGTCTCAGGTTCACTCTCCACAAGTGTACACTTCCCTGAATCTCAGGATTACCCCCCACTGTTGCCTACTTCAATAACTTTGTCGGATATTGCCGGGTTTCGTAAAAAAGCAATTGCTTTTATATGAAACTCGCTGAAACCGCTGAAAACCAGAGTCTCAGGTTCACTCCCCACTGGTGTATACTTCCATGAATCTCAGGTTCACTCCCCACTGTTGCCTACTTCAATAACTTTGTCGGATATTGCCAGGTTTCGTCGGGTTTCGTAAAAAAGTAATTGCTTTTATGTGAAACTCGCTGAAACCCGCCGAAAACCAGAGTCTCAGGTTCACTCCCCACTGGTGTACACGTCCATGAATCTCAGGTTAACTCCCCACTGTTGCCTACTTCCCACAACTTTGTCGGATATTGCCGGGTTTCGTAAAAAAGTAATTGCTTTTATGTGAAACTCGCTGAAACCCGCCGAAAACCATAGTCTCAGGTTCACTTCCCACTGGTGTACACTTCCCTGAGTCTCAGGTTCACTCCCCACTGTTTCCTATTTCCCACAACTTTGTCGGATATTGCCGGGTTTCGTAAAAAAGTAATTGCTTTTATGTGAATCTCACTTAAAACCGCCGAAAACCATAGTCTCAGGTTCAATCCCCACTGGTGTACACTTCCCTTAGTCTCAGGTTCACTCCCCATTATTTGCCTACTTTCGATAACTTTGCCCCATTTTGTTGGAATTTGGCGCATTTCGTAAACAAAAAGTAATTGCTTTTTTTTTTTTACAAAACCCGCCGAAATCCAGACCCAGGTTCACTCCCCACTGGTGTACACTTCCCCGAATCTCAGGTTCACTCCCCACTGTTGCCTACTACCCATAACTTTCTCGGATATTGCCAGGTTTCGTCGGGTTTCGTAAAAAAGTAATTGCTTTTATATGAAATTAGCTGAAGCCCGTCCAAAACCATAGTCTCAGGTTCACTCCCCACTGGTGTACACTGCACTGTCTCAGGTTCAGTCCCCACGCTTTGCCTACTGTCCACAACTTTGCCGCATATTGTCGGGTTTCGTAAAAAAGTAATCTCCCCCCCCCCCCCCCCATTTTGTTATTGCTGTTTTACAAAACCCAGAGTCCCAGGTTCACTCCCCACTGGTGTACACTTCCCTGAATCTCAGGTTCATCCCCTCCTCCCCCGCCCCCTTACACACACACACACACACACACACACACACACACACACACATACACGCTGCTGCCTACCTCCCATAACTTTGTGGGATATTGCCAGGTGTCGTCGGGTTTCTTAAAAAAGTAATTGCTTTTTATTACGAAACCCGCCGAAACCCAGTCCCCGGTTCACTCCCCACAGGTGTACACTTCTCTGAGTCCCAGATTCACTCCCACAGCTGCCCTCTTCCCATAACTTTGTCAGGTTTCGGAAAAAAACCCACCTTATTATAGTGCAAAACCACTATTCAGTGTCAGATACTGAATAGTACAAAACCACTATTCAGTATCAGTATCAGATACTGAATAGTACAAAACCACTATTCAGTATCAGATACTGAATAGTGGAAAACCGCTATTCAGTATCTGATACTGAATAGTGCAAAACCACTATTCAGTATCAGATACTGAATAGTGCTAGCCATTTGGATTTTGTTTATATAGTTATCCAACATAACTTAGCATTTTTATCCCTCCGTCGCAAATGAACCTTAACATATTTTCTGGGACTATTATCAATTTAAATAGCAAGTAAACACTTCAGACTGGCAAATTATCTAGAATCATTGTGGTGCATGTACCGTCCAATGCTATACAATAACAATATTCTTTGTGTGTGTGTGTGTGTGTGTGTGTGTGTGTGTGTGTGTGTGTGAATAATTTATCTGAGTTGAGAGAGTCCAAAAACGAGCTAGCGGTAAATTGATTATACAAAACCAAATGTATTGATACAATATTGAATTTAAACACCGGAAAATTCAATACAGTCAATCAGGTCTAATGTTAGAATGAACTACATAAAGAAAAACTAAATTTGGATTTATAGTAAACGAAACTCACTGACTTCATTGAACGTATTTGTTTAACTCAAATTCTAGCGAGAACTGAATGTTAATTTTAATATTCAATATTCAGCATTCATTCTCGACAAAATACCCTTTGAAAAAACTGGTCACAATTTTAACCAGTTAATTGTCGAACTCTGGAAAAACTCGTATTAAAAAAATTGGCCAGAAAAATAGTCCTTCATATATCGATCGATTTAAATGACCTCATCTTGTAAAAAAAACCTCTCAAATATGGGACTAATACTTCAAATATTGATCGATTTAAATGACCCTCATCTTGACAAAAACTCTCAACCGGCTTCGATCTAACTTTGAGTGACTATTTTTTCTGGCCAGAGTCCGGCAGTTAACTGGTTAAAGGGCCTGAACAGAGAGGTACGTATACAAGCAACAGATCACGTGACACCAGGGCTAGGCGTGAGAATCATTTCCAGTAAACTGCCGTTCTCTGGGAAAAAAAAAACATGACATGGAGGGATTCGAAATGGGTCCCTATTGATCCTAAGCTGAGTGTCAGCCGCCGTCACAAGACCATTAAGCCGTACAAGGGATAGACCCACGCTACTTCTTATTTATAACCGAGTTTTTAGAGTTAGAAGTTTGTAATACTGAAATAATACTGCCTTTGCTTCACGCCCACTCACAGGTCTATTTATTTACCCACCTCACTTCTCTTTATCATAAATAATATGTTCATTTCTCAAAAGGGAGTGGATTTCGTTTCATCTCTTAAAAACTTTGCGAGTTGATAAAATATCCATTAAATTACACATCATACCACTCACTGTGCGTATATGTATGTCTCCAGCACCAGGCTTGGGCCATTCTACTTTGAGTCTGGCCTCAGTTCGCGAGACTCCAATTGTAGGGTAAAGTTGTCCTGGGGGTAAATTGGCCCACTGTCTGTATACCAATCTGTCGTTTTTCAAGAAGTTGATAAGGCAACGGTCGGGTCCATGGTAGTCCAAGCGGCATGTGATTTTGTCACCTGTAACATAAAATCAAGCCAATCGTAATAAGATTAGACATCCTGTATAATATTTTATTTCTTTAGGACTTTATGGGAGTTTCTGTTGGTTCGGGAGACATAAACGCGGTAATAGATAACAGTTGGTAAACTCTACTTTAAGAAAAAAAAAATACACGCCATCCGCCACGGACAATTAGATACAGAAAGGTGAATGGAGCAGGCACTTATGTTGAAAATAACAAGAAATGAAGTGAGTAGGAAAGTGCCAGAATACAACAGAGAATAAAAATTCCGCGGCGGCGATGGGGGCTCGAACCCGCGACCCAACTGGTACGACAACTCCTCCTGGCATGGGAGATCGTGACTCTACCTTATGACCTATCCACGACTATCTTCTCTGATTTAATTAAAACATTATTTTACAAACATGATACATCTGAAACATAATGAAAAAAGAAAATAACCACCATCAATGACGATCACACAATACAACATCCACTCACCTATAGTGTAAGTCTGATAGGTTTTAATTCCCATTCCACCGTTGAAGACACCTCCATCGTTGCTATGGTAACGGACGGACCTATCGATAGTCCACATTGGGTTGTCAGGGACGCATCTGTTGGTCAAGCCTACCATCACAAACTCATCTAGCAATTGGATAGATGGTCAAATATATCGCAGTGTCATATACTATACTCCACTGTTGTGTGACTTAATTGAGTTGTATAATTCAATTTCTAATATAAAATAATGGAATGCCCCAGTCTCTGAAATTTAGGTACATATTTGAAAGAGAAAAAGAACTAGAAAAGGAGAGAAAGAAAGAAAGAAAGAGAGAGAGAGAGAGAGAGAGAGAGAGAGAGAGAGAGAGAGAAAGAAAGAAAGAGTGTGTGTATGAGTAAAGAGCGAGTTG
The DNA here is from genome assembly GCF_034508935.2 of Berghia stephanieae. Lineage (NCBI taxonomy): Eukaryota > Metazoa > Mollusca > Gastropoda > Nudibranchia > Aeolidiidae > Berghia > Berghia stephanieae. The sequence goes on along the minus strand of NC_088360.1, from coordinate 52,150,136 downwards.
ATTAGAGAAAGAGAGAGAGAGAGAGAGAGAGAGAGAGACAGAGAGAGAGAGAGAGAGAGAGAGAGAGAGAGAGAGAGAGAGAATTAAACTATTTTTAAAAATCAATTTCACACAGGAATGTAATTTCATTTATTTACTTTTGTTTTGTTTTTGTTTTTGCTCATACTATATTTTTTAACACTTAATACTTTAAAAATATCAATTCAAACCAGCCTTAGGTGATTAAACCTACATTTATGTTTGTATTCAATCAACTTTAACTGATAGACTGATAATGCCATGCCACACGTAGTGCGTTGATTTTAAGAAATTGAGGCCATATTATTATTATCTGTTTGCTTCAAAATTTACATAATTATTTTCCTACAACGAGACCACAACAAAAGAAACACACAAATATAAACATCACCGAAAAAAAAAAATCTTGCTAATTCAAAAAGAAGCAAAACTTAGATGCAGGTGAAATTATTTAACCAGTTAACTGGCTTATTCTGGAAAGACACGTATTTAAAAATTTGGCCAGAAAACGTGGCCTTCAAATATCGATCTAAAAGACCTTCATCTTGGCAAAACCTGAGACTTCGCGAAGGTCATTTATACCGATCGATACTCGTATTTGAAGGATAAATTTTCTGGCCAAAATTTTAATTAGTGTCTTTCCAGAGTACGGGGATCCCGATAGCTCAAGATCGATCCCGGGTGCAGTCGAGGACTTTTTCTGAGCCCCCTGTCCATCCAGCAGTGAATGGGTAGCTGAGTCTGTCAGATTTGGCGGAAAGTACTTTGCGATAGACTAGCGTCCTATCTAAAAGACAACAAGCAATTGCTATTGTCCGTTTCACGCTATAGAAACCGGGATAAACTGCGGTTCATGGCCCGAATGGCTCTGAAGGACTACTGTTTCCAGAGTACATCAGTTAACTTGTTAAAAGTAAAATGGATGTTGGGAAAATGTCGATTCCTTCCTGGTTCAAAGCAAACTTAAAGAAATAGGCCAACCGCCTCAAAACGTCATTGTGTCTGAGTGACATAGTAATAATAATAATAATAATAATAATAATAATAATAATAATAATAATAATAATAATAATAATAATAATGATAATAATAATAATAATAATAATAAAATAATAATAATAATAATAATAATAATAATAATAATAATAATAATAATAATAATAATAATAATAATAATAATAATAATAATAATAATAATTTATTCATCCACATGAAATTTTGTGTACAGACGTGTTCAACAGGCATGATAATAAGTTAGCAAATAACGGTGGTAAAAGTATCTACTGTGAAAGTAATAAAATGTGTAAATTGATTTGCATATTGAATATTATCTATAACTTCGTGTAAATAAGTTAAGATCAGTGACAAAAATTGAAAAATTGAAATATATATATACGGAACTTCCTGATGAGAGCAACGCTCGACAACAACGTTGTAGAAGTAAAAAAATCACAATTTTCTTTGAAATGTTTATATATAGCTCCTTTTATCCAAAAGTTGAGCACTATTATTTCATGGTTTTTGTTTTTATAACTTATATATATATATCAATTTTTCAATTTTTGTCACTGATCTTAACTGATAAATAAAATCTTAACTATATATATATATATATATATATATATATATATATATATATATATATATATATATATATATATATATATATATATGTATAAAAGGAATAAAATAAAATGATGTTATATGGTTTTTGTACACGATCAAACATATAAGCTTAAGTAATTGATCACTTACTTAAAATTATTTCTACTTTAAAAACCTGCTTAATGTTAATTATCTTATAAATTAAATCATATAAATGTTATAAATTAGTGTAAATAAGTCTAGTTCTGTGCTAAAAAATATATAAATTAAATTATGGAACGCATATTTTTCCATTGTGTATGTTTATTATCTTTGAATTAAATTATCAACAGGGTCTTATTTCATTAAAAACTATTATTTTACGTCATGATAAGAGTGTCTAGTCTTCTATTGCACAACAATGATACAATTTGCTAGTTGGGCATCATCTAATGACATTGGGGACTCCAATGGGTGTCTAGTCAATTTATAATTCCAATTAGGAATTGTTATTAATTCGAATGCCAGAAGGTAAAAAAGATTGTCGATGTCTTTCACTTTTGTTCGTGCGGAGATCAGACGACCACTCCTATCTGATCTCAAGATAGAGATGTGTATGGGTTTATCCTCAAAATGGAATTCACAGTGAAAAAATAAGATAATTTTATTAAGTTTATTAGTTTTATTTTGTGTTGCTAATATAATGTTGAAGGTATATTGGATTGACTTTATTTGTTTTCTTTTCTTCTTTTTTTTTGCTGTTGTTCATTTGTTTTGTTTGTCAATTGCTTTTTAAAATTCTTTTGTCGTTTTTGTCTTTAGAAATAAAAAAGCAGTTGCTTTTTTCATTAATTGCAGGTAATATAATAATTTTAAACTCGATATAGTCATGCTCAAATTTCTGAAAATTAAATGGATCTGATGTTGAATAAAATGAAAACCATACATTACATATGTTTACGATAAATATCATATTGTGAAGTTCCCAAAAGTTGTCATCATGAGTTTTAAAATATTGAAACAAAAAGATCATAAATAATAACGAAGCGTGTAATTGAAGTGAACATACCTATATTTATGATAAATCACGTCTTATACAAAGTCGGAGATGTAAAAAAAAACAACATTGCCAATTGTTATCTATGATTTACAAGTAAATTTAAAGTTGTTTACAATTGTTGTAATGGGGGAAAAAACCCAGATGAATGCTATATTAATTATATAAAATTACTGGTCAGTCATGCAGTTGTTGTTGATACAAAATTATATAAAATATTGTCTGGTTTTTCTAGAAATATAGAAGGTCTTGGTTGGTGATTCCATTGAAGTCAAAAGTTTTGTTCAAATTGTTTGGAATTCTTTTAAGGAATAATTATTGTTAGAATTTGGTAATTCTTCTTATGGTTGCATACGGCATATTATCATAAAATTAATTCCAATTATCAAAATAATTAATTTCAATTTTTATATGGCAACACAAACGCAAATATGATAAATTTCACGGTTGACTGAATAGGCATGTAAGCCTTTCGTAAATACAACAACACCTTTATAAAGCAATATAAAATCTAACCATCTGATATGCCGAAGAAACCTGAAACGTTTTTAAAAAACTTTAAGATATTTTTAAAAATTCTGTAACGGCGAGACATTCATTCACAAATCATTCATACCTGTTTATACCACCAAATCTAAAAATATTCACCAATACAGGACTTTTGCAACTCGAGTGTCCTTGAACATTGCGTCACTATTTGGTTATAGTGCCAGTAAAAAGGACCATGAAGGATTAGTCAAATCAAGCTTATAAACAAAAACAAAAATTTAAGACAAGGAGAAAAAGGTCAATAGAGATCAGATGTAAAGCAATATTAACATGTCCAGTCTGAAGCCAGTAATAAGTCCCAAACTGCCACTGCCACAGGATCTCCACCAAAAGACGATCAAATAGGTAGTCACACAATCTAATCACTATATCTAAAAACCTAACAATGACTCAATATAAAAAAATGAATAGATTCACAAAAAGCCAATTTGACTGAGTAGTTCGATAAAAAAAACCTCAAATTCAAAGAATCCAAAAGGCCCCATCCTGGGGACACAAAACCACTTGGAAATGACAAAAGATATTTGATAATAAATGAGTAAGAAAGACCATGGACCAATGAAAAGACAACTAACCAGAGAGAGAGAGAGAGAGAGAGAGAGAGAGAGAGAGAGAGAGAGAGAGAGAGAGAGAGAGAGAGAGAGAGAGAGAGAGAGAGAGAGAGGTGTTCTCAAAATTTAACGTGCTTCTCTCTTTGTGAAAACAGCATGATATAAAATAAAGTAAGTGTAAAAAACACACTCATCTGTATAATATCAAAATTTCTTTTCAATTTACACAACGCATATAATATAATAGTGTTTATAAAAGCGCTCATTTTAAATCATTTAAATCGCAAAGTTACATTCTCTCTGGAATGAAAAAGCATGGGACACACTCTTTGATAGTGGTTAATCTTATTTAGTAGACAATATATGTTACAGTGAATAACATAACCAGTCGGATGGTGAAAAGGTTTGAACTGAGATATTGCCAAGTTTAGTTGGAAGATCAATTTTTGTCCAAAATGAGCTCTTGTCATAAATGATTAAATCGACCCTTTTTTCTTGTACATCTTCGGGAAAATCAAAGCTTAATTTCACTTCTAAATATTTTTTTTTACATATAGTCAAGGTGAAAAAGTATGAAATTTGAGAAAAGTTGCTGGGTGCCTTTCCCATATATCTGACCATAACTTCATGAAAAATCACCCGATTTTATTCAAATAAAGATTAAAATGCTCTGGGGAGCATATTTTTTCAGAAAATGCAAAAAACTGCAATCCAAAATGTCACCTTTCGACTGATTATGTCATGCACTGACACATATATTATGACTGTACTGTTCGGACTTGGTTTGCTTTCTGAAAATAAGAAAATAACACGACATGATGGTTGGGATAAAATAATAGTAGTGATACTACGCGTTGTTTTCATATTCCGCTCAATTTGGAACTCCTTGGCTACATATCGAACGCTTCTTTATGTTTACATTCTAAGATTTTTCCTGTACAGAGAGGACCTACCAAATTTCTCTGTCATTGATCTGGAATACGCTTCAACAGTCGTAACGTCACTTCCCTCGTAATGACGCATGGTAACTTAGGAACTGGCTCTAACTATCGGAACAATGGCGGACGCCCTTATGAAATATTTCTCCGATGAGCATAAAAGCGTATCCAGAGGAAAAAAACATTATAAATCTGATCATGTTTTGACTTTTACACATTCTGAT
>NC_088360.1:52122715-52140215 GCF_034508935.2 Berghia stephanieae | reverse complement strand
TAATAATAATAACTAAATAATAATAATAATAATAATAATAATAATAATAATAATAATAATAATAATAATAAATAATAATAATAATAATAATAATAATAATAATAATAATAATGATAATAAAAATAATGATAATAATAATAATAATAATAATAATAATAATAATAATAATAATAATAAAAAAATAATAATAATAATATAATAATAATAATAATAATAATAATAATAATGATAACAATATTAATAATAATGATAATGATGATGATGATGATGATGATGATGATGATGATGATGATGATGATGATGATGATAATAATAATAACGACGACAACTATGATGATGATGATGATGGTGATTTTATTTTTATTGAGCTTTTATAAAGCGCAATATCCACTAAACGTGCTCAAAACAGGGGGTCCCTGGCCAACAGCAACCCTTAACACGAGACATGACGCCTGTTAGGCGATATTACAATTTTTTTCGGACAGACAACGCTGTTAACGGCTTGGTACTCATTTTACACATGAGCACGGTGAGAGTATGTGAGTAAACAATCTTTTCCAAGGACTCACTATGAGCCTAGCAAGGCTCGAGCCCAGGACCTTCGGATCCGAAAGCGAGTGTCATACCACTAGACCACATAGCCGCACGATCATGATGATGATGATGATGATGATGATGATGATGATGATGATGATGATGATGATGATGATGATAACTTGTTGTATTTACTCCAAGCTCTCTATTTAACCCCAAGAATGCTATAAAAATAATTTACCTCTGGACACTTGGGTTTACAAAAGTCCAACGAGCATGTACCCACGTATTCCTAAAAAATTAAAACTTCTAATACCAAACTAATAGTGAAACAATTTTCCCAACACTTTTTTTTAGATCAAACACGGTTGACAACTAAATATTAAACATAATCTCCCAATGTTACAGCAATGAAGCTATTAAACAATCGTTCACTTGTAACATAATGTAGTACTACTAAAATCAATCATGTGTAAGAACATCGACGATAACAATCAGTTGTTATACTTCACTAACTTCTCATATACAATGACTTCATTGTCCTTCATTTGTAGTAATATATTTTTAAATAAATGGAGATAAGTACTAATAAAGAAGTACAAAATATATATTGTTGCGATCAATCACGATTTAAATTATTCTTTGCGTGGGGTTCAATTTGTTTCAAAAGCAAATACAATGTATGTACCCGATCCCAATTATTTAAAAAGATATTTGCAGTTATATACATAAAAGCCTGACATAAAGGTTGTAAGATATGATCATGTCAGTGCGATGCACCAACAAAAGCTTTCAACTGAAAGAAATCTAACATGAGCCTTTATATAAGCTAAATATCTACTAACTGTGCTCAAATCACTAGGATCAGGGATCCCAAGCTAACAGATACACTTAATTTGTAGGACGAGAAAAGACGCTCGTAAATTGTAAGGCTCGCATTTAGTATTTATTTTGATAGATAAAAAGATGTTACCCGCTGGGTAATCATTTTACACCGGAGCACAGTGCGAGAGTAAAGAGATTTCTCTTATGTCCCAACATTGCACAACCCACAACAACACTCGAACCATTCGCCTAAATGTCAGAAACCAAGTGAAATACCACAAAACACTGTCGCACTTTACCAACTTTGATATATTATGTACAAACAAAACGATGATCTTATAATTGAAAGCAACAATTATAACACTTTATAATATATTACGAATTGCTGCCAAGTTAATTGTGCCAAATCACTAATATTCAATCTATGAGTAACTGAAAGACGGATGAGTTATGAATATGAGACAAAATTACTCAAGTTAGATATTGAGGAAACAAAACGGCAACAATTAATTGTGGGGCATTAATGTCAAAATGAATATGAACATTTATACAGAGCATTTTCACAGATAAGTTATACTCAACGTATTTCCTAATTTTCCCAGCAGAACTAAATTTCTATTTCATGAGTACAAGATGGGTGTAAAATTTCATTTGTAAAACTCACAAAATCCTCACTTCCTTTAGCCAGATACGCATTCACATTTGAATCGAATGATGGAATGTGTGTAAAATGCTATACCTAAGGACATAAAGAACGGAATCATGCGGTCATTGTCGCCCAACCGACCACTGACTACGTTAAACATCGCTTGACTTTTGTGACAAGATGAGACATCGCACCTCTGAGCCACTGACATAGTGGGCCCCTGGGGGCAAGATGAAGAGGACCCCCTGAGTCGCACTGATCACGGACATTTTACATGACATTGAAACATTCTAACAAATTTTGGAATAGTTATATAGCCTATGAAAAGTGTGCTTGGACATAACTTGTAGTAATCAAAGGACTTTTTAGATTTTAACATTTCAATCCAAACTCTTTTTTGCTTTCAAAGTGCCGAATGTTTATTTGGCTAAGCCAAATTTGTTCTCTACTAGATAGCTGAACTTGGACTGTACAATGTTTGAATTTTGATTGGACTTGCGTCATATTTACTATAGTGTCGAATTTGGTTTGAAAAGTTAAATTTGGTCTCCAAACTGATGTAATCTGTCTGGAAATGTTGAATTTAATTTGCAAAATTGTTACATTTACTTGGGAAAAGGTATATATTATTATTATTATTATTATTATTATTATTATTATTATTATTATTATTATTATTATTATTATTATTATTATTATTATTATTATTATTATTATTATTATTATTATTATTATCATTGTTTTTGTTGTCGTTTAAATGGTGTTACTTTCTTTTACCGTGTCTTATTATTATTGGAAATATAAATAATAAACTTTTTTAGATTCAGCAACATCTTTACTTTGATTATATAAAAAGCCCCACAAAAAGTAAGGCCTTGTTTTTCTTCCAGAAAACAAAATTATATCGGAAACAAAATATAATAACAGATCATGAATATACTCACAAAGTAATATCCAAATAAGAAAAGTTTATGCACAACCTCATCCGATAGAAAAGAAGTAGAGGCCACTGATTGACCTGAAGTTGTTTATCTAAAAGTTTTGATCAATAATACGCATTCAACTGTCAAGTTTCCTCGATGCATTCAAGTCAAATTTATCCCCCACTTCTAAAGCAGAAGAGACTACAACAGTACATTATATCGCATGAGGAATGAGCCGTATATGTCATCGCGAGAGAGGAACATGTTTTTGAGAGCGTGAGTAGAAATCGAAGGCTATCGATGATGATTGACTAGTGGAAATCGATAGACGGTTGGGAAATGGCGTATGTTAGTATTCTCTCTCTCTCTCTCTCTCTCTCTCTCTCTCTCTCTCTCTCTCTCTCTATCTATCTCTCTCTCTCCCTGTCTCTCTCTCGCTCTCTCTTTTTTTCTTTCTCTCTCTCTCTCTCTCTATCTATCTCTCTCGCTCTCTCTCTCCCTCTCTCTCTCTCTCTCACACCCACACACACACATACACACACACACACCCACAATATCTACGAGTATCAAAATATCAACCTACCTGTCCATCTATCCATCTAGCAACTTACCCCTCTACCCTCACTTTTCTATTCCCATAGATAACCTTATTAAACCGTATTCCTGGCTTTAAAAAAAATTATCCAAAAAAGCTGGCCATGTCATTTCTCTCCTACCCCCATCCTTTTATTTGTTCATGGTGTGGGTGTTTATCCATAGCCTTCGGTTAATGTGTTACGTTTCTCCTTGTTCTTTTTTATATAACTGCATTACTTCTCCCTCTCTTAAAAAAAAAAAAAAAAAAAAAAAAAAAGAACAATTACAATTTTTAAAAAAACAAAAGAAAAAATAACTTTGATTAATCAACTCTCTCTCTCTCTCTCTCTCTCTCTCTCTCTCTCTCTCTCTCTCGCTCTCTCTCTTTCATGTACGAAGTTGACGTCACTCAGCTCTCTTTTTTATTGCTTTTATACAGCCTCATGGACAATTAGTCTCACTAAATTATATCAATCATACCATAAACCTTAAAGATTGCACATCGTATTGTGCGTGTATTCAATGTGACGACGGATGTTGTGAGTACTTTACCTAAACTCAGAGCATCTACATTTTAGTGAGAAGCAATCATCCAACCGGCGGTCTAAAAAACAATGATAAAGAGTTGAGTGATGTCAGCTTCATTCTTGTTATTGTTTTATCTTACCCTTTGTCGATAGAACGAAATTGACGTCACTCAGGGCTTTGTTATTAATTGTTTTTTGCCACCCACATTTATGAGTAATTATCACTAAACTGTATTAATCAGACAACAAACGTTCAAGATTACACATAGTTCTGTGTGTTTGTCCGTTATATTTCCGGGTGGCACTGTTGTGAGTTTATTAGCCAAGTGCATATTATCACCTATAGAAACTACTGCCCCATACACATTTAACGTTCTACCGGCCGATATACCGGTAACGGCAAACCGTTTAGCCCATCAATATCATGCATATCACTCCGATCTTAAAACTAAATAAAAAGTAACGCCTCAACAATTTGCGAGGCGGATACCACGTGTAACCGTAAATGTTTTTGCCTGATTGATACAATTTAGTGAGAACTACTCATAAAAATTGCTGGCGAAAAACAATAACAAAGAGCTGAGTGATATCAATTTCGTTCTATCAACGGACCAACACACAAAACTATGTGTAACCTTGAGCGTTTATAGTCTGGTTAAAAAAATTTAGTGAGAATTTCTCATTAACATGGATGGCAATAAACAATAACAAGTACCCGAGTGATATCAATTTCGCTTTTTCTATATTTGATATAACGTCATTATCATGCCAGCCAAAAAGTTCTTCAATACATGAATAAATGAACATCATTCATATAAAAGGAACGTGTATTGAACTCCTTTGCCACCTGTATGATCAAATAATTTAGTGTTTACTTTATGTTACCACAATTTTAATAAAGGACGGTGTTATCATATATACCTTTGTAATGAAGAATGGCATTCAATTCCAGGGCAAATAACAATCCACAATATGAATATGTGAATAGAATTCATGCAACACACTGCCTTCACTTTATCTCAGCAGTTACACGCTATCAACGTCTATATGAAAGATAGAGTTGCAATAAAAATCACATCATATGAAGCGTGCATAACAACTGACCTATCATACAATCTTCGTCGATCTCAATTTGGTAATAGAGAGGGTAACTTACGGTACGCTTCATGAACAGGGTTCGAAGAGCAATGAACCGTGAAAAGAGACAGATCCTTTCGCTCAAATGGTGTCACCGATGTTTCGACACATACACTTATAACTAACAACGTAAGAAGATCAAAAACCAAAAGAAGAAAGGAACAGCAAGCCGCAAGCTCATGACCAACCCCAATTTTGCTGCCAAATCTTATGTTTTGAGCACTTTAAGCAGATTAATGTTGTATTCGCGAAGTCCCAGGTTTGCGAGTTTTTGCCTAGATGGGGGTCAATTAAATCGATCGATATTTGAAAAACGATGTCTCTGGTCAAAATTTTAAATACTAGTTTATCCAGAGTGCGGCAGTTAAATGGTTAAAGTAATATGTGTGATTTAAACACATTTCGTGTCACAATGTCTCCTTTATTTTTTTCGGCAGTTCCCAATGGAAACAAGCCCTATAAGAGACTAAAAGACTAACCACTATTGCTACCATTATATCCGTCACCACCAGTAGCCATGTACTCATTAATACCTCAGTCGAGTGAAGCAATGTGTTTGAAGTGTCTAACATAAGGCACAACGTCGGGATGGGCCAAAATCTTGCAATACTTGCCACCTATCTGACCTCTGACAATACTCAACATCGATTGACTTTGATTATAAAACGAGATATTGTACGGCTGAGCCTGCGAAGCCAGACTATTTATGTATTATTTATAAATTTGTTTAATTCACTTTGACATTATAGAATGAATGGAATCGACACCACTAAGCTCTTTGTTATTCCTTTACGGTTTGCAATTTATCTGGCGAACTAAATTGGTGAGTATTTTACATAAACGCATATTATACTAAGCATTTCGGTAAAATACTCACTGACTCTCCCGTTCGATGTATTTACGGATAAACAAAACTATTTGTGGCCTAAAAACATTATTGATGATTTGCGCTTCGCCAAAAAGCTCATAACATTCGCCAGCAGGAAATAACATCCCAACACACAAAACTATGTTTATAGTCTGATTAATACAGCTTAGTGAGAACTATTCATAAAAATGGTTGGCTAAAAACAATAGCAAAGACCCGAGTGACATCAACTTCGTCTGATTGAGGGAATTTAGTTAGAACTTATCCAACTAGCGGTCTAAAACCAATGGCAAAGAGCTGAATAACGTCATATTCATTGAGCTTTTTATATAGTGCAATATCCACTAAATGTGCTCAAAGCGCATTACGAGGGCTCCCTGGTCAACAGCAACATTTAACATGTAGGACGGGACATGCCGCCTGTTAGGCGATATTACAACTTTTCGGACAAAGACAACGCTGTTAACGGCCAGGTACTCATTTTACACCTGAGTACGGTGAGAGAAAGTGAGTAAAGAGCCTTTTCCAAGGACTCAACTATGCGCAGAGCGCGAGGCTCGAACCCAGGACCTTCCGATCCGAAAGCGAGTGTCATACCACAAGATCACATAGCCGCATTCCGTTGTATAAAGTAAAACATAAGGCATAAAGATGAAAACAATAATGTGTAACCCCCCACCATGCACACTGACACACACACACACACACGCACACACACACACACACACACACACACACACATACACATCATCTTCATCATCATCCTTTGTTCAATGATCCGTATCACTCTTTAGAACTTTACATTAGCAGCCCTTCGTGGGAAATAACAGATGTTATTATAAGAACAATACAGTTTTGGTGTCAAGGATGAACACTCCGGTTTGTTTATCTTGTTTTGGTAATTCAGTTCGCTGACTGATGTGTTTGTTGTGAAAATTCAACAATGAACAAAAATTGTTTTATTTATAAGATAAATGACGTCACAATAATTCGTATGTTGACAGAGACGTATTGATATCACATGACCTTGGTAGTTGTTAGCATTTCTCATTAATTTATACGTACCATCTGGTAGACGTTTCGAAGGCATTTAAACTAGAACTAACAGATACAATAACTCTTTTATACCCACAGCAGTAAGAATACTAAATGAAAAGAAGTAATGTATATAATATATTATCTGTTATGAGACAGTGTCTTATTATGGTATATTGTTTTTTTTTTTATTCCAATGAAAGTTTGAATAGTCATTCTACCTCTCTCTCTCTCTCTCTCTCTCTCTCTCTCTCTCTCTCTCTCTCTATATATATATATATATATATAATATATATAATATTATATATATATATATATATATATATATATATATATATATATTACATATATCGATTACTATCGATCTTTATCTATCATCTATCTATCTATCTATCATCTATCTATCTATTCTATCTATCTACACCCAACACACACACACACACCACTCCCCAACAACACGTCTCTCTCTCTCTCTCTCTCTCTCTCTCTCCTCTATATATATATATATATATATATATATATATATATAATATATATGTGTGTGTGTGTGTGTGTGTGTATCTATATATTAATGTTTGTCATCATGATGATATGCCTTTTAGACAGGTTACACGAAGGCTATTTAAGTGTAATCTGTGAGTGTATGTGTGTGTGTGTGTGTGTGTGTGTGTGTGTGTGTGTGGGTGTATGTGTGTGCTTTTGCACTTTTTGGTTTTATGTATGTCTGTTTGCGTATATTATGTATATATGCTGTAACCAAATTTAAAATTGCCTACAATGAAAATAAAGATATTGTTATTATTATTATTATTATTATTATTATTATATTATTATTATTATTATTATTATTATTATTATTATTATTATTATTATTATTATTATTATTATTATTATTATTATTATTATTATTATTATTATTATTATTATTATTATTTATTATTATTATTATTATTATTATTATTATTATTATTATTATTATATTATTATTATTATTATTATTATTATTATTATTTTTTTGTTTTATTATTATTATTATTATTATTATTATTATTATTATTATTATTATTATATATTATTATTATTATTATTATTATTATTATATTATTATTTATTATTATTATTATTATTATTATTATTATAGAATGAATGAAGGTGACGTCATTCAGCTCTTTGTTATTGTTTTAGACCGTCAGTTGGGTGGATTGGTTCTCATTCAAGTCCCTCAAACATATTATGGAAACCTTAAAGTGTACCCTTAGTTTTATGTGCTGGGACGATTGTCTGACGGGTAGAACCGGTGAGTAAAGGTGTGTGTGTTTGTGTGTGCATATGTGTGTGTGTTTTTGTGTACGTTTGCGTGCGCGCGTGTATGTATATATACTGGTTGTATGGTGCAATTCCTTATTATGCACGGGAATAATGTCCCTTTGCACCGTTTGTTTTGCATATTCTAAGGTGGTCGGCTTATAAATTTTGCACATTTCGAATAATTATTACATATAGCACTTGTATAGTGCAAAACAATGATTAGGTCATGCTTTATGCGCTTCACAGTTAAAAGCATGACACCTAAATAGCACTAACACTCACACACACACACACACACACACACACACACACAAACACAAACATATACATACGCACACTCACACAAACACGCTTTCAGTTATTACTCAAAAGAAGAAAAGATCGATATCAAACAATTGTGAAAAATTGACAGAGACTTAAAATATGTTTTTGTAAGAAAAAGTAATGTTTCAACTTTGATTTAAAAGCATCTACACTTGACACTTCACGAATAGCCTTGCCAGTTCCATATATGAGGACCGAGCGTTGAAAATGATCCCCCACCTTAACATATTCAATTTGATTTGTTATTTAGTTGGAGCATATTGTGGTCAGATGAAGACCGTAGCAATCTAGATGGGGAAAAGACATTTATAAATTCATTAAGATTACCAGGAGTTATAATATTGAAGCATTTAAAGATAAGGGCGATTTTATATTCAGCACTCTCTTTTACTGGTAACCAATGTAATTCAAACAGAATGAGCAATGAATTTTCAAATCTCTTTTGTTTTGTTATTAATTTTACAGCACTATTTTGAACTGACAAAGTCTCAAAAATATATCTTTAGTTATCCCAGTCAGAAGAAAATTACAATAATCTAATCTTGATAATATAAATGCTGCTACTAGCTTTTTACTTACAACTTTATTCAAGTAGGTCTTTACAATGGTAAATAATTTTAGATGTGAATTTAAACTTTGCATGGATTATCAAAACGATCCGATCAATATTCCTCCCGTATTGGATAAATAAGACAGAATAATATATTATTGTCATTCCATATAAAAAGCCAAACTAAAAGAGGCACACATCAAACTCTAGTTTCAGTCTGTATTTATATTAAACACAACTCAATTTAAAGCAGGAAAACAAAAATGGACCTACAAAAGTATATAGAGTTAGCAAAACAACTCAAAATACCAGAAGAAAAAACATTCTCATGGTGTGAAGAAAAAGTAAAAGAAGAGAGAGAAGGAAGGAATCAAAAAGAACAAAGAGAAAAATTAAAAGAAAAGGAAAATAGAGAAGAGAGTTTACGCATGCGTGAAATAGAAAAAGATATTGCTTTAGTACAAGAAGAAACTAAGAAGGCAGAAATAGCATTCACAAGCAGACATTGTAAAGGATAAAGTAATTCAAGGAAGTCAAGTTAGAAAAACGGACGACTACCTAGTCAAACTTCCAAAAATGCCGGCTTTTGATGAACGTACTGATTGTCTCGAATCCTTTCTACATCGTTTTGAGATCCAAGCACGAGCCTATGGGTGGAAAGATAGCCAATTAAGTTCAGCAATAATAAACTGCTTATAAGGTGAACCATTAAAGGTGTTCTATATATTAGCACCCGAAGTTGCGAATGACTACAATAAAATAAAAGATGCATTACTTATAGGATTCCGCCTTACCGAAAACGGTTACTTAGAACGCTTCCAAACTGCTAAGCCAGATTTCTAAGTCGTACACCTCAATTTTTTAACAGATGGCTAGAACTTGCAAATGTTAAAAAGGGCGATTTGGACGGACTCTATTTCTTAACTCTCAAAAACCGCGTGTATCAATCATGCAATCCGGAACTTGTCGCATTCTTTAAAAAGCGAAAACCTACAACTGGAGAAGAGCTAAAGAAATAAGGTGAATATTACACAAGCGAACATCCACTAAAGCCATTTAATCGCATCACAAACGAACCTTATTATGCAGCAATTGTGGGGACCATTTGTAAAACCATTAGTCTGATTGTAGTTGAAAATATCTTTATATCTTAATGTCATAAAAACAGTGACGAAACCCGAGGCTTCTATATTACAAAGAAGAAGAAGAAGAAGAAGAAGAAGAAGAAGAAGAAGAAGAAGAAGAAGAAGAAGAAGAAGAAGAAGAAGAAGAAGGATTACCTTAAATACTTTTGCTATTGTCGAATATATTCTATGTATCAGCCAGTCATATTATAATAATTTATCCAAACCAAGACCTTTTGTTCAAATAAAAGTGATAAATCACTATCGGTCAGTAAATATTGATAATTACCCAAAATAAATATTCCCCTTCTCCCCCCCCCCCTTTTTTTTCCCCAAAAAGATTAAAAATTCATTACATATCAGAAGAGTATTCTTTACATATTGATAGCATTAAAACATAATTTCTTAGGATATATTTTATTAATCATTAGGTTTATAAAGGTATAATTTTATCGGTCAATACCTATTGCCTTGTTCCATCTCAACTTCGGTACATTTATTTTTTTAAAACGCCCCACACATCTCTCGTCAAATTCAAACTGGAGTCTGATTCTCTTCAATCTAAGAGCCAGCGTATTATTAAATAACAACCACAAACGTCAGAAGCAAAAGTGTCTTTAGAAACAACGGCAGTATGCTTGTGTGTGTGAATGAGTATGTTTCAGCCGAAGTAATTTGTAATTTAAGCGCTTAGAGTCTGATGTCTCGGAGTTATAGCGCTATAGAAGTTTTCAGCATTATTATTATTAGCTTAGAAGCACTATAGTGTACAACCATCATTGTGGCAGAGAACCTATCTGATTGTAGTATTTGTCATGTCCGATTTATAGATAGTTTGAACCATTTGAATAAGTGATGAAGTAGTATAGCAACGGTTACTACCACTCGGAATATCTGATGATTTGAATAATTGAACGTGGGCGGTCATGTCGGGATAAACGACTCTTTCTCTATCGATGCTATGCGTTTAGGTAAAATACTCATAACATACGCCAGCCGGATATAACGTACCACCATACAAAACGTTGTGTTACCTTAAAAGTTCATAGTCTGATTGATAGAATTTGGTGAGAACTAACCATTGAGATCACTGTCTAAAAACAATAACAAAGAGCTGAGTGACGTCAATTTCGCTCCACCACGCTGGTCAGCTGTTGTACTTCAAGACAACCGGGAAACTGTAAATATCGTATTTACCGCAGCGTTTGTTTTTTGTTTGTTTGTTTGTTGGTTTTTTAAATAATTAATTGTTATCAAATATTGGCTCAGTTACAAGAACACAAGCTTCACAAGAAAAAAAATTAAAGAGAGAGAGAGAGAGAGAGAGAGAGAGAGAGAGAGAGAGAGAGAGAGAGAGAGAGTGAGAGTGTGTGTGTGTGTGTGTGTGTGTGAGAGAGAGAGAGAGAGAGAGAGAGAGAGAGAGAGAGAGAGAGAGAGAGAGAGAGAGAGAGAGAGAGAGAGAGAGAATCGAGTCGTGTGTATTCGAGTTTTGTTTTGACTCATAATATAATATACTTATATGCAACGTCTCAAAAATGCTTTTGTGTCAACAATTTTCTGTGAGATTTGTATAAGTAATCTTTTTTTCCTTTTTTCTTTTTGATTGATTCATGAATAGAAATTCATGAGAAAGATAATTCCTTGGTCTTTTTTTATATTGGTCTATCGATACTAGTCAATTTAAACTACAACGATACAGGTTGAACTATTTAAAGTTACTGTATAGATGCTGTGCGCTTGGCTAAGAAACTCACAGCATTGCCATCCCGATGTATAACGGACCAACTTACAAAGCTATGTGTAACCATGAAAGTTTATAGTTTGGTTTTGCAATTTAGTGAAATTACTCATAAACATGGATGACCAAAAACAAAAAACAAAAAACAAAAAAAAAAAAAACAAAAAAAACAAAAACAAAAAAAAAAAAACAATCACAAAGACCTGAGTGACGTCAAATTCATTCTATCTATAGGCAACATATGAACGAATAAACGAATTAAAAGAATGATTGAAATAAATATTAGAAAAAGTGAATCGTAGTTGCGCTTTATTGTGATGAATTCTATTAGTTTTCAAAGACTTTCCTTTAACTAAATAGACATAAACGCTTTATATGAACTAGAGACGTGCAGAGTAGATTTCATGCATTCTGAAAATGACACATTTCTGCACTTATAACTCAGACTTGCATTTATTGTCCTTCGAGTCAGTATTCCCAGGGATTTCACTTTAGTTTTATTTGATAAATAACCAATTCAAAAAACAAAAACAAAAAACCCAATCAATTTCTTGACCAAACAAAATGGTTCTTTAGTTCATACTGCAAAACAACTATGTGGAAATGTTTTTGCAGCAAGACTTCAAAGACTGGAGCAATACATTTGTAACATGAATATGGATTATACAGGAAGTGGATTTTACCGCAACCTCTGATAAAGTACTATATGATAGCAAAAGTACAAAGCGAATAAAAATTAGATTTAAAAAATATCTTACAAAACAAAATGCTCAAGAAATCAGATATCAAAGACTTGACCTACGATAATAATTATTCCCAGGGAAAGTAATCTACCTGCCATTTCACATATCTGGACTTCTGAATCTTTTTATTTCAACAAATATTATAGAGGCAAATTGATTTTTGTTTAATGAAATAAAAACAAAACGAAACAACCTTTAAAAAAATATAAAGTCAAACATAGACAAAACAAAAACAAACGTAGAAGATGCAGAGGAATGAAACACGGATACATTATATATATATATATATATATATATATATATATATATATATATATATAATAACAATTATTGAATTAACAGGAAGACAATGAACCCTTGCCGAAAATGGACTCATCCAAACATAAAAGATAGACATCGTTTCGCACATATATATATAATAATATATATATATATATATATATATATATATATATATATATGTGTGTGTGTGTGTGTGTGTGTGTGTGTGCGTGTGTATGTTTTGTGTGTACGTGTGTGTGTGTGTGCGTGTGTTTCAAGTTCCTTCAGTCCATGACGTAATATGAGGATTTTTGTTTTGTTTTTGTTTTTTCCTTTTTTCTTATTATTCTTTTCTGTAAAATCGATTTGCGACTATCAGAATATATTTTCTTTTGTGCGGAGGGAGCGGGGTGCGTGTGTGTGTTGGGGATGGGGTGGGGGGGGGGGGGGGGGTAGTTGTGAGCCCACGGTCCGCCTCACCCATTGTCCTTGGTCAAGTCAATTTACGAAACGTAGACGTCACGGTTTACTAGTCCTTTTAACTCTCCTTTCAATCATATCTTCATCCGATCGATCTGGTTAACTTAGCTTGATTATGCTCTCGATAGCAAAATATAGTCCCTTGTGCTGAGGCAAATATAATGTGCACTTAATAGTCTTTTAAGTCAGATATTATTAATAATTTTAGACAAAATATATATATACAGCCTGAAGGTCATTAAGTAATGGGCACTAGCAGTTTAAGGGTTTACTTATTTAGTAATCAAGAACCAACGTCCTGTGGAAAAAGCGATTAAAATACACTCTTGTGTCTATTAAATAAATGGCTTTAATACTTCTGTCTCTGGTTTTGTTTTATTCATTTAAAAACATTAATGATTCTTGAGCCAAAATACAGGATTATCTTTTGACGGTTCTTTTACGGGCATTATTCCGCTTCAAACGATTTTGACGATATCTGGAATGATATTGACCCGAGAGGCTTTTGTTTCATTTATAAGCATTTTATATAGTATTGAATGTGAAGTAAGTAATACAAGGTAAACCCCTTTCCATTTGAGCTCTTTCGATCGTGTGTGTGTGTGTGTGTGTGTGTGTGTAATGTTTGTGTGTGTGTGTGGGGGGGGGGGGGGGGGGGTATGCGTATGAAACCGTTAGTAACTCGTTAGATGATAATAGACTTCAACAGTCGTGACGTCACTTCCCTCGTATTGACGCATGGTAGCTTAGCAACTGGTTCTAAACAATCGAAACAATGGCGGACAAACCATAGAAATTATGTAACGCAAGAATTTTACTGCTATTATGTCTGAGTGATAAAAAATCTATTTTTGTATTAGAATTAGTTGGGTGTGAAGTTTTGGGGCAAATCCTGAAAATGGCTGGTAAGGAGAGGGTTAAAGCGGAACTAATCTTCAAACTTCCCCTGAAGCTTTCCAGCTTAATTTGAAGGCAAAACCTCTAGTAAAATCTGACGTATTCGTCAACTTATGGTTGTGTATTGTTGTGGAGATGGGCAGAGCATTTGGGGCTACCCTACACGGTGATGTGTCTTGACTGCGCTCTGGACGGTGAACAAGTAGGGTCTGACCTTTGTCAATTGGATAGATAATAATATAGAACTGCAATGTAACTTACTATTAGACACTGCTGCTGCCGAAACAGGGGTTATATGAGTATTAACTATGAAATCGGTCCTTGGCCATGCTCATTATCGTCTGATTTCCCAAAAGTCGACAATGGTAATGTCTGAGTCGTAAAGCCACACTGGACATAGTTTAAAAATACGTTTCTTTGACTTACGTATTTCATGATCTCTTTCAGTTTTCGCGGCAATACCACGCTACGGAATTCGATTTATTATTATTGAATTCCCCTGATAGCGATAGTAAAATGCTAATTACATCTAGATATACCGTAAATAAGAGTTTCTCTGGGCAATATAAGCAAGGGTATTTACCACTGGCTGTCGGCGAACCCAACAGTGTATAATATCAATAAATTGTTATCCAAAATTGAATATAAATGAACTTTTTAAATTAATAAAATTGGACCAAGTTTTCTTCTCCAACAATCGTGAAATATTGCGTGATGTATTTTAGAGAATAAAGAGGTTTAAAGCCTTTAGATTCATGTCATCTCTATACAACAATGCTGAAACATTTGTTGATCTTTATTTTGAGAATGTAACAAAAAATTTAAAGAGACTAGTATTCAACCACACATCGATATTATTAGAACTGTTCATACTTTAGAATTGGTTGTATTTTCACGCGTGACTTATTTTTCAATCATAAACAATGTCAAACATACTGTATAAAATTATATGTTATACTAACCATTATGGCCAATGTATATAATGATGAATTATAAACTCTACAATAAACATGACAAAGTAAACGAATTACTGACTTGATGAGACAATATACACATGCATTCATTCAGCTAATTACATCATTGTAAAAAATTCGAAGAAAAGGCCAGGGGCGGCATGTAGATACATCAATTATCGTTGTCAGCAATTGGGGAATGCAAGAGAGTGAGAGAGAGAGAGAGAGAGAGAGAGAGAGAGAGAGAGAGAGAGAGAGAGAGAGAGAGAGAGAGAGAGAGAGAAGTCTCTTGGCCATGAAACACAATTTACAAAATTTGGACAATTACACCATCAAAAAAGAGTTTTGCATAATTTGCAATTTGCTCATTTGCTGGACTAAATGGAACAAATTGATAAAGGTACTCGAAATTTCGGTTTATTTATGGGACCAAGAGTCGAAAAGCAGTGAGCTGTTTGGTTTGAGTCAGAAAAACCACGAAAGAAGCTCATCGCAAACAGAATGCGTTGAAGGTCATGCAGATCGCGTTGTTGTCGTTGTTGTTGTTGTTGTTGTGGTCATGTGTGTGTTCTAATAAAAATGGTATTATTTTATCGAGGCATGTTCCTATAGGTACGAATGTAAATGCAAACTTTTACTAAATTGTCATTTGACACAAACTTAGACCTTCTATTAGGAAAACAAGATTGAACTTATTGGCAAAGATGTGATTAATACTATAATAGTCTGATGTCACGTCCAAGCTGCAACGAACACGTTGCTGCTAAACAAAGAAAATCGGTACTTTTTATTCTTCATGCTGGCTATAACTTTTTCGCATATTATGTGATCAGAATGTATACAAGTCAAAACATGATCAGATTTATAATGTTTTTCTCCTCTGGATACACTTTTATGCTTGTCGGAGAAGTATTTCATAAGGGTGTCCACTGTTGCTCCGATAGTTTAGAACCAGTTACTAAGTTACTATGCGTCATTACGAGGGAAGTGACGTCACGACTGGTGAAGCCTATTCCCCTGTGTACAGAGCCAGAGAGGGCACGGAAATTTTACACTCATTCAGCTGGGAATTATAGAACACCCTCGATACTCTCCCGATTTTGCACCAGCTGTCTGGTTTTTTTTTGTTTTTTTTCTAATATAAAGGAACATCATCGAGGAAATTGTTTGGTTGTTTTTAAAGATTTTACGGCTCTTGCGACACATATGGGTCATTTAAGCGCCAGTAGAAATGAAGAAAATTGGATAGTAAATTTCTAGATTACAAATAATTAAAATCACCCAAGAAAAGTAAGACAAAGAGGATTGGTACAAATAGGGGACATATTTTATTTTGATTCCAAGAGCACAATATCAGTGTACTTAGTTTGAGGTCACCTAAAAGTCTCATCCAGACATAAGCACATGACCCCACTAAGAGGAACACACTCAAATACTTACATCACACATTCAAAACAACAAATATAACAGTACATAACAGAGAGATGATTTACATGGCAAAAAGACATCATGTCTCAAAACTTAAAACTACCAATTTGACTGTTTCTCTCCAAGCCAAGGACTCCGACAAGGACTCCGACAAGGGAAAAGCCAAAATCATCTCTATTCAAGACAAAGACAGAAAGAAAGTTGGAAAACAGATTTGGGGGATAGAAGACGCAGAAGCTCACCCATTGTCCACCAAGGGACGGTGGAGGAAATAGCAAGTTAACGATTACCTTCCCCGAACCTAAACGATTGACCAACAACGAGTAGGAAAACCAGGATATATCCTCAGATGTCGCTCAGTTCGCAAGTAAACAACACATTTGATGGTGTTGTGATTTGCAGTTTTAAAAGAAAGTTAATCATGGGAAAAAAGGGTACAATAATATTCACAGTCACACAATTAGTTATATATTACTCCTAAACTTTTCTTTGCTAAATTATGTACTAAACAATCCCTTAAAATATAGAATATATATTAAATTCTACTATCTTCTGACAAAACACACTTGTTTCATTCTTGTCCAAAAAAACAAAACAAAACAACAACATTTACTTCAAATGCC
>NC_088360.1:52097715-52117715 GCF_034508935.2 Berghia stephanieae | reverse complement strand
TTGTTATTGTTTTTGCCATCCGCGTTTGTGAGTTGTTCTCACTAAACTGTATTAACCAGACTATAAAAGTTCATGGTTACACAGAGTTTTAGTGAGAACAACTCACAAACGCGGATGGCAAAAACAATAACAAAGGCCTGAGTGACGTCATCTGCATACTATCTATAGATAGAACGATGACTATAGATGACGTCACTCGGGTATTTGTTATTGTTTTATTTCCACCAATGTTTGTGAGTACTTCTCACTAAACTGCATTAACCAGGCTATAAACGACCAAAATTACACATAGATTTGTGTGTTGGTCCGTTATACTTCCGGATGGCAATGTTGTGAACTTCTTAGCAAAGCGCATACTATCTATAACTTAACGATAGCCACGATCAGACCCTTTCAAGTTGGTAAACATCATCTCGCTCATAATATTTATTTGCATAGCCATAAATTTGGTCCAGGTTTTCGAAGCTTTCTTTCTTCAGTTGTGGGATTACTTCTCACAAAACTCTCCTTGACAGACTATTGATGTATTGCGTTTATCCAAAAAGCTCACAATACCCGCCAGCCGGATATAACATACCAACACACAAAGCTATGTGTGACTTGAACGTTTATAGTCTGTGTGATATAATTTAGTGATAACTACTCCTAAAAAAAGGCCGGCTACAAACAATAACAAAGAGGTGATTGACGTCAATTTTGTTCCGTCTATAAACGTTTAAGTCTACACATAATTGTGTGTATTTTTACGATTGCCATGGCGGGTAGAAATTCTGTGTATTTTATTTAAACATAAAACCGCCTATATTTACGACTTGATTGAGACCCACATACGGAAGTGCTGCCTTATTTTCAAGTCTCGATCGTCATTTTAGTCTCTGTCCATATCATAATAAGACTGACGATCGGTGAGTTCTACTCAATGTGTGTGTGTGTGTGTGTGTGTGTGTGTGTGTGTGTGTGTGTGTGCACTTGGCTAAGAAACTCCAACATTGCCATCCGAAAATATAACGGACCAACACACATTACTATGTGTAATCTCGGTCGTTTTTAGTCTGGTTAATAGCCTACAGTTTAGTGAGAATTACACATAAACGTGGATGGCAAAAAAAAAAAAAAACAAAAAACAACAAACAAATAAACATAAAAAAAACAACAATAACAAAGACCCGAGTAAGATCATCATAATTCGTTTTTATGAGTATCAACCAGACTATAAACGACCAAGATTACACATAGTTGTGTGTGTGGGTCCGTTATAGATAGAATGCGCTTGGCCAAGGAGTTCACAACATTGCCATCCGGAAGTATAACGGACCAACATACAAACTCTGTGTAACCATGAACTTTTATAGTCTGGTTAATACAGTTCAGTGAGAGCAACTCACAAACGCGGATGGCAAAAACAATAACAAAGGCCTGAGTGACGTCACCTTCGAACTATCTATATTTCCGGATGGCAATGTTGTGAGCTTCTGCCAATGAATAAAGAATGAATAAAGTTGAATTCTTAAGTTCTCATTAATTACTTCAAGCAGACTACAAACGTTTAAAGTTACACAAGTTTTGAAACGGATTGATGAGCTTTACTCAACGAATTTTTAGATGACTTGTTAAGCGCTACCTGCTTCATGACATTCATTACAAAATCAGTTTGTCGACCATATCACTTCTGATGACCAACATGTATGTTGAAGAAGAAGAAACAGTCCTAAGTGAAGGTAAGCAAAGCTTTTATCCCGTTATATTTCAAATATTGTTTTGATTTAGAATATTTATCTACAGAATGATGCAAGTCATTGAAAATCGAACTGGCTTATTATAAAACTGTTCCTTACCTCCGAGGTAAAGCGAGTAATAAGAACACCAAAATTTGGGAGGCCTTCCGTGTGGTACTCGAAGTAGTAGACTTTTTCAAAATGCTACTTTCGCTAATACAATAATAATTGTAATAAAAAATAAGAAAGAAAAAAATTGAAATAACACAAAACCAACGACGGATAGAACTTGTCTGAAAACGCTGCTAACCGTGCAGTAATAGAAGAAAAAAAAAGTTTTTTTGTTGTTTTTTTTCTATTTGTGATTAGCAGCGACGTATACATAATTATGCAAATAAGTTCACGTTGGTTAGCAGCGAGAACCGTGTGAAAGGATTCCCCAAAATTTGTTCTAAAACTGTTCTAAATAATTTAGATGTATCTAAACAAGTATCAATAACAATGAATAATATAAAGAAAAAAAAATGTATTGTCCATGTGCGGGTGAATTGATCTGCCCACACTAACATACCTCCTCCCCTGTATTTTATATTTTTTTCTTTACACATGACGTAATTCGTTTCTCCCGAGCCTGTGTTTATTTTTGTTTTGGTAATTATCGGGAGGGGGGGGGGGGAGGTAGGGATGTGGAATTTTCTTTTTCATGGGATTGAAATACTAATAAAGATATAAAATCATAGGACTTCCGTAGTTTCACAGTAGCTAAAGAGGGGATTTTTAAAATATTTATTATCGGAGGGAGGTGGGAGGACCCCCCCCCCCAACCCCCCTTTTTATAAGGGGGGGGGGGGGGAGGTAACCTGATGAAACATGTTTTCCATCACTTGGAATAAATCAAAGCTGATGGGAAACACCATAATAATGTCGTCGGCCGGAGTCGTAGACGACAGACTCAACAGTTTTTTTTTAAATTATGAAAATGAAATTCATCTTAAATAGTAATATATTTATTGGACATTGCAACTAATTGGAAGTCCATATTGGCTGAAAGATTAAGTCTTAAGTAATATAATAAAAGTGCTGTGAAACTACGGATCTGTGCCTGCATTTGTTTAAACGTAATCGGTTAAGGTTTCGATAGCTTAGTTTAAAGCTGTAGCTTAACTATAAAGGATTTGTATCCGTCAAGGGTGCAAAGGTAAGTTTATATTTTCATCTGAATCCTGTTTTACGGCAGTGGTTTGATAGCTAGGTCTGTTAGATCTGGCGGAAAGTAATTTATGGTAGACATTGGCCTATCCAAATAGTGGCAAGTTATTGTTAATGTCCATTTAACACTTTTTAAAAATGATTTACTCTACAAAATTGAGTTTACTCAACCGACCTCAAGACTATTGAGATCTGCCCATAAAAATATAGCTCGGTTCTTTGTTTAAACTATTGCACTTTTCCAAAATTTGTAGTTTTTATGAATACCAATGTACTTATAAGTATACACATTTATTATCGGCCTCATTTTTTTTAAAATCTTAGCTTGAAACTTGATCCCAAACGTTAATAAACGTGCGGCATTGTAGCCTTGTGATACGACACTCGCCTTTGTTGTCTTTGTCGGAAAAAATGCAATATCGCCTAACAGGCGTCATGTCTTGTCTTGCATGTTTAGTATTGCAGTTGGCTGGGGACCCCTTGTAAAGCGCTTTGAGCGTGTTTAGTGGATGTTGCACTATTTAAAAGCCCATGTTTTAAAGAAATATCTCGTATTATGATAGCTTTACTTGGGCTACTATATATTTAATGCTGAATATTTTGTTTTTGTTTCAACCAGGCCAGAATTTAATTATACCTACAACCTCCCTATAACCGCCAAACATGTGATCTTGAGAGCCATATTAATTTGATGGTCACATAAAAAGGAAAACAATATCAAACACGTGATCTTGAGAGCCATATCAATTTGATCATCACATAAAAAGGAAAACAATATCAAACACGTGATCTTGAGAGCCATATCAATTTGATCATCACAAAAAGAAACGGAAAATATCATGCAGGTAAGAATATTTTGTCGTTTATCAAAAAAATCGGTATTGTCAAATAATGAATATATTTATCAAAAGAAAATAGTAGTTCAACTTCAAACTGGGACATTATCTGAATTCCAAAATCTGATATGTCATTTGTTTTTCAACAAATTTGATTTTCAAAATTCCATCATAGATTAGACACTATGTTAAAACTATAAAAACGAATGAGACTTTGTCTTAGTTTATAAATTAGCCCATTCTGATTTATATGGATTATGCTCGATGCATTTTTCTAAGCAGGAGGCAATAATTCATTCTTTTTTTTAATCAGTGGAATCACATATCCATATTTTTATAATTGACATCTAAACTACAAATCAATACCTTCTGAAAAACATACTCTGCACAGTCGTGAATACGAAACGGATCTTACCTCCTTGCCCACATTTACATTCTAATGAAATAAGTATTCCCTCAGGGCCATAAGAGCCTGAGTTTATCCCGGTTTTTATAGCGTTAAACGGACAGTAGCATTCGTTTGTTACCCTTTGGATAGGACGCTGGTCTATCGCAAAGTACCAGATCAAACAGACCCAGCTACCCAATCACTGATGGGTGGACAGGATGATCAGGATAAAAAAAGATTTTACCCGGACATTAGCATTCCCTTTGCGTGTGAAACGAGTGCTCTACCAACCGACTGGTTGGGGTTCTCGACCTCACAGGGAGGTACTTGCTGTGTCTTCTATCCCTCTGTATCCGTTTTCAAATTGCTTTATGTCTGTCTTGAAATGAGACTACTTAGTTTTGTCCTGACCCCAGCCGGAGTTCTTGACTGGGAGGGAAACAGTCGAATGTGTAGTTATAGTTTTGGGAGATAGTTTTTTTCTTTGTAACTCTTCTCTCTTGTTCTGAACTGTTATATTTTTTTATTTTTAACATAAAATTTGTAAACATTTGAGTGTATTCCTCTTAGTGGGGAATTATGCGGGTGAGACTTATAGGTGATCTCAAACTAAGCACACTAAGGTGCTCTTGGAATCTACATCTGTTCCCTATTTGTACCATTTCCCCTTGCAGGACCAGTACTGTGCCGTGCTCTGAAAAATATTTGGCCAGCAAACCCGAGTTTTCTGGTCAAAATGTTAAAATTGAGTACCGTACAGCGGGAATATGAACAATCGATTTGAGTGGGGGAAAAATTGAATGGATTTTATACCACAGCATTAAGAAAAGCATAAAATAATTGTTGTCTTATCATTTTCTATGCAAAATTGTTACGACGAAGACGATGATGATGAAGGTGATGATGATGATGATGATGATGATGATGATGATGATGATGATGATGATGATGATGATGATGATGGCGGTGGCTGTATAGACAAATCAACGGAAGCCAATGGTTTTACACAATTGAAATCCTGT
This sequence comes from Berghia stephanieae, assembly GCF_034508935.2. Taxonomy (NCBI): domain Eukaryota; kingdom Metazoa; phylum Mollusca; class Gastropoda; order Nudibranchia; family Aeolidiidae; genus Berghia; species Berghia stephanieae. Next base: position 52,112,545 of record NC_088360.1, on the reverse strand, counting down.
TAGTGTGGACATTTTCTTAAAGAAATACAGAACTAAACGTGTAGGCAGTCATTTCCAATTTGTCTAATTTGTTATTGGTTACAGCACGCAGAAACCCTGCCGCGCCTGCTCTTTTCCAACACAGATACTGTGGAAATGTGAAAAATGCATCATCAGACAAGAGGAAAGTATAATAACGTCAACGATGTACAGAGGCTGTCATGTTCATATCATCTGTTCAAGACAAAACAGCCCGACTATCTAACGGAGGGTCATAAAACAAATTGGTAAGTCTACAACAATGACATTTGCAGACCTGCCAACTACTACTACAATTTTTTTTGTAGAATTACATATTTGGGCAAATAAAAATGAGAATCTAGGTGGGGTCTTTTGACCTACGGTGGGCAGGATGTCACTTCATGTCTTCTATCTCCCTATGTTTTCTAGAGTTGCTTTCTGTTTTTGTCTTGGAATATGATTACTTGGTTTTTTAACAGGGAACAAATGTATAGCGTTAGATTTGGGAGGTGATATAATTTATTCTTTGTAAATCATCCATGTTATGTCCTGTTTGTGATATATATCTTGTAAACATTTTACAGTTTTTCCTCTTAGTGGGGTCCTGTCGCTGGTGTCAAGATGAAACGTTTATGTGATCTCAAACAATTTACATTAATTGTATGCACCTAGAACCTACATCAGTTCACTTGAACCAATTCCCCTTTGTCTAACTTTTTCTTGGGTGCTTTAATTGTAATTGTATATAATTTTAAAATATCCAATTTTCTTCCCTTTTACTGGCGCTGAAATGTTCTAAATGTCGCAAGCGTCGAAAAGCCTTTAAAACGATGTTAAAAGAAAACGATTTTATACCACAAGAGAATAATTAAAAGCATTAAGTTTTGCATACGTTTTCTAACAAAATTGGTACGAGATTATAGTGGTAGTGATGATAATGATGACAACGATGACAACGATGATAGCGACGACGACGACGACGATGACGACGACGATGATGACAATGACAATTATGATGATTATGATAAACGGAATCAGCGTGAGACGAAACGGAAACTCAAGACTTATTTTCAATTTCTTCGTCTAATTTGTTCTTGATTGCAGCACTCTTTCAAAAACCCTACCAGCAACGCTTGCTCCTTGTCATCAAAGAAACACAAGAATTTGACAAATGCATTCATCCGAAAAGAGGAAACAATAACGTCAATAATTTACAGAGGCTGTCATTCTCATATCTGCTGAATACAGAACAGTCCGACTATCCAGTGGAAAAGATAAAAGTCAAGTAAGTCTCAAACCTTGACATTTGTAACCCATCGCGTGAAAACGGTATTATTTCCGGGCAAAACCAGGTGCCAGTAAGAGATATTAAAGTCACAATTTATTCATGGTAAAAAATCACAACTGTTCCATTTATATGCTTTTAAAATTGTTGATACTTTGTGAAAATTTAAATATGTCGCTCAGGGCAGGTTGGTTTCTTGTGTGCAAAATGAGAATTGCATAATGGCTCTATTTTATTCTGGCCCATGAACCAACTACCAACAAATATGAATATTGATAATTAATACTTACATTTCTTTTTCTCCTACACCTAGTCCTCATGTTACTTTATCCTTGGCGCTTTTGACCTATTTTTTTACAAGCGCCGTTACAACACTAAAAATAATAAACAAGTGCAAAAAAAAAGAACTTTTTTCTCTTCTCATTGCAGATCACATCCTTTCTACGATGTATCATTTCAAGAAATAATATATATGAAAATTTATCAAGAAGCGACCAAGTCAATTTGTCAAGAAGCGACAAAGTCAATTTGTCAAGAAGCGACCAAGTCATCTGTCATCTAATCAAGACATCTGAATTTATTGTTGCAGTCCGGTTTCAAGTATGGTGAGATCATCTTGATGGTAGTTACCTTACAAAATTTGTAGGACTTATTTTATGTCAAATTATCTACTCTCCTGTCACAAGATTTATTGCTTTTTACTCCTGTCATCAAGAAACAAACCATAGCTGAAAGTATTTTACCCCTCGTAAGTCGTAAATGGTAGATGATACTTGATCTCAAGCAGTGACGAAAAGGAATATTCCTATGAAGTGGAAATTTGGTTTAATTAATAATGGATAATATAGCCTGATGGGGAAACATTTGATAATGATTATAAACATTATAATGACAATGATGATAATGAAAATAATGCCCATGTGGCGTACACCCAGTCTAGTCATGGCTGGGATGTAGATACCAGGGCTACATATGTCAATGTTTTGTTGTAAATGGGATACTGTGGCTTTGTTCAGATTTATAGATTGTTTTTATTTTCAACAACCATCCATCCCTTGAAGTGGGATGCGAGACAAAACTATCGGATTTTATTACTATCTCAATGAACTGAGTTCATTTCTACACATAGGGTTATAGAAAATCATGGGTGGGCATCACAGAACACGATTGAGGATAGTTGCTGGTACCATGAACCTATTTTAAGAGATACCCCCCTCCCCCCCCCCCCCTCTTTTCGTAAATCATCATTAATATATTAGATTTATATTTATTTATTGCTGCATGAGTCTGAACAAAGCCATTGTTTTCATTCTTATAACAGAAAGAAATGTTTCCCTTTCTTTTTCTGTTCTCCTCTTCATATAGTTTTGTCATTTTACGCCATCCTTTGCGCCTATATCAACGAATGTGTTGCAAGCGCAGTTGAAACAATACAAAAACTTGATAATGATAATGATGATTATGGTAATAACAAGCGCGATAATGATTGAGCTTTTATATAGCGCAATACCACTAAATGTGCTCAAAGCGCTTTACAAAATCAAGCCGATAATGCTAAAAAGTAATGGTGTTGATAATAATGTAAATGTAGATAATGGTATTAATAATAGTTGTCATTATGGATTGGTGTCGTGATGTAAGTAGTAGTAATGTAGTTGAAATAGTAAAAGTAATAGTAGAATTTTAACCTCAGAAATGATACATCCAAAAATAGGCCAACATTTCGTTAGTTTACTGATTGAAAAAAAATTGATTTATCCAGTTTCTTTTGTTTTTGTTTAGCTCTTTAAAAAGGCTTTTTACATTTCTTTTTCAAAACACATGCTTATCATTTTATGCGTATGTCTTCATACTCAATAAATTTACAGTTTTAAATTGAGAAAAAAAAAACCCCGAAATTATACAAAATAAATAGGGGAATACATAAATATGAATAGATTATGAATAAACCAATGAGTAAACACAAACTTGCAGAAATAAATGAATAGAGAAGCTAATTGTTTAAATAAATAAATAAATAAAATAAATAAATAAGTGATAATTGAATAACTATTTAAATAAAAAATAATCAAATGTAAAGAGCTGCTGGTAAACGGGAAAATGTTGAATCCCTTTACAACTTGGGTTTTTCGGTTTTGTTTTGTTTGTTTTTAAAAAAACCGTTCCCCTTTTGAAACGAAAGTCTTTCTGCAATCGCATGGCAATATTGATATTTTAAACCTGACATGTTAGGGCATTGATTTACATTTTTGATAATTTCCCTTGAATTTTCGCCTTGATATTCATCAATATTCATTATTTGTCATTCACCATCACTATCAGCTAGCGGGTGATTGGAGGGAACTGCTGGTAGGGCCTTTTATCTACCACCCCCCCCCCCCCTCCTTGTCCCTTTCTTTGCGGCTTTCTGTATGTTAATAATTTATAAGTGCATGAATAAAATAACTAAGTATAGCTAGTTCTTTTAAATGACGTGCACGATGGAAAGGCAAAAAATGATCTATGTACTTTGGCTACAGTTAAGCGCACCCGAGATGTCTTGTAAATTAATGTTCATAATAATGCTCTTGATAAAGTTGGTAGTTAAGGACTTTTCATGAAATCTTATTGCTATCGTTTAACTTTAGACCTCTATAACAAAACAAATTGGAGACAGGGGGATCAAGTTTTAGAAGTTCAACACTATCAAAAGCAAGATTAAGACTAAGATTTTATCATGATGCGTTGTCGAAAGATAAAAACATAAGATAAAATAAAATATTTATTCTACAAGCTCCAACCCCCCCCCCCCCCCCCCCCCCACACACACACACACCCCTTCCCACTCAATTGATCACTTTAAAACCTTGTAATAAAGCCTCGACACTGCCCCATTTTAAAATACACACCATTATAAATTGTTAAAACTTCTTTGCTGCAACAAAAAAATTTACGTAATTCAGCAATATTAATAGTTTATCGCTCCCTCCCTTAAGACCCTAATGCTGAAATTTTGAATCAACAAATTTAAAAAATCAAGATGGATAGATCTACTTAGATTAGATTTTGGATGTTAAAAGTTGATAGTACGTTTTTAAAAATGTAGGATTTTTATTTGTTCAAAGTATAAGAAATTTGCATACATAAAGATGCGTTCCTTACATTGCTGTGTTCAATGATTTGTCTTACTAAGAAAATATGGTCGGAGCAAGACTGTCCTTTCCGAAAGCCCGTGTTTTCTTAATTGTATTTCTATGCGGTTTAGGAATATCATGCTGAAGACTTTGCTTGTGATTGAGAGGAGCATTATTCCCCCCCCCCCCCCAAATGTCCGCATTCAGAAAGGTTGCCCCTTTTTGAGTTTTACGATAAGACCTGTGCTCCATTCTGCCATTTTCTCAGCATTCCAGGTATCTTCAAATGTTTTTCTAAGCAATTCCGGGGTGAATTTGTCATTGGTTTTGAGCATTTCTGCAACAGTTTGATCTCCTCCAGCTTTACCGTTCTTTGGGGAGTGTATTGCAATTTCAGATATTTTGTCATTTGTCCCTTCCTCACAAGAAACACCACGCATGTACAACACCTACAAAGGCATTCGAGACCCAATTCCATAAACTTAGGACCTTCAACACTTTGGTTGACTTTCCATGAGATGGAAACACGTACAAGTTGTGACGTCACTATTTTTGGACCCGTCTGTCACTCACTTCGACAAGCGAATATTTACATGGCATTCACATATAATATTATTTTATTACATCGTAGAATACTATGATTGGTTTGTATTAGTATTAGGATTTAGAATGTTACTAACATTATTTATTACCCCTGCAGTCCATCTTGTGTCTGACTCGGTGATATCTATGACAATTCGTTTTGACAATTTCAACTGGGGCATTGGCTTTCTTGTAGGTGTGTCGGAACTGATATGGTTGTTGTATCGTGTGTTTTTGAAACTTTGAAGATAACTTAATTTCTCGGCTATAAGGTACTATCAGTTAAGCACCCCACCCCCTGCCCATTGACGCACACCAGACCCTTACAACAAAGACTGGAACTGACTGTCAAGTTTTAGAATATAAACTCGCAAGATATGTTTGGGAGGGGGAAAACTTTTTAAAAAAGTCTCTAGAGATAAGGGGGTTTAGAGATAAGGGGGTTTGGGAGGGGAGATACTTAAAAAAAAAAGTTTCCCCTCTCCCAAAACCCCAAAATTATTTGGGTCCCCGAGTTTGCGGTAGTACCCATTCATTGGTATGATTAAACATCATTCTTAAAATTTGTCAACTTTCCTATTAATTATCCCCAAACACACACACACACACACACACACACACACACTCACACACACACACACACACAATCATTGCATTTTTTAATTTTCAGTGATGCACTAAATGTCATACTGGATTTGAACAGAAATAAAATAGTTGCTGCAAAGTTATACAAGTAATTCTGCTGAATTACTATCCTACTTTTATCCTCGACATCAATATTCATTATTCCTCATTCACCATCACCATCAGCTAGCGGGCGGTTGGAGGGGCTGTGGGTTGGGCCTTTTATCTATCCCCCTTGTCCCTATCTTTGCGGCTTTCTGTAGGTATCTTGGATTTGCCCGGGCACTTATAGATTGCTGCTCTATCTTTTTATTCCTATTCCTCTATTGTCTTTCTTTTTCTAAGCCACCTGTGAGCAAAATGCCTCGCAGGTAGCCCACCTAAATCTGCCTAACTGTCCTTTTGTGTTGTTTTAAGTCTTCTTGTTCTCAGGCACTGAAACGATCTTTCAAGTGCCAACTTCTCTAACTTATTTGTGCTCGTCATAAGTGTATTAAAGAAAATTTCAGGACAGTCAATGAATGCATCATAAAGTCATATGATCATACATTTTTCAAACTTTGGAGATTAGTTCATGTTGAAAGTTAAACAAAGAAACATAAGAATTTTATGTTGGCCGACATATTTGAGGAGCTGACGACTGCTTGAACATTGCCACAATCATGGCTAATGTCACCAACATCCTCACTGTCACATGTCAAAAAAAAACCCCAAACCCCAGCTATATGACATTTGGCACAAATTTTGCACTAAAAGGCCAGTGTGGTTGATACACATAATTTTGGACATTCGGCATCAAATACAACTTTGAGAAAGTCACTTTTCATAAAATCTGATAAGCACGGAATTTAAAAAAATAATCAGTTAATGCAATCAATAGTATTATTAAACATTTTTGGAAGCTACGTAGATTCGGCTGTTATTAAACAATCTAGGGATTTTATACATCTATTTACGAATTACTGAACGGTTAGGGCTCTAAAAATCGTCGTTGTAAAAATTGACCCGTATTTGAATCACTTCATTCTCTTCTGCGTGTTTCAAAGAACTCCAGTAAAACAATTTCCATTGAATTTTAAATGGTTGATTTTGTTTTGACTTTAGATTTTTCAGATTCATTATAAATCCCATAAAGCCATTGCGAGAGAGTGAAAACATACAGGCAAGAATTGAATATCTGACTTTGTATCCTCGTGGTTACTCATGGCAAATAAGGTATGGCGCATCGACTATGATATGGCTTCTCTTCTGGTACGGCATAAATATTTATTGTAGTTATAAAACAAAAATGCAGAGCGTCACTATACATATTGTATCTACCCACGAATTCATAATCATGAAGTTCTTTGAAAGTTGCAATTGATCTCTCACTGACCACTACATGCCCGACGATCCCGTCGATCAATGGCATCTTTTTACTTATTTTTTGTGAAAAAGCATTTCAATTATCTCTTGGTGTATTTGGTGACAGGACTGACTGACTGACTATTCAGGAGATCTGAGGTTCGATCCCCAGTGGAGCAAGGTTGATTTTTGAGATTTTATTTTTTGCTATTTTCTGCTTTACCTAACACGTAGTCTTACAATAACAAGAATGTACATAGTGAATCTCAGCATCATTTTATAGAAATGGAGTTCCCTGGTGCCTGCAAGAATAATTACAAAATGAATGCTGGCAAGACTGCAATCTGCAAGTTTCGCGACTAATAAACCCTTTGTCAAAACAGGTAATCAGTGATGTGTCATGGTAAATGTAGAGTGGTTGGTACTGTCATATTTCTCCCGTCTTTTGCACTTATTGCTTTTTTGAATTTTCAGTGATGCACTAAATGTCATACTGGATTTGAACATAAATAAAATAGTTGCTACACAGTTATACAAGTAATTCTGCTGAATTACTATCCTACTTTTGTCCTCGACATCAATATTCATTATTCCTCATTCCCCATCACCATCAGCTAGCGGGCGGTTGGAGGGGCTGTGGGTTGGGCCTTTTATCTATCCCCCTTGTCCCTTTCTTTGCGGCTTTCTGTAGGTATCTTGGATTTGCCCGGGCACTTATAGATTGCTGCTCTATCTTTTTATTCCTATTCCTCTATTGTCTTTCTTTTTCTATGCCACCTGTGAGCAAAATGCCTGGCAGGTAGCGCACCTAAATCTGCCTAACTGTCCTTTTGTGTTGTTTTAAGTCTTCTTGTTCTCAGGCACTGAAACGATCTTTCAAGTGCCAACTTCTGTAACTTATTTGTGCTCGTTATAAGTGTATTAAAGAAAATTTCAGGGAAGTCAATGAATGTATCATAAAGTCGCATCATACATTTTTCAAACTTAGGAGATTAGTTCAGTTCTTATTTTTTATTTTTTTGGTAAGTTCTGTAAGCAATGTTGAAAGTTAAACAAAGAAAGATAAGAATTTTATGTTGGCCGACATATTTGAGGAGCTGACGACTGCTAATGTCATGGCTAATGTCACCAACATCCTCACTGTCACATGTCAAAAAAAAACCCCAAACCCCAGCTATATGACATTTGGCACAAATTTTGCACTAAAAGGCCAGTGTTGATTGATACACATAATTTTGGACATTCGGCATCAAATACAACTTTGAGAAAGTCACTTTCATAAAATCTGATCTTTTCATAAAATCTGATAAGCACAGAATTTAAAAAAATAATCAGTTAATGCAATCAATAGTATTATTAAACATTTTTGGAAGCTACGTAGATTCGGCTGTTATTAAACAATCTAGGGATTTTATACATCTATTTACGAATTCTGAACGGTTAGGGCTCTAAAAATCATCTTTGTAAAAATTGACCCGTATTTGAATCACTTCATTCTCTTCTGCGTGTTTCAAAGAACTCCAGTAAAACAATTTCCATTGAATTTAATGGTTGATTTTGTTTGTGACTTTAGATCTTCAATTCATTATAAATCCCATAAAGCAATTGCGAGAGAGTGAAAACATACAGGCATGAATTGAATATCTAACTTTGTATCCTCGTGGTTACTCATGGCAAAAAGGTATGGCGCATCGACTATGATATGGCTTCTCTTCGTGGTACTGGCATAAACATTTATTGTAGTTATAAAACAAAAATGCGGAGCGTCACTATACATATTGTATCTACCCACGAATTCATAATCATGAAGTTCTTTGAAAGTTGCAATTGATCTCTCACTGACCATACATGCCCGACGATCCCGACGATCAACTGGCATCTTTTTACTTATTTTTTGTGAAAAAGCATTTCAATTATCTCTGTGGTGTATTTGGTAACACGACTGACTGACTGACTATTCAGGAGATCTGAGGTTCTATCCCCATTGGAGCTAGGATGATTTTTGAGATTTTATTTGTTGCTATTTTCTGCTTTACCTAACACGTAGTCTTACAATAACAAGAATGTGCATAGTGAAGCTCAGCATCATTTTATAGAAATTGAGTTTCCTGGTTGCCTACAAGAATTAATTACAAAATGAATGCTGGCAAGACTGCAATCTGCAAGTTTCCCGACTAATAAACCCCTTTGTTAAAATAGGTAATCAGTAATGTCATGTCATGGTGTAAATGTAGAGTGGTTCGTACTGTCATATTCTCTCCCGTCTTTTGCACTTATTGCTTTTTTGAATATTCAGTGATGCACTAAATGTCATACTGGATTTGAACAGAAATAAAATAGTTGCTACACAGTTATACAAGTAATTCTGCTGAATTACTATCCTACTTTTGTCCTCGACATCAATATTCATTATTCCTCATTCACCATCACCATCAGCTAGCGGGCGGTTGGAGGGGCTGTGGGTTGGGCCTTTTTTATCCCCCTTGTCCCTTTCTTTGCGGCTTTCTGTAGGTATCTTGGATTTGCCCGGGCACTTATAGATTGCTGCTCTATCTTTTTATTCCTATTCCTCTATTGTCTTTCTTTTTCTAAGCCACCTGTGAGCAAAATGCCTCGCAGGTAGCGCACCTAAATCTGCCTAACTGTCCTTTTGTGTTGTTTTAAGTCTTCTTGTTCTCAGGCACTGAAACGATCTTTCAAGTTCCAACTTCTGTAACTTATTTGTGCTCGTTATAAGTGTATTAAAGAAAATTTCAGGACAGTCAATGAATGTATCATAAAGTCGCATGATCATACATTTTTCAAACTTTGGAGATTAGTTCAGTTCTTATTTATTTATTCCTTCTCATAAGTTCTGTAAGCGATGTTGAAAGTTAAACAAAGAAACATAAGAATTTTATGTTGGCCGACATATTTGAGGAGCTGACGACTGCTAATGTCATGGCTAATGTCACCAACATCCTCACTGTCACATGTCAAAAAAAAACCCCAAACCCCAGCTATATGACATTTGGCACAAATTTTGCACTAAAAGGCCAGTGTGATTGATACACATAATTTTGGACATTCGGCATCAAATACAACTTTGAGAAAGTCACTTTTCATAAAATCTGATAAGCACAGAATTTTGAAAAAATAATCAGTTAATGCAATCAATAGTATTATTAAACATTTTTGGAAGCTACGTAGATTCGGCTGTTATTAAACAATCTAGGGATTTTATACATCTATTTTCGAATTACTGAACGGTTAGGGCTCTAAAAATCGTCGTTGTAAAAATTGACCCGTATTTGAATCACTTCATTCTCTTCTGCGTGTTTCAAAGAACTCCAGTAAAACAATTTCCATTGAATTTTAAATGGTTGATTTTGTTTGTGACTTTAGATCTTCAATTCATTATAAATCCCATAAAGCAATTGCGAGAGAGAGTGAAAACATACAGGCATGAATTGAATATCTGACTTTGTATCCTCGTGGTTACTCATGGCAATAAGGTATGGCGCATCGACTATGATATGGCTTCTCTTCTGGTACTGGCATAAACATTTATTGTAGTTATAAAACAAAAATGCGGAGCGTCACTATACATATTGTATCTACCCACGAATTCGTAATCATGAAGTTCTTTGAAAGTTGCAATTGATCTCTCACTGACCACTACATGCCCGACGATCCCGACGATCAACTGGCATCTTTTTACTTATGTTTTGTGAAAAAGCATTTCAATTATCTCTGTGGTGTATTTGGTAACACGACTGACTGACTGACTCTTCAGGAGATCTGAGGTTCTATCCCCATTGGAGCTAGGATGATTTTTGAGATTTTATTTTTTGCTATTTTCTGCTTTACCTAACACGTAGTCTTACAATAACAAGAATGTGCATAGTGAAGCTCAGCATCATTTTATGGAAATTGAGTTCCTTGGTTGCCTACAAGAATTAATTACAAAATGAATGCTGGCAAGACTGCAATCTGCAAGTTTCCCGACTAATAAACCCCTTTGTCAAAACAGGTAATCAGTGATGTCATATAAATGTAGAGTGGTTGGTACTGTCATATTCTCTCCCGTCTTTTGCACTTATTGCTTTTTTGAATTTTCAGTGATGCACTAAATGTCATACTGGATTTGAACAAAAAAAAATAGTTGCTACACAGTTATACAAGTAATTCTGCTGAATTACTATCCTACTTTTGTCCTCGACATCAATATTCATTATTCCTCATTCACCATCACCATCAGCTAGCGGGCGGTTGGAGGGGCTGTGGGTTGGGCCTTTTATCTATCCCCCTTGTCCCTTTCTTTGCGGCTTTCTGTAGGTATCTTGGATTTGCCGGACACTTGTAGATTGCTGCTCTATCTTTTTATTCCTATTCCTCTATTGTCTTTCTTTTTCTAAGCCACCTGTGAGCAAAATGCCTCGCAGGTAGCGCACCTAAATCTGCCTAACTGTCCTTTTGTGTTGTTTTAAGTCTTCTTGTTCTCAGGCACTGAAACGATCTTTCAAGTGCCAACTTCTGTAACTTATTTGTGCTCGTTATAAGTGTATTAAAGAAAATTTCAGGACAGTCAATGAATGTATCATAAAGTCGCATGATCATACATTTTTCAAACTTTGGAGATTAGTTCAGTTCTTATTTATTTATTCATTCTCGTAAGTTCTGTAAGCGATGTTGAAAGTTAAACAAAGAAACATAAGAATTTTATGTTGGCCGACATATTTGAGGAGCTGACGACTGCTAATGTCATGGCTAATGTCACCAACATCCTCACTGTCACATGTCAAAAAAAAAACCCCAAACCCCAGCTATATGACATTTGGCACAAATTTTGCACTAAAAGGCCAGTGTGATTGATACACATAATTTTGGACATTCGGCATCAAATACAACTTTGAGAAAGTCACTTTTCATAAAATCTGATAAGCACAGAATTTTAAAAAATAATCAGTTAATGCAATCAATAGTATTATTAAACATTTTTGGAAGCTACGTAGATTCGGCTGTTATTAAACAATCTAGGGATTTTATACATCTATTTACGAATTACTGAACGGTTAGGGCTCTAAAAATCGTCGTTGTAAAAATTGACCCGTATTTGAATCACTTCATTCTCTTCTGCGTGTTTCAAAGAACTCCAGTAAAACAATTTCCATTGAATTTTAAATGGTTGATTTTGTTTTGACTTTAGATCTTCAATTCATTATAAATCCCATAAAGCAATTGCGAGAGAGTGAAAACATACAGGCATGAATTGAATATCTGACTTTGTATCCTCGTGGTTACTCATGGCAATAAGGTATGGCGCATCGACTATGATATGGCTTCTCTTCGTGGTACGGCATAAACATTTATTGTAGTTATAAAACAAAAATGCGGAGCGTCACTATACATATTGTATCTACCCACGAATTCGTAATCATGAAGTTCTTTGAAAGTTGCAATTGATCTCTCACTGACCACTACATGCCCGACGATCCCGACGATCAACTGGCATCTTTTTACTTATTTTTTGTGAAAAAGCATTTCAATTATCTCTGTGGTGTATTTGGTAACACGACTGACTGACTGACTATTCAGGAGATCTGAGGTTCTATCCCCAGTGGAGCAAGGTTGATTTTTAAGATTTTATTTTTTGCTATTTTCTGCTTTACCTAACACGTAGTCTTACAATAACAAGAATGTGCATAGTGAAGCTCATCATCATTTTATAGAAATTGAGTTCCCTGGTTGCCTACAAGAAATAATTACAAAATGAATGCTGGCAAGACTGCAATCTGCAAGTTTCGCGACTAATAAACCCCTTTGTCAAAACAGGTAATCAGTGATGTCATGTAAATGTAGAGTGGTTGGTACTGTCATATTCTCTCCCGTCTTTTGCACTTATTGCTTTTTTGAATTTTCAGTGATGCACTAAATGTCATACTGGATTTGAACAGAAATAAAATAGTTGCTACACAGTTATACAAGTAATTCTGCTGAATTACTATCCTACTTTTGTCCTCGACATCAATATTCATTATTCCTCATTCACCATCACCATCAGCTAGCGGGCGGTTGGAGGGGCTGTGGGTTGGGCCTTTTATCTATCCCCCTTGTCCCTTTCTTTGCGGCTTTCTGTAGGTATCTTGGATTTGCCCGGCACTTATAGATTGCTGCTCTATCTTTTTATTCCTATTCCTCTATGTTCTTTCTTTTTCTAAGCCACCTGTGAGCAAAATGCCTCGCAGGTAGCGCACCTAAATCTGCCTAACTGTCCTTTTGTGTTGTTTTAAGTCTTCTTGTTCTCAGGCACTGAAACGATCTTTCAAGTGCCAACTTCTGTAACTTATTTGTGCTCGTTATAAGTGTATTAAAGAAAATTTCAGGACAGTCAATGAATGTATCATAAAGTCGCATGATCATACATTTTTCAAACTTTGGAGATTAGTTCAGTTCTTATTTATTTATTCATTCTCGTAAGTTCTGTAAGCGATGTTGAAAGTTAAACAAAGAAACATAAGAATTTTATGTTGGCCGACATATTTGAGGAGCTGACGACTGCTAATGTCATGGCTAATGTCACCAACATCCTCACTGTCACATGTCAAAAAAAAACCCCAAACCCCAGCTATATGACATTTGGCACAAATTTTGCACTAAAAGGCCAGTGTGATTGATACACATAATTTTGGACATTCGGCATCAAATACAACTTTGAGAAAGTCACTTTTCATAAAATCTGATAAGCACAGAATTTTAAAAAAAATCAGTTAATGCAATCAATAGTATTATTAAACATTTTTGGAAGCTACGTAGATTCGGCTGTTATTAAACAATCTAGGGATTTTATACATCTATTTACGAATTACTGAACGGTTAGGGCTCTAAAAATCGTCGTTGTAAAAATTGACCCGTATTTGAATCACTTCATTCTCTTCTGCGTGTTTCAAAGAACTCCAGTAAAACAATTTCCATTGAATTTTAAATGGTTGATTTTGTTTGTGACTTTAGATCTTCAATTCATTATAATCCCATAAAGCAATTGCGAGAGAGTGAAAACATACAGCATGAATTGAATATCTGACTTTGTATCCTCGTGGTTACTCATGGCAATAAGGTATGGCGCATCGACTATGATATGGCTTCTCTTCTGGTACGGCATAAACATTTATTGTAGTTATAAAAAAAAATGCGGAGCGTCACTATACATATTGTATCTACCCACGAATTCGTAATCATGAAGTTCTTTGAAAGTTGCAATTGACTTCACTGACCACTACATGCCCCACGTCCCGCGTAACTGGCATCTTTTTACATTTTTTGTGAAAAAGCTTTCAATTATCTCTGTGGTGTTTTGGTTTAACCGATGACTGACTGATATTTAGGGATTGAGGTTTTTCCCCAGTGGAGAAGGTTGATTTTTTTAAATTTTATTTTTTTCTATTTTTGCTTTACCTAAACGTAGTCTTACAATAACAGAAGTGCATGTGAAACTCACATCATTTTATAGAAATTGGTTCCCCGGTTGCCTACAAGAAATAATTCAAAAAGTGTGGCAAAACTGCCCTCTGCAAGTTTCGCGATAATAAACCCCCTTTTTCAAAACGGTAAATCGTGAGCTTTTAAATGTAGAGTGGTTGGTACTGTCTATTCCTTTCCCCCCCCCTTTTTTTTTTTTTTTCATAAACTTTGGGTTTGAACAGAAATAAAATAGTTGCTACACGTTATACAAATAAACGGCTGTTACTATCCTACTTTTTGTCCTCGCATAATATTCATTATTCCCCTTTACCATCACATCAGCTAGCGGGCGGGTTTGGGGGGCTGTGGGTTGGGCCCTTTTACTATCCCCCTTGTCCCTTTCTTTTCGGCTTTCTTAGGTATCTTGGGTTTCCCGGGCACT
>NC_088360.1:52085794-52093294 GCF_034508935.2 Berghia stephanieae | reverse complement strand
TATTCATTTATGTTTGTCTCAGTGACATTTATCCAAGTATTCTGTTTGTTAAAATTTAGTTCATTTTAAGTGGGCCAGTCTTAATATTGAAAACCATATGATTTTCTATTTAGCCACTTTTGAAGTCGAATTTGGTCAGGTTAAAGTCTGGCCATCTGGCAGCCTTGCCTCGCTCACGTCGTTTTCGTGTCGCGCGATGGTGGAGCAAAATGGCCGTCTCCATATATTCACTCATTGAAATGCAAATTGGGTTGATGTTTTGTGAGAATACGGGAAAAGTACTTATCATAATCGAACGAAATTTGAAATATAAATAGAAGAAATGTGCATATATAACCTTATGAGCGACAAAATCTCTCCTCTTTGTAGTTTTAGACATATTGTACTCCAAAGAGTAAAAATCTATTTTTAACGGTCTTCTGGTAATCGTACGAGTTTTGTCGCTTGACATAATCTAAAATGACCTCTTTTCTAACTGTGTGCCAATTTTCAGTCATATTCAATTAAAAACAGCATCATAATTAATTTTTTAAAAATAGCATGTACAAAACGGCTTCGTCCCATATTTTGTCGCGAATTTGGGCACTTCGTGAGCGAAAAAGAGGCCCAAAGATTTGTGCGGGATAGTCATTGCTACTTTAAATGTTTCTACTGGCTGAGGTCCCCCTGTAAAGCGCCTTGAGCATGTTTAGCAGATATTGTACTATAAAAAAGCTTGTTCTTTTAAAAAAGCTCAATGAGAAATGGGTGATGTTATTGGAGGAGTACCATAAAAAGGATTTTGCGACGAAATTGTTTTTAAACAGCACAAGTAGACATTGAGAAGAATGGGGAGGGGAAAACAGGGGGGAAAAAAAGTCTTACCTTAAAAAAGAGATTCACACAATTAATACAGTCATTGTAATTATGACTTTAATTGTATTATACTTTTCGACAAAAGTTTCTTGTAGAATCCGTTATCGCTCACTTGATGGTGATCGCTGTCTCTCAAAGAAAAGGCACCTTTTTGTAAAATAAGGGCATCCTTCTGTATAGTAAAAAAAAAACAAAGGAAAGGAAAAATTGAGAACCTAACGAAATCTGATACTTGAAGATGTACATATGAGCCGAGGAACTAATAGTGAGAATATCTACTCAAGAGACTTATTATATATTGTTGATAGCGGCTGTGATATTTCAAAGGCCACTTCCCTCAGTAATCGGGGATGAAGGGAATCGGGTCACATGGTTTTAGTCACGTCTAAATTCACCAATTTGGCAAGCATGTCTTCTTGTGTAATATAAAAATCTGGAACGTTTAATTGATTTGTAACATTGAAAGTTGGTATATTTGTAGAATCTTCTTGAATAAACACAGATGAAAAATAATGATTTATAACATTAGCTTTATCTATATCAGAAGTAACCTTGGTACCATCATCTTTCAGCAAGATACTAACACCTGGTTTTCTTTTCAACTTTCTGTTGACGTATCTCCAAAAGCCTTTCGAACTATTCTTACATTCGTGTGCCAATGTACATTCATACATTTTCACAGCATTTTGAACCGTTGGTGTTATTTCTAACCTTGACATAATTATGAAAATTATTTGTTGTAGGATACTTTTTGAATTTCTTGTACAATTTATGTTTCTTATTGATTGTACGTTTAACATTTTTTGTCAACCACAATGGTTTATTAGATCTAAAATTTTCATTACGTGTTTAGATTCTATATATTTTAGTTTATCTTTAAAAAACACCCACGCTTCATTCACACCGTAGCCTTCAAGAGCATCCCAATTTCCACAATCAATTCATGACAGATAAAAGACTTTTACATTATGATATTTCTAATCATTGTAATTCGAGTTAAGTCATTCATCTGTCTTAATTGGTTGATATGACATGTTGTGACCAAAATCTAGTAATGACTCGAGTAAAAACATTCTATAATGATGAAGATGATTATGACGACAACGGTGATAGAGAATCAAAATGATGGCAACAAAAAATGACAAGTAAGGTAATGGTCACAATGAAAACAAGGATAACAATGATGATGGTGATATTGATTTGAGAATGGTAAAGAAAACAATTGTAACGATGATGATAATGATGATGATGATGATGATGACGATGATGGCATAAATTCAT
The DNA here is from genome assembly GCF_034508935.2 of Berghia stephanieae. Lineage (NCBI taxonomy): Eukaryota > Metazoa > Mollusca > Gastropoda > Nudibranchia > Aeolidiidae > Berghia > Berghia stephanieae. The sequence continues at coordinate 52,091,158 of NC_088360.1, read as the reverse complement.
GTCACAATGATAATTAAGACAGTTATAAAACCGATGACATGTCGAGTAAACATTATAACTATTAAAGGCATGTTTCATTGTAGTCGCACTATATTCTCCTCATTTCATTTTCATGTCTGTAATCAATTTAAGACAAATGAATGACTTTTGCATTATGATATATCTAAACATTTTAATTGGAGTAAAGTCATTCATTTGTCTTAATTGGTTGACATGACATGATCTGACCAGAATCTAGTAATAACTCAAGTTCTATAATGGTGAACATGATACAAAGACAACGGTGATAAAGAATAAAATTGATAACAAAATATTACCACAATGAAAATAAGGAAAACAATAATCAATTATGATGATGCAGGTGTTGATAATGATGCTAATGAATATGGCATTTATTGATATGGCAATGGGAATGAAAACAATTGTAACGATGATGATGATGATGATGATGATGATAATGAATTATGATGATTAGGACCAGAGTGCTAAGGGAAACAACTCAAACATTCCCTCAACTACGCCCAAGAAAAAATAAAACCTAGACCGTCTAGTACCTTTAACTAGTCCTAATAGGAAAAACAAACACCATATCACCTTTACTAAGACTTATAACTAATCCTATTAGTCTATTAGTATTACAACTAGTATTAGAGAAAAAAAGCATCCGACCTCGAGCTAACCCTAAAATAAAAAATTAAAAAAAACAACGAAGGACTGTTTTGCACAACTTTCAATACTTCACAAATCAAAATCTATAAAGGTTTGTTCTAGAGTTTTTAAGATGCTTCGATATGATGACACATTGGATAAATAAACACATGACAAAAGATCCACTTCCACGGTAAAAATATAAATTGAAAGAAATGCTAGCGCTAGTCATTAGGAGCTTTCGGAAGGTCATTATCATAGATATCACCGAGTCAGACAGAGACAAAATGGACTGTAGGGGTAATATATCATGTAAGTAACATTCTAAATCCAAATACAAACCAAGCATAGTATTCGACGGTGTATAAAATACAAATTTATATTTGAATATTCGGAGTCACACACACACGCACACACACACTACAGGCGGTTCCAAGAAATAGTGACGTCACTTGTACGTGTTTCCGTACTCACGGAAAGTCAACCAAAGTGTTGAGGGTTTATGGAATTATTAATAAATTTATGCGAGATAGTTTTCCATATTTGATGACCATATTGTCGATTTTTAAAGCCACTACTTGACACCCAATAACAACGATAGTAATGTCTCCTATTATCCTACAGTATCACATATTGTATACTTATAGTCACATAATACGTGAAAAAATCTACGTTATTATTTTTTGTGTTCATTAATCCTTTTTGGCTTAAACTGTATTTGATCCAGTCAAAACAAACCATTGGAAATCGTTATACATCAAAACTCAGTTTAAGAAAAGGCAATCTGTTTGCTAAGGTTCCTATTCGATGTTATTTTAGTCAAATCTTAGTAACAATAATTATAATTAGATAACAAACTATGCAACCAAATCTACATTCAAATTTTTACGGATTCATCTTTCCAAACCACGTATCAACCAAGAAACCACATGAATAGAATAAAATAAGACACTAAGACCAGAAAGGAAAGTAAAAGTGCATTCTTATAACGAAAACGTCTACCCTCCTAAAGCAGATTTTTCTCTTATTTTATCTTCATCATTTATTGTCATAAATATCGGGGTATCCCCGAACACACGGTTTCCTCGAACTCATTCGAATGTCCCGAATGTTTTCATTAAATCATGAATATTCTTCTTCTTCTTCTTCCTTTGATTGCCCACAATCAATTGGTTGATTATTATGGCAAATATGAAACTGCTTTCTAATCTCTCTGTATTCCTTGTTTATAATCGTTAGTCTAAAATCAATTTCCAGTGACATTCAAGAAGCCACCTCTTTGCTTTCATTCCATTCCTTGTTCGAACTAATTTTTACCCCGATCACGGTTTCCTCGAACTAATTTCACCTAGCCAGTGTAACAAATTAGATTAAATGAAGGATTTTAAAAAATTGCGACCTGCTATTTTGACCTGATAATTTAGTGTCACATTAACGGTTACGAATGTGTGTAGGCTGTCGATCTACACTGCATGTGTATGTATATATACCGCATGATATATTTATATATATTATATTTATACACACATATACGCACACATTATACACGTAGGCTACACCATCGCCGTTTATCATAACTGACACTTCCGTGCTCATTCTAATCATTTCCCCATTCGTTCTAATTTCAATATCACGCGCCATGATTTGCAATTGCTTGGCTACGACAGTAAATGAACGTTGTGATACTTGGAGAGGTGGCTTCTTGAAGGCCACATAACGCGGTGAATATTCGAACTAAATAGGTATATTTTGGGGTCGAAAATAATAAGACCATACCGTTGAAACTCACTGCGCCCCCCCCCCCCCCCCCCCCCCCCACACACACACACACCTTCTCCCCTCTCCATCAAATTGTTTTCGGCAAGACACGGTTTCTTCGAATTTTTTTTTTATTTATTTATTTTTTTTTTTTGCATGTCCCGAGGAGTTCGAGGAAACCGTGCTGGAGTGTATTATATCTATGTATTGTAGGGAACACAATTTGAATGGGAGAGAGACACAGTTACGATTCAATAGATTTACAAATGACTCGATTGATTCTATAGATAAAGTAAAACCGCTTGCGAATGTGGTAGTAATTTAAATAATATGAGAAAACAGTAATTTTCCTCACCTTCTGACTTCTGATGTAAATAGCCTCTCGAATATTTCACTGGTTTTATCATCTAAAATGTATCACTTAGTGAAAAATGGCGCTCACCTACATGTGTTAATATGTAGTTGTGGCGTTATTTGTATGTACTCGGGGTCGTTGGTCACATTGCAGAAGTGTACACATAATGAAAAGTGTTCACAGCTCTTTGTCATTTTGTTTTGATTGACACATTGGGTATACTTACAACGTTCATAAACAAAGCAGCAGATTTAGATTTGTTAAGAAATATCCTATCGTTGGTCACAGACAAATCATGTTGTTGATGACACGGTTGAACGACAACCTGAGTACATATCGTTCCCATTAAATTGAGTTAAAATTCGAAAGGTTTACTTTTACGCAGTTAATGATAAATATAATCTTATGGTTGTCCAACAAAATAATTATGTGACGTAGTTATTGCTGAAGCAACTATGACACACACAAAATAAACATTCACCTGAAAAGAAATAACACATTGAATCGACACATAGAGGCACACACAATATGCGACTGGTTCCCCAGAAAGACACACACACACACACACACACACACATACACACACAGCACACCTTGTAAATGCGATTTCACATGACGTCACTCAGCTATTTGTTATTTTCAGAGCTCTTGTCAGGTCGGTAATTTTCACTTAATTATTTACTGAACCACCAATGCTTTGCACCTAAATTTAATTGGCTATAACCGACGTGCACATATATGCAGATCTGACATCCGAACCCACTTACGAGCCTAGTCTAACATTGTTGTAATGGACAATATTTTGCATCATTTTATGAGATTTCCATTACGACAATGAGCCAATAAGGAATTGGGTCATCAGACCTACAAATAAGTACACGTCGGCTATAACCTTTGAATGGATTACAATAAACTCCTAATTCAAAATCTGAAGATAAATTCAAAGTAACGTGTTTCTTGTGAATATGAATATTAAGAAAATGAACCAAGAAAACACTCCATAATCTAACGTTACTTTAACTGGTGAAAAAAAATGCACTCGATGTCAACAAAGATCTGAGTGGAAAGGACGCTAACCAAAACATATGCTTCTGATCACCGTGGTAGACACCATTTGGCACTTCCAGAATTTTTCTTTTTCCTCTTTAATGAAAAAAAAATGTAGGAAAACCATTGCTGTTAAAGTTTAAATTGTTGATTTTTGTGTCAGTATTTGAATTGGACATTCAAACCGCCTTTTTATTTATTAATCTTAAAGATAGAAGAAAATATGGCAATCTAGAGATCGGAGGTTGATGTTTGAGAATCTTTTTAGATTATCCAAATATCTTGAGCGGTTCAAAGGTTGAAGCCATTTGAAGTTTTTGACAAGACGTTTGTGGTTCAGTGCAACCTACACACACACACACACACACACACACACACACACACATATATATATATATATATATATATATATATATATATATATATATAATATATATATATATATACATACATATATATATATATATATATATATATATATATATATATATATATACGAAAGCCAGAGAAACATATGTTTTGGCCACATATAGATAGTATGCAGATGACGTCACTCAGGCCTTTGTTATTGTTTTTGCCATCCGCGTTTGTGAGTTGTTCTCACTAAACTGTATTAACCAGACTATAAAAGTTCATGGTTACACAGAGTTTGTGTGTTGGTCCGTTATACTTCCGGATGGCAATGTTGTGAACTCTTTGGCCAAGCGCATTCTATCTATAAGTGAGTGATACAATTTATATTTTATATATATATATATATATATATATATATATATATATATATAAATATATATATATATATAAATGGTGTGCGTTTAGCTAGAAAGCTCACAACATTCGATAATCGGAAATAACGTTTCAACACACAAAACTGTGTATCCTTAAACTGTTATAGTCTGATAGATATAAATTCAGTGAGAACTACTCATAAAACCATATTTACACAACATTCCTCTTAGCAAAGTTATTATTATAATAATACAAACGTACAATCTGTACTCCTAAGTCCACAGCCCCCCCCCCCCCCCCCCCCCCCCCCCCCCCTTCCAACCCGGACTCTAGTTCAAATAACATAACCAAACCCATAGTGTAATACATTAACCAATGCTGCACAGGGAGAGACCACGTCCACAGTAGATATAGCAGCAATGTGTGTGTTCATGCATAAAATCGTGTATTTAATCACTCGGCGTTCTGCTTTTTAATTAATTAATCATAACCAGTAAGACATTAATAGATCAAGGGTTAAGCACAGCTCACAACAGGCTTTCTAAATAATGTACATAATATAAACATATTTTGTTCGTGTTATTTAAGCTATCTTAAAGCTATATCCACATTGGGCGGATAGTTACCGCTACCGTTAAATGATCGCGTGTTTTGATGCTGGACAAGTAACGTAATCTGATTTTACTTTGTAGTATAGAAGAGTATAAAAACTGATCGCCTTTGTAAAACACAATACTATTTTGTGACCTCGTAACAAGGGACTCAAACATATTGCTATTATCTGATCGCCTTTTACGTTCTTGGGACAAGACAATCGGCTTTTGACT
>NC_088360.1:52058435-52085694 GCF_034508935.2 Berghia stephanieae | reverse complement strand
ATAATAATAATAATAATAATAATAATAATAATAACAATAATAATAATAATAATAATGATAATAATAAAAATAATGATAATTATAATGGTGGTAATAATTATGTAAAATCATTTAAAGATTAATAATAGTTTAGTTATTTAATAGATTTTTAGACTTGGTACAACTCAAATAATTCACGTTTTATGGATCAACATAAGATATGACATGACGACAATGATTTTTTACACTGTACAATAGATTTGTTTACATAAGATTTATATAACATGAAATATTCTTACAGCAAGAGTAATTTATTGCCGCTACAACTACTAACACAACTGCTACCACAGTACAACTACTACTACACTACCACCACCACTACTACAACTAACACCACTACAACCACCACTACTATTACTCTACTACATCTACAACTACTACCACAACCACTACTACCATCACTACTGCAACCACTACCACCACTACTACTACGACTACTTACTATCTACTACTACTACTACTACTACTACTACTACTACTACTACTACTACTACTACTACTACTACTACTTCTAACACCACTACTACTACTACTACTACTACTACTACTACTACTACTACTACTCACTACCACACACTACTACTACTACTACTACTACTACTACTACCTCTACCACCACCACTACTCCACTACTACTGCTACTGCTACTACCACCACCACTACCACTACTACTACTACTACTACTACTACTACTACTACTACTACTACTACTACTACTACTACTACTACTACTACTACTACTACACTACTACTAACTACTACTACTACTGCCACTACTACCACTACTACTACCACTACCGTTGCTACTACTACTACAACCACCACTACTACCACCACTTCCACTAGCACCACCACTATTACCACTAATAATAATGCTAATAATAGCAACAATAACAATAATAATAATAGAATCAATAATATCATTAACGCTATCACCACCGTTACTACCATCATCACGAAAATAGCAATAATAACAATGAACAGTGAGAGTGAAAATCAACATCAACAGACAATACTAATGATGGTAACAACAACGGTAGTGACTATGATCTTCATTAATTACCAATCATTATCTAATGTCACAAGATACTCATATATGACAAGTAGCGAAAAATAAGAATTGTACATATATACATTAATTTAATATATTTCTCATATGCGTGTCAAGCTCAAGACATGCTCGATTATAATGAAATGACTGACAATCACACACGCCCTTCTTACACACATATCCACCCACCCACACAAATGCACACACACACATACATACACACACATACACCCACACACACACTGATCTACGAATCACTTGTACAACAAACAGTGAGAAAAAAGTTAATTCAAAGGATTCAATTATGGCTAATAGACGAAATATTCAAATAATATATGTCATAATCGTATACATTGATGCATACCACAATGAATTAAAAAAAAAAATCAAATGTATTTTGATTCTCCAGTAATACCAGGTGCCTAACTAACATTTTTTTCTTATTCGATCAAAACTTTTCGACAAAAAATTCCAAATCTTCGCAATTCTGTCCCTGTGGAGTTATTTATAAATTGTATAAACTTGTACATATTCATATTGGGCTTTTCAATTAAATATTTAGGTAAATATTTTCCTCTGAAATAGTTATACCGTCTGCATTCACAGATTATGTGGTACTCATCTTCAATTGAGTTACAATTTATACAGAGCCTAGAAGGAAAATCAATTTTGGTCTCTGCCATCTCCCCCTTTCGCACATAAAATTATGAGAACCTACTCTAATTTTTGTAATGGCGAATCGAATTACTTTTTCTTTAATCTCGAATATATAGCGTACAGAATTGTCATTGTCCAAATGTTTATAAAGTCTATGATCGCTAGTTGATCTTATCTCCTCTTTACATTTTTTGTAAAAAAATATCGCTAAGGCGTTGACTGAAAGTATGTAAAAACATATTCTCATTTTCAACGTATTGATTAACCCAAACGTATCCAAAACCATATTTACACAACATTCCTTTTAGCAAAGTTACCCAGTTAGTACATGAGATATGCTCTGTAGCCTGTGTTAATAATTTATTATAAATTATCTTGACTGGATTGTTTTCTTGTAGTTTTAAACTTTTAAACCAGTATTTAATTACTCTTATTAATCTCTGGTTGATTAATGGAACTACTTTTAATTCATGATATACGAAAGCTGACGGTGTAGATTTCCTTACCCCCAGTATGGATTTTAAGAAACCTAAATGCATTTGTTCCATTTTTACCGCTTCACAATAGCCCCATATTTCGCACGAATAATTAATTATTGGTGATATTAGAGTATTAAACAGACGGAGTTGGGTGGAAGGTGATAATTCCTGATATTGGTGGAGCAGAGAATATAAGTTAAACATTGCTCTACGACCTAGGTCTACAAGGTTCTGTATTCCTTTCGTAAATCTTCCACTACTACCGAACATAAACCCCAGATATTTGAATTGCCCTACTGTTTCTAATAATTTGTCTCTATAAAACCACCTGTCCATCATCCCGATCTTTCCACCTCTTTTAAAGGCAACGTATTTGGTTTTTGTTGTGTTAACGCGCAAACCCCATTTGTAACAGTAATCACTTAGACAATTAAGTCCTCGTTGTTAACCAGTTCTGGTTTCACTGAATAAAACCATATCATCGGCAAATAAAAGGACAGTTAACAACAATGAGTTAATGTTTACACCCATGTCGTTATGCTGTTCAAAAGCTTCGTTAATGTCATTTATATACACAGAGAAAAGAAGCGGAGATATAGACTCCCCATTTGTTGATGTGAAGAAACATTCATCATGAGGGTCATCGCACGTGTTCGTAGTGGATTTGAAAATTGACTGTTTGATGCAAAGTTTTATTTTACTGTACATATTTTGAAGAATGTTTGTGACTTTACAACTGACTTTGTTCTGGTGTAACTTAAACCACAGAGCCCTTCTATAAGCACTGTCAAATGCTTGGTCAATAAAAGCACAATATAAGGGCTTAGAGTTGTTTAAAAATAATTCTAATAAACCATGTAAGATAAATATGCAGTCAGTTGTTCCTCTTTGTTTTATAAACCCAAACTGATTTTCTGAAATGACGTTATTTAATTCTGCCCAAGTAAATAATCTCCGATTAAATATTGTAGTGAAAAGTTTACCAATACAACTTAACAGCGTAATGCCTCGGTAGTTGTCTGGATTATTAATTTCCCCCTTTTTGTATATGGGTATGATTTCACCAACTGCCCATTGTTGGGAAAGATACCACTGCTAAATACTTTGTTAAAAATCTTTAGTAGAACTTGACGAAGAGCACTACCTCCATATTTTATAAATTCATTCAGAATTAAATCGTACCCCGCACTTTTGTTATTTTTCAAGCTTTTGATACTATACTCTAATTCGTTTATGTTTATATCCCCGTCCAACCATTCATCATAATGGGCATTGTGACTTTTTTCCCATTTGCTCACTTCACTTTCACCCGAGCCAAGTGGGGATTGAATATTGTTCATGGTACGGAATAAGTGCGTAGTAAAATCACAATCACCCGTGACTAATTTCTCCCTCTTTTTGATTTTATTCCAAAACTGCTTCGGGTCACTGCGGCACAATTGTATTAGGTCATCTGCTTGCTGCAACTTTAACCTTGTCCGTTTCGTTCGGCAACATTTCCGATAGTCATTTCTTACTTTGCACATTTTATATTTATCCAATGGATTTTTTGTTTTCTTGAATATGTTTTTCAAATTTGTAAATACCTTCCCCATTTCCCGACACTCCCCGTCATACCATCCCCTCGTTTTGGCCCTGTTACTAAGTTGTTTTCCTACTTGATGAGGTTTGGCATTAATTCATTTAATTTTGTGATACTAACATTAATAATCTCGTCATCGTCTCCGTCGCTATCAAGTATTTTTAAAATTTCGAGCAAATTATCAGTACATTCAACTTGTTGCATGTTGGCAATAAACTCCCCCTTTTTCTCCTCCCTCCACTTCATTCTATTTTTGTATGTTGTATTGGAATGTAAATCTGGTGAATGGTTTAAAGTTTGACAAGTAAGTTTCAAAACAATGGAAGCATGGTCGGAATAAGCATTAAAATCGTTCACAATAAAATTGTTTACTAAAGGTAATATGCCCACTGAACACAACGCATAGTCAATAGTACTTTGACCGTTTCTGTTACAAAAAGTCACCTTCCCTACCCCTTTATCTTCCCCCGCCCTACCATTGATGATTACCATGTCACTCATTTTACACATTCTGACATGACGTTGCCCCCACTCATTTACTCCTTTATCTTCATTTGGACGACTAGTAAAAAGCCCGCAATTTCGCGGGGAAATAACTATTTTCATTCGATACTGTACTCACCATCATTGAGGGCAGATTGGTAAACAACGTTGTCTGTGTAATTTGGTATACCTTCGGTTGATTTTTCTGTGTGGCCCAATAACATATTTAATAATATATTCCTTCAACTAACCCCAAGAAAAAATTAAACCTAGTACCTTTAATTAACCCCAATAGGAAAAACAAACACCCTAGCACTTTAATAATACTTATGAATAACCCTAATACGAAAAAAAAATCATCCGATCTCGAGCTAACCCTAATAGAAAAAATCATGACAAATTGAATAAATAAACGCCTGACAAAAGATCAAAGGTGAAAATACAAATTTAAAGAATACTGGGGATGTAGGAGCTTTCGGAATGTCTCCCCTTTACTTAACTTATGGAAAAATAAACTTCCTAGCACCTTTAATAAGACTTATGACTAACCTCTCGAGCTAACCCTAATAGAAAAAAAAAAACAACTCGGACTGCTTTGCACTACCTTTCAATATTTAACAAATCAAAATGGCGGCTGAAAATCAAAACAATGGTCAAATTAAGAAATTTTAAACTTTCACAAATCTATCAAGGTTTGTTCTAGAGTTTTTAAAATATTTCTAGATATAATGACAAATTGAATAAATAAATGCCTGACAAAATATCAACGGTGAAAATACAAATGTAAAGAATACTGGGGATGTAGGAGCTTTCGGAATGTCTCCCCTTTACTTATCTTATGGAAAAACAAACATCCCAGCACCTTTACTAAGACTTATGACTAACCTTAATAGAAAAAGAAATATCTTCGATCTCGAGCTAACCCTAATAGTAAAAAAAGAATCAAAATGGCGACTGAAATACCTTCATGTGATCAAGTGAATAATATCACTATGAATGCCACGATTTGCTGAAAAATGCCAACACCCACACACACATGTATACATCACACACACAACACACACACACACACACACAAACATACACGAAATTAGAACATACATAACACTGATCACCGCTAAATCAACAACACAACGGAAGTAATAATAATACTTGATGTCATATATAGATGACGCAATTGACAACTTTTTACAGTGTCAAAATTAGTTGATTTTGGGAGTCGAGTGTCGTCGTTGGTACATATTTTATGATATCTGTTTGACTCAACGAACTTTCAAACTGACTTTAAATTATAAAAGGAAATCAAGTTATCTGTTTATCTATCTGTAAAAAATACATTTCTAATTTTCAAATCTTTCAGTAGAGTTGTGCGCCGTATCAATTTTTTTATTGACTCAAATAAGCACAATATTCTCCACAATGCTATATTTTTTAAAGAAAGGATTGACAAGTATGTTGTTGACTGACAGGTGTTCCATTGCCATACATCTGATGCCGTCTATCGTTGTGATATCATTATCTTTTTAAAAACTTATATTTTCTTCATAGATATCATATAGCCCGCCCGTCCTTGAGTTTAAATCACCTATAACGATAATGTCACCTTTCGATTTCAGTTCGGCAATCTTGTCAGTTAAAATCTCTTACCCATCTATTCCTGGGTCGAGCGTGTTGCGAGATGACGAGACGGTTTCATATAAACACAGATAGTGTATATGTCCTCCCTTAAACCAAAATATTTTTTACACAATTTAAAAATCAGACCGTCCTCAAAATCCCAATGACACTTACTTATTCCTTTCCAAATACTGTTTTTAAAGGAGCATACTAACCCCCCACTATCTCTTTTTGCTTTTTTCCTGCGCTTGCGATGCTTACTTACACATTCATATCCATTTAAAAACAATACATTATACTCATTCGTCCAACACTCGCTTAACACAATCATATCACAAACATTTATCTCATTCACAAAATCATCATTTCCAGTTTCGAAACAAGACTGCCATTTACATTTAAAGATAAAACGGATAAAAAGGATACATTGTTTCTGGGGCTCCTGGTACCTCATCCTATGCTCTCCCGACGACATCGATTTCTTTGACGATCTTCCCGTCGACGATGAGTTTGGCTGGGTATATGATGGAGGCCCGCTTTCCCTTTTTTCGTAGCTCCACGACCTCGAGAACCAGCATCTCCCTGGCCTTCCTCGTAAGGGAAATCTTCCGATATGCCGTATGGTTTTCTTAAATTGATCTTATCCATTCTTACTAATTCCCGAACTTGGTAATTCAAGAAATTAGCGATTATTGGCCGTGGTCGATCATTATTCGCCCTTGGTCGCCCAATGCGGTGGGCCCTTTGTATATCAACTGGTTGATTTATATGTAATTCCTTCTTTATAAAATGTTTTAACAACCCTAAACAATCCTCATTTTTATCTTCTTTGACACCGTAAAAAAAGCAAGTTGTTCCTCCTCCCTCTCGCCTCCTGATCAATCACCCTCCATTGCATCCGCTTTAACTTCTCATCCGCATCCTCCTCCCTTCTCCTCATTCTAACCACTTCCTCACTCTGTCTTCTCACGTTCGCCTCAATCATATCCATCCTCTCGTCTTGTTTTTCTATTTTCTCCAGCACCTTTTTAACAGTAGCACCTAGAGGAGAGACGTCACTTGTCACGATTTCCAACGCCTTTAGAACTGCATTTAACCTTTCTTTCAATCCCATCACCTCATCTCTTAAAAAGCACAAATCCTTTCTCTCACTTCTTTCACCTCTTCCGTAACTTCGCTACTATCACTCCCTGGTCTCATCCTCTTCGCATCACGATAACATACTTCATTTACGCTCGACATTATAACAGGACGACGTTTAAACAGTTCACAATAGAATCTTGATAGTGCAACAGTTAAACGAATTCACTGTCACAATGGTGATCACAGAACGAAGATAGGAAATATAACAGGGTCGGTTGACAGGTGGACAACGATGATGACGGAGCCGATTACTGAGAAATATTCACAATAAAATGAGAAAATATAACAACTAAGGTTTACAGGCGAACGCGACGATGACGATGGCGATGACAGTGAAAAATACTGATTCTTTAGAAATTATTACTTTAAAAAGTCCGAATAATAGTCCAAAAGATAAAGGGAAATGTCACGAATAGATTAATATAGATTCCAATACAAGACAGCAACAATTACTTGAGAAATTTACAATAACACCACAGCAGATAAAAACACGTCTTGACACCTTGACACACAACAAACAAATAAGGAACAGATGTAGATTCCGAGAGCATGTAATTAGTTTGAGATAGAAGTCAAATCCAGACACCAAAAATTAGAGAGCGGCGGGGGCTACCTGAAACTGCGATCTTGAAAGTACTAACGAAAGAGTGTTTATGGAGAGGCTTAGGATGGGAATGATACAAATGGACGTTTTGGGCACAAATCCTTAGTCAGCATGACAATGAACAAAGGTTGAAAACGAATAAAATGAAATATAAATTGTATCGTCTGTACTCAACGATGGTTGGAGTGTGAAGCATTGGCGTGGCGTTGGTTTGTGAGTCCCAAGGGTGTGATAGAAATGATAAGGGCAGTGAGAGAAGGGAATTTTCTAGAAAAGAATGGAATATAAAAGACATAATAGATATGTAATAATAGAAGTAGAAAACCGGTTCCATAAAATACGGTTTCACGCCGGGGAGCCAAAATCTTGGTCTCCCTAGCCAAAATCGACCAATATGGCAGGGGAACCAAAATCTTGGTCCTACTCAGAATTGAGTCGACTTCGAGTAACATTCAGATTCAGATTCAGAACAACAATAATAGATAGGATTGACATCTACTAAATGTGCTTAATTCGCTTTACAAGGGGTCCCAACCAACAACAGCAATTAACGTGACAAATTAGGGAGCAGACACTGGTGTAAGATGGAAATCTGAAATAGCGTGCATTAAACAGTGCCAAAAAAAAAAAAACACAAGAAAAACACAGTCAAAAAAAAAATAATTCAGTCTTTCTCGTGGAAGATATTTTGGGATGGGTTTTTTTTTCTTGTATTTTACGTTCTTGCTTTGTCTAGCACTATTTCATACACACTTTTTCAGATCTTTATCTTAGCAACACTTAAGGGGGGACCTGTAGTCAAAAATCCATTTTTGATTGTAATGCTAATATTGCTATTCCCTTGTTATTTTAAGGTGGTAGGAGGTCTAATTTGATGATTAACACCAAAAAAAGCCAAAAAAAATAAATTTTTTAGACATAGTGAGAAAAAATAGGCTAAAAATAGACCAAAAATCCCAAAATTTCTTACAGTAATGCAGCCAAAACCAACGAATAGATCTCTTCCAAATTTACACACAATGTTTCTTACAACAAGAGCTATACCATGACGTAAAGGTTTAGCAATAGTCCTGAAAATAAATTTTTAAGAATTTTTTTTCGATTTCGGCTGAAAATTTGGCGCGGAATTACAGTAAAAATTCGATTTAAAAATTCATAAAACTGCTCAATTTTAGTTTACCCCAAAACCCCTACGTCATGGTACAAAACACATTATAAGAAAGATTCTGACCAAATTTGAAGACAATATGATGGAAAATAATCCAGATATGAATGTTAGAAAATCAGAAAATGACGCAAAATGGAGTTTTGAGAAAACGCAAAATTTGTCTTTAATTTGATGATAAAGTTAATTTTGCAGACAAGCAAAGGAAAACATCCATCAAAATTTCAAAGTATATTCAATATAGAACAAGAAAACAGTTAAATTTTGTACATTTATCAAATTCTGAAAAAATTATGATCGATTCGCTAACCCATACCCCTAAGAAAAAATTTGCGGAAAAATTGAATGATATCAGTTTTTTACAAAAAAATTAATTAAGCGATCAAATATGCTTTATATTTATAAAATTCATCAATTAAATCTCATAAACTAATAATGTGATGTATAATTTGATGTTAAACACCCAAAAAAAACTCAGAATTTTTTAAATAAAATTTTTAAGGGGCATTATAGGCTAAAATTAGACGTAAAACCCTAAAATTTCTAACATAGATGCACCAAAAACTAGCTTATAAATTTCTTTCAAATTTAAACACAATGTTTCTCACATAAATAGCTATATCGTGATGGAAGAATTTATCAATAGTCTGGAAAATAAAATTTTTAGAATTTTTATTTGATTTTGACTGAAAATTTGGCGCGTATCGACAGAAAAAAATGAATTAAAAAATTTATAAAATTGCTAAATATTAATTTACCCCCAAAAACTTCCATCATGATGTAAAAGACATCATAGAAAAGATTCTGAATAAATTTGAAGATGATCTAAAGGAAAATGGCTAAGATAGGATTGCTAGAAAATCAGAAAATGACATAAATCGGAAATTTGAGAAAGCGCAAACTTTTTTAATAATTTGACATTGAGACTGATTTTGCAGGCAAGTAAAAGAAATGATCCATCAAACTTTCAAAATATGACCATTATAGGACAAGAAAACAAGAAAACTTTATAATTTAATCTAAGTCTAAAAAATTTACAATCGATTCGCTAACGCATACCCCTAAAAAAAATAAAAAACTATAAAATTAAATTTTTTCCGTATTCAGAGATAAAATAATTTTGAGGTCAAATATGATTTATATCTTATGAATTCATTATTGTAATCACAAAAACTAATTATTTACTATATACAATAGATTATAAAGAGATTTCTAGATATATTAAAAAGTCTCGAAATATGATTTAGTAAAATATGATATGGCGCGCTACCCTCATTTTTCAATGCTGCTTGAGAGACAAGTCATATAAAATTAGATATCTAGTCAATTTTAACTGCAAAATCAATTCTATTTTAGACAATAAAACAGCTAAATGATGCAAATAGATATAGCTCAGAATAAAAAGCAATTTGCTTTCCCAAACCCCTTGGAAATAAATTCCTTTCGCCTCAATGCAGGAAAAATCAACACCACTTGTTTGCCACCGCTTTTTTAGTACCGTAGTTCCACAAAGAGGGTTGATCTTGCTCTGGTTGGTAAAAAAAAAAAGAGATATTTCATTAGCAATTTTTGGAAATACATTATAAGTCATTGACATAAAATGCATCTGTCAAAGAAAGACCAATAAATAAAATGGTCATCATTCACACCAACACAGTTGAAATTTCATTGTTTTTACATCCACAGAACAGAACTCTTGGCGACAAACAATTTTCTGTTATTAAGTTAATATATTCAATAGTAATTCATTTCAAATGATGTTTTATCATTTTCATTTAGAAAAATGAGTATTTACTTTATTGATCATTAATCAAAAATGTAAAGGCGCTATGGAGATTTGGAAACATTACTAACCAGTGTCAAAAAGTACATGCAGACACTCTGCTGTGCTGGCCCAGATGATGGTTTGCTGGTTGATCAGTTTGCCACAGGAGGGCCTCAACACACCTTTCCAGAATAGCCCTTGAGCCAGCATCTTTATTTATTGTCAGGACACCAGTACAGTCAACTGAATTCTTTCATGTTAGCTGTCGATGAAAACACAAAATTAAATTAAATTCACTGCAGTGAAAATGGCACATATGCCAATGCCATTGCTAAAGTTTAAAACAACAACAACAACAATAATAATAATAATAATAATAATAAAATAATAATAATAATAATAATAATAATATAATAATAATAATAATAATAATAATAATAATAATAATAATAATAATAATAATAATAATAATAATAATAAAATAAATAATTTGGAAAAAAACAATTATCTAACATTGTCATTATCATTATCCTAGACATTTCAAACACTACTAAAACTGCTACCACACTACAGACCTTATCATTATCTATCTTAGATATTTACTCTCTCGTTCTCTCCCTCTCTATCACTATCTCTCGAACATAACATTCCAAACCCAATTTTCCGATATAAATTATAAATCCCCCCCCCCCCCCCCCCCCCCTCCAAAGAAAAAAAATTGAAAAGTGTGGACGATATATGCAGTATCAGCCAAAATAAAGATAATTACAATAACTGAATGAAAAGTATTTTTTTTAAAAGGGTCCTGATCCTGAGACTGAGAATGTCTTTTCTTCTTGTGAGTCGCACAAACTTCACGAACCCTCTTGCATTGACAGTCTTGATCTTGACAAATTTGGAAACATATTGACTGGGAAACGAACCTTGAAACATCTGATCAGGTCTAGGTTTTATCGCCTGACATGGAGGGCTGATTTTGTTTGGGAGGGGGGGGGAGTAGTATTTTATTATTGTTTGGCCCTGTTATTTTTCATAAAATAAAGTTAACTTGCGATAACAACGAGTGTTTCAGCTGATGCACAGTCGAACAAACACACAATCTCACAAGGCATGTTTAGTTATAAAAATAAGCAATAAATTAAAATGTGGTGTATTTCTTATGCTTACCTTGTAAACTGAGTATTCTGTGACTTGAATAGAGTGAAGAATTACCAAAGTTCATCAAAATCAACTTGTAATGCGATGAGTGAGGTCCAAAAGCGAATGAATTCATAATATTGTAAACAAAGGCAGGGACAGTCAGGGAGCGGCCATTGACGCTATCGTGGTGCATTGTGGGTCACTATTGCCACGTTCGAGGATAAATTTAGATCGGAATCATGTTTTGTTACTAAATTTAGACGCACCGTGACCTGGCCTCTCAAATCAACCAATGAGAGCTCGTGACATTGTATAAATGGTATAGATAGTATGCGGTTAAACAGCTGATCGGAGTGGAAGTTTACTTCCGGGTGGCAGAAAGGAATGGAAGACAATGGCGTAGAATAGTAAAATATTAGTTTCTGTCGATAATCTTCCGTATTTTTCTGGTTCTAGACATAAATATATTTTTTTAAAATTTCCCGTTAATGATGTAGACCCCTATGCCATTTGTGAACACGACTGGTGCCATAATCTTTAGGAACTACAGCCAGTCTCATCGTTTGATGTAGCGAACAACCTCGTCACGACCACAAGTTTCTGTCTACACGGTCTACACATTTCACGGTAAGTCTGTATTATTTAATCGTTTCCCTATGCTATACCTATACTATGTTACACCATCTACGGCTAATTGTAAGATTTATTCTCAAAAAATCACAGAAGACAGATATGTCGAACCTGACACGGAAATATTAATATGATATGACCTGCTTCACGAGTCGTGATCATCTTAGTGTCTTAGTCTTAATCTTAGTCTTCGAGTCTTAGTAAGTTTAGTCTAAGTCAGTCTAAGTAGTGGATCAATGAGTCTGTGTGGTTACATTCAAATTTCAACTATTTTGCCTTTAAGGTGATGAATTCCTCCGAATTCACCAAAGATTATAAATAATAATTTAAATTAAAAACACCAGGGCAGGCGATGACTATGAAATCAATGTGATCCCGAGTCCAAATCTAAACTGATATAATACAGTAACAAAACACCATGCCCATAAGACTGTTTTAAAAGCCCCACCCCATTCCAAGGGACTGAGCTTGATCCCGAGTGAATTTATTTTTCTCATCCCACTCCCCTTATCAATCCAGCAGTGATTGGGTAGCTGAGTCTGTTAGATCTAGCGGAAAGTACTTTGACATAGACTAGAGTCCTATCTAAAGGGTAGCAATTGCTATGGCCCGTTTCGCGCTTTTCAAACCAGGTTAAACTTCGGCTCCATTGAATGACTACTTTTTATTCGATATTTTACTCAATCCCCAAACTATATAATTTTTAGCCCCACGGCTGATGTTGAGTTATGGAATTGTGTCTCTCTGAATAATTCTAATAACCTTGCAGATGAGTACTCCACATTTCACAGCAAATTTAATTCACTGTTGTTAACTAAATGTGATAACAACAGTTTTTATCCTCGAGTTTCAATTAATAATATTACCACCATTGCCACATTTTTTTTTCAGGCTTACAAGGGACTGACTACTTAAAATCAGGCCTACAATGGATGGGTGACGGATGTAAAATGGGTTAAGCCTCCTAGCTGTGGGAAAGTGGTACTAGTTGCTAAGGTAACCCCCCCCCCCCCCCCCCCCCCCCCCCGTTTTCATCTCACTTCTATGATTATTATTACTGTTATTACATATTATTATTTTGATTTCTACATTTATTTATATTACTCCATGCAGGATTGATAATAAGATATAGAGGTTTTTAACATATGGCTATATTCATTACAATGAATTTTCTTGAACTAGAATATGAATAACTTAAAAAAAAAAAAGAAATAAGAAACTTCTTTAATAGGTTCAAGTTCTACTATGGGAGACTCAGTCGAGTCCTTGGAAAAGCCTCTTTACTCACATTTGCTCAGTCAGTGTGTTCGGACATAAACGTTTAAATGGTTATGCGACTCATGGCAGTCCCGTTAACTTAGTTGGTAGAGCACCCATTTCACAATCATAGAGACCGAGATATATCCTAGATGAAGTTAAGACCCCACCCCCTCCCCTTTCTTTTTTTTTGTACACCCAGCAGTAATTTGGCAATAGAAAAGCGCCCTATTCGAAGGGTAACAAGTTATTATTTTCACACTATAGAAACTGGGATGAAATCTGGCTCTATAGACCTAATGGTTCTGATGGACTACTTTCGGTGCTTGCGACACTATTAGGTCATTTTCAGCACAATTAAAAGCTGTTGCGAAATACGTAGTAAGAAAAATGGGCTTGGATCAAATACGGAGCAGAAGTAGATCAAAATTATTAATGTGCTTAGTTTTGAGATCGCCTAACAGTTCAATCCAGAGACGGAATACACTCAAATGTTTATGTTTGATTTAAGGGTTTTACTGCATTTGCGACGCATTTCAGCACCAGTAAAAAGGAATAAAATGGGATTGTAAAAATTTCCAGATTTACAATTAAAAGCACACAAGAAAAGTAAGACAAAGAGGAACAAATGTAGATTCCAAGAGAATGCTATCAGTGTACTAAGTCTGATAACACCCAAAAGTCTCATCCTGACACAAGCACAGGTCCCCCCTAAGAGGAATACACTCAAACGTTCGCGTATTATTTTTTAATTATATTATATTAAGTTACGTTATGCCTTTTGCGCCGCGATATCATAAGATATCGTCGCCTAGGCATTCCACGAAGGAATATAGATAACTCATCAAACAAGATGTCTGATGTCAACGGGAATCACCCATGTTGTCCAAGTGAGCAAATTGGGGGTTAATAATCTTGCTCAAGGAAAAAAAAAACGAAAGTGCCTGAAGCGGGGCTCGAACCTGGGTCATCCGGATCACAGTGCAATGCCTTAACCACTCGGCCACTTCGCCCCCCATATTATATATACACACATATATATAATATAATAAAAAAATTTACGCGAACTGATTTACAAGACAAAGAAATTTTTTTTTCCCAAAACCAACAATATTCATTTGACTGTTTCCCTCTCAGCCAATGACTCCGGCAGTCGAAAGGACAAAACCAAGTAATCTCATTCCAAGACAAGGACATAAAGAAACTTGGAAAACAATATAAGGGATAGAGGACATAGCATGACCTCTTGCCACCATGGGAAGTCAAAGACCCCACCCAGTCTATTGTTTATAAAATGTTAATTATAAATTTACAAAATAAATTTACATCCATTTGTCACCCTCTCATCTAAGGACAGGGGATAAAAGCATGTAATCTTATTCCAAAACAAAGATAGAAAGCTACCTGAAAAAGGAATACAGACATAGGGGGGTGAAGAAAGCAATAATGACCTTGCCCACAATGGAAGGTCAATGACCCCACACCCAGGGTAGAAAAATGAGAACTCAGTCAAGCATTCACCATCAAATTGCAAAAGCAACGGATAAAACAAATTTTTAAAAAAGTCATTACAGTACTTTATTTTCTTTATTGTGCTCCAACTTCATAAATATACAATGGATTTCTATTTATTTGCCAATTCAAAAATATTATTAGGTTTTGAATGTTATTGCAGAACATATAATAATGGTAACAGAAGTAATACTACTACTACTAGTAGTTATACTCCAACTAGTACAATTTTTTCACAAACATTTCGGGCAAAAGTAAAAATTTAACAGATGTATTAGTCTAATGAAAAGAATGAAAAGGATTACAAAGGTATATGAAATCAAGCATTATTGGAAAAGAATGAATAAAAAGTCTGACTGCTTTCTTTTCGTTTCAGGTTCGCCATTCCCAAAAATTGGGTTATAGTGGACTCTGTGTGTCGACAAGTGCTTTCTGCTCAGCATCAAGATGGGAACCTGAAATGTCTGTCTTCACAATCCTGTAAAAGAAATACCAAGATTAAGTTAATATATAGAGCAAATAGTACATTATTGAACTACCACCTCTGGCGTCTATCGTGTCACTGGGAATTTTAATTTTAATATGTTTGAAAACAAAGAAAACTTAAGCCCCATTTCCTCAAATACGCAAGTCATTCATTTTACAGGTCAAAATAATTTTTTTTAAAGTTTTTCTTTGACTTCAATTTCAAATGCCAATAGTGCCTGAACCTTATGATGAGTTCCAAAATGGTTTGGCATATTTATGTGGAAATCTATTCTTTTAAAAAAATAGAGTTGTGGATCACCATTGCTCCGTACAGCAAATGTTAAATATTTATCATCGAGCACAAAATTACTGGCAAACCTAAAAATTCTAAAACTATTTATTTACAAACTCTACAAGTAACACGCAAATATTTTAAAAACTAAATGTAATTCTATCACCTGTGGAATCAAACTATGTATGCTCAGAAAATCTGCTGTACTGTAATGTTCGGGCAATTATTGGCCTTCGCCAAAAAAAGAAACAAAAATAAGAACTGTATTTCCTACACCAGTATACAAAAAACACACATATGTTTTCTCTACACGGGAAATTCCATTGAGTGTTACAAGCGCTGCACCTAACCATCAACTTCTTGTAGATACTGCTAGCTATAACCAATAAAAATGGACAAACTTAGCCCATAATATTTTACATTTCTGGGAATGTTTGTTTTTTCTTTTATGCCATATAATTTATTATTTTTTAAATTTAATTTGTTGCCAGCGTGTGTATTTTGTACATACATAGGGAATACATGCTTCTGTAAAAAAACGTTTGATTGGTCATTCTGCTGATTTGTGCAGATTGCCTTTTACCACAATGAAATGACAATTGGCTTGTAAAAATAACATGTAGACTATAATATTAATATATTCGTTTAGCTTAAGCGGCATAATTTAAATTTAAGGTTAATAAAACATTTCCTCCCAGATCTTAATAATTGAGGAATAAATCAATATGGGTGAACTCATTTAATTCTATCTATCTCATCATAAGAACACTTTGTCACTACGTTGTGTGGCCTTGAGCAAGTCACCTCAGCCCTAGCTCAGTTTGTGGCGCTGTGTTGCGGCAATGCCTGGGTTATTTCAGTCTCCCTTTAGAATAGACTCCAAAGACAAATTTTCCCTAGAGGTGAATAAAGAATCTATATTTTTAAAATTTGTTACGCTATAGTCAAAGACAAAAAACCTTCAGAATTTTCTAATTGTGTATGAACTATCCTAAAAGGCAACCTATCCATAGCATAGAAGGACATGCTCACAATAGTATTAATTTCATTGTCCTCAAATTTAATGGATCTTCCTCTTTTATTAATTGTCATTGCCCATTCATTACATAAAACAAAATTAATCAACATAATAAAGACAAAGCTTTTGATTCAAATGAAGTGATGTTTTTTGTTCAGTTATTTATTATCTCTGAAGTTAAAAGTCTTAAAACTCAACCATGTAAGCTTTTGTACAGTCTGGTTATTTGAAAAAAAACTTCTCTTGATGTCAGTTCTTGCACCAACAATTTGGACAAACTTTGACTTCATTACTGGCTCACCGGACAGGCATTCCTTACATACCTTATGAGCAAATGAAGTCACTTTATATGTGCTCTATTCCCCTTTGTCTTATTACTTTCCTCATAGTCATAGATTTGTGTCTTAACTTTGCAATATGATTTTGTGTCCTTTGTCTATTGTTATGTGCATAGATCTACAATCTTTTCACTCTCTATTCAACTTCCTTTCAACTGGCAATGCAATGACCTTAAAGTGTAATGAACGGCACAAACGTTGCTAACCTCACTTTTTACCCCCCCCCCCCCCCCCCCCCCCAAAAAAAAAATTGCTTGATTTGGACCTATTAAATTTTCTGAGAGCGAGATCTGCTTTTATATAGCGCATGCAATATCCACCCAAAGCACTCTACAAGATGTCCCAAGCCAACAGAAACATTAACATTAACATGTAGGAAGAGATATCATGCCTACATAAATATTGTTTTAAACAGATACAATCAATACACTTACATTTACATGGTCAATGATTGAGCTAGTTTCTCCAATTGTTGATTGTTCAACTAGAGCCGTTGCTGCCTGCAGTCATTGCGTTTGTTCCTATCTTTAAGACATGAATAATGGTCTGTTTTTTTCTCTGCCCCATGTCCAAGCTTTAACGTTGGAACCCAATCAGGATCAGTTTCATCCAGCAGTGATGCTGGCCCTCCTGTAAAGGCAAAAAATTGATTGTTGAAATATATTACGTCATTTCTTGCCTATTACAATCTGGTCCTGGTCCTTGTGTGGCTATGTGGTCTAGTGGTATGACACTCGATTTTGGATCGGAAGGTCAAGGGTTCGAGCCTCGCGCTCGGCGCATAGTTGAGTCCTTGGAAAAGGCTCTTTATTCACATGCTCTCACCGTACTCAGGTGTAAAATGAATACCTGGTCGTTTACAGCGTTTTCTTTGTCCGAAAAATTGTAGCGTCCCCTAAAAGGCGTCATGTCCCGTTCTACATGTTAAATGTTGCTGTTGACCAGGGACCCCTTGTAAAGCGCTTTGAGCACATTTAGTGGATATTGCGCTATAATATAAAGCTCAATTTTTTAATTATTTTTTTTTACAATCCTTAAGCTTTCCGTTAAATTTACATCAAGCTTTGTCAAATTAGAACAAGGGTAGAACAATTATATAGTGCAATTTCCATTAAATGAAAATTTGTTCAAAGCGCTTTGCAATGGGTTTATAGCCAACAGCAAGACTTTACATGCAGGTCGAGACATGACGCTTGTTAGGCGATATTACATTTTTTCCGGAAAGAGACAATGCTGTTTAACAGGCCTGCATCTGCCCCCTGAAAAACTTGCCTGAAAATCCTCGAGCCGAAGCTTTTTCAATAACATGAGCAAAAATCCCCATTTCCCAGAATATTTTCTTAGAATTTTACCAATTCAATAGGCTGTTAAACAAAATGAAAAAGTATTTTAATTAATTTTTTGTTCCGGCAGAGCGAAATTGCCAGAAATGCCGACAAATTTACAGGCCTATGTTAAAAGCCAGTTACCCAATTTATGCCTGAGTATGGTGAGAGAATGTGAATAAAGTTCCTTTCCCAATGACTCAACTGCTCAGAACGGGTCTGGAACCCTAATCCTTCCAAAATGACGGTGATAACTATACCACATAGCTGCAATGAAAGTATCGGGATCCCAAAGGACAATTTTTTTAAATTGAAATTATTTTATTATTATTATTGTCATATTTGGGGAAAATTCCATATGAAGGCCCTAATTTAATGACTATACGAAACATTATAACTAATAATCCTCACCTTGAGTTAAAATTAATTTCTAACTATGAAAATTATGAAAAGTTATTTTAGTGGATTGATAGAGGTCAATTGTTTCTTTCTTTGGATTAAAATTTAAAATAATAATAATAATAATAATATTTATTTTTGTCAGTAAAAAAATAACCATTACTATCATTATAAACTGACACTGGCAATCACTAAGCAGCGTGTTAAACTTCTGTCACAAACTAGCATTTACATGTCCAACAGCGGTGTAGAAAAGCAATTTGTTCGTGTTACTTTACAATACACCACCGACGGAGGAACGGAAAAAAAAAAACTTAAGAAAAACGCAACCTTACTTTTAATATTTCTTCAAATGGAGAACATGTTTTAAAAATGCACAATAAAATAATCTTGACAAAGCATAAGTTATAAACTGGAACATTATAATTCTAAAATGAATGACCAGAACAACAGTGAAAGACTTCCTCATCTCATAAAGCTTGAAAACGAAAGTAGCCCTATCACTATCGGTAATGAGGCATTTGGTTTTGATTTTGATTTAGAGTAAGTTGCACGAGAAATGCATGAAATATTCATGGTCCTATCTGATAACTAAACACAACAAATAAAAGATCATCCATCCGGACCGTGTATGGACCAAAAAAATTAAAATGATTCCTTCTAGACCGCCTACAGACTACAGATTACATCTGAGTCTGAGATGAGTCAGATGATTTCTCCAACTTCGGAGTTTCGCATAGAAAAGTCACATCGGTGAAAAATCTCTCCGTAGATTTTGTTAGACCACCGAGTTTGAAATTTTTGATTTGATTTCTCTTCCATGAAAAAGAAAAAAACACATATTTACTAAATCATAAACTTGCAACGTCAGAAATTAAGGCAAGGACCTTGTTCGGTTGCCGCCAACTCCGTGACATGCTATGGCCCACAATGGCTACATGATGATGTTGGAGCGAAGTAAACTTGCTTTGTTCACAATAATTAAAATTAATTCATATCGTATATATAATATTTAAGATTTTAATTTATCCATCAATTCTTACCTTTAACAAAATGATCATTGCAAACTCGGTGGCTGCAAGTTAGATTTGAGTTTGAGCCATCGCCAAATCCCTTTCTTCTGATCGCTGCCATAACCGCTGTACTGTCTCCGCTAAATTTATTATTTTTGGGTCCTTCGTCTTCCTAATGGATGGGAACCTGAACATTTTGACTCCATCTCGACCCTGTCTTCTAGTGCATCCGATGATTATGCAGTTATTTGGCATTTTTTCACGTTTAAAAAATTGGACAAGAGCTTGTTTCACATCAATGTTTACAAGCCAGCCAAGTTCTTTTGCCATCCGGAACTAAAGTAGGTCATTGCGTGACGTCATCAGCATTCTATCTATTCACTATTTGACCTTGTGATACTTCATGTTTATAATCATGATGTCGATGTTGCCAGATTGAAAAAGAGAAATGGCTAAGCTTTCCATCGATATGCGCCATGACCGGGTGGATAGGCTTTGAATAGCTGTTGTCAAGACCCAAACATTTGACAATATAGACCTTTAGAAAATAAAACGTGGATACCTACCTTATAAAACTGCATCAAAAACACGTTTTTAATTGAAAATATGAAATTTTCTTTATATTTTAGGATTCTAGAATAATTAAACTACCTGAAAAGTGGACTAGCCCAATTTGGCCGAAAAATTTTTGTTTAACCAAAAATGACTACAGGTCCCCCCTTAACACGTAGAATGAAACATGACGCCAGTAATGCGCTAATACAGCTTTATTTCAGAGAAACCACGACCGGGTTTCCGTTTTACACCTGCGTGTAACAACAGTTTTTATAGGGCTCAACTTTGTGTCGCCCAGGGCCGGACTCGAACCAGGGACCTATAACCCGGAAGGCGAGTGTCATACAACAAGACCATAACGCCGCACAAAACCTTGGCCTGTTATTATTGTCATCGATACGACTGAGTATATTATAATATGATGTTGTGGGTAACCCGGATCAACCCAAATTCAATTTTCTCCCATCAACAACTGGCTTCCCACTCGCCATTGGACCGGTAGCCACTTGTTACGGGTTGTATTACAGAGGGGTTCAAGATAACCACATGTCATAAGACAGCAGACAAATGGGGCACGCAACATTTGGAGGACCGCTCTGAGCGACGTAAATTGAAGTCCGTGGTAAAAAAAAAATAAAAATAAATAAAATTCCCGCAAATTGAGCTAGGGTGAAGTGACTTGCTCAGGGCCACATAGCGCAGCGGCGAGTGATCAAACTTGGTACCTTCCGGGTACGAAGCAAAGACCGTACCGCTGAGCCACGCTGCCCCGTAAAGGTAAAGGCTGTTCACCCACATTCTCTTTCTTGATTAAATGATTACCAGGTGGCAACCCTGTGTAAAAAGGTAATGGCACCGCATTGGTAGGTTTTAACCTCGTTCTAATGCCAAGTGTTGCTATTGGCTTGGAGCCCTTTGTAAGACATGTGGGTACATTTAGTGGGGCTAAATAAAAGAATGAAGGGCATTGACTTCGATGGATCCTTGGGCCTGTGTTACATATAAATACGAATATGTGTTTATTCATTTTTTTTTATTTGCTCCACTATTCATAAGCTGTTTATGTGTAAAATGATATCTGCTAATCCACGCACTTAAAGAAGATTTCAATTGGAATTTGAGAAATCTGAGCCTGTGAAAAGATCAAAGAATTTAAACTCCGTGGGAAAAGCATGGATTGGTTAATACGTTCATTTTACAAGAATGTGCTTTCTTTTTATCGATACTATTTTTGGATGGTTAAGCGGTTATGTTGTCTTGTGGTATGATACTCGCTTTCGGATCGGAAGTCCTCGGTTCGAGCCTCGCTCGGCGCATAGTTGGGTCTTTCGATAAAAATTGAAATATAGCCTAACAGGCGTCATGTTACGTACTATTTGTTAAGTGTTTCTATTGGCCAGGGACCCCTTGTAAAAAGCGCGTTGAGAACGCTTCGTGGATAATGCTCCATTAAAAGCTCGAGTTGAAAAAAAAAAGTTTTTTAAAGCGGCTTCGTGCTGTAAAAGACACTCACACACACACACACACACACACACACACACGCACACATACACACACACACACATATATATATATATATATGGTCGCGCCCAAAAGAAAGTTAAGGTTGTTCTTATGTTTTCTGCGTTAAAATAAATGTTATTGTTCTATTTCATTTTAAAGAAGAATTAATTTTCCAACTAACGTTGAAAAATTCATTTGTCTTGCTCTTGTTTTGTTCTCGAGCATCTCTCCCTCAAATTATCATATATATATATATATATATATATATATATATATATATATATATATATATATATATATATATATATATATATATGAAGGCTGATTCTCCAAAAACTCGTTGAGTCGATTTTGAGATTTTCCATCCATGAGATATAATGAAACGCAATCTTTATTTTAAGCATCAAAAGGCTCAAGGATTTCCCATGATTTGTTTGAATTTGAAGTTTAAATATGATAATATAATAGACCGAATGAGAAATTGTATGGGAAATAATCCTCAATATCTCAAAATGGGAAAAACGGAGTTAAGGAGTTATGGAAAATCACTCTTCATATGACTTTCTGACTTAAGGCCTATGTACACGGGGTGTTTGTAGGTCGTTCCCGTCCCAATTGGACACACGTCTTTAGGGAATGCTGTTAGGAAGGACAGATCGTTAAGTGTAGATACTAATTACCCACTCATTGACATCACATAATTTATGTTAGTCCGTCAATAACGGATGTATGCTGGCCTGTGCGCAGTTAGACCAACAAGTTTGAGGCGACGTGTAATAGTTTGTCTGCTTACTCCTACATCTTTTACTGTTGGTGTCACATTTTAAAAGGGCTATTTTCGTGAAAACAAATTATTTCGTCGATCTCTCCATCGTTAGTAATGTTAGAACAGTCAGATCTCGGTAGCTCCTTAGCTATTCAATGGCATCGGCACTTACTGAGCAGTTTACACACAGTTCTTTCAGTGGCATGGAATACATTTGCCACATCTATCACTCTACTGCCAGCTTCAACGTAGAGAATTATTTTGTATCTGTCCTCTATAATTATTCTTGGCATTGTCAGAAAGAACCAAAAAGCCCATGGAGCCGGAGTTTTTCCCGTTTCTACATCGTGAAACGGACAATAGCAATTGCTTACTACCTTATTGATTGGATGCTAGTTTATCGGAAAGTACTTTCCGCCAGATCTAACAGACCCAGCTACCCATTTACTGCTGGGTGGACAAGGGGTTGGGAAAAATCTCGACTGCACTCGGTATCATCTTGGTCCCTTTGAGTCTGAAGTGAGTACTTAACCAACTGAGTTATTGGAACCCCCAAAAAATCTCTTTAGTGCTGTTTACAAATTACACCTTTAATTACTGTTGTTGGATCAATGACAGATACACAAAAATACGCTTGACCAGGGCTGCCAGATTGCCAGAGTTCCTAGCCGCCAATTTCGACTTCAAAAGTGGCCAAATGAAACATCACTACAAACACTTGGACTCCCTTGAAAAACTCGTCGGTTTTTTTTTTTTTAATACACACACAAAAAAAAAAAAAAGAATAAAAATAATAAATTTACAGAAATGAATGATTAAATTAATAATTAATATTATCCTCTTTTAGACAATGTTGCCCATTTTGGCCACGAACGCGTACGTGGCCATCTGGCATCTTTGCTCTTGACCAGAATTCTTTCTACCTACCTAGTCATTGACCTGGCTCAGTAATAGAACTATTTTTGTCTTCAGCAATGCCACACGACACATTTCTTGGGCTGACATAGGATAATATAAAAACGACATTTAACAGTCCCTAGGTGGTAATTGTGGTATAAGGTTTGATGCATGCTCTCGTTACTTTGAGTTTGAGAACCAATTTTCCCCACTAAATTCCCTCTTTTCAAAATTTCGGTCTTTTGTTTTTTTTATTCTTTGTTTTTGTTTGTTGTTGATGTTTTTGTGTTTGTTTCTGGCTTTTTTTTTAACCTGGGATTTTTTTCTTGTACATTTTGTAGTATGAATGTTTAAACTCGGAAAACATGCATTTATGTCGTTGAGTAATGATAATGACTATTACATTTTAAAATGCCAATATCTTTATGATTTCGAAGGGCACTTTATTTCATCTTGATAGTATAAACTTTTCATTTTATTTTTCAATTAAAAAAAAAGATAATTGTGCATAAACTATATAGAGATATTATCTATTATACTACTAAACATCTTTTTTCCAATAATTTTTTATCATTTTAAATATCTCCCTCCGCCGCCAACGCAACATTTAACCTAAAATAGAATCGCTTAAAAAATAATAATAACCAAACAAAACAAAGCAAAAAAAAAAAAAACAAAAAAAAAAAAAAAAAAACAAACAAACAAAAAAAAAACCAACAAAACAAAGTTAAAAGAAAGAAATCTAATCTGAGTCTGATGAATGAATTTGATGACGTCAATTTCTTACTTACATCATATCATTGTCCCTTTTATTTCAATTGCTTGTCTCTAAAGATTTAAGTCGTATATATTATCTTATTAGGAAAATACAAATTAAATAGAAAAAAGTCTTTTCAACAGTTACAACAAAACACCTTTATGAACTAGATAAGTCAGAAAAATAAAATTACTTTAAAATCTATCGATAAAGTAAATTGATATCTAAAAAAAGTCAAAAAGTCTTAATCTAGGAATTTCAAACAAACGTTTCAGGCTTAAGTCATTTTGACATGATGGTCAAGTAAATCTATCAATTAAATGAAAATTTTCTGGTCAAAATGAGAAAGGCGTATTGTCCCTATACATCCATATACTTTATCTAGTTTGGCAAACAAAAATAGAAAGCATTTGGTCCATTGTTACCTTTGTTGTATCTCATAGAAATCGAGCGGGATATTTTCTGGGTGCCAATTCATCATTTCTTTACAAATACTATATAATTCCAATTCGGTCCCGCAGACAAATAAATATGTTCTGCACAGGACAACCTTTTTAGCATTTTGTCCCTCTTTACTTTGCTATATGTTGGGCTTTTTTATTTAGTTATTTATCTATATATATATATATATATATATATATATATATATATATATATATATATATATATATATATATATATATATATATATATATATATATATTTAGGTAATCTTATTTTCACATCTTTGTTTTTTTGTCTTGACTATCAATCATTCAATCTAAATATCAGCTATATGCTAAAAAGGTTGTCTAAAGCAAAAACATAAACTAACTATAGACTATCTAGTCTATACAATTATACAAACAAAAAACCATGAGATAATAGTGATCAATTTTTCTAGAAAAGGAGTGGTAAGGAAATAAAACATTTAAAATGTCATTTTCATTAGCTTCCACAGTACCTAGCTACCGCTTTTTAAGATCACTATTTTTCTACAGATTGCATTGGCGAGGAACAACACGGTAGAAAATAATAAAAAATTCAGTTTCCTTTATCAATCACCAAAGGAAAATTTGTCTTTTGGGTCTACTCCAATGGAAGATTAGAATAACACAGGCATCAGTCGCAGTTCAGCGCCGCAAAATGAGCTAGGGCGAGTTGACTTGCTCAGGGTCACACACACACACACACACACACCGCGGGAAGTCGGTAAGGAGCAAAGACCAGACCGCTGGCCACGCTTTCCCTGATAGTATAAAATAATTGAGGGATCCGATGGCGAGTGCCATACAAGACGACAGAAGAAGAGGGAGGAGGAGGAAGTGGAGGAGGAGGCGCGGAGGAGGAGGAGGAGGAGAAGGAGGAGGAAGTGGAGAGCAATGTACGCTCTATCTTGAGTATTGTTTATTCCTCCCCAACAAAGATCCATGTGAAGCGGTGATTTTTATCCTAGACAAAGATGTGGAGATTAGCTTATCTCTAATAGCATCCACTTCTATTATTGCCTTGAATTTAATTCTATCTTTTTAATCTATTTCACTGAAATGACCAAGAACTTTAACAAGCGTTGTTTAAATCTCGAAAACAAAACAAAATATATTTTTTTTAGAAATCACAACAAAGAGCAATTTTGATATACCCTGTCAATATGTTACTATATCGAAACGAACGAGATCAGGGATTTGAGTTTAACTACTTCCTAACGGACTTTATACTAGGAAATCTTGATTGTTTTTCACACAAAGCTGATGCAATACAAGTACCTACTTGTACATAATTGTTGTGTGGGATAACAAGTTTTACAAAGATTTCTCAAGAGAACTTGTGATGTACAATACTTTTCTGATTAATAAAAAGTTCTGTTCATTGCATCATAAGAACTGTGACGATTTTCCTGTAGTTGGTAAGGAGGGGGTTAAAGTTAAAATGAAAGGAACTAGTAAATAAAATAAAAAATTGTGCGGATATTTTTACTAGTGGTATGACACTCTCCTTCGGATCGGAAGATACTGGGTTCGAGTCCGGCTCTTAACGAGGGCATAATTGAGACTTTGGAAAAAGGGTCTTTACTCAAATTCTCTCACAGTGCTCAGGCGTAAAATGAGTACCTGGCTGTGATCCGACCACCTATGGGATAGAGAGTTGAATGTTGTTTGTGCTATTGACATTCTGTATTCAACATCAGCCCTCTCGTCACCATCGCACTGGATACGACTACCAAGGTATTCAAAGGAGTCATCATCATCGAGTGCCAGGCCTGTTGCAGACATCGGCGATCATGTCCCTCAATCCATATCTGTCCTCAGATCTTCTCAATAGCTCGATTCCTGTTCCTCCTCCCCCAAACCATCCGTTCAGATTGTCAATGTAATCTATCCTCTGTCTCCCTCTTCTTCTCTTTCCAGCAACTTTACCCGTAAGTACACTCTTTTCAATTCCGTTTTTTTCTGTAAATCTGTCCGAGAATTTTTAACTGTCTTTTTCTGATGGTGTTTACCAAAATTGGTCGTACTCCAATTTCTTTTAATACCTCCTCGTTTTTAATGTTATCTTTCCATGAGATTCTAAGAATGCGTCTATAAAATCAAATTTCGGCTGCAGTTATTCTACGTTCACATTCTTTGTTAATCTTCCAACACTCGCTGCCATAAAGAAGCACAGACCACAAGTATGATTTCATTACACGGAGTTTTGTTGCCATCTCAATGTTGTGGTTGTTCATGATTTGCTTTAATTGATTATATGTGTTCTTTGCTGAAGCAATTCTTCTTTTTATTTTATGGGTGGATCTACCATCAGATGTAATAATGTATCCCAAATAA
>NC_088360.1:52053327-52058340 GCF_034508935.2 Berghia stephanieae | reverse complement strand
TAAAAGAGCTAATAAATTTATTACAGGATCCATGTCTGATTTATATTCAGAATACTGCTTAAGAAAAATTAGTAATATTTTAGATAATCCAACTCACCCTTTAAATCTTCAGATCACTAAGTCAACAGAAGTGACCGATTGTTGTCTATACGAACAAAACTTGAAAGACACCTCCGATCCTTTTTACCTTACAGTTGCAGAATTTTTGATAAGGAAAATAATTTATAAATTTTGGTCTACGTCTGCTTTAACTTTGAAACCTTTTATTTAAAATTACTCCATACCCATAATTTTTAAACATCAATTTATAAAATCGCTTACTACAACTTTTCTATTGACCTTTTTATTCTACATTACGTGCCATGTAATTTATACTATGTAATTTTTCTCAGTCAATTTACAATAGTATTATACTGTAACTAATTCTTAGCTTTTTACTGATCTTTTTTTTTTCTTATATGTTGACATCAATATACCTTTTCCAGAAATTTTTATCTTTACACTTTTATATTCTGTATGTCCCTTA
Source organism: Berghia stephanieae (assembly GCF_034508935.2). NCBI lineage: Eukaryota > Metazoa > Mollusca > Gastropoda > Nudibranchia > Aeolidiidae > Berghia > Berghia stephanieae. Next base: position 52,057,814 of record NC_088360.1, on the reverse strand, counting down.
ATTTACACTATGTAATTATTCTTACAGCCTACAATATTATTACACGATATATACCTATTACCAGTTGCAGAATTTTTAATAAGGAAAATAATTTATAAATTTAGGTCTACGTCTGCTTTAACTTTAAAACCTTTTCTTCAAAATTACTCCTTGCCCACAATTTTTAAACATCAATTTATAAAATCGCTTACTGCAACTTTTCTATTGACCTTTTTATTCTACATTACGTGCCATGTAATTTATACTATGTAGTTTTTCTCAGTCAATTTGCAATAGTATTATACTATAACTAATTCTTAGCTTTTTACTGATCTTTTTTTTTTCTTATATGTTGACATCAATATACCTTTTCTAGAAATTTATATCTTTACACTTTTATAATCTGTATGTCCCTTAATTTACACTATGTAATTATTCTTACAGCCTACAATATTATTACACTATATATACCTATTACCAAATTTTACTTTACCACATTATATTTACGTATATTATGTTTATGTATGTATCATTGTCGGCATTTTATACGTCTGTACAAAAATTTCCTTTTGGATGAATAAAGTACATTTTTATTATATTATTATTTATGGAACAGTTCCTCGATGTATTCCGACCAACGTTGTAATATGTTTTTATCCATCAGCACTGTACCATCTTTAGCCTTAATGCAGCCTGTTTGTTTACATTTACTCTTCCTGTTCACTTCTTTGATCGTGTTGTGGAAGGTGTTTGGGTCTTTTGAATAGTCAGCTCTTTACATTTGTTCACATTGCTCATTCAGCCAGGCTTCCTTTGCCTAATTACATCTTTTCTTTATTTCTTTATTTATGTTTTTATACATTGCCTCATTTCCCTTAACACCTCTCCTCCTTTCCATCAGATCCAATATTTTCTGTGTTATCCATTTCTTATGTTATCCATTTCAAAGGAGTAGACATTGTCCAATTGTACACCCTCGATAGTCACACGAGGAAGTTCGCTTTCCTTGTCTTTGCGTTTTTAGTTTTTGGACCATTAGGTCCACGAGGGATCCTTTGCGCGATCTTACAGACTTTCCACCATCGCACCACCGGCCTTGATGAATAGCAAGGCCTCTCTTGTTTGGAAAGTCTGGTTTACAGGAAGGGCATATGTGTTTAATTCCCATGACTGCAATGTCGTCATCTGTTGTTTCCGAGACTACGACTTCCTTGTGGATGTGCAGAGCTTTGGTTTTTGGAATTGAGATTTCCATAGTGCATTCTGATGCGTCTTGGACGTTTTCATATAGGAGGCTAGCGTCGTCGTCATACTTGAGGGAGCTTATTGACACCTGGTAACTTCGGCATTAATGTTATCATGAATTTTGAAGATGTGCATGAGGCCGGTAACGAAAGCAATTGGGGGAAATATATCACCTTGGAGAACACCGCGAGCGATATTGAAGGCTGCAGCGGTTTCTTCATTTCCGCCGGGATTTCTCATTCTCACGCATCCAGATGCTGCCTCGAAGATGGTTTGGATGACGCGACGAAGTTTTACCGATGCTCCAGCCGAGCTGAGTGTGTTGTCTAGAAATGTGTGGCTTACAGTGTCAAATGCTGCCGTATAGTCGATGAAGGTAACGACAGCTGGTTTGGACTCGTTGATGAGCATGTCAATTGCCCACTTCAGGATACATATATTATCTCTGGTTCCTCTTGCTTGTCGGAAACAGGCTTGGCTGTCTGGTAAGCTTGATTGGAGTTATATGCTCAAACGCTTTGCAATTACAGCAGATAACAGTTTGTAGGCGTGACAGAGTAGGCAAATTGCACGGTTGTTTTTGAAGTCATCTCTGTCCTTCTTTTTATAAAGCATAATAAACACACCTTTGACGATATCTCGAGGAACCTTAGTGTCCCAGATAAGCTTGACAATGCGGAACAGTTATGTTGACGCGGTTGGGGAGTACTTGAACGCCTCTATTGGTAAGCCGTCGTGATCTGGTGCTTTCCCGTCGATCAGCCTGTTGATGCAGGTTTGAAGTTCTTGATATGTCAGGTGGTCTTCATGGCACACTGTAGTTTCTCGTTGTGATGATATGTCAATATTTGGCTTTGCAAATGTGTTGCTAAGGAAGGTATTCCATTCAGAGAGGAGTTTTTCCGAGCAGACCATAGGTTCACCATCAAGGTCCATTGATGGCATTTGGGATGTTTGGTTTGGTTTTCCCACAAGCACCTTGACGAGTCGATTGATTTCTCTGGAGTTACCCACCATTTCTGCAGCTGCCAAATAGTCTAGAATTCTGCCGATGTAGGCCCTGTAGTCATTGAGACTGGAATTGGAGATGGCTTTGTTAGTCGCTCTCTGTTCAGCTGATGACATATTATTAAAGTTTGTAGCGCGTTCATCTATTAGTTTTTTGTTCCAGTGCCTACTTCCCTCTTTCTGAGAGTTGATGGCTTCCGGTGTGGCACACATGTTTTGACGGCGTTTGTTTGGACATTTTGGAGGTTTGAAAGTGAGACTGCAGGACTGTTTTTGTTAAACACATGTTGCTGGATGTTATCTTTTATGTGTTGTTCATAGTCCTGGTGTATATGGACGGAGTCTTTTAAGGCCTGAAAGTCATGTGGTTTTGATGATTTTGATTTATCACTTTTGGTTTTTGCCTTTAATGTGCACATTATAGCCCCAGTGCCTTCCTCAGCGTTGTATGTATATGCCGCAGCATACCTTGCAGTCTTTTATTGAAGATGACCTCTGCTCGAAAGACATAGTCGATTTGTGATGGTTTAAACTGGGGGTCCTTAGCAAGGTAAGTTGCGTTGTTTTTGCGTCTCTTTGGGGGTTGGAAATATGTTGATATGGCTGTAAGCTTAGATTGTCGCATAAGTTCAATTACATCTTTGCCTGGTTTATTTGAGTGGTTCTGGACACTCCATTTGCCAGTCAATTTATCAGTGTTCCTACCCAATTTACTGTTAAAGTCTCCTAGAACTATAACACAGTCATGAGGTTTTGCTTTCGTAATCACTGATTTTAGTTACTTGAGGGTGTCAGAGTAGAAGGTTCTTTCCTTTCGATGTTGTGTGGGATGTATAACCCGATAACAAGGTTACATGGGGATGACCTCACACGAATGAATGAATCGAGACACGATCGGAGAGTAGAAAGGAAACACAGGCGTACGGGTCCTGTGGAAGAGCTGGTTCCCCTTTGATGAAGTGTTTGTTACTCTTTAATGTGCCGTTGTCATGGCTTTCCGTGAGGACAAGAATGTCACAGAAATCCTTGAAAATTTCTTTCACAGTGAAGGAGAGACCGCCACAGTTCCAGGTAGAGACGGATAATTAATCCGTGTAGTTGAGACTCCCTGAGCCCCTGACACCAGTGATGTTGATGCCTTCGCAGCCAGAACCACCCATCTGTATTTGAAAGTTGATGTTGTTTTGTGTGTGCATATGTTTTATTAAGGCATTTCCTTTAACAAAAAAATTAAAACAAGCTTAATCCTGAATTTAATCATCGAGCTCACCCCAACTCACTATGTAATATGTGCCCCAACCTAAGACATGAGCATTTATATAGTTCTATATCCACTAATCGTGCTGAAAACGCTTTACAGGGGGACCCTAGGCAACAGCAACACTTAACATGTAGGACAAAACATGACGCCTGTTAGGCAATATAACATTTTTTTTTCGGAAAGAGACAACGCTGTTAACGACCAGATACTCATTTTACATCTAGGTACGATGAGAGAATGTGAGAAAAGAACCTTTCCAAAGGACTCAACTATGCCCTCGCTCAAAGCGGGTCCCGAACCCTGGGCCTTCCGATCCGAAGGAGAGTGCATACCACTAGACCACATAGCGCACAATAGTTTTTAATTGATCAATTCCTGTCATTGTAACTTTAAACTCAAATTCCCTGATATAGTTTATTCCGATAGACTACCATATTGACAGTGTATGTCAGAAAATTGGTCTGCGCTGTGGTTTATTTTCTTTTTTTTTCTTTCTTTTGTTTTCTTCTTTTTTTATGCGTTATATAAAAGTTCAAGTTTTTTTGGGATGTTGTTTTTTTAATTTATTTTATAAACAAAACTCACTTTCCTCAATCAACATTAACAAAAATGTTATAACTTAAGCTGAAAACTGAATTGATGTAATCATCAAACTCATCCCAACGTAATACCGACTTGGGACGTTTGGTCACATTTAAGCAATAGATTTACACAGAAGGGTGTCGCTCTCTTGACAAACATTCCTGGTAGTTCACGGCTCGGATTTAGGCGCCAGAATGTTCTTATTAGATAGGTAGTAGTCATTATCGTCATGGGAAAACCTAATTAGAAATGTACAACATTGGACTCACCCCCATGCAAACCAAACAGCAGAAAATGTATAGGAAAGCCTTCTGATTTGGGTGTTCGAATAAAAATATATATGAGCATTTATATAGTGCATCTCCACGGATTTAACTAGCTCAATGCGCTTCACAATGCCCCCCCCCCCCCC
>NC_088360.1:52032271-52053231 GCF_034508935.2 Berghia stephanieae | reverse complement strand
ATCTCCCAAAATAATAACTATGCATTTGACTGTTTCCCTCCGAGCTAGGACTCCGGCCAGGGCCAGGATAAAACCAAGTAATCTCATTCCAAGACAAAGACAGAAAGCATGTTGGAAAACAGTTATACTGGGATAGAAGACACAGTATGTACCCATCCATCCATACATACACGCATACATACATACTTTAATGTGCTGTATTCAGATTATATAGTACCAGGTCCAACATTATTAACATTTCAGAAAGAACTTTTTAATGCGGGTACTTAAACTTTTACTTAGGTATATCCTTATATCTATGTTATATTTTCAGGTCCTTATGAACACCTGAAATTTGGCTAAACTTTCATAAAGGTGAGAAATGTTTTCAGTTTGCCACCGATGTTACGTTGTAAAAATGTAGGTATAAATTAAGACTTATTGGCCATATTACATATTTTGTCCGAGCTAAAGGGTAGCACGCAATCATTAATGTCTATTTTAGATTACAGAAATCAACCAAACCCCGACTCCATGTGTCCTGTGGCTCAAAAGTTGTTTCTTTTTATATTATCTGCCTACCCGCTCCCTAATCTCCTCTTATGCCTCCTCTACCTCCCCTCCCCCCTCCCCACTATGGGCGGTTAGGAACCCCACCCAGTTAAATAAAATTTAAAAAAGAAAATTTCCTTTGATTGATTCCAAGGGAAGACTGCCCACTATGGGAGGTCAGGAACACCAACCAGTATAAGGGGGTAGAAGCCACAGTATATACCCCCGCCCCCCTCTCCTGTCCACTATGTGAGGTCAGGAACCCCACCCAGTTGAATAAAATATAAAATTAATTCCCTTTATTCATCGCCAGGAGTCTATTCCAAGCGAAGACTGGAATAACCCAGGCATTATCCATAGAGCAGCGCCGCAAAGTGAGCGTGGTGACTTGCTCAAGGCCAACAATGCAGCGGCGGGAGATTGAACCAAGTAATCCCTTTCCAAGACCAAGACGAAAAAAAGACATAAGGGGATAGAATACACAGTATGTACCTCCCTGCCCAGTATGAGAGGTCAGGAACCCCTCCCAGTATTAGGGGAGAGAAGAAACAGTATGTACCCCCTCCCCACGATGGGCGGTCAGGAACCCCACCCAGTTAAATAAAATTTAAAAAAAGAAAATTCCCTTTATTCATCGCCCAGGAGTCTATTCCAAGGGAAGACTGGAATAGCCGCAGAGCAGCGCCGCAACGTGAGCTAAGGATATGTGACTTATTCAAGGCCACACAACGCAGCGGCGGGTGATTGAACTCGCTACCTTTCGGGTAGAAGCAAAGACCGTATCACTGAGCCACGCTGCCCCAAATCTGCAAAATTCTACAACTCAGTAGACGAGTTTTCTCGACTGTAGATATTGTGTGATTCAGCTTGCGTTATATCTAAAACAAAAACAAAAACCTGTGCGGAAAACAGACATAGGGGGATAGAAGACACAGTATGTACCTCCCTGCCCACGATGGGAGGTCAGGGACCCCACAGTATATGGGTGTAAAAGCCACAGTATGTAAACCCCCCCCCCCCCCTCCCATAGTGGTATATGAAAGATACAATTACCTTTACTCATCCCCCAGGGGAAATTTGTCTTTAGGGTCTATTCCAAGGGATGACTGGAATAAACCAGGCGACAGCCGCAGAGCAGCGCCGCAAATTGAGCTAGGGCGGGAACAGATGTAGATTCAAAGAGCACACTATCAGTGTACTTAGTTTGAGATCACCCAAAAGTCTCATACAGACACAAGCACAGGTCCCCACTAAGAGGAACACACTCAAATGTTTACAAATCATACATAATACATAAAACATAATACAGTGCATAACAGAAAGATGATTTACAAGGGAAAAATACAATATCCCAAAACTGTTTCCCTCCCAACCAGAGAAAGGACAAAACCAAGTAATCTCATTCCAAGACCAAGAGAGAAAGCATGTTGGAAAAAAGACATAGGGGGATAGAATACACAGTATGTACACCCCCCCCCCCCATCCCCACTATGGGAGGTCAGGAACCCCACCCAGTTAAATAAAATTTTAAAAAGAAAATTCCCTTTATTCATTCCCCAGGGGTCTATTCCAAGGGAAGACTGTAATAACCCAGGGGTTGGTCGCAGAGCAGCGCCGCAAAGTCAGCTAGGGCTAGCCGACTTGTTCAAGGACACACAACGCAGCGGCAGATGATTGAACCTGGTACCTTTCGGGTAGAAGCAAAGACCGTACCACTGAGCCACGCTGCCCCTAATCTGCAACACTCTACAACTCAGAAGACGAGTTTTCTCGACTGTAGTAATTTTGTGTATCCAGCTTACGTTATATCTAAAACAAAAACAAAACCTGTACGGAAAACAGACATAGGGGGATAGAAGGCATTGTATGTACCTCCCTGTCCTATATGGGATAGGAGTATCCCCACCCAGTATAGGGGGATAGAAACCACAGTTTGTATTCCCCCCCCCCCCCCCCTGCCATTTATGGGAGGTCAGGAGCCCCACCTGGGTAATTCAACTAATTTTTAAAAATTCCCTTTATTCATCCCCCAAGGGAAATTTGTCTTTAGGGTTTATTCCAAGGGAAGCCTGGAATAACCCAGGCGTTAGCCGCAGAGCAGCGCCGCAAAGGGCGCTAGGGCGAGAAAAGATGTAGATTCCAAGAGCACACTATCAGTGTACTTAGTTTGAGATCACCCAAAAGTCTCATACAGACACAAGACATGGTCCCCGCTAAGAGGAACACTCAAATGTTTACAAATCATATATAATATAAAATATAATAACAGTGCATAACAGAGAGATGATTTAAAGGGATAAATACAACCTCCCAAAATTAACTATACATTTGACTGCTTCCAACACAGCCAGATTATCCGGCCAGGGCTAGGACAAAACCAAGTAATCTCATTCCAAAACAAAAACAGAAAGCATGTTGGAAAACAGACATAGGGGATAAAATACACAGTATGTACCTCCCTGCCCACTACGGGAGGTCAGGAACCCCACCCAGTATAAGGAGATAGAATACACAGATACACAGTATGTACCTCCCTGCCCAGTATGAGAGGTCAGGAACCCCCCACCCCCCAGTATAAGGGGATAGAAGAAACATGTATGTACCCTCTCGCCCCCCCCCCCCCCCCCCACTATGGGCGGTCAGGAACCCCACCCAGTTAAATAAAATTAAAAAAAGAAAATTCCCTTCATTCATCGCCCAGGAGTCTATTCCAATTGAAGACTGGAATAGCCGCAGAGCAGCGCCGCAACGTGAGGTAGAGCCAGGTGACATATTCAAGGCCATACAACGCAGCGGCGGGTGATTGAACTCGCTGCCTTTCGGGTAGGAAGGAAAGATCATATCACTGAGCCACGCTGCCCCTAATCTGCAAAAGTCTAAAACTCAGTAGACGAATTTTCTCGATTATAGTTATTTTGTGATCCAGCTTACGATATATCTAAAACAAAAATAAAAACTTGTTCGGAAAACAGATATAGGGGGATAGAAGACACAGTATGTACATCCGGCCCTGCCCGCTACGGTAGGTCAGGAACTCCACACAGTATATGGGGATAAAATCAACAGTATGTACCCCCCCCCCCCCTTTCAGCTGACCACTATGGGAGGTCAAGAACCCCACCCAGTTGAATAAAATAAAAAAGATACAATTCCCTTTATTCATCCCCCAGGGGAAATTTGTCTTTAGGGTCTATTCCAAGGGAAGACTGGAATAACCCAGGCGACAGCCGCAGATCAGCGCCGCAAATTGAGCTAGGGCGGGAACAGATGTAGATTCCAAGAGCACACTATCAGTGTACTTAGTTTGATATCACCCAAAAGTCTCATACAGACACAAGCACAGGTCCACACTAAGAGGAACACACTCAAATGTTTACAAATCATATATAATACATAAAACATAATACAGTGCATAACAGAAAGATGATTTACAAGGGAGAAATACCATCTCCCAAAACTAACTAATATACATTTGATTGTTTCCCTCCCAACCAAGGCGAGGACAAAACCAAGTAATCTCATTCCAAGACCAAGACAGAAAGCATGTTGGAAAAAAGACATAGGGGATAGAATACACAGTATGTAACCCCCCCCCCCCCCCCCCCCAATCCCCACTATGTCAGGAACCCCACCCAGTTAAATAAAATTTAAAAAAGAAAATTCCCTTTATTCATCCCCCAGGAGTCTATTCCAAGGGAAGACTAGAATAACCCAGGCGTCAGTCGCAGAGCGGCGCTTCAAAGTCAGCTAGGGCTTGGTGACTTGTTCAAGGACACACAACGCAGCGGCAGATGATTGAACCTGGTACCTTTCGGGTAGAAGCAAAGACCGTACCACTGAGCCACGCTGCCCCTAATCTGCAAAACTCTACAACTCAGAAGACGAGTTTTCTCGACTGTAGTAATTTTGTGTATCCAGCTTTCGTTATATCTAAAACAAAAACAAAAACCTGTGCGGAAAACAGACATAGGGGGATAAAAGACACAGTATGTACCTCCCTGCCCACTATGGGAGGTCAGGGACCCCACAGTATATGGGGATAAAAGCCACAGTATGTACCCCCCTCCCCCCCCCCCCCACCCGTGACCACTGTGGGAGGTCAAGAACCCCACCCAACTAAATAAAATAAAAAAGATACAATTCCCTTTATTCTTCACCCAGGGGAAATTTGTCTTTAGGGTCTATTCCAAGGGATGACTGGAATAAACCAGTCTACAGCCGCAGAGCAGCGCCGCAAATTGGGCTAGGGCGGGAACAGATGTAGATTGCAATAGCAAACTTAGTTTGAGATCACCCAAAAGTCTCATACAGACATAAGCACAGGTCCCCACTAAAGGAACATACTCAAAACAAATCATATATAATACATAAAACATAATATAAAGCATAACAGAAAGATGATTTACAAGGGAAAAATACAATCTCCCAAAACTAAGTGTACATTTGACTGCTTCCAACACAGCCAGGGTATCCGGCCAGGGCTAGGACAACACCAAGTAATCTCATTCAAAAACAAAGACAGAAAGCACGTTAGAAAAAAAGACATAGGGGGATAGAATACACAGTATGTACCCCCCCCCCCCAAATATGGGAGGTCAGGAACCCCACCCAGTTAAATAAATTTTATTCATCCCCCACGATTGATTCCAAGGGAAGACTGCCCACTATGGGAGGTCAGGAACCCCGCCCAGTATAAGGGGAAAGATATGCCACAGTATGCCCCCCCCCCCCCCCCCTCTCCTGTCCACTATGTGAGGTCAGGAACCCCACCCAGTTAAATAAAATATAAAATAAATTCCCTTTATTCATCCCTCAGGAGTCTATTCCAAGCGAAGACTGAAATAACCCAGGCGTTATCCGTAGAGCAGCGCCGCAAAGTGAGCTAGGGCGTGGTGACTTACTCAAGGCCACACAACGCAGCGGCGGGAGCTTGAACCAAGTAATCCCTTTCCAAGACCAAGAGCATATTGGAAAAAAGACATAAGGGGATAGAATACACAGTATGTACCTCCCTGCCCAGTATGAGAGGTCAGGAACCCCTCCCAGTATAAGGGGATAGAAGAGACAGTATGTAACCACCCCCCCCCCCTCCCTCCATACTATGGGCGGTCAGGAACCCCACCCAGTTAAATAAAATTAAAAAAAAAGAAAATTCCCTTCATTCACCGCCCAGGAGTCTATTCCAAGGGAAGACTAGAATAGCCGCAGAGCAGCGCCGCAACCTGAGCTAGGGCCATGTAACTTATTCAAGGCCACACAACGCAGCGGCGAGTGATTGAACTCGCTACCTTTCGGGTAGTAAGCAAAGATCGTATCACTGAGCCACGCTGCCCCTAATCTGCAAAACTCTAAAACTCAGTAGACGAGTTTTCTCGACGGCAGTTATTTTGTTATCCAGCTTACGTTATATCTAAAAGAAAAATACAAACCTTTGCGGAAAACAGATATAGGGGGATAGAAGACACAATATGTACCTCCCTGCCCACTATGGTAGGTCAGGAACCCCACACAGTATATGGGGATAAAAGCCACAGTATGTACCCCCCCCCCCCTTCCCCTGACCACTATGAGAGGTCAAGAACCCCACCCAGTTAAATAAAATAAAAAAGATACAATTCCCTTTATTCATCCCCCAGGGGAAATTTGTCTTTAGTGTCTATTCCAAGGGAAGACTAGAATAACCCAGGCGACAGCCGTAGAGCAGCGCCGCAAATTGAGCTAGGGCGGGAACAGATGTAGATTCCAATAGCACACTATCAGTGTACTTAGTTTGAGATCACCCAAAAGTCTCTTACAGACACAAGCACAGGTCCCCACTAAGAGGAACACACTCAAATGTATACCAATCATATATAATACATAAAACATAATAAGTGCATAACAGAAAGATGATTTAAAGGGAAAAATACAACCTCCCAAAATTAACTAAACATTTGACTGCTTCCAACACAGCCAGGGTATCCGGCCAGGGCTAGGACAAAACCAAGTAATCTCATTCCAAAACAAAGACAGAAAGCATGTTGGAAAACCGACACAGGGGGATAGAATACACAGTATGTACCTCCCTGCCCACTATGGGAGGTCAGGAACCCCACCCAGCATAAGGGGATAGAATACACAGTATGTACCTCCCTGCCCAGTATAAGAGGTCAGGAACCCCACCCAGTATAAGGGGATAAAAGAAACATGTATGTACCCTCTCGCCCCCCCCCCCCCCTCCCTCCCCACTATGGGCGGTTAAGAACCCCACCCAGTTAAATAAAATTATAAAAAGAAAATTCCATTTATTCATCCCCCAGGATTGATTCCAAGGGAAGACTGCCCACTATGGGAGGTCAGGAACCCCACCAAGTATAAGGGGAAAGAAGCCACAGTATAACCATCCCCCCCCCCTCTCTCCTGTCCACTATGCGAGATCAGGAACCCCACCCAGTTAAATAAAATATAAAATACATTCCCTTTATTCATCGCCAGGAGTCTATTCCAAGCGAAGACTGGAATAACCCAGGCGTTATCCGTAGAGCAGCGCCGCAAAGTGAGCTAGGGCGTGGTGACTTGCTCAAGGCCACACAACGCAGCGGCGGGAGATTGAACCAAGTAATCTCTTTCCAAGACCAAGACGAAAAGCATATTGGAAAAAAGACATAAGGGGATTGAATATACAGTATGTATCTCCCTGCCCAGTATGAGAGGTCAGGAACCCCTCCCAGTATAAGGGGATAGAAGAGACAGTATGTAACCCCCCCCCCCCCCCTCCATACTATGGGCGGTCAGGAACCCCACCCAGTTAAATAAAATTTAAAAAAAAAAAGAAAATTCCCTTTATTCACCGCCCAGGAGTCTATTCCAAGGGAAGACTAGAATAGCCGTAGAGCAGCGCCGCAACGTGAGCTAGGGCCAGGTGACTTATTCAAGGCCACACAACGCAGCGGCGAGTGATTGAACTCGCTACCTTTCGGGTAGGAAGCAAAGACCGTATCACTGAGCCACGCTGCCCCTAATCTGCAAAACTCTAAAACTCAGTAGACGAGTTTTCCTGACTGTAGTTATTTTGTGATCCAGCTTACGTTATATCTAAAACCAAAACAAACACCTGTGCGGACAACAGACATAGGGGGATAGAAGACACAGTATGTACCTCCCTGCCCACTACGGTAGGTCAGGAACCCCACACAGTGCATGGGGATAAAATCCACAGTATGACCCCCCCCCCCTTCCCTGACCACTATGGGAGGTCAGGAACCCCACACAGTACATGGGGATAAAATCCACAGTATGAACCCCCCCCCCCCTTCCCTGACCACTATGGGAGGTCAGGAACCCCACACAGTACATGGGGATAAAATCCACAGTATGAACCCCCCCCCCCCTTCCCTGACCACTATGGGAGGTCAAGAAACCCATCCAGTTAAATAAAATAAAAAAGATACAATTCCCTTTATTCATCCCCCAGGGGAAATTTGTCTTTAGGGTCTATTCCAAGGGAAGACTGGAATAACCCAGGCGACAGCCGTAGAGCAGCGCCGCAAATTGAGCTAGGGCGGGAACAGATGTAGATTCCAAGAGCACACTATCAGTGTACTTAGTTTGAGATCACCCAAAAGTCTCATACAGACACAAGCACAGGTCCCCACTAAGAGGAACACACTCAAATGTTTACAAATCATATATAATACATAAAACATAATAAGTGCATAACAGAAAGATGATTTAAAGGGAAAAATACAATCTCCCAAAACTAACTATACATTTGACTGTTTCCCTCCCAACCGAGGCGAGGACAACACCAAGTAATCTCATTCCAAGACCAAGACAGAAAGAATGTTGGAAAAAAGACATAGGGGGATAGAATACACAGTATGTACCCCCCCCCCCCAATCCCCACTATGGGAGGTCAGGAACCCCACCCAGTTAAATAAAATTTTAAAAAGAAAATTCCCTTTATTCATCCCCCAGGAGTCTATTCCAAAGGAAGACTGGAATAACCCAGGCGTTAGTCGCAGAGCGGCGCCTCAAAGTCAGCTAGGGCTTGGTGACTTGTTCAAGGACACACAACGCAGCGGCAGATGATTGAACCTGGTACCTTTCGGGTAGAAGCAAAGACCGTACCACTGAGCCACGCTGCCCCTAATCTGCAAAACTCTACAACTCAGAAGACGAGTTTTCTTGACTGTAGATATTTTGTGTATCCAGCTTTCGTTATATCTAAAACAAAAACAAAAACCTGGGCGGATTATATTCCTAATATAAATATGAAACACACATGACCTCACAGAAACTTTCTCTCTCTCTCTCTCTCTCTCTCTCTCTCTCTCTCTCTCTCTCTCTCTCTCTCAGACACACACGCATACACATAGCGAGAGAGAGAGAGAGAGAGAGAGAGAGAGAGAGAGAGAGAGAGAGAGAGAGAGAGAGAGAGAGAGAGAGAGAACACATAATTTTGACATTGAAATAAGAGTTAAGATTCGTTATCAATAGTGTTCAGATGTCAAATGAACATTTGAAGAAAGATCTCCAGTCCCAAAAACATCCGATGAAGAGTTGTTCGCTTTCTGACATAGTTCCATTGCTGTATGTAAAATCACCCACATAGAAGATTTGATGATGATCTACAATAGGAGGAAGAAAAGTAATGGATGGTGAGTCTCTCTTGTCATTTGGGTACAATTAAAAAACTTTACATTGATTCATATATGAGAAATCTTTAATGATGTAAAAGAGAACCCGAGGTCAGTCATATATCATGCTATAATCCGATTCAAAACCTGGTAGTTTATATATACTCAATAAATATTGGGCAATATTAGACCACGCATAGAGTTACGACCACATTATTGTACAAGTACAAGCAAAGATTGTACAAACGCGATATGAAAAGAAAATAACACTGTCTATGGTCAGCAGGTGAGAGATAAAAACGAAATATTTTTGTGCGGCTATGCGATATAGTGGTATGACACTTGCCTTCGGATCGGAAAGTCCTCTGTTCTGAGCGGTGCGTTGTTGAGTCCTTAGAAAATGCTCTTTACTCACATTCTCTCACCGTACTGAAACGTAAAACGAGTATGGTCATTAACAACGTCGTCTCTTTGCGCAGAAATTGCAGTATCGCTAAACAGGCGCCATGTCTCGTCGATATTTAGTGTCGTTGTTGCTTGCTTGTAAAGCGATTTGAGCACGTTTAGTGGATATTGCTCTATATTACAGCTTGACAGTGACACAAGACCATTACAAGGAGATACGCCAGAATTAAAATGGCTTCATTTTGTTCTGTTTTCTTATTGGTCTTACAGAGGTTAAGTCATTTTAAGGTCATTTCAACGCTTATAATAGGAGGACGTGGATAGTAAAAATAATTAATTGATTTACCATTAAAAGCACCCAAGAAAATGTAAGAGGGGACTGATTCAAATAGGTGGAATAGAAGTAGTGTCCAAGGACAAAATTTAAAACATCCTTTTATTCATCCTCAGGGAAAATCATTCTTTACAAGCTCAATGGAAATTATTCTTTACAGGCTGTGTGGAGAAAATATCAAGAAATTAAACTGAACTTGATAACAGGACCTACATCACCCTCTGTCATCGTGACGTTGATGCTGAGAGAGAGAGAGAGAGAGAGAGAGAGAGAGAGAGAGAGAGAGAGAGAGAGAGAGAGAGAGAGCGAGAGAGAGAGAGAGAGAGAGAGAGAGAGAGAGAGAGAGAGAGAGAGAGCGAGAGAGAGATAAGGGGGGGGGGGGGGGAATACAACTTTATCCTTATTTGATTGTTCATTTATTTGAGCTTGCAACATTTAGTTTTGTTTTTAAGGGTTTTACGGCGCTTGCAACACATTTAGGTCATATCAGCGCCAGTAAAAAGGAAGAAAATGGGAAAGTAAAACGTTATAGAATTACAATTAAAGTACGAAAAAAAGGAAGACAAAGGCCAATTGGTACAAGAACAGATATACAGTCCGAGAGCATACTATCAGTGTACTTAGTTTGAGATCACCTAAATGTCTCATCCTGATACACGCACATGTCACAACTGAGAGAAACACACGCAAATGTTTACAAATCATAATAGGTTTTTTTTCCTGAATCGTCGTTACTGTGGGTGATAACACCACTTGAAGATGCTGATGATGACAAACGGATCTTTAAAAAAAAATAAAACATCGTCATCATTAACTATAACGTAATTGTTGGTACTAGAGCTGAAATTCGGAATATCGTTGGTGCTTAATGATAACCAACAGTGATGTAGAAAGGTGAAAAGCGAAAAAAAATGAGTTAAATAATTTCAAATTTAAAACGATGCCCTGCAATAAAGACGACGAATCAATGGCACAAGAAATAGGTGTAGTCTCAGTGATCTGGGTATGACTTCCCACGCCTGCTGTTGCTCAAATATTTTCTCAGCTCACATTTGATTTGGTAAGGGATGAGAAATTTATTGACAACTATTGTTTCAGACTGAGAAGCGATGTCCTGATCGACTGCGCATCCATATAGATAGAATGAAGTTGACGTCACTCCGGTCTTTGTTATTGCTTTTTGCCAATCGCGTTTATGAGTAATCCTCACTTAACTGTATTAACCAGACTGTAAACGTTCACGGTTACACATAGTTTTGTGTGTTGGTCCGTTTTATTTACGGATGTTGCGAGTTTCTTTGCCAAGCGCACAATATCTTTGGATGACTTTCCAGTGTAAGTGTAAGGCGGACCCTCCATAGACCCACCACACAGAACGTCGGTAATTAACATGCCAAGGGCTTTGAATGCTCCCTCCATAGGACACACAACGTCAACGGCAATCATCTTTGTTATTGATTTTAGTCAGACATTTTAATGAGTAGTTCTAACTAAATCCCTCCATAGGATACTCGACATCATTGGCACGGCATCTTACTTATTGTTTTTAGCCAGCCAATTTTTATGAGTAGTTCTCACTAAATACGCGGCATTGACGCACATCATCGACGGTACGGTATCGATAGACGCGCCAAAGTAAACAATACAGTCTTCATCATGGATTCCTCTGATGGAGAAATTGATAAATTTAATCACACTTAAGAATAGAAAAAGGAAGAGAAAACGTATCATCATCATCATCATCATCATCATCATCATCAGACAAGCGTCCTAACCGAATGATAATAAGCAATTGCTATTGTCACTCTCGGCTCGATAGCTCGGTAGAGTATTCGCTTCACACGCAAAGGGACCGGGTGCAGTTGCGATTTTTCTGGACCCCTGTCCACCCAGCAGTGATTGGACAGCTGGATCTGTTAGATCTGGCAGAAAGTACTTTGCGATAGACTCCTATTATAGCAAGCAATTACTATTGTCAATTTCACGCAATAGAGACCGGGATAAATTCCGGCTCAATTGACCTATTGGCTCTCAACAACTACTTTTTCCGACTTTATTGCCCTTTTCATGCTATAGAAACCGAGATAAACCAACGCCTTCTACAGCAACATTAGCTCTACTACTACTACTACTACTACTACTACTACTACTACTACTACCACTACTACTACTACTACTACTACTACTACTACTACTACTACTACTACTACTACTATCATCATCATCATCATCATCATCATCATCATCATCATCATCATCATCGTCGTCGTCTTCATCTCCATCATTATCCTTGTTATTGTTATCATTATTACTATGTCTTATTATTATCATCATTATCATCATCATCATCATCATCATTATTTTCATGATCGCTATTTATATTAATCCTTTCTTTTAAAATATAGCCTTATGGAGAACATTGTGCAATTTGAGTCAATAAAAAAAAATTATACGGCGCACAACTCGACTGAAAGATTTGAAAATTAGAAATGTATTTTTTTTTACAGATAGATATACAGATAACTTGATTTCTTTTTATAATTTAAAGTCAGTTTGAAAGTTCCTTGAGTCAAACAGATATCATAAAAATTTTACCGACGACACTATCACCCTCAAAAACAACCAATCTCGAAACTGTAAAACGTTGTCAGTTTGGCGTTTTTACACAAATCGTTGCATTCGAAATAATGTATTCACTTAATTACTTTAAGGATTTCAGATCTACACTAAGTTTTCAACAGTTTTCATCATAGATTTATGACATCAAGTATTATTATTGCCCCTTTGATGCTTTCAATGTGATGGTTTCGGGTGGATAATACCCAGGTTTAACTTATGGCCACACCCTCAACTCTTTTTCCAGTATAAACAACAAGCACAGGAATTCCTGAGCGAGAGGGTTTTTTTTTTTTTTTTGCTAGGAACTGTTAGATTGGCTTTTTTCAGCAAATCGTGGCATTCATAGTGATATTATTCGCTTGATCACATTAAGGTATTCGGATTTACAGAAATTTTAAACAAGTTTCACCGATTAACAACATCAACTAATATTACTGCTGATATTACTGTCGTTTTTATGCCATCGATGTGATAACTATTGCCCTGGGAAATATTTAGTTAAACGTTATCGGCAAACTGTCAATTGTATCTGTCTAGCGTCTAGCCCGAACAAACCAAAAGTAGACAGATTCGGGGACTTGATATTTTTCGCGTCTGCTTCAGATTTTCATTTGACCTCACATAAGTTAAGTAAAGGGGAGACATTCCGAAAGCTCCTATGTCCCCAATATTCTTTCAATTTGTATTTTCACCGTTGATCTTTTTTCAGGCGTTTATTTATTCAATTTGCTAGAAGCATTTTAAAAACTCTAGAACAAACCTTAATAGATCTGTGAAAGTTTAAAATTTCCTAATTTGACCATTGTTTTGTTTTTTTTATTTGACCATTGTTTTGATTCTCGGCCGCCATTTTAATTTGTGAAGTATTGAAAGGTAGTGCAAAGCAGTCCGAGGGTTTATTTTTCTATTAGGGTTAGTCATAAGTCTTAGTAAAGGTGCTAGGGTGTTTATTTTCCTATTAGAGTTAGTTAAAGGTATTAAGTTTTACATTTTCTTGGGGTTAGTTGAGATAATATTATTTAAGTTGTTTCCCTTTGGAGGAGCTTTCGGAAGGCCTCCCAAGTAAAACGTGGTAAAGACTTGGGACTTATTGATATTGATATCTACTGACTGATAAACTAAAATCTTCCCGAATAAAGCATGGTAGCGACGACAAGCACATGGATTAAAATATGCATCAAATTGTAATCAAGCTAATCAAGAAAATGATTCAGGCAATATCGAATGAAAATACTTATTTCCCCGCGAAATTGCGGGGTTTTTACTAGTATTAAAAATAAGCGGCATCATCTCATGGCTTGTATTTTGACGAAATAAATTCATGTCCTCTTTTTCACCTACACTAAAATGGCGGTCTAAACCAGGGTACTCTTCTCTTTCGTGTTCTATTTTGTACGATGTTAATTGCAGATTTACTTGGATTTGTGATATGATGCCTTCCAGCAAAGGTGGAAATCCACAAACTGGCATAATGACACGGAAATTCACTACAATATCACTCAAAAAACAACAACAACAAAAACAAACAAATCAAAACAAAAAAACAAAGCAACAAAAAAAACAAAAAAAAAAAAACCAATCGTGAGCTTTAAAATACCTCGACCTCCTTGTTAAACAACACACCGCAGAGAGACCGAAACACATTTGGACGAAAATACCAATAGCAAAACAATCTTTAACAGTAATTACCTTGATCCACCGCCATACAGGAAAGATCAGCCAGGGAGGTGTACTTATAGAGAGTATGCCGATGACGTCACACATATATCATCCACGGTTGCTTCCCTTGAAGTAAGACCACTGTAACTTCCGATCGCGTTGTTTACATTGGGAACTTCAACTGATTGTGGCAGAGTCAACACGAAACTGTCAAAATGCGAGGATTTGTGCTGTCTAAATAGAAATAAGTACCGTTAATAAAATACCAAAGTATAAAATTACCCAACATTAAATCAGTCGATGGATAGTAGGTTACTAAATTACATACACAAGATGCGTCGACATTCATGTGAATGACGTGGCCGAGCGATTAAGGTCGTCCGTCTTAGAAGCAATGTCTAGATCTCTCTGTGTGTTCGAATCCTGGCTCCGCAACTTTTGTCTTTCTATTTCAACCGAGCGTTGCAAAGGATAAATTCCCCCCCCCCCCCCTTCTTTCTTTTTTTTCTTTTCTTTTTTTTCCTCTCTTTTGGATCCTCTCTACAGAATATTGTAAACTGTAATTTTCATACAAACTGCGATCTCAAAAACTGCATACTAAAAGAATAAATAAATAAAAATAAACAAACAAACTAACAATAAACAACCCCCCCCCCCCCCCCCCCCCCAAAAAAAAATCAGAGGGCAGATAGAAAAAAAAATAGAATATAAAATATCTTGCTCAGAAAGAATATTATCGAGGCAAAAAGCAGAAAACAGGAAAAAAACCCAACTCGTTGAATAACTACAATATAATCAGAGACATAAATAAATAAATAAATAAATAAATAAATGAATAAATGATTAAATAAATAAATAAATAAATAAATAAATAAGCTCAAACGCCGAACAAATCATCAGAGAAAAAAAATTATTTTAAAATTAATTTTTTTTTTAAACAAGAAAAAAAAAATAACTGAAAATAAAAACAAACTTAAGAAATAAAATCATGCTCAAAAATGGTATATGGCCAAACTAAAAGGAGAAAAGAATAGATTACCTCGCTCAACGAAAAACAAAACAACAAAAACAAAACAAAACAAAACCAAAACAAGAACAATCAGAAAGAGAGGTTGTTATTTTTTGTTGTTGTTTTTTTGTTTGTTTTTGATGATGATAATATAAAAATAATGATTATGATGATGATGAAGACGACGACGACGACGATGATGATGATGATGATGATGATGATGATGATGATGATGATGATGATGATGATGATGATCATGACAATAATAACAATAAAATAATAATATAATAATAATAATAATAATAATAATAATAAATAATAATAATAATAATAATAAATAAATAAATAAATAGATAAATAAATAAGTAGATAGATAGATAGATAGATAGATAGATAGATAGATAGATAGATAGATAGATAGATAGATAGATAGATAGATAGATAGATAGATGGATAGATAAAATATGATGGTACGTGATTGGAGGATACGTCTTGACATTCTTTGTCCAGTTCTCCAAATTTATGTGATATGGATCAATCCCATTCACACATTCACTCTTTTCTTTGTAGCGCTTTTTCGATACAGTATCCATTGTGTTGAAAGCATTGATCGCCATTTGGAAGAAATGTGTACCGTAATCAAGGGACCGAACCGTGTAGAATGTTAAAAAATTAACTCCCTTAGTCCTTACCGTGTTCTCCCTATAGCTGTGAAACGAAGACACCCTGTCTGCTGCAAAAGAAGCAGATACAATTTTCGAAATTGTATGGTCGAAAGTTGAACTAAAACAAGGTCATTGTTTACATTCCACCAAGTGCGAAAAGCGACGCTGCAAAAGAAATAATTGATGACCACACCTCATCACTTCTACTCCGTATCCGGAAAGTTATTGTTTTAGGCGATTTTAATCACTGTCAATAATCAACACCTGGCTTTAAACAATACGTAAAATGTGAAACACGAAAAGACAAAACATTGGACTTGTGCTATTGTAACATTAATAACGCTTTTAAATCAGTTCAGAAACAAGCAATTGAAATATCTGACCACACCACAGTTGAATTATAACCAACGTACGTGACACGTTTGAAACAACAAAAACCTACCGTAAAATTCAATAAGATCTGGTCAACAGAAGCCATTGAGAAACGGTGGTGTTTTGATTGTGCAGCATGGGAAGAACTAATCACAAACAGAGAAGACATGAATGAATGAACAAAGACTATAAATGGATATATCAATTTCTGCATCGAACTGTGTATAGAAATGCAAGAAATAAAAATATACCCAAACAAGAAGCCCTGAGTGACAAAGAAGCTAAAAGCAGTAATCAATGAAAAGAAACGTGCCTTTAAATGTGGTGACCAAAATAAAGTGCGGGACCAAAATAAAGTGCGAGAAACAAACAAATGACTACGGACATAAATAAAAGAAGAAAAGATGGCTTACAATAATAAAATGGAATAAAAACTAAAAGCAGGTAATCCAATGACAGATTGGTCAATGATTAGAGAGATTGGAGGAATGGATATCAAATCGAAAAACAAAAACAATACACAAGGTGCAATTAACAAAGAAGAACTGAACAATTTCTACCGTCGTTTTGACATCGATAATAATACCGATTTTAACTTCGATATCGGAAGACAGTCGTTTAACTGTAACCAACACCATCATGAGCGACCTGTCATTCTTGAAGAGGAGGTGAAAAGTGTTTTCAATAACATCAACTCAAGAAAGGCTCGAGGTCCAGATAGAATTTGCTGTTGTGTATTAAAAGATTTTAGTCATGTTGTGCCATGTCTATTTATATCCGTATCACGACAACATTTGGAATGACAGAATCGTCTTGGTATCACGGTAACAATAGCCAGCGGCTACGACCAAGACGTGGTGGTGTGCGGAAACGAAGAAAAATATATAGATAGTTCGAAGATGACGTCACTCAGGCCTTTGTTATTGTTTTTGCCATACGCGTTTGTGAGTTGTTCTCACTAAACTGTATTAACCAGACTATAAAAGTTCATGGTTACACAGACTTTGTGTGTTGGTCCGTTATACTTCCGGATGGCAATGTTGTGAACTCCTTGGCCAAGCGCATTCTATCTACAGATAGTTCAAAGATGACGTCACTCAGATCTTTGTTATTGTTTTTTGCCATCCGCGTTTATGAGTAATGCTCACTGAACTGTATTAACCAGACTATAAACGTTCATGGATACACACCGTTTTATGTGTTGGTCCGTTATACTTCCGGATGGCAATGTTATGAGCTTCTTAGCCTAGCGCATACTATCTATATTCAAATAAGTTACAGACCACCACCCTTTCATTGTAATCGAGCACTCAAAGTACATAACACACAACGGTGCCCAATATCTCTGATCAAAATAACAGTCAACGACACTCACAACAACATGCCAATAGAAAACGCCACATCCACATATCAACAAAACACAATGACAACAGCTAATCATTTTGATGGTATGCAGGACTTAAGTAAACAAAATGAGAACGTGACATCTGAAAATAAGACAATCACAGCAAAGAGGGGAAGAAGGGTCAATATGAGGCCAAATGAAATAAGAAGAATCAATAACCGAATCAACTCAAATAATTACGCGTTTAATATAGCAAACAGACAAACATACATTTCAAACATTTCAGTGATCGAAATGGTGAACTGAGAAACATGTTTAGAACTATGACCATAAACTTTCAAAGTATAGGTCCAAAACTACCCGAATTTTGGAAATTGCTATCAGACATAAAACCAGACATAATCATAGGTACTGAAATATGGCTACATTCTGAAATAAAGGACAATGAAATATTTCCAACAGAAACAGATTTCAACGTGTTCAGGAAAGATAGAGAAGATAGGTACGGCGGGGTGCTGGTTGCAACAACAACAAACCTCTCAGTATTAAAGCTTGCCATTGAAACAAAATCAGAATCGGTGTTGGTAAATATCAAAACAGAACAAGCCTGCTCACTGTGGGCGCTATGTACCAGACACCTTCAAATTCAACTATGGAACAAATAACTGAGATGAAATGAACTTTGGTTAAGCGGAGACTTGATTCTACCTGATATAAATTGGGAACATATAACCAATTACCAATACCCTTCATCTATAAACCAAACATTTATTAACAAAGTGCATGATTTTGGCCTTTGTTAAATAAACAAAATCCAACAAAGGGTACAAATATCCTCGACTTATTTATCACAAATCGACCAAATTTAATTGTCAAGTGTAGAATGAGTGACCATGACATCCTCATCACGGAAAGCACTATCAAAGCAAACAAAATCACAAAATAATCGCACCATATTACTATTTGAATAAGGGCAAATATCGCCGAAATGCGGACAGAAACATGTCTATTTAGTGAAAACATAATTAGTAAACATCTAGAAAGCACTGAGGACATTTGGATTAGCACCAACGACCACCTAAACAAAATGATGTCCAAACTTGTACCAACGAAGGAAAGCTCAAGGAAATTTCACTAATCATGGATAAACACTACCGTCAAACGATTATCCAGGCGGAAACAAAAGGCATGGAACAGAGAGAGAGAAAGTCCAACAGTAAGAAAGACTGGTACAATTACGCCCGACTGAAAAAAGAAACGCAAAGAGAGAGTAGAAGAGTTTATAATAATTATGTTAAGGAACTTGTGAGTGAAGACTCAAACAAAAAGTTCTGGAAATGTATAAAAAGTAGGAGGTGCGATTCGGTTGGTAAAGCGCCCCTTGAGCATGATCATGTATTACGCAAAAGAAAAAAACAGACATTCTTAATAACCAATTCTGCTCTGTTTTGCTTCAAAAACTCATACCAAAATTTCCACTCAACTACAAGGAGAAGAAAACGATCACAACACTATGGCCGAAATCAGTGTGGCATCTGAAAAATATAAGCAATAAATCATCTTAAATATCGTACAATTTGTGGGGTGTAATGATTGCAAATCTTACCAGTAGACGAGAGGTCTGAAGTTTGATCCAGAGTCGAGGTCGATTGATTTTTTTGTGATGATGTATTCTTATATTTTTTTCTGTTTGCTTTGTCAGGCATTTCATAATATCTATTCATATTTCTATCAGGTTTTATTTTGTTTTTTTTAGGAGTTTAAGGCGCTTGCGATACATTTAGGTCATTTCAACACCAGTTAAAAGACAGTCAATAAGTAAAAAAACGGGATTTATTTATGGCACACGTGAATATGTAAGACAAATGGGACTGATTAAACTAAGCAACAGATGTAGATGCCAAAAGCACACTATCAGTGTACTTAGTTCGAGATCTTCGAAAAGTCTCATCCAGAGACAAGCTGTTTTGTTTAACTCTAATGTTTTAAATAATATAAGGAAAGAGATGTACTCTGCAACTACCCAAAAGCCGTGTTTTAAAAGTTTCAATGGAATCCACTGTGCATATCTGAACCAGCAATAGAGGAAGTGGGACAAATTATGATGAACGGTCCAGCAAAATTTTGTGCTTTGGGCCCATTTCCTATTAACATTATTTTAAGAACTCATAGATGTTTTATTACCAACATTAACCAGCAATATCAATGATTGTCTCAGTTCAATCATATATCCTGATGCTCTAAACAAAAGCCATTGTAAAACCTCTTTTAATGAAAAGTGGACTACACATAAATGATTTCAAAAATGACAGACATGTGTCAAAACTTTCTTGTCAAAAGTCATGGAACATAATATCGTCTTGAAAAGACTTTTAAAACACATGAATATTAATAATCTTACCAAACCTCTCTAGTCTGCTTTTAGGCCTTCCATATAATAGTACTGAAACTGCTCTTATGACAAAAATAATGTATGTCTTAGCTTTTTTGGATCTATCTGCAGCTTTTGGCACCATAGATCATGGTATACTCTTGAATAGGTTAAACATGATTTTTGGCATTGAAGGAAAGATATCAAGGACCAGTCCTTGGACCTATGCACTTTCCAATGTACATTCAAAATATATCTTGCATCTTTATGCAGATAACACCCAAGTGTACAAATTCGACACACCAAACAATAACCATCTTTTTATTAAAGTATGGAAGACTGTATCAGAGATGTAAAGTCTTGGATGGAATCAAAGAATAAACTGAAATTAAATGATGAAAAGACGGAATTAATGTTATGCGGAAATACATTTTAAAAAATGAGGTTTAACCAACAGTCAGTCTGAATATCATTGGATGTCCGATACAGTCCTCTTTATGTGTTTAAAACCTTGGTGTCTTTTTTTATAACAATGTATCCATGCAGACACAAATGGATAGTCTTTGTAAAATTTTGAATATTTCTCAAAAGAAAATTGCCACTATCAGAGATTATTTGACTGATGAGGTAGCCAGTCAGATTGTTGCCACTTTTATTTTTTTAATCACGTATTGCTCACTGCATTTCCATTCTTTTAAGTGTAAGTCAAGATAAAATCTCTCGTCTTCATGAAATTCAAAATAGTGTCACAAAATTAATTATAAGAACGCTCATGTGCCCCACTCCCTCCTGTCACATAACGATGATTCACACTTATTTTATTGAAGTTTTATTTTAGTAAGAACGGAGTTCATCTCACTCCAGTGATATTTCGGTAGGCTAATAAACACTCTACCTTCAAATACTAGATTATCTTTCCTTTAATAGCCTTCTCCTTGATTTAATTTCAAATTAGTGAATACTTTTCTTTCTACCTTCTGTCACGAAGCCACTTATTATAAAAGCTGATTGATTTAACCTTTCTAACTCTCA
>NC_088360.1:52017271-52019771 GCF_034508935.2 Berghia stephanieae | reverse complement strand
TGAATGATGATGATGATGATGAGATGATGTGATGAGATGATGATGTGTGGTGATGGCATACATTTTTGTAACAATGGAATGAAAACTATTGTAACGATTAGGACAACAATGATAATCACTTGACGATGACGATGACGATGATATGATGATGATGATGATGATGGATGATGATAGATGATGATGATGATGATGATGATGATGATGAGATGATGATATGATGATGTGATCATGCATCATTGATGTAATGATAATGTATGATTGTTATGATGATGACTGAAAGTAAACATTATAACAACATTTTCTACATTTTTCATCCCAGTCGTACATATTCTCCTCATTCATGTGTGTAATCAAT
This sequence comes from Berghia stephanieae, assembly GCF_034508935.2. Taxonomy (NCBI): domain Eukaryota; kingdom Metazoa; phylum Mollusca; class Gastropoda; order Nudibranchia; family Aeolidiidae; genus Berghia; species Berghia stephanieae. Next base: position 52,019,416 of record NC_088360.1, on the reverse strand, counting down.
TTAAGACACATATGAAAGACTTTTCAATATGTTTATATTTCAACATTTTAATTAGAGAAAAGTCATTCATTTGTCTTAATTGGTTGACATAGCATGTTGTAACCAGAATCTAGTAATGACTCGAGAAAAATATTCTATAATGATGAAGATGATTACGACAACAACGTAAATAAAGAACCAAAATTATGATAAAATGCTGATAATGAAAATAAATGTACCGACGACGACTACGACGACGATGATGATGTTATGATGATGATGATGATGATGAGATGATGATGAGCATACATTGATGTGATAATGATAATGAAATAATGTAATGATGAGACATATAAAGTCAACATATAAAACATTTGAGACATATTCATCCCAGTCGTACCATATTCTCCTCATTTCATGTATGTAATCAATTTAAGACACATATGAAAGACTTTATTATGTTTATATTTCAACATTTAATTCGAGAAAAGTCATTCATTTGTCTTAATTGGTTGAATAGCACGTTGTGACCAGAATCTAGTGATGACTCGAGAAAAACATTCTATAATGATGAAGATGATTACGACAACAACGGATATAAAGAATCAAAATTATGATAACAATGATGATAATGAAAATAAATGTAACGACGACGACGACGACCACGATGATGATGATGATTATGACTATGATGATGATGATGATGATGATGGCATACATTGATGTGATAATGATAATGAAATAATTGTATTGATGATGACATATAAAGTCAACATTATAACAAGATTTGAGACATTTTTCATCCCAGTCGTACCATATTCTCCTCATTTCATGTATGTAATCAATTTAAGGCACATATGAAAGACTTTTCATTATGTCTATATTTAAACATTTAATGAGAGAAAAGTCATTCATTTGTCTTAATTGGTTGACATAGCATGTTGTGACCAGAATCGAGAAATGACTCGAGAAAAACATTCTATAATGAAGGAGATGATTATGACAACAACGGATATAAAGAATCAAAATTATGATAACAATGATAATATAAAATAATGTAACGACGATGACGACGACGACGACGATGATGATGATGATGATGATGATGATGATGATGATAATGATGATGATGGCATAATTGAGTGTGATAATGATGATATGTAATGAATTGTTATGATGATGACATGTAAAGTAAACATTATAACAACATTTATCAACATTTTTCATCCCAGTCGTACCATATTCTCCTCATTTCATGTGTGTAATCAATTTAAGACACATATGAAAGACTTTTCATTATGTTTATATTTAAACCTTTTAATGAGAGAAAAGTCATTCATTTGTCTTAATTGGTTGACATAGCATGTTGTGACCAGAATCTAGTATTGACTCGAGAAAAACATTCTATAACGATGAAAATGATTAGGACAACAACGGATATAAAGATAAAAATTATGATAATATGATGGTAATGAAAATAAATGTAACGACGACGACGACGACGACGATTGATGATGATGATGATGATGATGAATGATGGATAATGATAATGAAATGAAATAATGATGATGACATGATAAAGTAACTTATAACAAGATTTAGACATTTTCATCCCAGTCGTACCATATTCTCCTCATTTCATGTATGTAATCAATTTAAGCACATATGAAAGCTTTTCATTATGTCTATATTTCAACATTTAATTGAGAAAAGTCATTCATTTGTCTTGATTGGTGACATAACATGTTGTGACCAGAATCTAGTAATGACTCGAGAAAAACATTCTATAATGATGAAGATGATTACGACAACAACGATATAAAGAATCAAATTATGATAACAAATGATAATAAAAATAATGTAACGACGATGACGACGACGTACGACGATATGATGATGATATGATGAATGATGATGATGATGATGATGATGATGATGGCATACATTGATGTGATAATGATAATGTAATGATTGTTATGATGATGACATGTAAGAGTAAACATTATAACAACATTTAACATTTTTCATCCCAGTCGTACCATATTCTCCTCATTTCATGTGTGTAATCAATTTAAGACACATATGAAAGACTTTCATTATGTTATATTAAACCTTTTAATTAGAGAAAAGTCATTCATTTGTCTTAATCGGTTGACATAGCATGTT
>NC_088360.1:51944771-52009771 GCF_034508935.2 Berghia stephanieae | reverse complement strand
CACTAAACTGTATTAACCAGACTATAAAAGTTCATGGTTACACAGAGTTTGTGCGTTGGTCCGTTATACTTCCGGATGGCAATGTTGTGAACTCCTTGGCCAAGCGCATTCTATCGATACGTATGCTAATAAGTGCACGTCGATTCAATGCCAACTAAGATTGAGGCGGAAAGCTGCAGAAACCATTTAGCACTTCCATAATTTTTCCTTTGTTTCTTCAAGGAAATATAATTGTGGCCAAACCATTGCTATTAAAGTTTGAAGTTTTGATTTTTGTGTCAGCAATTTAATTGGAAATTCAACCCGACTTTTTTTTATCAATCTTCAAGAAAATTCTTAGGCCGCCCCTTGGGGCGCCCAACATGAGCCACAAGTCTTCGCCACTCTGTCCTGTCCTCCATAAGCTTACGCAGCTCCCGGGTGTTCATTCCTGTGTCATCTAGCAGACAGTCAAAGTAAGTTTTATTCTGCCTGCTGCTGCTTCTGGTTCTCTCAGGTGGTTCCCATAGCACGAGACTGCTTGGAACAGGTAATATAGATAGTATGAAGTTGACGTCACTAAGGTCTTTGTTATTGCTTCTTGTCATCCGCGTATATGAGTAGATAATTCTCAAACTATTATCCAGACTATAAATGTTCAAGGTTACAAATAGTTTTGGGTGTTGGTCGCAAATTTATCCGGACGGCAGTGTTGTGAGCTTCGTAGCTAAGCGCATACTATCTATAGATAGAACTAAATCCAGAAAGAGAGAGAGAGAGAGAGAGAGAGAGAGAGAGAGAGAGAGAGAGAGAGAGAGAGAGGGGGGGGGGCGGTGGGGATGGTGATATACATGAATGTAATTAAAGAGAACATCTCCGTGTAAATGTTATGCGTTTAGGTGAAATACTCACATCTACCGCCAAATGAATCCAACCAACACGCATAACTATAAATCACTTGAAAGGTTTATATCTGATTTATAGATAGTATGCGCTTGGCTAAGAAGCTCACAACACTGCCATCCAGAAGTATAACGGACCAAAAACACAACACTATGTGTAACCTTGAACATTTATAGTCTGGTTAATACAGTTTAGTGAGCATTACTCATAAACGCGGATGGCAAAAAACAATAACAAAGACCCGATTGACCTGCTGTATGTGTGTTTCTATGTTATATACCGCCAGAAGGGGCTACTTTGCTTCAAGGGGTGACTTTGCCTCTGCCGATTTGGACCATTTTGAGTATTCTCAGGCTTGTTGTAGTTATTTCCCTTGTGAGAGGACTTGCGTTTTAATCAAAATAAATAACTGTCAAAATACTAAATATAATCTAATTTGTTCAAATCTATAGAGGCAAAGTCACCCCATATGCCTTTAAATATATAGAGAGAGCCGTACCTTTAGAGAAGCGAAATCATTTACTTTTACAGTGTACTTTTTGTTTACATTTTTGAAACAACAACTCACTACTGCACACGAGCAAACCTAACTAAAATCGTGATTTCAAATGCACTTTTACTGTTGACTGTCTAACACAGATAACCAACACCATAGAGAATACAGGACTAGAGGGGACAACAGGTAGGAAAACGTCATCAAAAGTGGCTAGTGAGAGGTCGAGCGCCGCCATTTTCTTTTAAATGAAACCAGGGACGCTGTGCGATTTAATCTCTATATGAATGTCTTTGACTGAGCTCGATTAACCTTGATTTGTGGACGGAAAATAGAAAAAAAGGCCAGGTTTATGATGATAAACCAAATTAGACATATTAAACTACACTTTTACTTGTACGTTTAGACTTGGCTCCAATGATCGGGTTTATATTAATAACTTTTTAAAAATATGAATAATTTATATCTCCCTTATTTGTGGGGCGATTTTGTCATTCGTGGTATCAATTTTATGGTAATAAAGAGATAGGAACTTGAGAGTTATTTTTTCTGACGCGAAATTATTACTTTGTAATTTTAGCACTATGAAAAGTAGTTGGTAAATAAATTTGGTACACCTCTTTGATATGCCGCCACCGTCCATTCGTGTAGAATTGTGAATCTCACCGTCGATGTATTACGCTATTGTTACGCAAGGAATATAACACCTTTTTGAGTAGGCCTAAAAGCTAAAATCTAAAAGTAAAAAATATAATTCTGAGGAATTTGAAAGTCACATTGTTGAAATCAGCTTGAAAAAAGAACATTGGTCCTTATTTCAGAAAAATCGGTTGAAAACCAACTGTTTAACGAATAAATTTGATTTTAAACTTTGCTTTTGTTTATTTTAGCTTTTTTTTAGCAACTTTTTTTATTTATCGGCCGATTTTCTTGATTTTTATATCATTCTTTATATCTCAATGAGACGAGATCAGTGATATACTTTGTTTGTTTCAAATGTAACTAGAACATAATTTGGCTTTTTTACCAGGATAATATATTCAGCAACGTGGTGATTGTGACGCAACTATACCATGAGCGTCTTCCAGTGTTTCAACGATGGTTCAGTTATTTTTGACGCCATGACCGTAGAAAACAAAAGGCGACTGCAGACATCAAAGGGTAGGCTTATATCATCAAAGGATGTCTACATGATTGACATGGCCATATAGGGAACTCATTATCTACTCTCCCATAAAGAATCTGAACATGAGAGGTCGAGCGCCGCCATTTACTTTTTTATGCAACCAGGGACATTTAGCCACTCAAAAGTGGCTGTTGTCTGGTCTGCTCCCTAGTCTGTGACCAACACTGCTTGCTCTTTAGATTATCTACTATTTTCATATTGACCAAAGAAGTGAATGGAATCTTTCGGGAGTGTATGATATCGTTTGGAGGTAAGAGATTAACATTTCATTTTTCAAATACTGGCAAATTATCGAGATAACTTCATGATTTGATTTAACGTAGTGTATTTATGTACCTCCGTCGACGGTGTATCATAACGGACCGTTTTTATACACCTCCGTCACGCATGCGCATCCCACCCAATTTCATCAGCGATAATGTGTTTCTGTATTTGGACTTGGCGAAAGTTATATTGTGACATCTGTAGGATGTTTTTGTTAATGAATTTATATAAAAATAATAATAATTTAAAAAATTGAAAAATAAAACCAGAAAATAGAAATTGCATTGAAGCTAAAATATTGTTTTAGAAAGACATTAAATGTGATGAACAATTAGGTGGCTCCGGAGCGCAGTGGACTAGCTGTCAGACTCTAACCTTGATAGTACTGGGTTCGATTCCGGTTGTAGACATTAAAAAAAAATTACTTTATTGAGAAAGACATCATTTTTTTTTCCTTTCTTTCTTTATTTTTATTTATTTTTTTTTTCTCAAAAACTTCGATTTTAATTTTCTAAAATTATTTATTTATTTGAGATCAGTATTCGTGTGCCATGTTTCTTTTTACTTTTGATTTTTAAAATTATTGTTGTTATTCTTTAATTTATTATCATAGTATATACTTACATCGGTAATCACTAAGTAGCGTGCTAAACTACAATCTAAAACTGTTTAAACCTCATGGACGTATGCAGCAACATTTTCATTAATTTACCATCAACGTCAACGGAGGTGCATAAAAACGATGCGTTTTTGTACACCTCTATCGGAGGTGCATAAAAACGCCACCAACTTAGTAACACTGGCTCTAAACTATCGGAACAATGGCGGACGCCCGTATGAAATATTTCTCCGGCGAGCATAAAAGCGTATCCAGAGGGAAAACCCCATAAATTTGATCTTGTTTTGACTTTTACACATTCTGATCACAAGGCATATGAAAAGTTCTAGCCAGCATGAAGAATAAAAAGTAATGATTTTCTTTGTTTAGAACCAAGATGGCCGCCGTTGCCGGGCGGCGTGACATCAGACTACTGAATCCAATTGCCTTCATTTCAGACTCAATTTGTTGACAAGGTGTCTCTCAATCTTCCCTCTTCCTCCCCCCCCCCCCCCCCCCCCCAACCCCGCTCCCTTCTCCATGTCCCATTTTTTAATCTCCTTATAGCGCAATAAAAACACACACACAAAAAAAAAAGTCTACACATATTCGAATGTGTAGTGCGTGCAAAGATTCACCAGTGAACGTAATTTCATAGGTAAGTCCTTTGGATTCACTGAAATACACAAGTTGTCATCACATGACACACTCGCGCACGTGAACACGAGTTTGTACAATAGCCCTCACATGGATTGTGCCTTTGTCTATCATTCCTTCCCTTCCCTCCTCATTGTTTGTTTGTTTTTAATGGTTTTACGGCACTTGCAACAAATTAAGGCCATATCAGCGCCAGTAAAAAGGAAGAAAATGGGATAGTAAAAAGTTCTAGAATTACAATTAAAGCACCCAAGAAAAGGTAAGACAAAGGGGAATTTGTTCAAATAGGAAACAGATGTAGATTCCAAGAGCACACTATCAAAGTACTTAGCTTGAGATCACCTAAAAGTCTCATCCAGACACAAGCACAGGCCCCAACTAAGAGAGATACACTCAAATGCTAACTATACATTTGACTGTTTCCCGCCCAGCTAGGGCCCCGACAAAACCAAGTAATCTCATTCCAAGACAAAGACAGAAGGCATGTTTGAAAACAGATATAGGGGGATAGAAGACACAGTAAGTGCCTCCCTGCCCACTATGGGAAGTCAAGAACCCCACCCAGTTCCCTCCTCATTGTGTCATCCATGCAAAACCCCCACAACCCGAACAAGATCATTTAGTCTTGCAATGATAGCGTCTCAACTCTCCTTTTTTTTCATTCTCATTCTGTCTTGCCAGGCTTTTAGAATTTTTAGATCATCGTCGTATGTATGTTGCATTGTGAAAGAAATAAAAGTATTTTAAAAAATCCCTTTTAGTTTATCCAAGCTTAACAAGAGTTTTCAAGGATATTTTGGTGGTAATATCAAAATCGGAGAGTTTACAAGGAGTCCTTGCATTTAATGAGGCTGCAGGAACCCTGGTCATTAACTGAACAAACAAACAACTTATTTCTTATTACTCAAATTTTTATTTTTAATTTTTATTTAAGCAAATATAAAACCAGTGTGAAGCACCCACAGATACACTGGATAGAAAGAAGATATAGGAAGATGAATGAATTTAGTGGGGATGGCTTGAAGGGGGAGGGGGATAGAAAAGAAAAAAGAAAGACAAGAAAAGAAAATAAGTGATCAGCTGCGTGTTAAAATTAGAAAAAACAACAAAACCTCATCACACTTTCAGAATCTCTGTCATAAACCTAGATACTATTGGGCAGTTTAATAATCAGTGATTAAATATTAATCAATCACTGTAAACAATATTTTTTAAAAAGGGGAAGAGAAAAAAAAAAGAGAAGAGAAGAGAAAATGTGAGAAATGAACAACAACGGCAATACTACTTTTCCAACACTTTGTATCTGTGCTGAAATAAATATGTGATTTATCACCATTATTTTCATAAAGCTATTGATAACATATACATATAGAGGCTGAAGGTAAATGATAATGATATAATTACAAATCAAAATTGCTGAACAATGCAGTACATTGAAAACGTTATCGTCACGATATTTATGAGATAAAAAATGATAAGCGACAGATGCTTCAATTCTAAATTGTACTTTGTATACAATAATATACAACAGTATACACCCATTGCACGTAATGTCAGTCACTATCCTATGAAAAAAATCAACACAGTAAAAATCTGGATTATAATTTGTTATCATTCTTCACAGCTAAGCTCGTTTAGAAAATTGGAAGGCGATTTATAAAAAAAATTATAAAAATAATACAAAAATTACTAATGATAATTGTGGTAATGATGATGGTGAAAATTGACCAGGTAATTGAATAAAATAATAAAAGCTAAACACAACCATTTACTATAAAATAAGTATAAAAATCACACCTTAGGTTTAATGACAGAAATCGATTGTTTTATTCAGTCTAAATAATGTTACAGTCCATGGCTGAAATAAAATAAATAAATATTTAGAGTAAAAAAAAAAACCCAGTGGAAAAGGTCATGGAATGTCTGCCTGTTCATGTTAGTTCAAGTATTTTCTGATTTAGATTTTTTGAGTATTCAAAAAAAAATATACAAAGCGAAAAAAACCCAACTCAATACTGCCATGCATTGAAAAAGAAATCAAAAAATTTGGCCAGAAAACTCGTCCTTCAAATATTGATCAATTAAAATGACTCTCATATTGGCAAAGACTCTCAAATATGTCGCAGGTTTGAGAGTTTTTACTAAGATGAGAGTTATTTTAACCGATCAATATAAGAAGAACTAATTTTCTGAACAAAATGTTAAATCCGTACATGTATTTTTCAGAGTATGGCAGAATAAACACAGAATAAATCCAAATTTTGCACTGTGATTTATTTATTTCTGTTAATCCTCTCACAAAGTTTACATCATTGTGCAAAATATATAGTAATTAAAAAAATCATAAATAATGCACAACCAAATCAGTTAAGCTCAACAATTAATTAGACTTAAGCGCAGCGAGTAATTGATTGATAATAATAATAATTATAATTATACAAGACCATCAAAATAAAGGATGATGATTGCCTAGATAAATCCAATGGTTCAATCTAACGCTTGGTTCGAGTTCACTCTAGTATTTCATACACATTGTAGTGGGAAGAAAACAAACTTGTAAGAAGAACAGGGATGTAATTCGGGTTAGTAATTTGAGATGGCAGATAGGAGAAAAGAACAAGAAAGCACAGACATAGACACAAAATGAAACTGTGAGCTATATACAAATGCATGCCTGTGGGGTTGTGGGGTGGAGGAGGGGATTTGAAAATTTTATAAGCAATTGCGAAACTGCTTTAAAAAATAGAAAAACACTGAGATATTTTAAACATAATAAGGTTCAGCATATACAACTGTCGTAGTACAGTGATAATCTTAAAAGTAAACTTCTCTGATTGTATTAGGATAGTTAACTATTTCTAATATTTAAAAAAAAACAAAACAACTATATTTCAACATTTATATATATATTTAAAAATATCATTTTAAAAATTACTAATACTTTTGTGATGTTCAAGAGTGGAGTAAAACACGGGTGAATTGAGAAAAAAACAAACAAAAAAAAAACTAAAAAAAACAGTATCTGTGTCTTGTGGAACAAAACAAACAAAAAACAAACCAATTTGTTCACAATCATAGTCATAGAGAGGCAAGCATCTTAAGCACATTTAACAACTATTATATTTCCTATATGATTATTTGTACAAAATACAAGTTACTACACCAAACATGATCACAGAAAAAGAAAAGATGTGATTTCAATTTTTACACACAGATTTAATTTATTACTATCATCATTATATAAACGACTCAGTAATCATATAAAATACAAATAGATCCAGTACAGTCAGTTCATTATCAAAAAGATATAACAATTATGGTCTTTTCTTTTGCTGCACACACAGTTGTTATTGGAGACGCAGTGCCATAACAATGCGAGTCATTTTTTTCAATGAATGTTCAAAGAAGTATGTCATATCACTCGGTTTAAAAAAAAAAAAATACATTTTTTATAGAAAATTTTTTAAACAATGAACTCAGCATGATGCGAGCTAAAATGTCCTCAGTGAAGAATGGTATCTATTGGAAGGAACCTTCAATTTGCGTTTTTCTTGAATTTTATATTAATAAGTAAAAAATGAAATGAAACTCATACATATTCTTCATTTATGGTATATTATGAAATAAATGTCCTATCCTTGGGTGATGGCTAAAATTAATATGGACAAATGAAATGGTTCAGCTTGGTCCATTCATCTCGTGCGTATCAATACATTACAGATGGAGACATCAAATTTGTTTTTTAAATCATAGGATAGTCTGACAATGACATCAAATTACTTTGCCAACTTATTTCCTTCTCCAAAGAGGAATAATTAAAGATTCGAAAGCAAGGAAATAAGCTATGAAGACTTCAAAGGATTTTCTCTTTCTTTCGAAATGAAATCAAATGTGGTTTATAAACAACAGTTTACATAAAATCTTCCAATTATAACATACTCAGCCAAAATCAAATAAATAAAGGGGAATGAAATTCTAAAAAAAAAAATTGTTTTAAAAAATTGTCACGTCATGTAACAGAGGTCTTAAGCGTAAGAGATTTCAAGATCAAAAACCGAAAAGGGTATGTTCGAAAATTTAAAAAAAACAAAAAAAGCAAATCCCAAAAACTCTTAATTATGTCATTTCTTGACAAAGCGGCCACAAGTCACATGTATAATATTCTATGTATTGAATTCCTAATTTTACAAAAAGCAACAAGAAAATAAAAAAATAAAATCCCCAAAGCAAAATAAGTGAAAATCACAGCAGTTGTTAGAAAACAATATATATCTGAAAAGTTTTGGACATCATTTCTGTTAAATTCTGGAATGAAACATGAGGATGATGAAGTTTTGACCTCGTGAAGTTGTAAGAAGAGGTTTCTAGAATGAAACATGACTTTATTCAAAATGTCATTTTCTAAATGGGCAGGTCTTTATTACGTAATCCATGTTCTCACAGCAATTCTGTCATAACACTTCTTTCAGTTTTTGTCAGCGGTGGCAGCTTAAAATATTCTGATGAAATGTGATAAAAATTACAAGAACATTTATTATATAAAAATAATAAACCTCCTGAGATTCCATACAGCTACATATATTTTTAGAAAATCAATAATGTTAAGGTAGAAAATGTGTAAACATTTCAATACATAAATTGGGCTACGCATAATTCTTCTTCCACAATGAAGAAGTGTGAAGTGAAGCACGCATGTATAACGTCCATTATTCTCACATATATAACTACCGAATCTTTATCACCGTTATGAAAAAAAATTGTATGACAAATTACAAACAAATGACATAAGTTGTTATTCTAAAAGAATGATTAGTTATCTTGGTATTAACTTATTTCTTCTTCAATGTAAAGAACCCTTGTTTCTTGGGCTTGTCCTTCTCACTGCGCGAGGTTGCAGGCAAGGTTTGAGATTTTCCTTGAGCCGATGATGCTGATGGTGCTTCTGCTGCTGATGAGATGCGTGAAATCCATGACTCCATTTCAGCCTATTTGTTAAGAATAGAGGGGACCAAGTACAGGTATAGTTATCTTCATAAAACTCATGCTAAAATCTAAAACCTCTTCATCTACCACAAAATTATTGTCAATGAGACATTGTAATTGATCTAATTTGTAGAAAATCGAAACATCGTTTTTAAAAACAAACAAGTAAATAAAAACAAAACAACCATGAAAAGATGTCATTGAAAGAATCTGCTTCTGTTTTGTTCTGTATTGGATCTTATGCAAAGTTTAAAGACTACTAATGTAAGTCAATTTTGATTTCCCACCGAGTACAATACAATTTTCTTCAGTTATCAGTGAAGGTGTTAAACCCACAGTTTTTTTGGTGTGTTATTTTTAAACATGAAAATAAATGAGGGAAAAGGTTGTTTTGTTTTGTTTTTTTCTTTTTTTTTTGAGGTGGTGCGGGAGGAAAAAAATATAGAGAAATAAAAAGGGATAAAAAGATATGAAAGAGTATTTTTTCCCCACATCATCTTTGATTTAATGAAGTTGTAATCCTTCACAGCCAAAGTTTATCCTTAAACAGAGTTACAATTACTTGGCACAATTTTAAATAGGACGCAAGTCTTTCCTAGGAGTACACTTTGAGGTGTTTATTGTCGGCTCAAATCCTCAGACCTAACTTAGATCAAATGGTGAGTCCAAAAATGTACCGCTACAATGCAGCAACAAACTGTAGTTGAGACAAAATGTAATTTTGATCTTCATAAGACACAGGCTACCCCATTTTTAGATAATATATTTCAGTAATACTGTCCACAGTAGGCCTGCATCAGAGGCCATAAATCTCAAAGCAACATTTCTGAATCTTTAGTAAAACACAACTATTCATAGCCAGTGCTGTCATCTCATACTGCCAGTAAAATAATTAAACAATAATAACAAATCAATAAGCAAAATGAGGATTTTATTCCCATTACCAAAAAAATTAAAAAAAAAAAAAATTGAGTCTGCAACTTTTGTAACAGCAGTTTGCTAGGCAAAAAGCCATTGGCTTGCATCTGCTGCCTGATGAATTAAAAAAAAAAAAACTTGTGTGAGACAATGCTAATAACTACTCACATTATCCTTGGCTTGGAAGAGATACTCAGCACCATTGCCCAACTTGAGTCTGAACACATAGGGGCGTTTCTGGTAGTCAGAGGCTACACTGCAGCTGGCAACAGATACATCAATTGGTGGCTCATGATGCACTCTGTTGTTGGGGTCCTGTGAAAGGGGAGATCAATTGAATTCACGATTAACATTTCATTTTTCAAAACATTTATTAATTTGTTATACATTAAATTTTGGATATACCATCTCATTATAATTTGAGGGCGTGACTTACGTTTATTCATTTTATTTTTTAAAAATCAAAAAAAAAAAAAATCAGGGCTTTTCATTGTCTCCATTGATTTCTCATAGAATCTGACCTTTTATAAAAATAAAATCCTGTCTACTGGATAAGATTAAAGCAGTGGAAATAATGGAGGAGACAAATAGCCACTCAATTCATTTTGGCAACAGGTAGAAGGTGTGAGTTAAGTAACAACTAAATTACAAATATAGGGTGAATGCCATTGTTGTATTTGTGTGAAGGGCTAACAGCTTTAATGATTAAGGTCTATGACACATGAGTTAGCAGCTACCATGAATACCAATTATGTTTAGTGGTATGACACTCGCCTTCGGAAGGAAAGTCGGTTTGAGGACCCCTCTGTGCGGTGCATATTTGAGTCCTTGGAAAAGGATATTTACTCACATTATCTCACCATGCTCGGGTGTAAAATGAGTACCTGGGCGATAAAAGCATTGTCTCTGTCTGAAAAAAAATTTGTCTAATACTAATAGGCATTATTTTTGTTTTGTTTTTAAGGGCTTTACAGCGCTTGCACCACATTTAGGTTATATCAGCGCCAGTAAAAAGGAAGAAAATGGGATAGTAAAAAGTTCTAGAATTACAATTAAAGCACCCAAGAGAAAGTAAGACAAAGGGGAACTGGTAACAAATAGGGATCAGATGTAGATTCCAAGAGCATACCACCAATATGCTTAGTTTGAGATCACCTATAAGTCTCATCCGGACACAAGCACAAAATCCAACAAAGAGGAACACACTCAAATGCTTACATTATACATTAAAAATAACAAATATAATAATACATAACAGAGAGATGATTTACAAGGGAAAAAAATATCATCTCCCAAAACAATAACTATGCATTTGACTGTTTCCCTCCCAGCCAGGACTCCGGCCAGGGCCAGGACAGAACCAAGTAATCTCATCCCAAGACAAAGACAGAAAGCATGTTGGAAAACAGATATAAGGGGATAGAAGACACAGTATGTACCTCCCTGCTCACTATGGGAGGTCAGGAACCCCACCCAGAGGCATTATGTCTTGTTCTAAATGTTAAGTGGTTGTTAGCTAAAGACCCCTTGTAAAGCACTTTGAGCACGTTTAAAGGATATTGTTCTATATAAATCTCATGTGTTTTAAAACCAATTTTAAACCTATTAGTGCATGGGCCAGTGGGCGAAACCCTCCCCCCCCTGGGGGAGTTTTCGCCACATGGTTTTTCTGAAACAGCAATATATCTTGAGTATTAATCCGGGTGTTACCGTTTTTTCAAGTGTCATTTACGAGAGTTACGGCCCTTGAAAGGTCATTGGGTGCAATTTTTTGTGAAATCGTTTTTGTGCATAAAATGGTTGTTTATCACCTTAAAATTGTTTCACATACAATCAATAATGGAATTTTATTGTAATTTCTCATTTTTTGCCTCATATCATAAAATATTTTACAAAGCCATATAGCGTTTTTAAATCTTTGATAGCCATTTTCTCTATAATTTGAAAAAAAAATCTATTACAGTGTACTTGTTTCCCTTCAGGATGAATAAACAAGAGGGATTTTGCACTAGCACAATTCAGGCATGCTTCAGGGACATATAACACAAATTAATCCGGGTGTTACAGTTTTTTCAAGTATCATTTACAGGAGTTATGGCCCTTGAAAGGTCATCGGGTGCAATTTTTCGTGAACTCATTTTTGTGCATAAAATGATTGTTTATCACCCTAAAATTGCTTCAAATGCAATAAATAGTGGAATTTTATTGTCATTTCTCATTTTTTGCCTCATATCATAAAATATTTTACAAAGCTATATAGGGTTTTTAAATCTTTGATAGCCATTTTCTCTATAATAATGAAGTCCCCAAAGGCTGTGCAATTGAAGCTGCAATTGAGAGTGCCTCATCAGAGGAAAGAAAACTGCAAGAAGCTGCTGTAACCTTGAGATATTTGATTCTGGATTCTTTCAAAGATCATTCACAAATGCCTTGCCCCCCCCCCCCCCCACATCAGAGTATTTGCTATCTGCTCAAGACCAACTTCCTTCTGCTCTGATCAAATTTTTTACTACACTCCTATCCAAGCAAGGTGCAGGACATATGAGTAGTAGGTCTGAAAGACTTGTACGTTCCATGGCCCAAGATGTTTGATATAATGTCACTTGTGGACAATGGAAAATGCCTAAACATTTACTTCTGGGGATGACTGTGAGGCATTTGACTGGAAGTTTTCAGATTATAAACATCCTTAACCGCTTTGGACATTGCGCATCCCACTCTAATCTTTTGGAACTGGAGACTGCAATGTGCGACAGTGTTGTTGAATGCTCCACAAATCTTCCTTCTGTCGCATTGGCACATCCAAACATCACCCATTTTTGCTGGGATAATTTCGATCTCACAGACGAGACCACTGATGGGTCTGGCACCACACACTCTACTCATGGCATCATGATCCAAGAAATAAAAGAAGGAAACTTGGAAAGAAAAATAGAGCAACAAAATGTCACGACTGGAAAAACAAAGAAAAAGTCAGCAACTTTCAAACCCATCCAAATTCAGCCTTGCTTTGCAACTGGAAGAGCAGAACCTTCTCTGACTGTTTCCACAACAACAGTAAAAAACAATCAAGAAAGACAGCTGCACCAAGATAATTTTCTGTGGGTGTTCTGTAGGATGAAGTTGAATTCAGACGGAGAACGTTTCCCTGGCTGGAAAGGTTGGCTTTCATCAACAACTCCAAACCCCCAAAATGAAAATGAAACCAACATGCCTTCAATTGTTGAATATATGCCTGTCATCAATGCTCCCATAACTGAAGCAGCTACAGTACAGAAGGTGCTACAACTATCTTTGGAGGCAACACAAGAGCTTGGTCAGCCATATACATTTGTAACATTTGACCTTGCTGTAGCAAAGAAAGCTTACGATATTGTCTGGCAAAACCCACAGCTTTACAAAACAGTCATTATTCACCTGGGTGTCTTTCACACCATAATGTCATATCTTGGTGCCCTGGGAAAGCTCCAAAGTGGATCTGGTTTTGAAGAAATTGTGACTGAAGCAGGGCTATGTGCACATGGTTCTATGGATAGGGTTATGAGTGGAAAGAACTACAACAGGGCTATACGAGTGCATGTGTCTGTTTTGGAGGCTCTAGAGAGACTTCTGCTTGCAAAATTTGAGCAGGACACGGATTCAAAACTCGGTAAAGACCTCATGCCTTACATAAAGGAATTCACCAAAGGAATATCAAGCCATACAGCTAATAAAATTCTCCAGTCAACTGTGTATGCTGAGTTATTTTCCCAGTATGAAGCCTTCAAAGAGAGTGTCCGCTCAGGAAAGTACGGAAAAACTGCACAATACTGGATCCAATACATGGACAGAGTTTGGCTTCTCCTCCAGTTTCTGCGAGCTACAAAGACTAACAACTTTCTTCTTCATATATCTTGTTTAAAAGAACTGTGCCCACTGCTTTTTACCATGAATCACCACAATTATGCCAAGTATCTCAGTGTATATTTTGTGTCAGTAGCCAACCTGATTCATTCCCATCCAGGGGGCAGAAGAAATGTTACAAGATAATGGATTTAGTGTCTCCAGATCAAGGACGCCTGCTGGAAGAATAGCAGTTGATATGACCATTGAACAAACAATAAACAAACATGCAAAGACAAAAGGAGGTATTGTTGGGTTCAGCAAGAGTCTTCCAAGCTATTACCGTTGGAGTGTAACAAGACACAATCGAGCAGAATATGTATCAGCAACCCAAAGAATGATCAGCAACAACAACTGTATGGATATAGACACCCACAAAGAATTGAGCCTTGCAGAAAAAAGACAAAGTGAAAAGCGAGTGCAAAAGATCCTCCAGGCATTTTCAGCATTTATCAATCCCTTTGAAGTTGAAGATGGTCTGGTCAGTCTAGCTTCAGGAATGAAAGTGCAAGAGGATGTTGCTGATGACCTGCTAGCCGTGGAAAAAATAGGAAAAAGATTGTTTGAAAGTTTTGTTGAAAACAGACTGAAGGAAAAGACTGTAGAATTTCACAAGCCATTAGAAAGGAACAAGACCAAGACATTTGCATCATTGAGGAAAGTGGTAACAGTGAAAAAAGACATGAATGTGGTCAAAATCAAGGCACAAAGAAATTTATTTGGCCAGCTTCTTGTTTTGTCCCAAGAGCACAGTGTTGATCTTCAAAAAGTTCTTCGATATCCTCTAACACCTACTCCATGGTCGCTGGCTTCATCAGATGGTTTACCTCTGAAGACCAACAAAGCAACTCTGTTGCACAAGCTCACGCCTGACAATTCATTAATGTTCGAGGATTATGCACAAAAAAAACAAACACCGTTTACATTGTTGATGGCAATGCACTGTTACAAACTCTGTCAGCAATCCCAAATACATTTGGTGAAGTACTTACATGTTCCTCCTTACCACAAGCAGCTTGTGTACACTTTGTGACTGATACTTACATAGAAGATTCAATCAAAGGTTGTGAGAGATTGAGGAGATGATCTTCTGAAGATAATGCATACTTGTTAAGAGGATCTGAAACAACAGTGCCCAGACGTTGGAAATCATTTCTCAGCTGCGTTGATAACAAAAGATCCCTTATCAGGTTTCTCCTCAAGGAATGGGAAAGTAACGAATATGCAAAGAAACTGAGAAACAGGGAAATCTTCTTTGTCTGTGAAGAGAGATGCACCTTACTTTACAGTGACACGGATGAATTTACCACAGCTGTACCTTGTCTAGATCTCTACTCATCACAGGAAGAGGCAGACACACGAATTATACTGCACTGTCAATATGCTTCCCGCCAACCAAACTGTGAAACAATTGTTGTCAGATCACCAGACACGGATGTCTTCTTATTTCTCCTTTCATTCTCAGAGACAATTGGAAAGACCCTGATTTTTGATACTGGCTGTAGCAACAACAGGCGACAAATCAATGTCTCTCAGATTGCAAAGACTTTGTCTAAACAGATGTGTGATGCATTACTTGGTGTCCATGCATTCACAGGCTGTGACACAACAAGTTGCTTTGCTGGGCAAGGAAAGCCGAAAGCTCTAAAATTTCTTCAAAAGGAGGAAGACCTTAGAATTCTGTTCTCCAGATTTGGAACATCAGCAGCTGTTTCGAGTAATGACTGTCTCATGTTAGAGTCATTTGTGTGCAAGCTGTATGGCAAAACCTCATGCACAAGTGTCAACAAAGTGAGGTATGACATAGTTCGCCAGCGTTTCAAAGGAAAGAAAGGTACCATCTCATGCAGTGGTGGAATTGATCTGTGTCAGATGCCTCCTTGTAGTCAAGTATTGTCACTGCACATATCAAGAGCCAACATTCAAACTCTCATTTGGAGGAATGCAGTGTGCCAGAATCCTAGCATTCCAAAACCAGAGGATAACGTTTGGCAGAGAAATTCTGCAACTGAATTGGAAGTACAGTGGTTCAAAGATGCTTTCATTCCAGATGAGTTGCAGGAAATTGTGTATGAAGAAAGCTGCACCAGTACTGACGAAGACACATATGCCGAGGATGGTAGTGATAGCTTTGACAGTGATTTCCTTGACGACACTTCAGAGGACGAAGAGGATTTTGCTACTGATGATGAGGATATGTAATAAATTGGTGAGCAGTGCAAACTGTTAAGGAGTAAAGCATGTTTGCAAAACACATAAGGATATTGTTTTTATGTACTTACTGCATCTTGAATCAAGAATCCCTTTTGAGTATCAATTATTTTTCATAATATAACATGCGATTTCGTTCAAAAGTCTTCGGTAATGATGCTTCACTTGGGTTGTGAACAAATTAGTCTTTTTTCATGATATATCTATTATTTTTACCACACCTTCAACTTACTTTTAAATGTGACAACTGGACATCAATACCATGTTTAAAAAGAATGAAAATTACGATGAATTTGGCATCCCACAAAGTGGAGAAAAATTTAAGGGTTGCGTACACTTTTAGTTTTTCCTGTGACGGAGAAATATGAAGGTTGTTGTTGAGGCTTGGGCCATGGCTTTCTTCAGTGCTACATTTTTAATGAACATGCTGTTTTTGGCCATATTTAAAATAATTTTTGTGTAAAACACTGAAATAGCCCATAAGTTTAGATATGACACTTCATGAGATTACTGACAAATTGTTTCAACTTTCTGTGAATCTATATAATATTTACAAATTGAAAGCTTGTGCACATAGTTTGATAGTATATTCAATTTCCTTCAGTTTGATACCCAATTTGCATATATTTGAATTAATATTGTAGTCTCCAGAGCCTTTGAAAGAAATGTTGTCTCTATTTTGCAAGGGGACACAACTCACTTTTTTCAAAGGGCCATAACTCTCTTAAATGACACTTATTTTTACGGTAACAGTGGAATTTGTATGGCCAATAAGTTCTATTATTTGAAAAACATAGTGGCATAAACTCCCAAAGGGGGGGGGGAGGGGGGGTCCCAGTGGCCTAAGCACTCTATATTTCATGGAGGTGCCTAGAATTTATTCCAGTTCTTGAAGACTGGAATTAAAAATATAAAATGCTTGTTGCCATTAGCTCAGGAGGTCCTGATAGCTCAGTTGGTAGAGCACTCGCTTCACGCGCAAAGGGACCAAGATCGACTCTGGGTGCAGTCGAGGTTTTATCTGACCCCCCCCCTGTCCAACCAGCAGTAAACGGGTAGCTGGGTCTATTAGCGTCCTATCCAAAGGGTAGAAAGCAATTATTATCGTCTGTTTCACGCTATAGAAACCGGGATAAACTCCGGCTCTCTGAAGGACTACGTTTTTTTAGATCACATATCAAATGAGGAGTTTTGCCAGCTGATAAAGATAAAAGAAGCCACTGCTTTCAATTTCTTGAATTTATAATTTTTTTAAAACAGTGCTGACAGAACTATTATCTTAACTTGTTCTTACCCCTTTGGCATGCTTTTGGTCCTTATAACAAGAGATCTGTGATTCGTGTAAAACAACAAACACTTTCTCCCAGGACCTGAAATTGGTATTGTAATGAATGATATTTTAGTTCAAGTTTTGATGTTGTAAACTGTTACATCATGGTAAACATAATTAAAATTTGAATTATAGTTAAGATGGATTAAAAGATCTGATGGAAAGTACTTTGCGATAGACTAGCATCCTATCCAAAGGGTGGTGAGCAATTTCTACTGACCATTTCACCCTATAAAAACTGGGATAAACTCTGGCTCCATGGGATTGCTCTGAAGGACTACCTCCATTTGCAAAAATATCTTTTCTCAACAAATGCATGTCGAGAAGGTAATCTTTGCCCCCTTCCAAAGCCATGGGAAAAGCATTTCAATATGATTAGTATCCCATTGAATCACTCATTTCCAAAGTGAGAATTATGAATGGTACAGAAAGGATTTTTCAGAATAAAATGTGAAAGAGAATCAAGGAGGCATCTGGGTAGCTGCTGACCAAAATGATTTTGAAAAGGATATTAAAATATGGTTTAATCACCCTATGAAAGTATATGAAATATATATGCACTATGTCTAACCATTTGACATAAATTTCGATATAAAATGTAAGCGATTATGAATCTTAGATCAGCAAAATAAAACCTCTGCAAAGCGGGACAATAGCTAAAGATGAGTAAGAGTGTGAAATCTTAATCTTGTAGTTTTATCCATTTGTAACAATATACCATGCAAATTTTCTTTTCTTCCTTTAAAGCTTCACATTTTAAATTTTCTTTCTCTGATTATGAGTACATCAATAGACGTCTATGTGCAAGAGCCTCATTCTGTAAGTGTAATTTATTTTGTTGCACAGTATATAAGGAAATCAGTCCTGCACTAATACAAAACATGCCAAAAACAGACAAATACAAATACTGGTACACAAATACACAAACACACACACACAGAAACATACGGCCAAAGAAATAGGGTTATACACACTCGCACACACACACACATACACACACACACACACAAAACACATCTATAAAGATGAATGAAAGATTTTCTCTCTCTCTCTATCCAGCATCGTCCTCATTAATGTTGGCTGCCCGTACTCTAGGATGACAAATGTCTGCCCATTCCTCCCATCTGTTGACGGTATCGTAATGAAAGATTAAAATAATCCACTATTGTGAAAAGTAAAGTTAACAGAATGTTGTTACCTGTTTCCAGCCTTTCTCTCTCCAGCCTCCATTTCGTGTTTCCTCTGTAACATTCCCTCTTCATGGACTGATTCTGCTGGGGCTGCTGCTTCTGTGGAGGTAAGATAAGGCAAAACAATGTAAGCTTCATCCTCTCAGTTTTTTTTCTCTTCAAACCAAATTTCCTTAGTATACATATTTCCTTTTATGCTCTTATTCATTTGATAAAGAAAAACAAAAAAAAAAAACAACAAAAAGAAACATCCTAACCCCCCCCCCCCCCCCCCCCCCCACACACACACACACACAAAAAAAAACAAAACAAAACAAAAAACAAAAAACAAGAATACAAAACAACAAACCCATACAAAAATAGGAATATGAGAACTATCATCATAAAGCATGAGAATTATTTAAGGTCAATGAAGTAAGTAAACAAATTAAAAATGTGTTAAAATTTCTACATCTAATATAAAGTTGATAAAGTTGAATGGTTAGGTACAACAAATAGAATAACAAACATTTAACAAACTTAGTGTGTTATAAAAATCAAGGTGAATGAATGAAAACCATTATGACTGAGAAATCACATGAAAATACGATATGCTGTAAATATGGAACAATTATTAACACGTGTGTGCCATGAATAATAATGATCTTTTGAAGTAAAACAAAACAAAACACAAACAACAAAACATTAATCACACAAGGTACGAGCTAAAAGTACAGGAATCATTAAAAGAGACAAACAATCCAGAAATAATTAATAATATAAAAACAATATAATGCTGCTTAATTAACGTACACATAAAAAGAGATTAATGACAATGCTCTATACACAAAACACCATGCAATTCTAAATTGCACATCACAAGAAATCCAATTCATTTTGTCAGTGTATCATGCTAGTCTGGGATTCAAAGGATTAAGACAACTATTGGAATATTAAATATCTGTTATATGTGCAAGACCAAACACATAAACGTCCTCATTATTAGCAACCTTCAATTTATGGCAATATATCTGAGTGTATAAATGAATATAATATATATGTCCAATAAACATTATATCATCAATAAATTTCTCTTCTGGTATATCAATAACCTCAAAAATACTTCATGAGAAAAAAAAAAATCAACTGTTCTTGAGATATTGGGTCTTACAGAGGAGTAATCGTAACCGCTTAAACGCTTTCTAATCCTGACATATAATCCTCAGAAAATGATACAATTATGAGAGTTCACCAACCATCCATCCTGGGACTACTATGTGGTTGTTGAGACAGGACAACCTCAAATGATGATGCTGAATCTTGACGACTTGGACCGCCAGTTTCTGAATCCTTGTCCTTGTGTCGTCCAAACAACTTGCTAAATGGTGACTTGGAGCGAGACCTTTTTACAGTTGGTTTCAACGAACTTTCATCCGTCTCTCTACTTCTTCCACTATCTGCTCGGAGGCAAGAATAATGGCATATTCAGTCATTCTTCCCTTCTTTCTTTTCCCATTTTAGCCAATGTGGTAGTAGTAGAAATAGCAGGCAACAAAAATCCCAAAATGTCCCGTCAAGCAAGCAGAGGTCTGGTTAGCTCATTCCATCACCGCCAGGTTAAAAATCACTATACATTAAATTCCCAACCAATAATGTGAACTCCTGTAGGTGAAAAGCGATTTCTCCCACATGCAATGTTAATTGTTCACCAAACAAAAGACTATAAATAAGTACAAATAAAGATAATAGCCAAATTGAAGCACTGCAAAATCAACTGAATATAAATCTTTAAAAGAAATAATATTTTAAAAAACAACATAAATAAATAAAAATTCAAGCAAACCAGGATTGTAAATTTTTCACACCTTAAATTTGATTTTAAAAGAAAAAGAGAGAAGAAACAAAAGAGTATGATCCTCTGTATAAGCCATGAAAAAAAAAGGTCTTGAAAGGTAAATTAAACAAGAGAAATAAGATTTATTTTTTTTAAAAACAAACAAAACAAAACAAAAAAACGGGGAAAAAAAACTTATCTTTCCGAGACATAAGTCTTCATATCTCATTTCTAACATTACATGCAAGGTTAATCTAATAGTTAAAAAACTCTAGCGACACTGGATTGTCATGCAAAGGAAAATACAATTTTTGAATATTTAATTTTTTTTAAAAATCCAGATTGTCATAAAGTTAAATGCTTGCATTGAAGTATAAAAACTATCTACATGTTACCAGGGGTGAGAAAGACTGGTCACAAAAAAGGAGGACATTTTTCAGCGCATAGATCAAGGCCCATCCATGCGATGATAACTTATAGATTTGAATTGTATTAAAATTTACTGAGATGCAATCCAAAATAATGTGTCTCGCAGCGATTTCTAACAATGCTAGTAGGAATTTCAAAAGTTGAAAGTATCATTACAACATATTGTGATTGTAGTAATGGTGGTGGTAGGGTTGATGATGTTGTGGTGGTTGTAGTTGTAATGGTCTTCGGGATGATGGTGTGGTGGTGGTTGTAGTAGTAGTGGTGGTAGAGATGATGTTGGTGGTGGTTGTAGTAGTGGTAGTGGTAGGGATGATGATGTCATGGTGTTTGTAGTCGTAATGGTGGTAGTGATGATGATGTGGTGATGGTTGTAGTAGTAGGGGTGGTAGGAATGATGATATGGTGGTGGTTGTAGTAGTAGTGGTCTTAAGGATGATGGTGTGGTGGTGGTTGTAGTAGGGATGGTGATGTGGTGGTTGTAGTAGAAGTGGCGGTATGGATGATGATGTGGTGGTAGTTGTAGCAGTAGGGGTGGTAGGGATGATGTGGGGGTGGTTGTAGCAATAGTGGTGGTAGGGATGATGTGGTAGTGGTTGTAGCAATAGGGGTGGTAGGGATGATGTGGTGATGGTTGTAGTAGTAGTGGTAGTAGGGATGATGATAGTGTGGTGGTGGTGGTTGTAGTAGTAGTGGTGATAGTATAGGAATGATGATGTGGTGGTAGGGATGATAATGTGGTGGTAGTTGTAGTAGTGGTAGTGGTAGGGATGTTGATGTACTGGTTGTGGTGAGTCTTTTTTATTCATTAAAATTTTTTGAAAAAGGCAGAATTTTGATGGTGATGGGCGGAGATAAACCACCATTTAGGCGGAAGATTCTCAGCCCTGGTTACTAAAATATACGGGAAGGGATTTGTTAGTTGTTGGACATCATTATAAATCAAAAAGTTATAAATTTTTCAAAAAAACAAAAGAATGGAAGGGTTAACACAGCATGCATACATACATACATACATACATACATACATACATACATACATACATACATACACATTACATCTTTGGAACCTAAACAAAGAAACTTTAATTCAGACCAACAGGGAAAAAAACAAATAATTTGATTCCATCCCGCTTTCCACAACAATGTCACAACTATAATAGGCCTCAAATTTTTAAAATCAACTTCTAAAAAAAATAACTACCGGAAACAGCATTGCATAAAGCTATTCGTGAAAGAGCTATATTGAAAGTATTAGTACACAGCTCATAACAGGCGTATAGCAAATGCTCACAATACAAAGACACTAACACACCAATCTAAAAAAGTCAAACATCTGCAAATATTCATCAGCATCCCTCACTATCAAAGACTGGAATACTCTTCCCGATTCATGTGTGAACACAACAGATTTAGACACCTTCAACTGAGGATTATCAAACTACTTCAGCCTCAACACAAATGACACATTCAACAACTCTCTCCGGCCTCGAATACAAATGCTCAAAATTGGATCGACTTCGGGTAACATTCAGATTCAGAAACCAATACAACTGTAGGAAACAAAAGACGAGTCCCTTCCAAGGAAAATATCTCGAATCCAGCATCATTTATAAGGCAACATAGGATTTACAGAGGGGCATTTCAAAACACGATACAATCAACAGGTCTCCGCTTTTACACCCAGCAAAAAACGAACATCAAGTTCATTTAAAAAGCATGTCTGGAACTTGAGAGATGCAAAATCAGTCACATCACATGACATTAGTGGTATTGGGTATACACATTAGGTATTGTTTCAACCCAAAAAGTTTATTGTATGACAAGAAGCAAATGCAACTTGTGCCTTGAAGAAAAATGTCATGACATTATCTACCCACAACAAACCTTATTAACCAAAAAAAAAAAAAAAAAAAAAAAGAAAAAAAAAGAAAAGAGAAATATTTAATACATGCCCTCATAGACAACAAATTTTATAGCCCACTATACACCATAACAATCAGAAGCAAAACACATTCTTCCACACTGCACACATACACAATCACATCAAAATTCAACAAATGGAATTACAAATCATACCAAAAAAAAAAAAACACACACAGAACAGATCTGTCGACCAGTCAAATTACAAGGTGAGACACATGATCATACAACACGTACATACATACAAAAACACATACATACGCACGAACAAATACAAAGAATAAGGATATAAAGGGGAAAGCTTCTCTCTTCATATCATTAATTTGACAATTAGAAAACTGTTTGAATGATGCATTTTCTGAACATAAAACGAAATTATAAATCTGGAACTAGAGAAAAGAATCCCAAAACAAAAAATCATATTGACTCTTGTAAATTGAACCATCTACAATCCCAAGATTGGATGAAAACAAAAAAGATTAAATTAAAATAAAGAAAAATGTAAATAAATAAAAAAAATTGTTACAACTTAAAAAAAGATAAGTTATGAATGACTAGACAAACACATGAGTGAACGAATGAATAAATGAATGAATGAATGAATGATTGAATGAATTAGTCGATCAATTTATGAATGCATGAACTAATGAAGGAATGGCTTGATGAGTCGATTGTTGAGAAATTTACAAAAAATAAAGATCAAACAAAGCACTCCAACCCCACAAAGGAATTGAGAATAAGTTTCATAATCTAACAAAATATTACACCTCTAGATAATCCTAAAGCATTAAAAAAATAAAATAAGTCAATATCAAAAGGTCCTCAGGTGTCTGTTTTACAACCTTAAACGATAACACTAAAACCATTAAAATAGTGATGTTTTTCTTTTGAAGTATTGCCTCATAATATGCGAAACGGGATTCTCAACGACATCAGCCGCATACAATATAATGATTTCTGATTTATATGTAAGGCCATTTATTTTCCTTGTCTTTCAAATATCGAAGCTGTAAAATTGAAATTAAAATTGGATGGATGTAATTTATGCTATCACCCTTTAAAAATGTAATGATAATTTTTTTTTAAACTGGAATTCTAGGCAACCTTGAAAAAATTGAGTGCACTGAAAGCGACCAGAGGTGACAAGATGAGATTAGCACATCAGAAATGGTCACAATGATTGATATACAGGATGATAACAACATACTTTCTCCTCGAGCAGACTTCCTAGGAGAGGCTGGTGGGTCGCCTTTCGATCTCCGACTACTGTCGGGAGTCCTTTGAGGCCCGTCCCCATCGTTGCGTGCATGGGAACGCCTGTGTGCGGAATCTACCTCATCACTGCGATCACCTTGATCCATTTCTTTCCTTCTTCTCCTTTCCTGACGTTGATGTTCTGAAGCATGCATATGGTGTTAGAGCACAACATAGAGAAAATGTCAGATTACATGCCAAAGAAAGTTAAAGGAAACACAGGAAGGACGAAAAATGGAGAGGAAAGCAAACATCAAAACAACATATTTGTTAAAGGAATGATAAAAACATATAATGTAGCATAGATAATTAATAATAACGTAAATGTAGCACAAGTAATTCATAATGCTGTGCAAAAGTCCCAATCTGTATTTATTAACATCAAAGCCGATTCACCCTCCCCTATCAAACTTTCCATAAAAAAAAATAAAAATTTCATGACATAGAAATATTCTGGGGTTTGTTCTTTTTATTTATTTATTTTTTAAACACATCTCGTTCGTGCAATCAGCCTTTCTCTTCGTTTCATCTTTCTAGATGTTTTATTTTGTTCTAATTTTTTATACTTTTAAATTTAAAATGTCCTTGCAATATGAATGTCATAGAAGAATTTCTCATGTTTTAATAATGTGTTTCCTGTCATCCGCTCAGTAAAAGCATGGGTTAGAATTGTAAAATTTGTTTAGCGTAAGTGCTATAGAAATGCTTTTCTTCTTCGTCTTATTATTATTATTATTATCATTCTTTTCTTCTTCTTATTATTATCATTATTTTCTTCTTCTTCTTATTATTATTATGATTATTACTATTACTGCTATTATTAATGTTGTCAGTATTAAACAATTCTTTGTTGATATATTGCAAAATATAAATTTAAAAAAATGTTTTGTAACTTGAGAAAAGACCGTCAATGTCAAAATTTTCCCTCTGAAAGGTATAATTACAATTATGGTCAAAGATCAACTCAATTAAAATTTATGAACTTTATATCTTCTATTAAAGTAATGGGACATCAACCTCCTAACACACCTCAAGGATATTTTCACAATTTACAAAAAAATAATTTTGACAAATAAACTGATTTTCAATACACAATATATAATTTGTGATTGCGACTTGAGCATAGAATTTGCATAAAGCAAAAAACATCAACAGTGTGCTGAGAATACAACATTTGCAGTGACAAGCTTGAACAAAAACTTCAAAAGAAAAAAATAATTGGAACATCGTCAAGCAAGATTTTAAAAAGAAGAACATGTGTGAGATGTGGGCAAACAAAAAGATTAGGCCAATTTATTTTTCTTTTATCATTTTGCATTGATATAGTTTATAGTTTTCATTGATGATTAAAAAAATAAAATCAGAAGAGTTTTCTATTTTTCTCAAGACTAAAATTTTCATCAGAATTTTTGTCCTCAGTCTTTCTCAATTCGTAAAGATGTAGGTCTGAAAATATATCTAAATAATTACCAAAGGAATGTTAATCAATTTTAATTCGGTAATTTTGTTTGTATTTTAAAAAATATTTTGGCCAGAAAACAAACGACTATCTGTTCAACCAAGTGGATCTGAATGAAAACAAAATTTTATAATTTTTCTTGTCATGGAAAACAGACTTACAGACCTGCCACCTGTATATCTTTTCTTTTTCTTTTTCTTGCGGGGGGGAGGGGGGGGGGGGGCGGTATTATTATTTTCAATTTCATCTCAATAAATGCCATTTTAGAAGGCAATAGAAATGATGAAATATATTTCAATTAAGACATTGATTGAAACAAAACCATAAAAATTTTCCTCTAAAATTTTGGCTTAAAACTCCCATTGAGTGGCAAGTCTTGTCATTTGGGTTAGGACAACAATGAATGCAATGTGGTTTTCTCTCTCAAGCTCCATCAAATATTTTATCAAGAAAATTGAAATCAAAATAAATGCTATCACTTATATTGAACAATTCAAACATGAGAGAAAAACACACGAAATATAAAAAGCAACAATTTCTTCCCTTGGTTTGAATTTGGAAACCTGAATTAAATTAAGTCAAAAAGAAATTGCAGTCTACAGTCGTTACGAAAATTCTAAAACATTAAAAATTGTCGAACATTAGAAAGTTTCTGTTTCTATTTCATCAGGTTCCAATATTCAATATATTGCTAAACATTAAAAAAAATAATAATTAAAAATGTAAGAAACAACTGTTTCTAACACAATGCTCTCAAGACAACAGCTAACATTCCAGAAACTATTAGACCAGGATAGAAGAGAGCGATTCATGCTGCCCTTACCTTGTTGAGCCTCTTGTCCTTCTTCAGGGGCAGCTTGGCTGGCAGGGCCATCTGTACTGTCTGATGCTTGCTGGTTGACAGGGGCTGATTGGGCTGGCTGTTCTACTTCTACCACTGGCTCTGGCCTGGTATGATTGAGGGGTCAATAAGTCATGAATGAAAACTACAAATTTGGATCTCTCTGTTGTGTCTGATATTTAGCAATAAGGAAATGGAGCTAATCAGAGTTTGAGCGTGTAATAATGTGATAGGGAAAAAAAATTAATTTAGCAAACAAAAATAAATAATATATACCTCATGAAATTGATAATTACTCAATTGAACATATTTTTACAGTGTTCATGCTACACCATCAGATCTTTTTTTTAATGCTGCTTTTACGATTTCATTATACTGCAAAATAACTGTTTAAGGTTTCAACGGGCAACCATTATTGTTAAAAGGCTTTGAAGTGATTGGAACTCTCTACATATTATCAAAGCAGGAAATAAAGTCTTTCATAAGAAAATGAAGTCAAGAGAATTTCCCTGTCAATGTTGATATTGTCACAGTTTGAATTAATTGAACTTTAAGTTGAAAAAAAAAACAAAACAAATCTTTGTAACCCAAACACAAAAGGGAAGAAAAGTCGTGACGTCACATCCTCTACTTTTCCAGTTCCGAAATCCTTGGAAGTGTTTATGTAAATTTAACATGTCCTTTGGAGGAATAGTAATGAATTGGTTACAAAGTGAATCATAAGGTGGCAGGATGTATAGGCAGATTCTAAGGAATATGGAACATAAAAGAGTAAGGATGGATTATCTTTATTGATGACCAGCATATATTTAGGCTTGAAAATAAGATGCCATCACTCTGAAACCAGAAGATCAATTACACACAAGGTATGTATTCAGTCTTCAAGAATAGTGGTTTTTGCACTCCAATAAAATTGGAACCAATTTTTTGACATCACACTTTTGTTCCCTTTTAGATACTAGAATTGGTTACATACTCTGGTGTTGGAGGTGGAAGGAACTCCTGAATGTATTGCCGTCTTCTGCTTTCTTTCTGAGACTGGATTTGTTCTGGATGTTGCTTGCCATACTCTTCTGCCTCACGCTGCTCTCTGTCTTTGATCTCAAACTGATAAAAAGAGAGATGGACAAGTTACGAATCACTAAGGAAACAATTAAACAAATGAAAACATGACTCCAAGATTTGGATGAAACAACGTTGTTGGAGAAAGTAACAAAAACGAGATGAGAATAAATATATATATATATATATATATATATATATATATATATGTATCTGTCTTTGTTTTGTTTGTTTTTGAGGGTTTTACGGCACTTGCAACACATTAAGGTCATATCAGCGCCAGTAAAAAGGAAGAAAATGGGATAGTAAAAAGTTCTAGAATTACAATTAAAGCAACTAAGAAAAGGTAAGGCCAAGGGGAATTTGTTCAAATAGGAAACAGATGTAGATTCCAAGAGTACACTATCAATGTACTTAGTTTGAGATCACCTAAAAGTCTCATCCAGACACAAGCACAGGTCCCTACTAAGAGGAATTCACTCAAATGTTTACAAATCATATATAACACATTAAAAAAAAAAACATAAAACAGTACATAACAGAGAGGATTTATAAGGGAAAAAAAATATCTCCCAAAACTAACTATACATTTGACTGTTTCCCTCCCAGCCAGGGCCAGGACAAAATCAAGTAATCTCATTCCAAGGCAAAGACAGAAAGCATGTTGGAAAACAGACATAGGGGGATAGAAGACACAGTATGTACCTTCCTGCCCACTATGGGAGGTCAGGATATCTGTCTTTGTATGAGTGCTTCTGAGTATGTTTGGTAGAAAGGGGCGCTATAGAAATTACGCATTATTATTATTACTCTAGTTGGCAAATGGACTTTGCATTTGACATATTTACTTACTGTTGTTGGTTTCTCTAAAGCAGCGAATCTTTCTTCTTGTGTTGCTGCTGATTTTTCAAACGCTTCGTGTTTCTTCAACAAGTTTTCTACAGCATCAAGAGTATCCTGAAAGACAGAAAGACAATCTAGTATACCAGAATAACGGATTAAATCAAGAATTTGTAAAGAATAAGTCAACAAGCATAATTTTCTTTTTAATGATATTCTTTCATTTGTATTAAATTGCAACCTTTTGCTCTAGATAATTTCCACTATTTCATATTAAATTATAAATTAAAACAACAATGAATGAATTCCTGGTTTAAGACAACGAGCATATTTTAAAATGATGCCTAAGCTGACTGAATTGAGAAGTACAAAAGAAACTCTTATTCAAACAAATTGGAAAACTTACACCCAGGTCGTGGTTAGACAAGTACGGCTCTTGTGCAATGAGCCAGGCTTCAGCAACAGCAGCGTCTCTGGCAAATTGGTACACTTCCAGGACTAGGGGAAACAAACAGTTCAACAAAATAATAGGCCATGGCAAATACCAATTGGTAGAAAGAAACATAATACAGGCAATGGACACAAAAATCTGCATTCTCTTTAGTTTAAAAAAAAATAACTGTATAAAACCCATATGCAAGAATTCCAGCCATTCAAGAACCCCAAACTAAATCACAGTATAAAAATTACTTGGTGGTGAAAACAATCCTTTGTTAAGTTTTTAAATGCATTTTTCTTACAATTTTGGATAGATAAATCTGATGTTGGCCACAATTTACCCCAATTTACAACTCTGTTTTCTGTATTTATATATCAGACTCTGGGAAGATAAACTAAACAACTATGTGCCATTTACTTACTAAGTTGTAGGTGTTCCCATCTCTCCTTCCACAAATCTGTCATATCAAGTCTCTGTAACGTCAGCTGTATCAACTGTTCTCTAACCTAAAACAACAAATATGAATTGCAAGAAATGATTTACAAAGGACAACGACAATTGTTAGTTCAAAACTTAAGAGCTATTCTTTCTTTTCGTATTTAGCTTTAAAAGGGTACATTAAAAAAATATTCTCTCACCCATGACAACACTTCAAGCTCAAAACAAAACCCCAAATAAATGGAAAATAATATTAAGATAATACTTTATTCACCCCATGAAAAGGAAATGTATTTACAAACGTACATGCTACAAGTATCTAAATTAAACATAATGATCCACATACAAATGTTTGTCAACATGATCATTTCAAAAATTTTGGAGAATAAAAATACTCTCCTCATATCTATAAAACCTAACAAAAAAATAAATTTAAAAAAAAAAAAATAAAAAAAAATAAAAACATTTAAAAAAAACCCAAAAAAAAACCTCCTATTCTTACCTGTTCTTGTTTGTAGTGCTGTCTGTTGAGGAGATCCCTACCAAGGTTGATACAGATGGCAAAATTCTCCTCTCTGGCATCTATTTCAGCCTTCAAACTCTGGTGGTTATTCATTAATAGCTCAACACCAGACACATCTCTGCAGGTGAAAATTACAATTACAATGATGACAGCAAAATAACAAGTTTAGTTTAGCAATTAATTAAAAAAAAAAAAAAAAAAAATTGTGGGGGAGGGGAAGAAGTGGTACGAATAAAATCAAGCTCTCGACTCTTGATAAAGTTAGTCAATGGGAATACTGACCATTCACAAGCTGATTTTTGTAATAAATATTATGTTTAAATCTGTTCCCAACTTCTCCATTGTAATATCAGTTAAAATAAGAGAATCATTCAAGCCTACTGACATTTAAATTTAAAGTAAGGAATAAACTACAATAGAAATTTCCCTTTTATTATTAATGTGTATCATATAAAACAGTTGTAAAATTTTCTTTTGAGAATTTAGAAATAGAATATTCCTGTGAACAAGACACTAGCGCATACATTTTCAATTTCTAAAGCACATATTCTCATAAATCAGGAGAAAAACATGACTACTGAACAAACCTGGGTTTTTCTTGAGTGTTCATCTGCCTAATAATATCATCAATCCATAACGACAGATCTCTAGCCATTAACATAAATCTGTAATAATCAGAAGCATCAGCCAATGTCAATCTTCGTCTCTCCACCAAGATGTGCAAGTTCTTCCAAGCCTCTAAAACCTCTTTCTCTCTGTCTTCGATGGCTTTAGCGTGATCACCAGCATAACCAGCTTGCAGCTGGACTGATTCTGTTTGAATGGCTTCCACCTGTGAAAGATTTGCCAATATGCATTTTCTTTAATCTTTAAATCCACTTAAGGATGAAGAAGTTTGTTGGAAAAGGGTTGAGTCTTTTGATGGTTCTGTTTGTAGTTGTTTTCATTTAGCTCATTTCACATTTAATCATTTCCAAGTAATTTGACAATTCAAATTTTCAGGCACCAGCTTTCCATTACTTATAGGAGATAAATTTGCTTAGGACCACTTAAGAGAGAGAAAAACCCGTGATAATTTAGAAACTAGTTGCTAAAATGGAATGAAATTGATTTATGAGCCAATGAGGTAGTAGTATTAATGATTACTTATACAAATCAAGACCTTAAATGATATTTTTATAGCCCATAAGATTTTGTAAATGTCATCATTCTCCGTTATAAAATCAATCAAAACAATAAGCACCATCTTCAGTTTGTTTTCAGTTATATTAAATTTAAAAATAACCAATTTCTCATTAGTAATCTATTAATCTTCTTTCAAAGATTGAATATAATAAAACCTCACTTCACTGCTTTTAAATAAATTATAAAGGTCTTTAAATGCAGGCGCTTGCACATGACTAAATAGCTGGAGATATTATTGGAATATCTTACCTGTGTTCCAAGTGTGACTAGGTCATGTTCAAAATTGGCATGCTTTCTCTGTAAGGCAGCTACGCTCTGGGCATCTCTGCCTAACTCCTCTGGGATGTAATTTTGTTTTTCCTGAAATAAATATAGTATCATTTAACCTTTATCAAGTGTTGGAAAATGAATATTGCTTATCATGCTTACTCAGAAACATAACTTACATAGCAAAAGAGATCAAAGAACATTTCTTCAATTCCATATTTGATTACTTCATAGACCACATGCCATTAACTTATAATTTTCATTCATAAATTTATTAAATTAAAAAAGAGTATGTTTTATACATACTGAAATGTACTTTTGAAACTGATTCTAAAGATATTTTTAGTCAGCTTGTTCTTGGGACATCTCAAGAATGTTATCATCTCTGAATTTAAGCAAGGAAGAAATTACCAATAACTGCATCAATGAGACTCACTATGTTGGCCAAGTGAGCAAATTGGGAGGTAATACTCCCAACTTAAAAAACAATGCTTGAACCTGGATTACCAGAGTAACAATACAATGCCCAATCCCCTCAATAACTTTTGGAACAAATTCTAATTTATTTAATTTAAAAA
Organism: Berghia stephanieae; assembly: GCF_034508935.2. Taxonomy (NCBI): domain Eukaryota; kingdom Metazoa; phylum Mollusca; class Gastropoda; order Nudibranchia; family Aeolidiidae; genus Berghia; species Berghia stephanieae. Next base: position 51,978,126 of record NC_088360.1, on the reverse strand, counting down.
GTAAAGCACTTACAATAATTCTTTCCAAAATATCTTTGCAGTCATAAAAGAATTTGTGAAGTTCCCATGATGTCTGCAATAACTCTGTGCGAGTGTCAATCAACTCCAGCAGATCTGCCCAGGCGTCATTGACGTTGTCCTTCCATTCAGCAATGGTAGCTGCATCAGAGTGTTCCGAGGCAATCAGGCCATCGCAGATCTCATTGGCAGATGCCACTCTTTCTTGGCCAATATTTTCTGTGTCTCTTGCAAATGCTTTGAATTTTTCTTTCAACATCTAAAAATAAAATAAAATTTTAAAAAGGATGAAAAAATTTAATTGATAAATAAAAAGTGAGTGAGAAGTTGTTTTACAAAATGTTTGGAAAGTAATTTCATTCATACATAAAATAGAATTTAGTATTGTAGGGAATAACAGAATGCTGTAAAACAATAGAAAAATTTTAACCTGGGGAGCAATTCATTGACTGCAATAGAAAGATCAAGTCAACTTTGGTCTAACAGTAATGACTTTACATCGATATCCACCAAAGGTCAACACACACACATACACATAAATTAAGAGCTGACATTCTGAATGCCTGAATCTTTCAAAAAACATTATCAAGTCATGATGACGTGTTTTATCACGCTATTAAACCTGATGAGATGAAAGCACCTAATGGAAATGAGCACAACGTGGGAATTTCTATTTAAAAAGCCCTAGGTTGAAGCATTTATTAAAAGTATATACATTAAGAGACAAAAAAATTAGTTTGCTTGTTCTTCAAGACCTCAAATCTATTAAAGAATGAAAAAGTTTTGAGTCTTTAAGACAAGCAAAATGCAAAAATGGATTAAAACTTTTAGAATTACTATGGATTTTAACCCAAGAGTAACTAAATTTAGACAAAAGTTGCTTTTATCCAAAAAGCAATACTCACACAAACATGCTCATAATCCTGGCCTGGCTCGTTGGATCCAGCCACTGTTGACTTCTCTGCAATCCATTCAAGCAGATCATCAATTTCGCGGTGCAAGGTGTAGAGTTTGAATACTTCTTCAAGCTTGCCTCTCCTCTCTTGGGCCAAGTCTTTGAGACCAGCGTAGAGTTTGTCCACCTGGGATTGTCGTACTGCAATCTGGTCGCTGTGTGGTGAAAATAGGATAAAAAGTCATTTTTCAAAGGACTATGAAATAGCAGAAACACGAATCACACTTTTCGTAATGGACAGAAACTCAACCGAGTTTTTTCCACATTTTCACACATGGTAAAATTGAATTTAAGGATTTAGAATTTATTGATATATGCATTTGATATCAAACTCAAAAAGTGCTCGACCAATTGATCAATAGATACTTATTCATTAATTCCTAATTTGAGTAATTGAGATGGGGGGTGGGGGTGGGGGGGGGGGGGGGGGGGGGGGGAGGAATAAAGCAAGAAGGTAATAATAATAATAAACCTTTCTGGGTGTTCTTCCTCCATGAGTTCCCTGCTGCGTTCACCCAACTGTCTGACAACCTCTGCGTAGTCTTCCACGTTGTTCTCCAGAGTCTGGTGTTTCTTCATCATGTTCTGGGCACCAATTTCATCCTTGGCTCTCTCCTCACCCATCATATACAATTCTTGTTCACTCATCCAGGCCTCAGCTTCAGCCGCATCGAAATAGTACTGAAATCAGGAAGATATAGGTTAGTTGAAGCTTGAAACTGAAGCTACTAGAAACAACTCTCATGTCCCTCTCCTGATTGTTAATAATATTACATGAGAGAGAGAGAGAGAGAGAGAGAGAGAGAGAGAGAGAGAGAGAGAGAGAGAGAGAGAGAGAGAGAGAGAGAGAGAGAGAGAGAGAGAGAGAGAGAGAGAGAGAGAGAGAGAGAGAGAGGGGGGGGGGGGGGGGGGAGGGAGAAAGGAAGGATAACAGATTCCAGTAAAATCATAAATTGATGGATTAGAAAAGGCACATTATATGAACCTTCCAAAAACAAAGAAAAAAGTGAACCAAAATTGTGACCAAAAATAAAGTCGAGAGCAGACTTGATAAATCGTTATATGTCATGACATATCTCTTCTGTTTACCTGTTGAGCGACCTCTGATAATTTCAGTCTCTGGTTGCGAGCATCAACAGCATCTCTCAATTCTTGCCAACGTTTGAGAAGGTCGTCAATGAGTGCTCTGAACTCTTCTGACTGTGGATGACCATCGTCTATCAACTCCTCCCCAACCTGTACCACTGACCTAATGCGAGGCTCATGGTTGTCAATCTCAACTTGTAGTGACTGGAAAGCAAGAAGTATATAATCTATTGTTTCACAACTGTAGACTTGGGATCATTTCTAAAACAACTAACAAATGCACAGGCTCCTTAGAATTTAATAGCAAACATCTCCTGCAATGCAATATTTTCTGAAGCACACTTTAAAGAATAAGAAAGTGGTTATCTTCAGCTTAACGGTTTCCTCTCTCTGAGCCAGATGGATTGAGTTGCACCAACTCAAAACCAGATCTCATTTCTAGATACCACACGATTTTATTTCTCTCTTTTTTTTTTCAGCACCCCTCTCTTCAATCAATTTTTCTTTTCATCTTTTTAAAAACATATCATTTATTCCACTTATTTTAACAAGTTCTGAAGCAAAACTCGACTCACATGATTTTTCTTGATAAGCAGCTGTACTGAAAGCAGGCTGTTGCCGTACTCAGTACTATTGGCACGAGGCATCATCTCTTCAATCCATAACTTTTCATCCTCCACATCGCGCATAAACTGATGGATTCGCTTCACCTTGTCTAGGTTGGCACGGCGCATCATCAACGGGGCTTGGATCTTGGCGAATCTGTAGAAAAAGTTAGTAGTGACAAATTCAGAGGCAGGCAATAGTAGTAGATAAAAATCTAAAAAACTGTATTTGATGAATATAAAGTGCAAAGCAGAAATGTAAATTATTACAAAGAAAAGTCATTACAAAATAATGGGCCTATATCCATTACTTGGCTATTTTAGTAGTGGTGAGCAAATGAAAATGCTGTTTTTGATGTCATACTTTCAATCTATTCTAATAAAAAAAATTAATTCATCAAATGCTAACTAAGTAATGTAATCATAATTTAGTAATTCCTCTATATGATTAATAATTACGCCAAATCTTAATTTTGTAATGAGAACTCAATCAATTATATGTGTATAATTATTTGTGAAAACAGGATATCAATCTCCATATTACACACTATAATGTTGTGCATGCCTTTATTTATTGCTTTCTTATAAAATAAAATTAAATATTGTCTGGTAGTAAATAAACTAATCTGAATGGTCTGTGATACAGCTGGCTGTGATTTAAGACAAAAAAATACTTTACTCGTTATCCAAATAAATGCATACCTTTCAGCCACCAAGGCCTTTCTGGCTTCAATCTCTTGCTCTTTGTCTGGCTCCATCTGCTTCAAGTGTTCTGACTGACTGTGAAGCTCTTGCACTTGTTGTTCCTTCATCTTCATCTGGGTCTCGAAGTGCTGAAAGTGCAGATGAAATCCAAATTCATTTCAGGTAATTTTTATTACTTTTACATTGGTATATAAATAAATTTGTTCAATTTTGAATTAAAACAAATTAACTATGAAATCATCAATATGCCTAGCAGTCTATATCTTTATGGAATCTACAAAGAAAAATTTACAATTCCCCCCCCCCCCCCGCCCCCCCCATCCCATCCTAAAATAAATAATAGTAATCCAATTCAATCAATCATGAGAATTCAAGCATTACTCACGTTCTGCTTCTGTACTTGGAGATTGACAGTAGTAAGATCTTTGCCAAAGTCATCTTCAGCGGTGACAAGCTGAGACTCGAGAGCAGAGACCCATCCATCAACATCGTCGCAGCTCTGTTGGTACAAGACAGACCGATTGGCATCAAAGAGACGTTCTCCCTTGGCCTTGGTGGTGGTTTCAAGGTCGTTCCATTGGGAATTGAGCTCAGCCAACATAGGCTGAATCTGTTCTTTGGTCTCTGGTTTGGCTGTCATGATCTGGTCTCCCTCCTGTTGGAAAAAATAATGGGTAAATTTTAAAGTAAAGAAATAAATGCCAAGATCAAGTTATAAATTAAATCCATACATTATTTCAGAATATGAGAATAAGCTCAAGAAAAATTTATGACATATTATTACTGATCATTGAACAATAGGGTTTTAGTTTCCAAGATACGGTAGTACGGTGTAGCAAAACTTTTTTCCACCAAATTATATGAATGTTTTGCATTTCATGCATCATAGTACATAAGAAAATAAAGACAAAAAAAAAAGAAATAAAAAAAATATATCCTAACATACCCCTACTTATCAAAATAAGATTAAAAATTTGATGTCGATTGAAATAAGGAAACCAACCTCCATGACTCTGTTAAGCCTGTCTTTATTGGCAGCAATTTCTGACTCAAAGGCCTGGTGTCTGAGGTATTTGCTGTGCAAGTTCTTGGCATCGCGGTATGTTTCATCTTGGGCAGCAGCCATTTTGTCTTGCAACCAGTCTCGGAGCTTCACAAGAAGGGGAGTGAAAATGCCAAATTACATATATTGCATTACATAAAAATAAGGTCACTTTATCATACTTAGGGATTTTAGAAAGAAATCGAAACTTCTGATAGTGAATTAGGTTTTAGAACTTAATGAATCTTTTTTTACTTCGAAGTACAAATAAAGTAAATATCTCCCATTCCTCATTTGAAATCATTTTTTCACCAAGCCAATTGATTTAACTCAGAATCAACTGAGAAGCAAAGGAATACCAATAATTTAAGCACAAAACAATTTTTTAATAACTCCATCACTAAAGAAAAGGCCTGAGACTATAGTAAACTGAGATAGATAGCTTGAAAAGTGGATTTAAATACCTAATAAAAACTATGTTTTACCTCATCACATTCTTGCAGGAATTGTTGTAAAGTGAGTTGCTCCTTCAGCCTGTCGAGCTGCTCCTCTGCCCTCTGGCGGTTCTGGTTTCGTCTGAAAACAAATATAGAATCCAGATCAGTTTTAGTATATACTTTTAAATATCAGACTAACCTTTACAAATACATCCTTGAATTAAGGCGATTGGCTTCTGTGTTTCATTTGTTTGGTTGCTTGCTAATCTTTGTCTAGTCTAAGATTGCTCAAAAAGAACATCTAAAATTGGTCCACACATGAGTACAGAATTCTTAGCAAAAGAAATATACTGTACATGCAGGCATATAAGACGCTGCGAAATATAAGAAGCACCCCTTCCCCTCACTTTGCAACCAAATCACAATGCAAATCATACAACAGTGTATAAGGCACAGCAGTAAATCGGGAAAAGATAATTCAAACTTCTAAAGATTTTGTTTCCAATGGGTAGGTATTCAGATTAAATGATACCAGTGATGACCTGACAGCATCAGTCTATTCAGCTTTTCTATTTTATAGTTCTGTACAATTTTGATAATTGCAACTAGTATAGCGTGAAAGATAGTAACTGGTATTCAAATAGGACATTGTTACTCCTCAAACCTAAAATTTAATTTGTCCCATGATTTTCTGTTGGATCACATTGACACAGGACAATATCACTTCTATTTTTATCCCTATATTTGCTTCTTATAAATGGGCATATATGGCACTCAACTATAATGTATTAAATATCAATCACTAATAGGAACAGTAATTATCGTGTCTTAGTAATTTTGTTGTAAGATTAGCTCAAATCAAATATTGATCTCACAATTAAGCAGATAAAATTCAATTCAACTGTTTCACCCTTAGAACTTTGAAATATTTCTTATGGGAAGAGTTTTTAAGAATAGTTTTAATCACACTGTTCCTCACCTTTCTTGAATGGATTCACCCTTGTTGTGTATTTTGTCGCTGGCATAATGGTTTTCGTCAATGAGTCTGTTGGAGTATTGGAGAACAGCGTTGATCTTCTCATCATTAGCATCCATGGTGGTAATGAAGGCCTCATGACGCTTGATGCAATTCTCAGCTGCCTGGACTGATGTCTGTTATGTAAAAAACACAAAACAAAATAATATTATTATTGTATAATGAGATAAAAGTGATTTCAATAACTCAAATCTCAACTACAATACAGAGAAAGGTACAGAAATCAGAGCTGTCAAATATATGTCATGTCATAGGAGAACTAACGTGCTGCTAACAGCATATCGCCCTTCATACCTTAGATTTAGTGACATTCCTCAATAATGATGGATGGATATAGAAAGACATGTACGATACATCTCTTGTAGCACAAAGGTTGAAAAATATAGACACAAGTTTTTGAATGGGAGGTAAAAACTCTTGTAACAGTTTGATTATTGTGATGACAAAAGTGAGGGTGATGTCAATAGGTGAATCCCCCTTTCAAGTAGAAAATGAATAATTGAATATTTCTTTCAGATGCACATAATACTCCAAAAATAATTTTTTGTTCAAATAGAGAATAATAATTTTTTACAAATATTTTGGATGAGAGTGCCATTAAGTAATCCAGTGAAGTGTAGTCATCTTCCAAGATATCTATGATATAAATTTAAATATCAAAAGAAAGCCTCCCAATATATCCCAGGCCAAAGTACCAAGTGTCTGCGGTGAAAAAAGCCCTACACATGTAGAGCAAGTGCCACAAGAAAAATCTGGCAAACCGTGACACCTGGTTGATGAGCATCAAACAGATTTTTTTTTAATGATTCAGAAAAAATATAAAATTGCAATTGCAAAACTCCAGTAACAAAAACAAGGTGCTATATTTAGCCTTTGTTTTGCATTTTGAAATAAAGATTTCATTTCATTATTATCTGCTGCATGTGTAAATTTTCTGTAAAGAGAGGTAACCTTGAGCTCCTTGCTGGAAAATTATTTAAGTTTGTCAATCTCATTACTTCAAGAAAAAAAAAGAAAGAAGAACAAAAGAAAAAGAAGAAAAACAAAAAAAAAGAAAGAAAAGAAATAGAGAGGAAAATAAAACAAAACAAAAAAACCCTGCTTATTTTTACTTCACATGAATGTGATTCAGATCAAGCAATATTATTTAAAAATCCATTTGAATATCAGTAGTTTAGAAAAAGTCAAAGAACAGAAAAACATCAACAAAGAGCATAAATCATAACTACATTTTTAAAATGTTAAACTACAATTAAAGCACACTCCATTAAAAAACAATGAAAACAAATTTACATCCTTTTATTTTATTTTATTTTAAAAAATTAAAACAAAATAAACAAAAAACCCCACTGAAAACCTTAATCTTATAAAAATTCGAAATTCATCAACGCAATGTTAAATATTAAAAATAAAGCATCCTTCGGTCATAGTGCAAGGAAAGGCTGAATTTAAACCAGTTTATATACCATTAAATAAACAGTAACACTTGGTTGCTATCCTTTGTTAGGACACTCATTTATTGCAAAGTACTTTCCACCAAAATTAACAGACCCAGCGATGAGGGGTCAGAAAAAATATTGACTGCACAGAGGATCGACGCCTGTCCCCTTGCTTATGATGAGCAAGCGACTTTTTAAAAAGATAAAGTGCCCAGACAGAGGTTTGAACCCATGACCTTCGGATCAAGATTTTAATCTGGTGTATTTTGTGTGTGCTCTTATCCACTAAGCCCTGAGTGAAGAACAAGGTGGTAAAAAAAAATAATTCTTTCCATCTTATTCATATTCTGCATGCTTTGGAATAAAATTAACTACTTGAAGCAGCTTCAGTCAAAGTGCACCAAACTCTATTCATTAATATACCCTTGGAATAAACAAACTCCCTTGTCCCACTGACATGGTTTTCAACAAAATAAAGCAAAATATAAAAATGCAGCAACTAAAAAATGTAAAAGCATAAAATATAATCATGCTAACAACACGTGTTGAGAAATGTTCTGTTGCATCTCCTCAACAATACTAAACCTGCTGCAGGCAACCATTTTTTTTTTTCTATTTGCAAAAAAAAAAAATACAAATACAAGCATAAAAACCATTAAATTTCCTACTTCTTTTCGTAAAGAAGAAAAGCATGTCATTACTTCCAAAGAACAGATGTGGTTTAAATCTGGGAAACAGATCCTCTTGTTAGAGAGCAAAATAATTTTCCTCAATTTTTCTTTAAAAATCTCAGATCTGAAAGAAATCCTAATTTGAATTCACCAAAAATGTGGGCCCTATGAAATCTGCTAATTTATTTCCGTAAGTGGCAGGCTTGCAATCAGGTGTGATAATTTTACTTTACTAAATTGGGAATGTGTATTTAAAATTTAAGCTGCAACCTCCAAGTTGCCTTTTGACGAAAAAAAAATTAAAAATACATTATCTCATTATTTTCATGAAACCAAAAGCCAAGACACAAGTAATTAGTGAATTTAAGACTGTCAAGAGGACAGATAGGAGGCATGACCATATGAAAGATGGCATTCAATGCTTTAGAATAGAGTAATATATATATTTACATATAAATAATTAGAGGGATATACATGAAATGAGTAATAACAATGGCATGACCATTGGTTAGGGATATATCTATAAAGCATTGTACCAAGCTTAGGTCTTTGAAAAGATATCGTTCTTATTAGCGCAGACAGTCGAAGCCGGTAATCAGAACACTGCTTAGAACAGCCATTTAATTGGAACCAGCGTCTTGGGGAGCAATGAATAATCAAAAAGGGCAAACACATGTAATTATGCAACTGGTTGTTTGCTTTGGAAGAGCATGTCTTGTTGGATGAAATTGTGTGTAGTAAACTATGTTGAAAAAGTTTAATGAACCTTTGATTTATATTGGACATCTAAGCATTATAAATAAAGTTAATGAGATTTCCATTTAAGTGTGAGCTTACTCAGTGGACACGCATTCTCTGTACATCTATCTTTATGGCAATATGAATGGAATGTCAAATATTAGGAGAAGATATGTATCACATATTATATTTAGGAAAATTACTACAAATGTAACAGTAGTCACTGTATATGTGTAGGCCTGATAGGTTCCTATTTTCCTATAAGGTCATTCTACTAATCAATTGGACCACCGCTTAATTGGAATGATTTCTGCTAATAGAACTCTTCAGATTAAGCACTTCGACAGTTTTTGCATTCCAAACACAATCAGAGATTCTGTCTTGAATAGCGTGCAGTTTTGAATGCAATTAAAAAAAAATAAAAAAATCAACAGTGAACATCCAAAGATATACATCTGACAAAAGAGAAATTCTCTCCTTGGTTCTGGCCTTCATCTTAAATTTCTTAGAAACAATGTTAAAGGGAAATAAATCAAAATTGCAAAAATTATAAACAAAGAAAGAAAGAGAGAAAGAAAGAAAAAGAAAGAGGGTTCTGAGAGGTAACAGAGAAAGCAATCATAGACTCCTTGATTGTTGTATCTGACTCCTGGATTCAGATTTTATTGTTTTGATATTGCTTTCATTGATATTTTTTTTCTTATTTACAAGTACATTCGATCTAAAAACAATATTGAAGCAAAAATGTTAAAAAATTACAATGAGTTTTCTTTTGTTTTTTTTACAAAGGAGATCACATATGCTTAAAGCAGAGCAGAGGTAATATGAGCCAGAAATTCGCATGGTCCAGTATAAAGCTTGATATGACAGCATGCTGTGTGTAATTTTTTAAAAATTCCTTTTCTTAATATTTTGATAAATAGAAATTTCCGATATTAATATCTTCTTTATAATGAAATTTAAACAAATGGATCACATGGGGAGGCATCTTATTTTTCTTTCTCACCAAACAAAATACCCAAGAAATTTGCATTTACTCTTAGTATATTAAAAAAAATTATTTGTTGTTTAACTCAGTTTATACATTGATCATTTTGATATAAAGCTATAGATAAAAATTCTGATTTTATGGGCTCTAAAATTTTTGAATTTACATTTTTTTCTGGTTCAAACTTTTTAGCATTAGACGGAATGTGATTCCTTATATTAAAAAAAAAAGTATTCACATATTATACTCAGCAATAACAAAAATTCAAACATATAGGGACATGCCATGAGATTCTAGATCCTGATAAAAAAAAAAATATTTGAAGAAAATGATACGACGTCCAAAGAAAAAAAAAATTGAAGAAAATGATACCAAAATAATACATGAATATACAAATCTGGACCAAAGAAGACAGTCAATTGAATACAAGTAATATTCTCAGCATAGGAAGTGATGATCGTGTCCTTTTAAAAATCAAAAGCATTGTCTGTAAAGACCTTAAACCCACCTGCAACATGGCAATTACAGGCTTATTTGCCCAAGCTTGGACAACTGATATTGCAAACGGCTTGACTCAAGAAAAATCGGATGTCTATTCATATGTAGGAACAATTTTACCCAAATAAAATTTAAACCAGGTGAAAACAAAATTCAGAGTAATTTGTCCCAAGTTTCTGTTTTTCCCAATTACCTGCTATACATTGGACAAATTAATAGGTACTTAAAACTCTTTTCTCTCGATTCCCTTTGAAATTGCTTTTACTGTTCAGGATTGCATTTTTGAAAAAGCAGGGAGTAGAATTTATCTGCCTTATAACCCCCCCCCCTCCCCCCACCGGGGAAAATAATGGGTACCTCCCATGCTGAGATGTAAAACTAAAAGACATGTAAAACATTGATGACTTATTCATTATTTAGAAGAGTAACATTGCTATCATTACATGATTCTATAATCCCAATGATAAATAGTTATGCATGCATGCATATCAGTTCCAATAAACTTTTTTTCTCTTTGCTATACGGAAACATACAGTGCAGTAGAATGTGTGCATACATTCACTGATGCTATATATGTGTGTGTGTTGACAGCTTACAATGCAATGGACAGACGATTTTTAAAATAATATAATATAAAAAATAATGTCGTTACCTGCTTGTCTAAGGGTGCAATCTGTCAGCACAGAGGGATTTAAGGAAAGACCGCAAAGATGTGGGTATTTAGATACTGAAGTGTATTGTTAGGTCATAATATATATTACGAAATATTGCTGTCAGCAAGTGAAACAAATTTTCTTTTCCAAAAGTAAAATCTACTAATCTCAAGTTGAAATCAGAGATAAAAACATCTTGAACAAGGAGACAAATGACTTGTGAAAATCATGGACTTTTATCTCTCATATTTCTCTACGTATTGGTTTAAATTTATGGAGGACAAAGAAAATAATTTCAATGTTATTCCAGGTTTCCAAAATGCATTCAGGAAAATCTTTACATAAGTTACCCACCACATAGTATTAAACTGACTTCAAGGTTTATGCATTTATATAAATGGGAAATAATGGATTATATATATTCGATAGAGGAAATAAAAATCTCCTTTAAGTTTTGTTAATCTGCAGTTATCAATACTGAAAGTCATTTGTAATTTCAGTTTTAAATGTATAGGTTGCTTGTTGATTGAGTTAAGATGATCTGGATAATATACTGTTATTGTTAGATTGTTTTACTTTATTCCGGTTTCTGTTTTCTACACTGCCCAACAACAAATTGGATGCGTGCACAGAGAACAGTGCATTCACATCAATCTCCTGTGAATTGAAAGGTTCAGTCACTGATTTTAAACTAGAAGGTAAAAAGATTCAATTTACCCAAAGGTGCCAATATTTGCAGTAAATAACATTAAACCTTATCAAACTGAAATTATGGGAGTTCTTTGCTCCGTAATAAAGGACAAGAACAGTACAAATAAAAGATGCCATCGAGGCATAATAAAGAAATAAATTCATTGAATTATGATTTTAAAAAAGATATGTAACAAAAATAGTACACTCAAGATCAATATATTATTGATATCCTTAACAGAAACTTATTCTTACTCCCAAGTCACTTGAAACTTGAAAAATTATAATAGTAACACAAAAATTAAGAAGTTCAAACAGGTGCAACCAATGATCCCTTGTGAGATTATAAGTAAAAAAATTTGTGAAAATCGTGCTTCCCCTGAAAAAAAACTGAATGATGAATTTATTTTCAATAAAAACCTTCCCAAAATAAACACTGCCTACAATCTGAGAGATTAATGATAGCTTAGTTTAAAAAACCAAATGAGAAAAATGGTCAAAAAATAAATAAAAATTATTAAACATTCTCAAACAAAAACGTTACATTACCAGGACGTAAAATAAGTTAATGCAGCAAATTTAATATTTCATTATTTCTTGACAGTATGTCGAAAAGAAAATTCCCAAAACTTAAATTCAAAAATGTGAGAAAATTTAATAAAAGCAATTTTTACAAAGAAGCTTGTAAAATGTTTATGATTAAATCAAACAAGAAATCATACTTGTTAGCTTGAAACTGGCTAAAAGTTGTATAAGCATTACTTACAGGAACTTCCTCCCTGGACAAGAAATTATCCTGTTGGTTGAGTAGGACTTCAGCCTGCACAGCATCTCGGAGGAACATCTGACAGATTGGAAATAAGCCACAATTAATGTAGGTAAGTGAAAAATACATGTTGACTGTGAAAAGCAGCCTACTACACACAAACATTTCTAAGAAATTCCATACCATTAATGCATACCTGGAAATTGAAAATTCTATAGTTCCAGAGGGGATTATAATATACGCAGATGACACAGATTTCATTGTCACTGACTTTATTTACATAAACGACATCCAAGACATCCTAAAAAAAATACAATCTTCAAGTTAATATAGACAAAACTGAATTAACAACCATCGTACAAGATGAAGACTCATGGAAAAATCTTACAAAACTTGGATTACTGTGTGATGACAAAGAGGTCATAGAAAACAAGAAACAAGTATCAAAAGCAGCGCTACAAATCAATTCTCCTTTCCAACTGTACAACAAGGAGAATGACAAAGTTGGGGAATGACAAAATCAGATGAAGATCAAGTGGACACCTTCCACCCTAAACCACTTAGAACGGTACTGGGATTTAGATACCCAACAAAATATCAAACAAAGCAACTGAACCAAAAATGAAATGAATAACCACTCTCTCTTCAAATACTAAAAGCCAAGTGTGGAGCCAGTTTGGACACATCTAATACCAGCAAATAAAGCTATGTCATTATACTTCACCTTATGGGACCCAAACACAAGGGACACCAAGTTACCTCATTGATCATTGACAATACATTCAACAATGACCTCAAGAATTGCCGAACATCAATCATAGCTTAACCTCAACCGTAGACCTCAATAACATCAAAGAAATGTCATCAAACAAACAGGAATGGAGATTCCTCTGAACATAAATCGAGAAGGCCACTGAGGCTGCAAAGTCAGTTGATTATTCCAGCGAACAGCTTTAAGTCAAGTAAGTCAGAGGGAAAAAGTGTATAAGGAGGATATGCTCCTCTATTTCAATTGTCATATATTCAATTCTGCAGTCAACATCATATGAATGGTTGTAAACATCATAAGAGTGGAAATCTTTAAATCTAAATAGCTGAAATTATCTTCTATGTCAGTGCAAAGTTATATAATCTTTCAACTAAATAGGAATGACAGCCAAAAAAAAAAAGTTGTAGACACTCACCTGTAAGTTGAGGGACTGGGACAGAAGTTGTTGTCTGTTCTCCCACATTTGTAGAAGTTCATGCCAACCATCATCCAAGGCTTGCAATCTCTGTTAGGTTTAAAAAAAATTTAATTAATAAAAATGAAGATTAATTTTATTGGGCACGGGATACGATATTAAGCTTTGAAAATTTAATTTAGTGAAATTTTAAGAAAAGTAAGCTGAGTAATGTGCATTAGGCAATCTTTAATCTTTGGAGAAAAAAATATATTTTTGTTGCAATGCATGTACGAGTAACATAGTTTTATTGACATATTCTTGAATAATCACTGGATATTCAAATGATTACTGAGTATATGTAATCTACTGCCTCAATCCAGTGTTGAGTGTGATTGTGAACCAGATTCAGGGCATTGAATCCAGAGTACAAAAGCCTACAAGTCCAAAACTTGAATCAAGAAGTGTTTAATATAATTACATTCTTTTCTGATCAGAGGGGCCAGTTAATTCAAATAAAATTTCATAATTTAGACGGTTAACACAGTTTTCAGTCTTTAGTTCAGCCTCCCCCTCCCTAAACATGATGCTGGTTTGTGACAGTGGGTCATGTGACATTAATTATCCATTGTCAATAAAAATATCTGAAAAGGTTGGACTACAAACTCTATTTGTTTGCAACCATTGTATAAAAAATCACAGCAAATCCAGAAATGAATCACATGGACCTTTTCAACCCCATGTCGTCTTCTTTTTGAAATGACTTTATAATTTTATCCAGAGAATTCAACTTTTAAAAAGCATATCTATGGCTTCACCGACCTGTCTAAGGAACATGTACTGTGGATCATCTTCACCCTCTGTAATCTTGTCTCCAAACTCTTTAATCTTAGCGTACTCTGGTGCGTAGGTGTCGATCTCGTCCCTCAATTGCTGGTGCTGGTTTAATAGTTTCTCTGCATCTGCCAAAGAATTTGGAATATCCTCTGAAGCAACGGTCATCTGCGTCCTTGACAACCAGGCCTGGAAATGGTCCAGACTGCCCAAGAAACGTTGAAGCTCTCCAGCCTCTCCAAGTTTCTCATCTCTCTCTTTGAGCTGGAAAAATCAAATGCATCATAAAACATAAGTAACCAAATTGAAATATGCTTCAGTTTAGTTTTTGGAAGAAAGATTAGAACAAAAAGTTGATTCATCATCTCAATAATATACATTTGCATCTAAATGTATTTACCTAGTCAAGTTTGGTATGATAAATGTCGGGAACATGATGAATTGAGAACAGTCAAAAATGAAAATCAGCTTTATTTCAATACCTAAAAACACCTTTGTTCTATGTATTCTTGAGATTTACAGCGATAAAGACAAACTTCAATGAATCTAGTGATGGGAAGTAATAAAAATTTTTATGTGCCCATTCAAAAATAAATGTAGCATAACAATAATCCAAATTTTTTTTAAAAACTTTAGCTCTTACTGTTTTTTGAGATTATTTTTTGTCCAAGTCTTCTTTATATAAAAACAATCCATAGTATACATCTGATTATTAGAGAGAAAACAACGTATTAAACCAGGGAGAACCATACCATATCTTTGAGGTCTTGCCAGACATTGTTGATTTCTGCAATCTTTTCACGGATGGCCTGGGCCTCTTCTGGCTTTTGTTCCTCTAGATTTTCAGCCTCTTGTTGCAAAGACACAAGCTGAAAAAAGGCACATAAATGGATTAATTTGGATGCAACATTGACTAACTGGATGAACCACTGTCATATTCATAGCACAGATTTCCTCTGCCAAAATGGATTAACAAAATTATGTGGATAATTATCCCCATTAGTAAGTTATATATCCTACAATACTGAATTGACAATGTTTTACCAAGTATTTTTTAAAAAGTGTATTAAAGATTACAAAAGTGAAAGTGATTAGAAAAGTAAATTGTTCAAATTTAATTCAAGAATCCACCTTCACCCAGCAGTAAATGGGTAACTAGGGGAAGTTTAGATCTGAAAGAAAGTACCTATTTAGCAATTGGCCTATATCTTATTCAGCTGGAGTGTCAATTTAAAAAACAACAACTCGATAATAACAGTTTAACAACCCTCTAAAATATTCCTCTTTAGACTGCATCTTATGACCTAGTTACCTTTGACTGGATGGCAGCCAAGTCTCTCTCCATTGTACTGAGCCTTCGCTGTAAGGTCATGACACCACTCAGGTCATTGCCCAGTTCATCTGTTGATTCAATCAACTTGGCCTTATCGTGTATCCAGCCCTGGAAACAAAACCCAGAGAAGTATTGAACATGCTCATAAAAAAATCAATTATTTTTTTAGATTATTGTGACTAATATCAGAAAAATAATTTGTAAAACTAAATGAACTAATCTCCTCATGATTAAATACCAACTTCTATTATATGTGAAATGCTCAATTCAAACCAAATGAAAAGGATTGGTCGTTTACATAAAACGAATAACTTTTGAATGACAATATTAGTCCAAATAAATTTCAATTAACTTATCAATCATTCAAATCATGCAGAAATTTAGATGCTGTCCCAAATTGACTCGGGTGTGAATGAGTACCCATCTATAGACATTGAAAGATATTGTAAGTGTGTTATTGCTAAGAGAGATATGGAAATTTGATTCCAATGTCCTCAGTGATAAATAAAGCACATTGAGCATAATAAAACTGTGGAAATACCCTTTATAACTGATCATATACTGTTAATTGTCATGAAAATATAGATAGGACTGATATGACTTGAGGTGAGAGTAACCAGTCAATGACTTACAATGGTCTCATTACATTCAATGTTAAAGTTCTGGAATCCGTGAGCCACATTGATGTCATCTCTCTTCTGGTCCACCATTTCACGAAGGTTGTTCCAGCTAGAAAATGGAACAAAGATATTTGTTAACAATCACTTCACAGCAAATCTTCTAAAACCTTAAAATTGGCTTAAATTAGAAAATTGGTCCAATCTGCATATCACTTTGTCCTTTCCTTATATCTTTAAAGAAAGAAGTAAATCGTAGGAATTCTGTTAGCTTTTATTTCTTTATTGATTTTTTCCCCCCACAGAAATCTGAAAAAATACAATGCTCTGTGTAAATATAAAAATTAAGAAAATATTAGGAAAAAAAACATCCTGTTTTTTGTTTAAAAGTAAAGCAAGGCATACACAAAACTATTGTCATAAATACTGACAAAACGACATTTTTCAAATTAAGATACCATTTAATAAAATAATAAGTGATTTTGTAATCACAGATTAAGCAAAAGTCCATCTTGTTATTGTTCTGTTAGTGAAAACGGGTAGGTATGTAGTTTAAACCAGATTAAAAAATTGAGAAATTAAAATTTCCTGCTTAAGGACCAATCAAATGTAAACGGAGGAAGCGCTGCGTCACGTGATCACTATTTAACTCCGAAAAAGCTGCCCACAACAAGTGTGTAGTAATGATAATACACAACTAAACTAAGTACTCTATGAACTTATCCCGCGATAGGTTACACATGTGTAATATATAGCACAATTTCACCGAAAAACAACAATAATACTCAATATAGAATTATAATCATATTAATAGTAAGGGCAAGGGAGGGAAGGGCAATTGACTCCTTCAGCATTAAGAGACGGAATAATTATCATCATACTTCGTCTTCCCAAGGTAAGACTCGTATAATTTTTTAATTATTCCGTCTACTTTAATGCTGATAGGAGCCACTTGGAGATTTCAAAGCAGGGCAGGTTTTGAGGATAGTACTGAATTTGCAAAAGATTCCGAATGAGATTCAATGGGCTTTTTATAGAATCGAGCAAAGGTAGACTCCCTTTTCCATCCTGCCGTATTAAGTACATGCCATATATCTACACCCTTAGCTGCTGAAGAACAAGATGCTGATCGTGTGCTGTGTGCTTTAAATATGTTAGTATCCACTCCTGACTTGGTTAGGATAAGTCTAATCCAACGTGACAGTGTATCCTTGGAGACTCCTAAGTGAGGGCTAAGGGTGCTAATAAACAATTTATTAGAAGATCGAAGTGGTCTAGTCCGTTTCAAGTATGCTCGTAGATATGTCATAACACAAATCCGCCTGTCCTCATTAAATGCATGGAGTGTAATAATTGTTTGAGGATTAGAAGGCGAGTTATGTTTAAGCAATTTACTAATATGGAATATAGCTTTGCTATCATGAATAGATAAACAAGATGATTCAATAGTCATGGCATGAAATGATTGGCACCTATGTCCCGTAACAAGAGCACATAGCATAAGAAGTTTGGCTCCTAACATAAAAAGGTTAAGATCACGAGCAGGGGAAAGTGATCTTAAATAATTTAACACAGTAGATATGTCCCAAACAGTAGTGTAACGGGCACGAGTGGGTCGAGAATGAAATACACCTTTCATAAATCTACACACTAGCGGATCTGAACCGGTCTCGTTCAATGTTGACACTGCTGACCTCGCTGTATTGATGGCACTGTATCCCAATCCAGATTGAAATAATATTGTCAAAAAAGCTATAGTAGTCTGAACATTTTTACTCATAGGGTCCACCCCATCAGCATCACAAAACTGGATAAATTTCAGTAAGTAACTATTGTACTGTTTTTGGGTGTTGCGACGCCAACTTTTCATAATTATTTTTAAGGCGTGCTTGGAAACTCCTTGTTTCCGGATTTTTGCCCTGATAAGAGACAAGCCATCAACTTTAGTTTTGGATACAAAGGGTGCACAGCTGCCCTGTCTGATGCCAATGTCAATAGGTGTTTTGAGGCTTTTAGATGGACCGGGGGCGCTATCAGCATAGTCATAAGTTTGGGGAACCAAGTCTGTGTTTGCCAAATTGGTGCTATCACCAACGCTCGCGATACTTTGTCTTGTTGTATCTTTTGTAGAGCCCTGGGGATCATATTGAATGGAGGGAATAAATACACAAATCCAGCCCATAAATGATAAAAGGCATTAATGGCACAGGCAGATGGGTCAGGATATAACGACATATATTTGGGAATAAGAAAATTGGTTCTAGAAGCAAAAAGATCAATTTCTGGATTTCCAAAATGATCACAAAGCTTATTGAACTCTGCTCGATTAAGCGACCACTCAGTATGAATAGATAATTTTCTACTATAATCATCAGCAATGGTATTTTCCACTCCGGGAATATGACATGCTGAAATCCATATTCCCCTGGTTTTGCACCATAAAATTAACTCTCGTGTGATGTCATTGCATTTAACTGAATGGGTTCCCCCCATGTTATTAATGTAAGAAACAGCTGTCATATTATCTACTTCTACCCGAATGTGACAATTGGAAATATCTTTGCACAAAGATTGAAGTCCTAAATAAACTGCTTTTATTTCTAGAACGTTGATGTGATCCATCTGCTCTTCTTCCGTCCACATACCCTGTGTGGCAACATCATTCATAATTGCTCCATAGCCATGACCTGAAGCATCAGTTCTCATCACAAAAGAAGGGTTATCTATATGTAATCGTTTCTTACTGTGGACGCCTTCAGACTTCCACCATTCTAATTCAATAAAAGATTGAACTGAAACTTTAATATATCTATCAAAGTTATATACTTAAAATGGCGATAACGCACAAAGGAGTTGAGATGTTTTACATTTAATATCATTCGATACTTTTTCCTCTGCTCACCGGGTATAGCACGTTTCTCCCTAAGGAAAACATTATTAACAAAATCACCCTCCTCCGGTGTACATTTCTGGATAACACCATCCCTTTCATATTGTATTATCATCTCCTGTAAAGCTAACTTTTCAAGAAATCCACATTCACCCACGAGTAAATGGTATCTAGGAATTTAGATCTGAAGAAAGAAACCGATTAGCAATTGGCCTATATCCTTATATCAGCTGGAGTGTCAATATTCAAAAACAACTTAACCTCGATAATAACACAGTCTTAACTAACCCTCTAAAAAATTTTCCCTATTAGACTGCATACATTATGACCTAGTTACCTTTGACATGGTTGGCAGCCAAGTCTCTCCTCCATTGTACTGAGCCATCGCTGTATAGGTCATGAACCACTCAGGTACATTGCCCAGGTTGTCACATCTTTGATGTCAATCAACTTGCCTTTATCGTGTATCCAGCCCTGGAAACAAAACCCGAGAGGAAGTAATTGAACATGCTCTAAAAAAACAATTATATTTTTTAGAATATAGTGACTAATATCAGAAAAATAATTTGTAAAGACTAAATGAACTATCTTTCCATCCATTGAATTAAATACCGAACTCTATATATGGTGAAATGCTCAACGCTATATCAATTCAAACCAAATGAAAAGGATTGGTTGGCGTTACATAATAACAATAACTTTTGAATGACAATGATAAGTCCAAATAAATTTCAATTAACTTATCAATCAATCAAATTCATGCCAGTAAATCTAGATGCTGTCCAAATTGACTCTGAGTGAATGAGTACCCATCAATAGAACATTGAAAGATATTGTCTACTGAGTTATTGCTAATAGAGATATGGAAAAATGATTCCAATGTCCTCAGTGATAATAAAGCACATTGAGCATAATAAAACTGTGGAAATACCCTTTATAACTGATCATATACTGTTAATTGTCATGAAAATATAGATAGGACTGATATGACTTGAGGTGAGAGTAACCAGTCAATGACTTACAATGGTCTCATTACATCAATGTTAAAGTTCTGGAATCCGTGAGCCACATTGATGTCATCTCTCTTCTGGTCCACCATTTCACGAAGGTTGTTCCAGCTAGAAAATGTAACAAAGATATTTGTTAACAATCACTTCACAGCAAATCTTCTAAAACCTTAAAATTGGCTTAAATTAGAAAATGGTCCAATCTGCATATCACTTTGTCCTTTCCTTATATCTTTAAAGAAAGAAGTAAATCGTAGGAATTCTGTTAGCTTTTATTTCTTTATTGATTTTTTTCCCCCCACAGAAATCTGAAAAAATACAATGCTCTGTGTAAATATAAAAATTAAGAAAATATTAGGAAAAAAAACATCCTGTTTTTTGTTTAAAAGTAAAGCAAGGCATACACAAAACTATTGTCATAAATACTGACAAAACGACATTTTTCAAATTAAGATACCATTTAATAAAATAATAAGTGATTTTGTAATCACAGATTAAGCAAAAGTCCATCTTGTTATTGTTCTGTTAGTGAAAACGGGTAGGTATGTAGTTTAACCAGATTAAAAAATTGAGAAATTAAAATTTCCTGCTTAAGGACCAATCAAATGTAAACAGAGAAGCGCTGCGTCACGTGATCACTATTTAACTCCGAAAAAGCTGCCCACAACAAGTGTGTAGTAATGATAATACACAACTAAACTAAGTACTCTATGAACTTATCCCGCGATAGGTTACACATGTGTAATATATAGCACAATTTCACCGAAAAACAACAATAATACTCAATATAGAATTATAATCATATTAATAGTAAGGGCAAGGGAGGGAAGGGCAATTGACTCCTTCAGCATTAAGAGACGGAATAATTATCATCATACTTCGTCTTCCCAAGGTAAGACTCGTATAATTTTTTAATTATTCCGTCTACTTTAATGCTGATAGGAGCCACTTGGAGATTTCAAAGCAGGGCAGGTTTTGAGGATAGTACTGAATTTGCAAAAGATTCCGAATGAGATTCAATGGGCTTTTTATAGAATCGAGCAAAGGTAGACTCCCTTTTCCATCCTGCCGTATTAAGTACATGCCATATATCTACACCCTTAGCTGCTGAAGAACAAGATGCTGATCGTGTGCTGTGTGCTTTAAATATGTTAGTATCCACTCCTGACTTGGTTAGGATAAGTCTAATCCAACGTGACAGTGTATCCTTGGAGACTCCTAAGTGAGGGCTAAGGGTGCTAATAAACAATTTATTAGAAGATCGAAGTGGTCTAGTCCGTTTCAAGTATGCTCGTAGATATGTCATAACACAAATCCGCCTGTCCTCATTAAATGCATGGAGTGTAATAATTGTTTGAGGATTAGAAGGCGAGTTATGTTTAAGCAATTTACTAATATGGAATATAGCTTTGCTATCATGAATAGATAAACAAGATGATTCAATAGTCATGGCATGAAATGATTGGCACCTATGTCCCGTAACAAGAGCACATAGCATAAGAAGTTTGGCTCCTAACATAAAAAGGTTAAGATCACGAGCAGGGGAAAGTGATCTTAAATAATTTAACACAGTAGATATGTCCCAAACAGTAGTGTAACGGGCACGAGTGGGTCGAGAATGAAATACACCTTTCATAAATCTACACACTAGCGGATCTGAACCGGTCTCGTTCAATGTTGACACTGCTGACCTCGCTGTATTGATGGCACTGTATCCCAATCCAGATTGAAATAATATTGTCAAAAAAGCTATAGTAGTCTGAACATTTTTACTCATAGGGTCCACCCCATCAGCATCACAAAACTGGATAAATTTCAGTAAGTAACTATTATACTATTTTTGGGTGTTGTGACGCCATCTTTTCATTATTATTTTTAAGGCGTGCTTGGAAACTCATTGTTTCTGGATTTTTGTCCTGATAAAAGACAAGCCATCAACTTTAGCTTTGGATACAAAGGGTGCACAGCTGCCCTGTCTGATGCCAATGTCAATAGGTGTTTTGAGGCTTTTAGATGGACCGGGGCGCTATCAGCATAGTCATAAGTTTGGGGAACCAAGTCTGTGTTTGCCAAATTGGTGCTATCACCAACGCTCGCGATACTTTGTCTTGTTGTATCTTTTGTAGAGCCCTGGGGATCATATTGAATGGAGGGAATAAATACACAAATCCAGCCCATAAATGATAAAAGGCATTAATGGCACAGGCAGATGGGTCAGGATATAACGACATATATTTGGGAATAAGAAAATTGGTTCTAGAAGCAAAAAGATCAATTTCTGGATTTCCAAAATGATCACAAAGCTTATTGAACTCTGCTCGATTAAGCGACCACTCAGTATGAATAGATAATTTTCTACTATAATCATCAGCAATGGTATTTTCCACTCCGGGAATATGACATGCTGAAATCCATATTCCCCTGGTTTTGCACCATAAAATTAACTCTCGTGTGATGTCATTGCATTTAACTGAATGGGTTCCCCCCATGTTATTAATGTAAGAAACAGCTGTCATATTATCTACTTCTACCCGAATGTGACAATTGGAAATATCTTTGCACAAAGATTGAAGTCCTAAATAAACTGCTTTTATTTCTAGAACGTTGATGTGATCCATCTGCTCTTCTTCCGTCCACATACCCTGTGTGGCAACATCATTCATAATTGCTCCATAGCCATGACCTGAAGCATCAGTTCTCATCACAAAAGAAGGGTTATCTATATGTAATCGTTTCTTACTGTGGACGCCTTCAGACTTCCACCATTCTAATTCAATAAAAGATTGAACTGAAACTTTAATATATCTATCAAAGTTATATACTTAAAATGGCGATAACGCACAAAGGAGTTGAGATGTTTTACATTTAATATCATTCGATACTTTTTCCTCTGCTCACCGGGTATAGCACGTTTCTCCCTAAGGAAAACATTATTAACAAAATCACCCTCCTCCGGTGTACATTTCTGGATAACACCATCCCTTTCATATTGTATTATCATCTCCTGTAAAGCTAACTTTTCATCCTGTTTAAATTGGATAGTATGAGCTGGTTTCATTTGAACAGGAGGGACAAAAAATCAATTGCACATCCAGAAATACATTGAATAATAAAAGGATCAGAGGTATACATTTTCCAAGTAGATATAAATAATTTAGTTCTGCCCCCATGCAAATGGGTTACCTTATCCTTTAATTCCTCCTTTTGAATGTGTGTTGCTTGTGGTGTTGTTTGTGGTTGTTCCATGTCCTTGTATTCCCCCGAAAGGTGTTTGTCCCCCCTCCTTGACCTTTCCATGGTTGACCTTTGCCTAAAAAAGGAAACCTTTTCTGGCCATGGGACGGGTACGGGGAAAATCTCCTTGTGGTTTTTGCCACTCGAATAGAATCGTTCATGTCTTTAATCTTATCTTTAATGTTGCTCCCAAATAACTTGTCACTAACAGGATAGGAAGCGGTACAGAGAGCGTTGAGGTCATCTCTAATTTCACCGCGAAGTGACTGTCTTCTATAAATATCCAAACTATGAGAGGCATTGGTGAGCAAAGCGACTCCATCCGAAATATTTTCCAGTACTTCTTTGTTATCTCCTTTCACCATCTCCATAGCCCTGCAAACAGCAGTAATGCCTTTCATAAGCGATACCTGCACTTTCTGCAAGGATGCATCCCTCATTCTAGAGGCAGGGGATATCTGTTTAAAAACCTCCTCATTGCATTGGACAACCTCTAGTCTAGAGCAATTTGCTGGCACTGGATATTTTTCAGAGAGAGCAGTAATCGTATCCTTGGGCAGACCGTCACATAAAACCTGTGTAACACCAGTTGAAACATTCTCTGCCAGCACCTTCCCTTTCACTTCTGTCCTGCCTACCACATTCTCGAAATATGAGAATGCCTGCTCCATCATCCCTGCATCTCTACTACTGCCTGGCACCATATCAACTGACCGCGAAAGGTCAGCATTACATTCTACATCTTTACTGCCTGACCGCGAAAGGTCAGCATTACTTACATCTTTACTGCCTGATCGCGAAAGATCAGACTCAATGTCATCATTACATATTGGCCGCGAAAGGCCAATATTGACATTAGCATCTTCCTCCTCCATTTCATTAAAACGGTCAAAGGCCTCCTTCACCAATTTGTTGGCACTGGATATTTTTCAGAGAGAGCAGTAATCGTATCCTTGGGCAGACCGTCACATAAAACCTGTGTAACACCAGTTGAAACATTCTCTGCCAGCACCTTCCCTTTCACTTCTGTCCTGCCTACCACATTCTCGAAATATGAGAATGCCTGCTCCATCATCCCTGCATCTCTACTACTGCCTGGCACCATATCAACTGACCGCGAAAGGTCAGCATTACATTCTACATCTTTACTGCCTGACCGCGAAAGGTCAGCATTACTTACATCTTTACTGCCTGATCGCGAAAGATCAGACTCAATGTTATCATTACATATTGGCCGCGAAAGGCCAATATTGACATTAGCATCTTCCTCCTCCATTTCATTAAAACCCAGTTCACTGCTACCAACGCTACTACTACCAGCACCGTAACTGCTCCCCTCCGTTTTCTTTTTAGCGTTGCTCCAAGTGGCTCCTATCAGCATTAAAGTAGACGGAATAATCTATATTCAACTCACGTGGCATTGAGTTGGTTCTGTTTGTCAACCACCTCCTGGGCATTTGGATGTTCAGCCTGCATAAGCTGCCTAGCTAGCTGGTTTACCACCGCCACCTTGGACGCTGTTGCATTCATCTCATGCTCGAAACTGTCGAAACGGTGCTTCATGATAGCCAACTCTTCAACGTCATCGGTCACGGTAATGGTGGTTAAGAATTTCTCCTGATAACGAAAAATATGCAACTTTAAACATGAATCAATTGTCCAGGTCATATTCATTTGAACATTAGAATTTATCCCCTCTTTTTCAAAAGCCTTGCAAAATAATGTATTAACCCATCCCACCCCGCCTTTAAAAAAACCCAACAAAAATTACACCTATGAATCATTCATAAAAGTCTAAAGAAAATTTTCAAATCTTTATAATAAAGTGTCTCAAAATAAAAAAATGTTTAAAAAAATAATTTCCTGGATATTGGGAGTCTAAATCTGATTCAAAGTACACATTTTGACTATCCTCAGAATCAAATGCAATATATTTACAAGAAAGAAAAAAATTATCCTTATCACACATAGGCAAAGATATATATTCATCTTGAACACTGAACAGACAGGTTTTTTTTTTTTTACTTTCTAAGTCTTACCTTCTCATCAATCCAAGTTTCAACACCATCAGACTCATTGAAAAGTTTATATAGCGAAAGGGCATCAATGAGTCTCTGCTTACGCAACTTGGAGAACTCTAGTAACTCCTTGTATCGTCTGTCAATGTTACTCAGTCTGGTCTGAACATCAGGAGATTGGCGGTCCTGAATTAGGTACAATGCAATGAAAGGTAAAACAATAATGTTATGACTTGTAATTAGAACTCTAAATAAAATCATTTCATTATTTCACAAAAATTTACAAAATATTAGTTCTATCAATTTTGTACTTATGGCTCTAAAATTATAACTTTCTTAGGGATTAATAAAGAATACCACATTTATTTTAAAAAATTGGTTTCACAGGAATAAAGTTGATGATATCCTCTATCTTACCAATAAGGATTTGAATACATACCAACAATGTGATATTTAACTTGAATTACTTTTATGGGTTTTTTCCTTAACAAAATTAGGTGATCTTATGATAAATAAATTCATGAAAAAAAATATTACAAAATGAACTTTACAGAAGGAACAATGTGGTACGGGTAAAAAAATGTAACTGAATGAAGCACAAATGTATAACAACTAGTTGATCTATTTTGTAATCTTTGAAACATTCTCACCTGTTCTCCAAGATTGGCAGCTTGTTCATGAAGGGCTTCAATGACTTCTTGATAGTTCTTTAGCTCTTCGGTTACTTCCTGCAAGTGTTCAAAAATGCAAGATATATTTTATATAGCAAAACTAAAAGATCGTGTTAAAATTCATGGTGTAATTAGACTGCAGACCTTTACAACATTTGGCTAAATCCAAATAATGTTAAGTTTAAACTCATTTCCAAAATCTATACCTGACATTTTCAATATCACTAACATCAATCATGATTTTTTAAAAATAAACAAGCATCAACAAGTTTTATAAGAGCATTTCATGCCCCTAATTCTCAACTAATTCATAAACTCATATATATATGTTAAAACATTTTTTTTGATTTGTTTGAATTAGTGATAAGAATGCGTTTTGGATTGTAAGATTGCAGATTCAAATTAGAGTAGAAATAATTGGGGTTTCTTGTCCCATATTGTGTATGGATGAGCTGATGGCAAAGCATTTCCCTTTGAATTGAGATTCTGGACTGGAATTCACTGAAGAAACTGGAATTTTTTCTTAAGACCACAGGAATTTGATGGCCCTAACCTTGTTGTAAACTAAATTTAAAATGGAATAAGCATTTTAAAAAGGTTTTAACCTATAACCCACATTTCAATCAGAGACGAACTTTTAAACACAAGTTTGCCTTTAAAGTTTTTTCAAAGGGCATTAATTCCCTTTTAATTTAACAAAGAATAAGATCTGTATCTTACTTTGTGTTTCTTGAGTAATGTCTGCACACTGGCCTCATCTTTGCCAACATCCTCACTGGATACGATTCGCCAAGTGTCAACAAGCCAGGTGTCAATATCATCAGCATCAGCAAAGAACTGGGAAAATGGCACACAAAAGAAAATATGAATAATGTCATACCTATTGAAGCATAATGGAAAAAACTAATTTACCATAACTTTGGCAATGGATCAGGTAAGCAAAGGACAGGAAGGTATGAATGCCACTTGATAGTTCAAGATTTGCCCTACTACTAAAAAATGTGTCATTTCCCATTATGAGGACTGTTTTCAAATACAAGAGAGTCAAACAATTCTCATGGCTTATGCATTTAAAAATTAATTTTTGTTTTTCTATATTCTTGTGGATTTCTTTAGGATCTTATTTGCACATTTTGGATGTTGCTTATCAAAATACACAAAATCATACTGATTAACAAATCTGCTGTTAAAACGGTGGATTTAGGTGAAGCTATCGATCCAAAAGGTTAATAAGACTGAGAGAAAAACAAAGTTCTTGAAATTTAAAAAAAACAACAAAAAAACAAATAACATACCTGATAGAAATCGACTGCCTCGTTGAGCCTCTTCTTCCTGTAACCAGCCAGGTCAATAAGACTCTCCCATTGATTAGAGATTTCATTATTTCTCTCACCAATCTGGTCAGCACCAAAGTTACCAGCTTCAATTAGCTCATTGCTGGCAGCCTGTACCTCTTGTAAGTGGGCATGACGAGCTGTCATCTCATCTTCCATACCCTGTATGAAATAAATTGCGAGCAATTAAGTATACTGTGAAGCTTACAAAAGATTTACTATCACAGTTCCACACATTCATAGTTTGGATATCCAAACCTTTATAAAAAAAATTCATACACACCAGGAATTAATACTGAATAAGCTGTTTAAAAAAAAAATTTTTTTTACTTAAATGAATAAAATTCAGGCATCTCTCACAAATACAAATGTGAGAGAGTGGTGGTAGTAGTAGTAGTAATAGTAATAGTAGTAGTAGTAGTAGTAGTAGTAGTAGTAGTAGTAGTAGTAGTAGTAGTAGTAGTAGTAGTCCTAGTAGTAGTAGTAGTAGTAGTCCGAGTAGTAGTAGTAGCCCTAGTAGGAGTAGAATCTTGACAGCATCATTCCCCGCAATTCACCTTGTGCTTATGAACCAGTAGGTTGACACTGGTAAGGTCGTGACCAAGATCTGGTGATGACATGAGCTGCTCTTTCTCCCTGATCCATCCTTCTTCATCGGCCATATCCCAGTAGAACTGCCACAGTTTGCGGCTCTCCTCCAGCTTGCGACGTCTGTCAGCTGCCAAATGACGTAGTTCTTCATATGCACTGTCCAGCATGTTCATTCTCTCTTGGATCATTTCAGTGCTGCATGGTTTATAGCCTGAAAGAAATTAATAAAAGCTAAATAAGATTTTTTATTTTTACAAATTTGAGGACTCGACAAAAACTCTAAATTTTTCTTTTTAAAAAGGACTTAACTGATAACCAGTGAGAAATTGAGTTATTTCAAAACATAGTTATACTCCTTAAGGATATTGTAAACCTGTCCTGCATATCAGGCTATATCCAACTTTTTCCTTTTTCTCCAACCGTCTCGATTTTATCTGGGCGGTTGACAACTCTGGAATCTAAATAAATGGCTTGGAATTAACTCACCTCCAATTTCACTGAAGTCATCCTCAATGAATTTCTGTGCCTGTGAGTTGACATTCTTGACACTCTCGCCCACAACGTTGATGTCAGCCTCCAGCAGGTTGTGTTTTTGAAGAAGATCCTCCACTCCCATTAAGTGTTTGCCATAGTCCTCTGACATCAAGCGCACCTATAGAAAGTTGAATCAAAACAATATGAGACATAAGCTTTTTTAATTCACTTTCCATTTTTTAGCTTCATCATGTTCTATTTCTACTGCAGCATTTTCTTTTTCATGTACAGGTTCTTCTGTTTGAAAGTTGCACAGCGGGTATTGAAATAATTTTTTGCTTAACAGTAAGCCCCTATATATTAATTTCCTTTTGAATTCTCTTTTCCCCTTTTATTTTCATTTGCATTTTTTAAAAAATCATGTTTATCCTAATTATCAATATTAATATTCACTGCATAATATACCCATGAATAGTTTTGAACATTATTTTAATTTCGAATTATGTCAACATTGCAAAAAATCATTGTAAATCTTAACATCTTTAAAAAAAAAAAATCACAATTTTTACTTCTTTTTTTTTCATGATTTGTGAGGTTATTGCACATTATCATCTATAAAACACGAGAAATGCCAGTATTCTACCCTCAAAAATTGATTGTTATTATAAAAGACTACAAAGTTTTTGGTTCTCATTATCTTTGGATTTCAAAAATAACTTCCTGTGCTCTGGTGATTGTCATACTATGCTGTTTTGAACATTGTTTTTTTACAAAAATGATTGCAATTTTGGAAATATAAAAAAATCATTAGGTCATTAAGTCTGATAAATGAGCATTTTCATTCACTTTTTTTTCTTTTTGCCCCCCCCCCCCCCAAAACACACACACACTGGTACTGTTTTCTATCTCCTTTTCCTAAATTGCAGACAATAATAATAATAATAATAATAATAATAATAATAATAATAATAATAATAATAATAATAATAATAATAATAATACATAAATAAATTAAAAAGATATTCTCTCTTAACAATCTGGTAATCAATATTTTCTTTCTGTTATCTTTTTTTTTGTTTTGTTTTTTTTACCTTGATCTCCTCCATCCAATCCAGAATATAAAGCATCTCTTTGAATACTTTGTACAGGCTGAGAGTCAACTCCAGACGCATACGGCGAGCTTGAAGCAAATCCAATAGACGATTCCACAGCGAAAGGACATTATTTTTCCTGATTTATAAAATAAAATTCAAAAGTTAATTTTTTAAGGCATTTCTCAGCATTCATCAGAACAACTTGAGCTATTATATAGCATAATATCCATTAAAAGTGCTCAAAGCACCAATAGCAACACTTAACATGTAGGACAAGACATGAAGCCTATTAGGCGATATTACAATTTTTCTGACAGAACCAAAGCTGTTAATGACCATGTACTCATTTTACACCAAATTACGTTGAGAGAATGTGAGTAAAGAGCCTTTTCCAAGGACAAAACTATGTGCCGCTCAGAGTGGAACTTGAACCAGGACCTCACGATCCGAGGACGCGTGTCATACCACAAGACCACATAGCTGCATCTTATTCTACATTGTGAACTTAATAAGGCCTTAGATCTTTGGGTCTAATAGCTAAATTGGTAGAGCAATTATGTCACAAGCAAAGGTTTTGATAACATGAATTTTTGTGTGACCACTCTGTCCATTCAAGAGTAATTATGGAGCTGGAAGGGATGCTGGGATGCTGGGAGCAACATCCTAATCAAAGGTTAGCAGCAATGATTACTGTCCATTTAATGCTAAAATACCCAAAAAAATTCCAGCTACCCGAGCCTTCTTACCCTCAAGAACTTTTTTCATTTAAAACAATGTCAATTGCATTAGGTTCCATCGTAATTGTGGAAGCTTTAAAAAGTAGTAATATAATTTAAAAATTTGAGAACTTTCACAAGAGTTGATTTTGTAAGGGAAATAAATTGTTATTAATGGTTACAGACACACAAAAAACAAATAATTTTAATATTACCCTTGAGCCAACTAAGGTCAAATCATACGTACAACATGTCAGGCAATAAAAGCTTTAATTGAGCTCAGATATTTTTTACAGAATAAACAAAAATACAGAAAAAAAAAAGGGCATAAACACACTACATTTGCCAGACAATCATACCTGGCGTTAATACGTTCAATGTCATGGTACTGTTCTTGTTCCAATTCTGTAGCAACAGCCACAACAGCAGACACTCTTTCTTCATAAGCATTGATGTCTGTTTCAATGGCCTCGTGTTTCTTGGTAGCTGCTTCAACAGCAGCAAGGTCATTTCCGAAATTGTCCTGGTTTACTAGACGTTGGTTCTCACTCAGCCATTCTTCCCTCATTCCAGCCTTGCGTCCGAAACGTGCTGCCAACTGTTCCAGTTTCTCTTGTCTAATATAAATAGAAGTGGAACAAAAATTAAATTGCAAAAGGTGACAAAACATGGAACAAAGTTGTAAATTTTTATTGAGGATTGCTCTTTAATATCAGTAATTGTGTAATCATCATCATCAAATACATCTGATAGAAGCAGGCTTCTCTTACTCCATTTCCCCTCATTTATAAAAGCCACTTTGAACATTAACTTTAGTTCAGCGAAACAGCTTTAAGAATGTGACAATTTTTATACCTGATTAGTTCCTCCCTAAGAGAGAGTTCTCTTTCGTGTTCAGCCTTGTCCAGTCTCTCCCAAGCCTTGTTGATGTCAGAGAGGAGCTTGCCCTCCTTGGGTAGGTATGGCCTTTGGTTATTGGCACGCATCTTGCTTTGGATGGTAAACAGAAGAATCTCCAAGTTGCCTTTCTCGTCAAATCTGAGG
Source organism: Berghia stephanieae (assembly GCF_034508935.2). Classification (NCBI taxonomy): domain Eukaryota; kingdom Metazoa; phylum Mollusca; class Gastropoda; order Nudibranchia; family Aeolidiidae; genus Berghia; species Berghia stephanieae. The sequence continues at coordinate 51,946,779 of NC_088360.1, read as the reverse complement.
GTAAAGAAAAATAGTTAAGAAACAAATTGAATAACAAATGCATGACAATAAAATATCTAATTTCTATCCGCTGCTTTATGTAAATTTATTAAGTTTTAATGACAATCATATTAGTCGTGGTGGTAGTGATTGTGCTGCTGTGCTGATGATATTGATGATGATGATGATGTGGCTTTAAAAGATCTTTTTAAAAATCTCTTCGAGAAGACAATTTATAATCAACTTGGCTGTATTTAAACAACAGGATAACAACTCTTTTGTTATGAAGGGTCAATTGTTTAACCCTCTTGGTCTCAACAAATGATAGTTCATTGAGGATACATACAATTTTATATTAGTTGAAACCTTTCTGACTTGATATTTTTGTGAATTCTTACTTACTTGGGAGGTTTTTCCACAATACGGTAAGTACTGAAAGCTGCCAACTGTTGCTGTACGCCAGTGAGAGAATTGGCAAACTGACGGTCATTCAAGATGACGATGGTCTGTTCAATCCACTCCAGCAGGTCAGAGGTCATGTTCTCATACTGTTCAATCATGCTCTCAGTGTTGATGGAATTGTCAATCACCTGAAGCAAGAGATGACCACAATTATGAAAGGTAAATCATTTTTTTCCTTTTACTTAAAAATTCAAATTTTATCTCATTTTTTTGTGTAAAAATTAAAAAACAAAAAGAACAAAAAGTGAGCATATATATATATAATATATATATATATATCCACTAAACATGCTCAAAGCGCATTCAATGTCATGGGAGGGAACAGTGAGTGGGAGATACCACTTTTAAAATTTTTTAATGAGGTGGTAAAAAAAGTGGTTAAAAATCTTAGAATACAGAACAAGATGGTTTGAAAATTAGGACACTGCATTGTGAGCAGAGCTTGGGGCTAAGTGATTGCTTTGCAGCACTGCACTGCAGATGACACCTGGATTATTTTGAAACAGTCCCTTAAGCGGTTACATCTGTTTATCTATAACATGTACAAATAAATCTGAAAATTAAAATACATCTAATACAATTCAAGTATTGCTATCAAAAATACATCCAGTTGAAAAGACGCCTTTATTTTCCAAACCAAACTTGGCCCAACATATGTGATAAATAAAACAATACCTTTCCAATACGCTTTCCTTGGACAGAGTCTGCCTTCATCTTTGAGAAATAATGGTAGTAGGTGACGACATATGTGATGATGGATTTCTCATCAGGAAACTCAACGTTGACATCTGTCAGATATATAGGAACAAAAAAGACATTTAAAATAATAGTCATCTCTTGCCAATAAATGAAATTTTATTTGTAGGACTTACTCCCACATTTTCAGAATGTTCCACAGATTTTTCTACACTTTTTTTTTTCTTTGATTCATTACACATAAAAAAGGTAATAAACAGTATATATCTGAAAATGGTTGTTTGTGTTTGATTACTAATTAAGTGAATCTTTTAGATGCTAATAAATGGTGGAACTTTTAAAGGGTGGGGGAAAAAAAATAGTATTTCAATTTCCTGATCAGTGTCCACTTAGTCAAAATCGAACCCCAAAATGTTAAATATCTATGGAGATAAGTGAACAAACATTAATTACCTTCAGGATCAAGAAGACTGGTCAAGCCGAGTTTGTCCTCAGCAACATTGAAAGCATTGTTCAAGTTGTGCATGGCATTGGATTTCTGAAGCTTTTCGTACTGAATGAGGTCAGGTCTAAGGAATTAAAAACATAGAGAGTGAAATGATAATGACCTAGCTATAGATTTCTTTAGGCATAAAATAAAAGAAGGAAGAGAAAGAAAATCTCATTTTCTAGATGTCATTTTTAAAGAAAAGGTACAACCTTAGAGAAAAAGACAAACTGATGGACACCCATCTGTTAAGGTGACAGGGAAAAAAATCTTTCATTCCCTCTTTCCACCACCACCGCTTCCTAATCAAATTCCACCACCATCACCTTCATTTCAATCATCGTTCTCATCATCATCATTATTATACCTTCTCCCCCCCCCTCC
>NC_088360.1:51812271-51942271 GCF_034508935.2 Berghia stephanieae | reverse complement strand
TTGTTCATCTTTATCCAGTCACAAAGTCTTTAATATTGTTTTGTATTTTGGTCTTTTTTGGGACTTTTATTTCTTTTTTTTTTCCCTCTCTATTATCCGATTTAACTCAAAAAGATGACTTTGTGTTTTCGCTTTTGTATCTCTCCCCCCCCCCCCCCTTCCCCTCTCTCTCTCTCTGTTTCTCCCTTTCTTCTCCACGAGTGTATGTATTTGTGTGTTTGTGTATTTATCTGCATGTGTTTGTGTGTGTGTGTGTATGTGCGCGGGCACGTACATGGAACTCATATCCAACAGTAATCTCACCTGGAATCTAAGAATGATGGTCCAGATAAGACCAAGAGTAAGTCTGGAGCTACCATCTACAATATCGTGGGCCCCCATGTTCTCTAGGTGGACCTTCTGGTCATGGAGGAAGGTCAGGGCTTTGTCTACATTCTCCAGGCAATGGATTCTCATTTTGCCTTTGGTTGGTCTGGGCTGTGGACAACATTAAATGGCCATTTGTTATTCATTACCTGGTATTATTATTATTTCTCATTGGTATATTGGTATTATTTTAAATTCATATACTAACTCATTACCCAACCCCCCCCCCCCCCCTTCTCTCTCTAAAAAAAAAATTACATAAATGAATAATAACAATAAATATATAATGGATTAATTGATTTGTTAATTATTTAAAGAAATAATAAATTAACAAATATTTTTTAATAAAAAGAAAGAGAGAAATTGATAAATTAATCAATTAAAATCAATATTCTGGCATTTCAGTACATTCGTTTAAAAAACTGCATGCTAATTAAAGTTATGTAGGAGATATCATTTTTTATTTAAAAAAACAAAACAAAAATCCAAGCGTTAGTTAGAATTCAAAACTAAAACCTACTGATCCAAAAGTCAACTATATATCACTACTTTTAAATGAGACCCTAAAAAAATATGTATCGGGAAAATATTATTATGAAGATTTATATAAAAACAGAAGGTGAAAGAAGAAAAATTCTGATTTAAGGCCCATGTACTACAAATGTGAGAAATATTGACAGCATAAAATAAAACTCAAATCTTATATAATCGTTTTGAGAATCAATTTAACATTTCAAATCATTTATCTTTAAAAAATGTTTTTTAAAATTAAAAGTTAATCCCCAAAAGAGGCAATTCGAAAGAGATAGATCGACATACCAGTCTCTCTCCTGAAAGGACCTCCAAGAGTTTCATAAGCATTTTTCCATCTCGGAGATCCACATAGAGATCCTGAATTTTGTGGTTGACTCGGATCAGGTGGGAGTTGACCCATTTCTGGAAGGTTTTCTTCTGCACTAGCTCACGCTCATCTACACAAAGGAAGGGGGAGATACAAGAAAAGATTATAAATTCAAGAGTCAAGGATATTGTCAAACTTTAATTGCAGATTTATTACTGCCATTAGTGCCACTCTCAAATAAATGCTAGGTGCAGTAATAATCCCCCCCCCCCCCCACACACACACACAAACACACCCATTACGCACAAACAACAATAATACCAAGAAGGATGAGGAGAAGGAGGAAGAGGCGGAGGAGGAGGAGAAGGAGGATGAGGTAGGGAGAAGGAGGAGAAGAAGAAGAAGAAGAAGAAGAAGAAGAAGAGAGAAGAAGAAGAAGAGAAGAAAAGAAGAAGAAGAAGAAGAAGAAGAAGAAGAAGAAGAAGAAGAAGAAGAAGAAGAAGAAGAAGAAGAAGAAGAAGAAGAAGAAGAAGAAGAAGAAGAAGAAGAAGAAGAAGAAGAAGAAGAAGAAACAAAGAAAACGACAGCGCCGACAATGATAACCGAGATGCAGGGTAAAAATACGGTAATAAAGACTGGATACAAAATATAAATGTGATCTTATTTAAGTAGAATACATTCAGCCACAAATTTTTGCTGGTTTTTTTTTTTCAATTATTTTTTGTTTGTTTTTTTATTTTTTTTTGGAGCGAATGAATGAATGAATGAATGAATATAAATAAATCACCAGTAAATATCTAAGCCCCCCCCCCCCCCCTCCCCCAAATAACGATACTACTACAATTTACAGAAAACTAGATTTTTATTTATTTATCTTTAAACGTCAATGTTGAGATCTGGGAGGCGGAGATAAGAACTTATAAAACATTTTCAATCATCCATTTCTATCTCAGTTTTCCCATCGCAAAATAGATAATCGCAACATGTACAAAATAATCATCTTGCATGCAGGCAGTCATGCAGGCAGACACGGTTGGCATTGCATTCTCTAGTTTACAATTCTATTTTTGCTACATAGTTGTATCGGATCGTGGATTGTATAACAATATGCAATTCTAAGCACTATGTTCATAACACAAGGTCGTGTGCGGACACGCGGAACGGGGTCGGATCGTGTCTGGATTCGGATTATGCACCAGCGAGTTTCACACACGAATAACCGGGCAATGAGCATGTGGTGGAGGTCGCAGGTTGGCGTAACAGGGCCATTTTAGCAATGAAAGGCAGATGATCCAGAGTGAAAGGGGATTTGAGGGTGGCCCCCCGGAAGCGGGCGGGGGTTATTTGAGAAGATCGAGACGAAATAGACAGAAAGAAAGAGGGGGGGGGGGGGGAGGAAGATGTTATGCTGCTGCTGTGGTTGGCGTTGTGGTTGTTTCAGAGAAATAAGGATTAAAGAAAAGAAGAAAAAAATAATACCCGGAACTGAAAAAGATTAAAAATATAATATGGATTCCATAACTCAATAGTCCGAAGCTAAAAACTACACATTCAGACCTCGCTTAATTATTATTATTTTTAAATAATTATAAATTGCAGGTAAACATCATACGATTATCCGCTGTTAATCTTCGCTTGCAAGTACGGATCTTCTCGTACTAAAATGATCAACAGCGGGGATTTCATTTCTTGATGCTGTGCGTTTAGTTCACAAACTCCTACATCCGCCAGCTGGATATAACGCACCAACACAGAAAACTACGTGTAACCTTAAAAGTTTTTTAGTCTGATTAATCAATTTAGTAAGAACTACCCATAAATGGCTGGCTAAAAACAAAAACAAAGAGCTGAGTGACGTCAATTTCGTTCCTTCTATATAGTTGTAGTTGTTTTGGAACATTTCAACAACAACAAAATAAATAAATAAATAAAAATTACCCGTTATGACACCCGACTTGAAAAGGGCAATGAGGAACCGGTGAAAAAACATACCACAGCCACTACAAATTCAGAGTAATTCTGCTAGACATCAAATAAGCCGCATGTTCATAGCTCCCTAGAGTGTTATGCCCTTGCATCTTGGCTGGTATGCTATGCTCATTATCATCTATTAATAGATGATAATGGCTATGCTCCACAGAACAATGGACTTATTTTTTCCCCAGTGCGGCAGTCCTACATAGACAATATTTTGCGGGTGTCTCGGGAAGCTTGGGGTTTTATAATCAGATCAGATCCAAGTAACATCCCATTGTATTTAAAATAAATAAAGAAGTAAATAAACAAGCGTTTAAATAAATAAATGTGAACATCGCATTACAACGGAATGACCACACTCAATGAGCTTATTCACGACGCTTCATGTATACCCCAAACAGACTACAACATGGAACCAACCTACAATTTCACACACTACGTGTCGCCCTTTGCCTTTAAGCGTACTGTCTGACTAACAACCTTCAAATATTCTCTGTTGCCTATAACTAGGTACTCATTCACACCCGAGTCAAGTGCGGTAATGTGTTTTACCTACCGCTGGGGCCAGGGATTTGCGGTCATTGTTATCCCTGCAGCCACTAACCACGCTTAAGATCGCTGAACTACTGACACCGCTATAGTATCCCCGATTACCTGTTGATCACTGTCGAAAAACTGGAATATGCTCAAGCCAGCGACATCTATAGGTCCTAGGCTCAAGCCCAAAGGAACTCTGATCAAATTTTTAACAGCAGTCGCGTCGCTGTTATCGCTCTCTTTATGAAAACGAAAAGAAGATAGAGCAAGTTTGGATTGCAACAGGCGGAATGTGACTCAATATCTACAGCAGCTGGCGTTTACCACATTACTCATTTTTAAGGCCAAAGTCGTCACTGTGTCAGTGATTAGGTTGTGCCGTAAACGGCAGTATCATCTATTATAATATTATGATACTGGTAAACAGCCATCCAAGCAGTATTTCTGCATTCTCCGGGTTATTACGCAATAAGTTTCAATTCAGATCGAATGGCATCTATTGAGGTACTCTTAGTAAACTGTTAAGATCGCATTCTCGTTTCTAATAATTGACGTCTAGTTGTTTACTTTTGGAACTTGATGGAAGGAAAATTATTCCGTTTTTGACAACCAATACTTATCCGAAGCGGTCATCGGGTGGGCAAATGGATAAGCTTAGAACATGGGGTGTGCGTGTGTTTAATATGTGTGTATGCGCGCGCGTGTGTGTGTGTGTGTGTGTGTGTGTGTGTGAGAGAGAGAGAGAGAGAGAGAGAGAGAGAGATGACGAGTGGCCGGCCCGTCATACTATGTTGTTTGTCAACGTCCCACGATTAAGTTACGACGACATTACCATTTATTACAACCGTGTGACAAACAAACACACACACACACACACACACACACACACACACGAGTCGTCCTTTACAGTAGGTGTCAGGTAGACTAAACCATGTGAAGAAGGTCTATCCACACCATGAATGACATCAAAGTGACAATCTGATGGACATGGACAGCAGGTGTGTAGTCAATTGGCTTCCCAAGTCGTGACGTAATCCTGCGCAGCAACGCATGGCAACAAACCGGCTGGCTCTAAACAGTCGAGAAAAATGGCTGACACGAACTCTATTTCCATCACCGCCCTTATGAAATATTTCTCCAATGAGCATAAAAGTGTCTCGCGAGGTGAAAATCATCATCAGTCAGGTCCTGTTTTGACTTTCACTTACTCAGATGGCTTGATGTTCGGCAAAGTTCAAGCCAGCATGAAGAATAAAGAGTATTCTGTGAAGGTAAGTCATTTCGTCTTCTCATTCTCACTCTCAAAATCTCACATCTCCGTAAAACTACTGTTGGACAATAATCAGTTTACTTTGAGTTTAGGCAGATTTAGTATATCCAATGGAAAGATTTAACTGTTTACGTTCGATTTTAGTTAGGGAGGAGAGAGAGGGAGTCATTGAATTATTGTGTTTTTATCTTATGGACCACGGACTTTGAGTCTTTGAGGTCTTAGTCTTGCTTCGCTAATTTTCGTTGCTATTGACTATAGTCTACTACATACTATTTAGTATCGTGTTGTAACCTTTATTATAATACTCATATGAGCATCACAATCACCAATCACGCTAGACATTTTATCATACTTCATGTGGGGCAGCGTGGATCAGCGGTACGGTTTTTGCTTCGTACCCGAAAGGTACCGAGTTCGTTCACCCGCCGCTGCGCTGTGTGGCCTTGAGCAAGTCACCTCGCCCTAGCTCAATTTGCGGCGCTGCACCGTGGTTATTCCAGTCTTCCCTGGGAATAGACCCTAGAGATAAATTTCCTCTATGGGATGAATAAAGGATTTATTTAGACCAGTGTTAGTCACGGTAAACTAAACTTCCTATTGGGTTAAGGTGTAATGTAAATGTTGCTGCTTGAAACTCGAAGAAATCAATAACATTGTGAAATTGAATGTGAACTTCAATTTAATATACGAAAACAGATAAAATGGACGTTTCGGGTTTCCCCCTTATCAACAAAGCAAGATGAATGAAAGAATCAATTTGTTTTTTTAATTGAGTTTTTATACAGCGTAATATCCACTAAATGTGCTCAAAGTGCTTTACAAGGGGTCCCTGGCCAACAGCAACATTTAACATGTAAGACGGGACATGATGCCTGTTGGGCGATATTACAATTTTTTCGGACAGAGACAACGCCAGGTACTCATTTGACACCTGAGTACGGTGAGAGATTGTGAGTAAAGAGCCTTCTCCAAGGACTCAACTATGTGCCGAGCGAGGCCCAAACCCAGGACCTTCTGATCTGAAAGCGAGTGTCATACCACAAGACCACAACAGACGTTTTATTAGTTTGTTTGTTTTTTGCCTATTGAGCATGGTCGCAGCTCTAAATTTGAATCTTTTATTCTTTTACTTCCACAGATCTATCTTGATGATGCCTTGGGTTGATTCAGTCCAAAACTAATTTGTGTGGTTTTATTTAACAATGTTAATGACATTGAACATACATTGATACAACAATGCCATAATTTGTCATGTTTATCATGTAAAATCATGTATGGACCTACAAAACCATTATTTTGAATGGTGATTTGATGATGATGAACAATATATGTGTGTTGTACAAAATAAATGGCAAAGCTAACAAAATGCAATCTCCTTAATAAGAGGAGACTGGGGATTGACAAGTGCTGCAACAAATTGAAAAATAATATCAGATGTTTCTCTTAACATGGTTGGAATATATGAGAGGATGTTAACATTTTTCAGTCTTTCATTAGCCCTCTCAACATGAATTCTACATGAAGCAATTTCATTTGTTAATAAAATCTCATTTTCAGTAAATTTATTATGTAAAAAGGGAGGGATATTTACAGTTACTCCTTGAGGTAAAATATCTTGAATCAGGATGGGGTTTTACCTTTATTATCTTTATCTGCTAAAATTAATTCTCCAGGGCTTAAAATTAAAAGTTTTAGTAATCCACAATTTTGTACAATGACCTTATCCGAGACAGACCCTGGATCATGTTTAGAAATAAAATTTATCACACCATTTGGACTTAGACCAACAAGAGCTTTAACAGAATTCATGGACCTATAAGAAGAATAAGTTAACCGTTGTTTATCCATTTCTTTAGGAATAGCAATTTGGTCATCTGTACAATCAATGATCATTCTGCAATTTGGAAATCTTAAAAATGATGATGGAGCTGATAGTTTATTTTTATGTCTAGAAGGGCATGTAACCTTCATAACATTTTCAAAGAGAAGCGTATGGCTTATGTAAAACATGAATAAAAGTTTGTATAATATTTGTTATAGTACTTTCACTAACGCTAAACAATTGTGAAATATGAAGGTTAGCGTAGTTCTGTCTAAGTTTCATAAGTGTAATAATGAAAATTTGGTCTTTTAATGCAACTGTCTCTTCCTGAACTTCCCATCTACTATAATAAATAATGTTACCTCTAAAGCACTCAACATATTGAACAATAATATTAAATATTTTAAAAGAATGTACACCTGTCTCCATTCGAAGAACTTTTTCTGTAAGGCTTGAAACAGTGTAAGTGCGTTGAATCTAACTTAGTTGGGTTTTTTAAAGCTAGCTATTTCCTTATTTTTGTCTGTAATTTTTTGTTCTTGAATTAAATTTGTTGTTCTATTTAAAATATCCTCACTTGTTCTACAATCTGTTTTTTTTAAAAGATGGAATCCTGTGATGATGGTGACGAGAGTTGAGATGATGATGAGGGAGAAGATAATGAGGATGATGATGAGGAGGAAAATAATGATGATGAGGAATCTGGTTTTTTTAAAGGTGGGACTTTGTGATGATGATGAAGAGAGTTGAGCTGATGATGATGATGATGATGATGATGGTGATGATGATGATGATGATGGTGGTGGTGGTAGTGGTGGTGGTGGTGGTGGTGGACTTCTTGATGTTGGTGCCAATTGAGATGGGGTGGGAATTCCTTGTGTCACTTTTCTTTTCTTTCTTTCTGGCTCTGATGGAAACAATTTATTTTTATTTCTGTCAAACAATTCAGGGAGGTTGGCTTTGTCACCATCTCTGAAGTGACAAGAACACACTCTTGATGATGATGTTGGATCTTTTGTCCTTTCACCTGAAATGAAAAGATTAAAAAAAAAACAATAATTCTGTTGGGCATATTGGGTATATTATTTAATTTGATAAGTACTTTGTTTTAGACTATCTTGTTTGACACCAGCTCAATGCATGATAAATCAAAGGTGTGCAAGAGACTAGGTTACTGGTGGGTCTCTCGCCTGTCTTTTATGAAATCGCACATTCAGCAAAATGTCGCACTTCCTCATTACTTCTTTTGATGATTTTGACTAGGTATATATAAAAATAAGAATTCTTAAATTTACACAGTTAAAGTTGATCTTGGGGTTGAGTGTGGCAAGACTTGCGTTTTCTCTTTATTTCAGTCAGTACTGTACTGGACAGTGCGGTGATGGAAACTTTGGAGTGTCAACAATCGGGCACAGGTAAAGGAGAGAGGTCCCTGCCGCCATCTTGCTTTGTTCACACAGAGTTGCCACCTCGGCTGTCGGGGAGGGGAGGCATGGCAGAGAATCAGAGAAACTTTCCAAAAAAAAAGAGGAAAGTATGTGTGTTTGTGTGTGTGTGTGTGTGAGAGAGAGAGAGAGAGAGAGAGAGAGAGAGAGAGAGAGAGAGAGAGAGATCTGCGTGAGGGGAGGGGGGGGGGGGGGGGGGGGGGAGAGGTTGCGTTATTTTATTTATTTATTTTCATTTTGCCATAAAGGTATCGAGTTTAAAGTAAGATTTTAACAAATATTTTATTCTCTTTCTTCTTGTTCTCCTTTTAAAAAATTATCACTTATCAGTAGAACTTAACTCTCATTCAGTTTATCAGCCTTAACATCAAAACGATTGAGATATCATTTTTGCTTCAACTTCAATAAAAACCTAGTTTGGAATGTATTTTTATTTATAATTTCGTGCAATTGTACACTTTAATCATAAAATATAGGTCTACGTAAGCTAGAACTTGACCTAGATCTGGACTACGAACTCTATCAAATGTTCGACGAGGCGTGCGTGCTTACCTGACTAAAGTGGTCCACTTTTTCTTCAATTTTTTGTCTGCCTGTCCATTTGGAAATCTGTAAAACTTGCAGGAGTGACTCTCTGACTGGTGTAGACAATCTGGTACAAAATACTGGACCATATTTAAGATAAAAATTGTTTTTTTTGAGCGATTTTCCAATTATTCCTTGCCTGGACCAAGCACGGATTTTTTTTGTTTAGAGCCAGCCGATTCGTTGCTAGGCGGACGTGACGTCAGACTGTGGAATCCAATTGCCGATTCATCCCTCAGGTATGAAGGAATGTGTATACTGCACAGACTGGTATACTGTGAGGTGATCTAAATTCCCAACAGTACTTAGCTACTTATAGGTGGAACGAACTTGACGTCATTCATCTCTTTGATATTGTTTTAGACAGTCATTTTAATTGTTAGTTCTCACTAAATTCTATCAATCAGCTATATAGTTTTGTGTATTATTATATCCGACTGGTGGAAGTTATGAGTATTTTACTTAGACGCACAGCATCGATATCTGTAATGCCAGTTGGATGGGTGTGCCTGGATAACTTAGGGAGAGAAATAATTTAAAGTTGTTGAGAGAGAGAGAGAGAGAGAGAGAGAGAGAGAGAGAGAGAGAGAGAGAGAGGGGCAGAGAAAGAGAGAGAGAGAGAGAGAGAGAGAGAGAGAGAGAGAGAGAGAGAGAGAGAGAGAGAGAGAGAGAGAGAGAGAGAGAGAGAGAAGAATAATGAAAAAATTGTCTAAATATCTGCTAGCCTTGTGTAATTTACAATGAGAAAATGTTAATCCGAAATTGGCTATGCCCAAATTATGTTCGAAAACCGGAAATACACGTATCTAGTTCGATATATCATTTGTGACAAACTCTTGAAATTACAGCCTTAAAATCCGCCTAAAGGGGAAAGACATGGTTTGCTCTCCTTGAAATCTTAAACTGAGACCCGTTGAGGACGGCAAAGACAAGTTGAAATACAGACACTAAAGAGCACTATCTATCCAACCAAGATGATATCGTTATGCAAAAACCAAAAATAAGACGTAAGCTCTCGTTGATATAATTAACAACAACAACACAACAACAACAAACAAAAAAAAAACAAAAAAACCACATCAGCTTGGGTGAAATATGCTCAAAAGAGAAGTGTTTATCGGCTTAAAGATATAACTTTAAGGATATAAGAAGTTTGTTGGAAAGAAAAGAAAAGAAAAAAAATTGAAGCGGCAGAGTCAAGTAGGAAATTGATATAGTATGATAATTTCGAAGACAATTGTAAAAATCGCTATGCAAACTAACTTATCTCATTAACAATGATGGGGACACCATATCACTCGAGCACTGCAAGCGTATTAAGAGGTTCAAGAATGGCTTGGCTTACGGCTTACGTAACTAATTGGTTTTATTCTATTGCACACATTATAACTGTGCCGTGAATAAAATAATGCCAATAAATTATTCTCTACGATTTGGAAAAGCACTGTCAAATAATTTGAGACGATTGGTTTGAGGAAACTATTAAATACAACAATGGGAAAAGAAATTGAAGCATCTTTTCAGTTCAGCAATAAGATTTGATTCGATACGACGTGCACTTGTTTGCAGGTCTGATAACCCAATTTCTTATGGGCTCATTGTTGTTATGGAAACCTAAAAAAATGACGCAAAAAAATGTCCATAACAACAATGTTAAGCTAGGCCTATAATTGCATGTACACATCGATTCGGTCCCATCAAGGTCACAACCTATTAATTTTCAACTAAATTCGAGCAAACCATTCCGATCTCTCACTTAAACCTCAATAAATAATCACGCAAGCTCCCCTCATCTTGCAGAAACAAATTTCGTTGACAATTCTCCCAGACAGCCACCCACATAACACTCGATATATAATCTCTTATATAAAAAATAAATAAATAAATAAATAAATAAGAAAAAGAAGGAAAGATTATCTCTGAATAGCTCCAGCTGCAAGGATGGAAGAGAAAAAGAAAATAAGCACTGCCTTTTTTTTTTTCAAAAGTAGCTAAATAAATAAAACAGAAAAAGAAGGAAAGATTATCTCTGAATAGCTCTAGTGCAAAGATGGAAAGGATGACTATTTAAGAGAAAATGAAAATAAGCACGTCCTTGGTTTCAAAAGTAGCTAGGAGTTAGGAGCCCCTATACGTTTGGTCTAATTTGAATATAGTGCAGTCTTTATCAATTTGTAATATTTTGAGAATTTTAACTGAGTAATACACCATAAAAATATAATGACAGAGGTTTACAACAAATACACATAGCAATTCAGTCACTCCGACCTCCCCCCCCCCCCCCCCCACCATTATTTAAAAAGAAAACCCCCCCAAAAAACAAACAAATCTCTTCCCATCATTTTAAAACACTGATGTAGTGCATGTCCTGGCAATATGCCCACTTTATCTGCCCTGCATCCAATAACGAGAACATGGACGATATGACTGCACATAGCATTCATTACGTGATGAAATCAATAGACGTAACATGCCAATGCTTCAAAATCGTCGGTCCAGTAAGAAGGTCACGGACAGACAAGATTAGGAGCCATCGCAATCGGGACTTTCCAAGTTCCAATGGAATGTCTGCATACCCAGGAAATCAGCAAACGAGTGGATTTAGCAGGTACCGTCACCACTCGATAAGAGAGTTAACGATTACGTTCCCTGAACCTAAACGATCGACCAACGACGAGAAAGAAAACCAGAATCTGTCCTCATACGTCGCCACACGACGCCCGGAGCGCGAGTTTTTCGCACACCGGGCGTCATGTGGCGACGTCTGAGGACAGAACCTTATTTCCTTCCTCGTCGTTGATCGATCGTTTAGGTTGGAGGAACGTAATCGTTAACTAGCTAAATCGGACAACCGCAGGTCGAGACAACCATTTGTCACATAGTTATCACACATCACGGTATATTGTTGGCTGATTATGGTAAAGATTTGGCCAATCTCAGAGTTGCCGTAGGTGTCTAGACAAGTATCTCTCTCTCTCTCTCTCTCTCTCTCTCTCTCTCTCTCTCTCTCTCTCTCTCTCTTATATATATATATATATATATATATATATATATATATATATATATATATATATATATATATCTCCCACCCACATTTCTTACTCTCTCACACGTACATAGACATTCTCTCTCTCTCTCTCTCTCTCTCTCTCTCTCTCTCTCTCTCTCTCTCTCTCTCTCCCACCCACATTTCTTACTCTCTCACACGTACATAGACATTCTCTCTCTCTCTCTCTCTCTCTCTCTCTCTCTCTCTCTCTCTCTCTCTCTCTCTCTCTCTCTCAACAACTTTAAATTATTTCTCTCCCTAAGTTATCCAGGCACACCCATCCAACTGGCATTACAGATCTCGACGTGTCATCCGTGGGAATAAAACACAATACGGAGGGGGAGGGGTGTGATAAACAAGAACCGTACCGCAAGGTCACAGATGGAAAGTGCCACAATAACATTAGATATTATCGTTTCATCCAGAACGTTCTATTCCATCTTTCCCTCTTTCCCATATCTCTCATCGCAAGTAAACAGAGCAAGAAAAGAGTTTCGAAAACAAATTGGTGTCATAAGCTAAACGAGAGCATCGAATGATTAGAAGGAAAAAAAATTATTATTTAATAATTGAAATTGGAAGGCGGAGAAAAAGGAAGGGAGAAAAATCTTAAGTTTTGGAAACTAATTGATGTTTCCACTCAATGATCATGTGACTTCTTGTTGCTACGCATGGCTAGCTATTGACATAGATGCCCTTTTTTACAATTATCTTATAGCACGAGTCTCGGGTTATTCAATCCACATACTACAGTTCATACATTTTTTTAAAAATGACGTCATTTTCGTAAAAATATTCAAATAAACATTTCAGTGGTTTTAGTTTTGACTCGATAAAAAAAATTAAACAGTATATTATGAACTGATAATCCTGAGCCGACGACTCAAAGATGAGAATGACTAACGTTAAAAATTGTACGATTGCTGATACTGATTTTTTTTCATCTGCTGTTATGACAGCTGCTACGTTGATGATTGTTTGTTTTAAGTTTCTTTTCTTATATTATTATATTGCATCCTTTAAACCAGTCAGAAGTTACGATTTGGAATCCTACTAGATATATCAAACAGTTGTTAATTTCCGCAAGCGTGAAATCATAAAAGCTAAATACGCTAACATTCTTTCATAATCCTACCGCACATTCTTCTTGATTCACGTTTGGCACTGTGCATTCACAGACAGAAAAAGAAAATTAAAAGCATATTATTATTATTATTATTATTATTATTATTATTATTATTATTATTATTATTATTATTACTATTATTATCGTTGTTATTATTATTATCGTTGTTATTATTATTATCGTTGTTATTATTATTATTATTATTATTATTAATATTATTATCGTTGTTTTTATTATCGTTGTTGTTGTTATTATTATTATTATTATTATATTATTATTATTATTTATTATTATTATTATTATTATTATTATCGTTATTATTATTATTATTATTATTATTATTATTATTATTATTATTATTATTATTATTATTATTATTATTATTATTATTATATATTATTATTATTATTATTATTATTATTATTATTATTATTATTATTATATTATTTATTTTATTATTTATTATTATTGTTATTATTATTATATATTATTGTTATTATTATTATATTTTATATTATTATTATTATTATTTTATTATTATTATTATTTATATTATTATTTATTATTATTATTATTATTTATTATTATTATTATTATTATTATTATTATTATTATTATTATTATTATTATTATTATTATTATTATATTATATTATTATTATTATTATCTTTTTTTTGTTATCATTATTTTTAAATTATTATTATCATTATATTATTATTATTATTATATTATTATTATTATATTATTATTAATTTTTAATTATTATTATTATATTATGTAATCATCACATTATGTATGATATAGTAATTAAAAAAATAAGTGGGCGGGAACCAGAATATGACCGACGACGATACAAATATAGAATCTGAGGTACAAACAACTACATACGAAATAACACAACAAACCTTTCATACTCCTCCTCTCTCTCTCTCTCTCTCTCTCTCTCTCTCTCTCTCTCTCTCTCTCTCTCTCTCTCCTCTCTATATATATATATATATATATTATATATATATATATATATATATATATATATATATATATATATATATATATATATATATATATATATATGAGCCAAGGTCAAAAGGTGCCCGCCTGATACCAGTGTTAAGAAAATTTGATTTTTACTTAATTATGGGCTGTTTTTATTGGGTTAATGCTTGTAATCAATTGATAATATGAAGAAGAGATAAAATGAGATAGCTCAACATACTCTGTTCAACAGAATATGAAATAAACAACTTGAAAGTGAAATTTGAATGCTGTTTGGCATGTGCTTAGAACGAGGTCAACGCATCACTTTTAGAAATCATGTAGAAATTAAATGTGATGCTTTAGCTCACGTGATTGAAATTTAACTAATAGTATAAAGTCAAAATTTACTTTTAAACGCAATTGCAGTATATTACATATCTGAATAAGTTTCATATAGATTTCTTAAAAAGTTGGTGTTGCTTGTGACCTTTGGTGTCATCAAACACAGCACAATACTAAGACTCGACACGAAACTTTAAAGCTCACGTTTAATGTTTATAAAATGTTTTATTATGAGAAAAAAGCATAGATTTACTATCTGAACTCAAATCTTGGAGTAAATGTATACCGTTTTACCGATATTGAGGTTTATTGGTTTTGGTGTCATTTGTCACAAGCAACACGACATGCGTGAACACGTGGAAGTTTGTTTCGTTAAATGGCGATTCGCAATTTTGATCCACCCTTCTTACCAGCCTTTGAAGTGCAGCACTTTCCTTGGCCTTTCCAGCGTGGCTCCAGGGAGAAAAGGTAAGTTGAACTTTGGTGTCATCGCTATTTTACATTGTCACAAGCAACACTTTATATTGGATATTACAAAGTGCCACCAAAAAAATATGTTTTCAGCTGTTATTCTATTTACAAATATGATATTATGACATCTCACATAAGATCGTGATTTTGACACAATTAATTATTTCCCTGTAATTCTAATTTTTTATGTTTCAGGGTCGTATCAATCAAGGAAAAGACAAAACTCAAGCTTTTGACGAATCCAGATAAATAGAAGGGTTGTCAAGAAATTTGATTTGATTTACTATTAACACACTAAATTACTACAAACTAGCAGATTTGAGCAGTAGGGCGGATGTTACGGTATGGTTACATGATTTCATTACCATGGCTGATATTTATCTAGAGTTTGTGTGACTTCTGGTACTTTTTGTGACCATTGGTGTCATTGCTTAAAATGTCACAGGTGACACTTAAGTTTGAAGTTTCTAATGTATTTCTGTTTCCATGTTCTTCAAAGCTTGAAATGTCATTGAATTACATTTTAACAGACTGTATTACATTTGTTCAGTTGCTATTTTTGATTTATTGAGGCAAAATTGCGTTCTAGTGCCGATTTTGACCCAAGTAATAGCAACAATGGTATTACTAATTTCTAAGTATATTTCCAATTTAGAAGTATTTAGTTTCTTAAAATATTATTGAATTTCATTTTAGAGTAGGTTATTGTGCTTTTTTGACTGAAAATAATGATATATTATGGACGAAAGTGTGATTTGGTGTTGCTTGTGAAATAAGTAATGGTGTCACCGGTTTATGTCACAAGTCACATTCAGATGCTCTAATTTCCATGTATATTTCTATTTTTGAAGTCTTTGGTTTCTGAAATATTATTAAATTCCATATTTAACTGTGGTTATTACACTGGTTTGACTGAAATTAATGATATATTGTCGAAATTGAAATTTGGTATTGCTTGTGACATAAGTAATGGTGTCATCGGTCTAATGTCACAAGTGACACAATGTCGCTAAATAAGATATGCTTTGGTAACATTATTTCCCTACATTTTATTCCAAAAGTTTCTGAACATTGCTGGTAATAAACATATGCAATATTGTTGTTGTTGTTAATGTACAAACATTTTTATGAAATAATATATTTGCATTCTATGTTGCTTGTGACCGATGACACCAAAAAGCAACATTTTCTCCAATAGTTGGTAACACTATTGTACTATGATTGTTGTTAATTGTGTCTTTTTGTCTATAACTTACAAAATAAAGTTTGATACTCAACAAAAATCATTTGGTTATTGAGTTTTTTGTCTCATTTTGGTGTCACCGGTCACAGGTGACACCAGCAACCTATAGGTATTGTTGACGATATTATGCTGCGTTAGACCTTAAAGTTATCTAAAGGGCCTTTGATTCATGAAGTGCAGGGTTTTTGCTACATATATAGCAACATGAATGGACTATTATGTCACTTTTATTTTCAGAAAAAAAATTGGCACCTTTTGACCTTGGCTCATATATATATATATATATAAAACAAACTACTAACAAATCAGAAACGTCCTCTGACTAAAAACTTGTAAAAGATCAATTTGGCGAGGAAACTTTCGCTTGTCATGGTTAACATTTTATGAAAAGTTTGATTTTTTTTTTTATGTTTGCTTCAACCATCTTTGTTGGTTTTTTTTTTTTTTTTGCCCCGGAAAGGACGGGGAGGGGAAGAGAGTGAGAGAGAAAGAGGAGGAGGAAGCGGGAGATCAGCATAATCGATCGAAAGTTTTCAGGCCAAAATGGAACAGTATAGTTTGTCAGAGTACGGCAGAATTGATATTGAATTATTATTATTATTATTATTATTATTATTATTATTATTATTATTTATTTTATATTATGTTACATTATAGTACAATTAAGAAATTTGGCGCGTGTTGAACCAGATTATTACGATAATGGTAATAAAAGGCAAATGTAATTCACACATACACACACACACACACACAAACACACAAATGCACGCGCACACACACTCAAAATATTAAAAAAAAAAAATATTGTTCTATACTGAAATATTTTCAATAATGAAAACGTACCGGAGAGTTGTTTGATTTTATTTTTGATAAAAATTTCCTGAAGATTAGGCGAGTCTGCTACATTGCCATTGACGTGTGTATCCATTGTTCAGAAACTACACAGTTTTATGATGAACACAACAAGCCATAAATGAACGAGTAATCCGATTCGAAAATAATAATAGGTAAAAAATTATATATAATCCAAGAAAAGAATAGAGGAAATTTTAATCTGAAATTCCTATCCCACAAACTGCAAGAAAATTGTAAAAAAATAAATCGCCTTAATATCAATAATCACGTCTCCGTGAGAACAATAACTACATTTCTAGTCGAAAAACTAGCTCCAAACATTCGAAAAACAGGCGATGCACTAACAACACTATTGCACTTATATCACTATATATATATATTATATATACAGGCAATCAGCTACAATTATAATATACCCTCAGAACGGTACAATAAATGCCATACCGTGCACAATCTGATTTCTACACTTCCTGTGGTACAAAACGACCATTATAATACTTGACAAGTTGGAAGCATATCATTAACACACACGCTCGCGTACTCATATGCATACATACACACAAACTTACACACTCTCTTTGGAAATAACGAAGACTTCAACTACCACTATCTTTAAAAAATAAACACGAGAAAGCCTCGACAAGTCAAACACAACAAAATCCTTTCATGAATCACAACAAATTCTTATCAAACGATGTCCAAGTAATCCACTGTTCTAGACTATTTGGGAATTTCTCTGTCAGACCTTCCAAACAATACACAACGCACACAACCATCTTATTGTTCAAATCCTACCTTCAATACTGCTATACACTGACAAAACAAAATTTCCCGATTTTGGCCGGAAAACTTACTCCAACTTGAACGCTTAAAGGGGAAAAAAACAACAACTCAGATTTCACACTTTTGGAAAGCTGGGATGGAGGAGGGGTGGGACATTTCAATAAATCAATGTATAAAGTAAAAGTAATCAGGCCAAACAATTTTTTAAAAAGTGTTTTGAAAGTGCAGATAGCCGCAAGCAGTATGTTTAAAATTTAAACCCTAACTTCTTTCTAACTTTTCTTTCACTGATCTGGATGGAAACCTACATGAACAGAAGGCCGCCAGGTCGAAAAGAAAGAGTCAAAGTCAAATTTCTAATCTTCCGGCCGGGGCGTTTTGCAGAGCTTGACACAACACTCGCAGCAAAAGGCTTGAGAAGTAGCAACTCTATCTAACGTCTGTCCTATCGCAATAATTTGGCGATGGTAGGGGTAAGTTGAAAAAAAAATGATAACGATAATGGCTTTTGATTACAGATACACACAACCTTAAAACTAGAAAACAATACTTCACCGACAAGCAAGACCATGGTACAAATAGGATATAGTAACGAGACAGACTGAAAGAAAAAAAAAATGAACAAAAAAAAAAACAACAACAAAAAACAATCCCTGATTAATCGTAACAAGAATCACGAGAACAAACCATATACGGACAATAGTTTTTACTCTTGAATATTAAAAAAAAAACAAACTAGTTGACCTGGAAAAACGTGTATTTAAAAATTTGGCCAGAAAACTTGTCCTTCAAATACCGATCGATTTAAATCATCTTGGTAAAAACTCTCAAACATGGGACTTCGCAGTTTTCTGGCCACTTTTTAAAAATACGAGTTATTCCAGAGTACGAAAGTTAACTGGTTAATGGGAATACCGTCCTATTTCAGATAATGAGCGCTGTACCGTGCTCAATTAACAATAGAATGACTAAGAGTAGACCTAAATAACTATGCCAGTGCATTAATTAACAGGCATTCTAAAAAGAGATGCGAAATGATGCAATTATATTTTCATAATTAATGAAAAATATTTAGGCTCTTTTTAAATCTAATAATTAATAACGTGCAAAACATAGAATATAGACAAGTAAAGGAAGGGAAAAAAACAACAACAACAAAAAAAAAAAAAAAAAAAAAAAAAACACCCGCCCACAATTTAAATCTAAAAAATCAACCGTCATCGAATTGGGATTGAAGCCGAAGACCTAAAGATAATTTTTAACGAATTATTCGAAGACAACTTAAGTTGCACATTCCTGAGAGTTCAAACAATAATTTTTCGTCAACCCAAGGGCTAAAAATATACCCATCTCAAACCTAATGTTTTAAACCAATTACCTACAACTGTATTGAAAAACGTAATCCAGAAAACATAATATAAAAACAACTGCAGATAATGTGTGTTATCTTTTAGTAATCCAAAGACGCATCACACAACACGTAGCACATAATAAATTATAATAGTAAGCTAGGGTCAATGACACCACTTTTCAACTCAACATTGAAATAAATTAACAACCATATCCTTTATTCCAATGTGAATTCGAGATTAGAGCGTATAAAATAAGATTAATCCGTGATGTACAGTAAATCAGCGTCACGCCATTAGAATCACTTATTATGGCGTTGATGTCTCAACTACAACCTTCCGCGTGTTAAAACCGTGTTCATAGACACACATAAAAGAAAGCTCTTCTTGAAATAACAATCAACGAGTCACAGACTTAGAGAGCACATTTTAGCAGGAGCGAAGAAGAAGACAGCTCGTATTGCACCAGTAAAAAATGGGACATGAATAGAAACCCAAAACGTCAGGTGACTTGGAATATCAAATCATGATAATATCTTAATATTGCCCCCATATTATTAGAAAGAGCAAAATAATATGAACTCATGCGTTTAACCTGTTAACTGCCGTACTCTAAAAAAAACCCCCACAAAAACACGTATCAAAATTGTGGCCAGAAAACTCGTTCTTCACAACTCGTATCAATCGATTTAATTGACCCTCGTATTGGCAGAATCTCTCGCGACGTCCCAGGTTTGAGAGATTTTGCCAAGATGAGGGTTATTTAAATCGATCGATTCGATATTTGAAGGACGAGTTTTCTGGCCAAATTCTGAAAAACGTGTTTCTCCCGAGTACGGCATTTAACTGGTTAAAATCATATCATTCATGAGATCTTCAATGGCTGCTCATTCAAATTTACTCCGGTGTCACAATCATGTTTTATTGTCATTACTAACAGTGTGATATAGGGAGGAAATAGTGTGTAGGTATGACTGACTATATATCATTGCTTACAAATGACTACATAAACCCTATGTCATTTCCAGTCATCCGAATCAATACAAGTTATAAAATATAAACATTTATCAACCAATGTGAGCTTTGACGAATTGAGAAGATCAACTAAGTGGACATTGTAAAAAAAAGAAGCAAAAACAAACAGCCTCATGTCTTAATACAGGACGAAGATTGTCATATAATGTCCTCGGGCAACGATATAATGTGGAAGGTTCAGACCCTGTCCATGCCGCCTTTACTTTCGTCAGATCTAAGGGACCCAGTTTTATCCTTTTACTTTTGATGAACAGATCGGTGAGTTGTTTGGTAGCGACGACGTCAACACAGGAGGTGATGACGAAGATGAGGGTGGTGGTGTTTATGGTACTTGTAGTAGTAGTAGTAGTAGTAGTAGTAGTAGTAGTAGTAGTAGTAGTAGTAGTAGTAGTAGTAGTAGTAGTAGTAGTAGTAGTAGTAGTAGTAGTAGTAGTAGTATAGACGAGGACGATAATAATAATAATAATAATAATAATAATAATAATAATAATAATAAAAGAAGAAGAAGAAGAAGAAGAAGAAGAAGAAGAAGAAGAAGAAGAAGAAGAAGAAGAACAAAACGAAGAAAAAGAATTTAAAAAACATAACCTTTGGCTTGATTTTTAAAAGCAATTCTCTTAGTCGACAAATCAGTGAAATAATATCTGATATCGAGATGCTAGATGTTTGACAAAGAGAACTGTACCAATAGTATAAATAAATAAAATAAGGATAGAAATGAGAGAGAGAGAGAGAGTGAGAGAAAGAGAGAGAGAGAGAGAGAGAGAGAGAGAGAGAGAGAGAGAGAGAGAGCGAGCGGAGAATTGTAGAAAAGAGTGCAGGAGCAGCGGGGTGGGGGTTATTGGGTGAAGTGAACGGCAAAAAGGTTATTAGCAAATAAATTGGCGCTATCGGGATCGGGATTCTCCATTGTTGATAATTATGAGCAATGATGCCAGGATACAATTAGTAGGTGTGTATTCACTCCACCCAACTGAAAGATAGAAAGAAAGGAACATGTTGCTCTGTTAAGCGTGAGTCGCGCAAAACCATTCAAGATGAAATAAACTCTTTGCAACATTACTCAACATGCCGTTAACACAGCGGAGAGAAAGATAATGCGAGTAAATGTGACTCATTTGGGCTTTGGCCTAAGTAAACACGAAACATTTCGTGTTTACTTGATAAAGGCCGTTTTATGTTGTTCCTTCATTTATGAGGCACATACACTCCCATTATCTTTCTCTCCATTTTATCGACTCATTTAGACACCTCTAGTTTTCGTTAACACAATGATTGTTTTACCTTTGAAACATTGTACAATTTTATTTTTTAAAAGGTAAATGACACGCGATATTCAAAATAAAAAGCTTCAAGATTCATGTTAAAAGTTGTTAAAAAGCCAAACAAAATAACCACCATAACCCACATAACATCGGTTTCGCAGAGAGATATCTTAAAGATCTATCATGCTATGCCATCGGTTGAGTATTCAAATCAACATTCATAGTCAATTGAAATTGACTTGATAATAAACAAGTCTATTCGAGCGTAAATTCAAAATAAAAACTTGTATGTGTTATCATGATGGAAACTGCTATCTTGTCGCATATATTTAAACTTGATGGGATAAATTGCTGGTTGCCAAATATCTCGCTTCGAAAAACCACCGTTTGACTGGATAATATAATCAGAACGTTTAGTGCGGGAGACCATTTCAAAGTCTAGTCCAGGTCGTATTTTCGATTTAAAAGTAGGCTTCAAAGGGATTTTGTGGCACACACAGCCCTGAAGCAAGTTTATAAAATAATTAACAAATAAATAACTGAATAAATACATATAAATAAATAACTGTACACAAATAAATAATAACCAACCCCCCCCCCCCCCCCCCCCGCACACACACAGACACACATCAAAACAACAAATATAACAAAAACAGTAACAAGTTGTGTTAGGCAAAACGGATAGCTTTTTAGTGACAAAGTGTGTTGCACTATCATCGCTGACCAGTCTTACCTAACCCGTAAATAAATAAATAAATAAATAAATAAAGGAGGGTGGCCACCTAATGATTTTTCAAACTTATGGAACTAAATACCACAAACTGCAGTTCATTTATAATTTACTGAGTGTAAAATACATTATTCAACTCGGTCTAAAGTCTAATAATTTTTACAACTTAACAACTTGCATTAGATGAAAAGGCCCATTAGAGATTTGATGCCTTGATAAAGTTTGAGTAAAAAATAAAAGAAAAGGGAAATAGCCATTTTAATATTTATTTACAACGACGCGCAACACAACACGCTGACAGTCGCAGCAGTTCAAGTGGTCTCGTTGACACGCGGTGGCGGTCGTTAAAATGTCAAATGTAACGGGCGATTACAGTAAGTAAGTGTATAATGTAAGGGACGACTTCCTCAATTATCTACATTCCATCAAGTCAGTAAATTATCTCTATCATCATTACTCCTATCACGGTGCACACTCATAATATTATTGTAGTCCTCGCCCACTTCAATCTCAAAAACGCATGTATAATCAGAATCCCGAACCAGTGTAACGCGAGGCAAATATATGAGGACAATAGAGATTTATAGCCTTCTAGAAGAAAAGTTCCTTATAATAAATCAAATCCGCAGGTCAGATGCAACGCAATAAGGAATGCTTCATCAATGCTTCACAAATCAAAAGGGATAGATGAAAATCAAATTAAAAGAAGGATTTTCTTACAAGAAATTAGATAGGATAGAAAAATATCAGTCACGTTGCCAATAAGGCATTTTGATAACACATACACACACATATGTAGAGAGAGAGAGAGAGAGAGAGAGAGAGAGAGAGAGAGAGAGAGAGAGAGAGAGAGAGAGAGAGAGAGAGAGAGAGAGAGAGAGAGAGAAATACTATACACAATCGTTAAAAAAAAAACCCACATGTATATAGATAGATAGATAGATAGATAGATAGATAGATAGATAGATAGATAGATAGATAGATAGATAGATAGACAGATAGATCAAGAATGGGGGGGGGGGGGGGGGAGAAAGAGAGACCCCGGAGGAGAGATCGACTTTTTGACAGATATTTATTTATTGTCGTTTTCAGACTTGACAAGGATGGCGAATTGCCTTCAAAGGATGACAGGAAATTCGATGCCAGACCAACCAGTCCACCAAGATATATTAGCCACCAGCGGCATCCTGCCCTTTGCGCTACCACGAGAATAATGGCATCAGTCATGCAACAGTTCTGGTGCGTTCGGGAACGTTAGGACAGAATTATTTCCCTTTCTGTCCATTGAGTATAGATGCCATGCGTTTAGATAAAATACTCACAACATCCGCCGGCGCCTCCGGATATAAGGTACCAACACACAAAAATGTGTGCAACCTTGAACGCTTATAGTCTGATTGATATGATTTAGGGAGAACTAATCACCAAAATGGCTGTCTAAAAACAATAAAGAGCTGTGACGACATTTCCGTTCCTTCTATACTCGTGACAACATCATCCAAAATGCGAGATTACAAATAAGTTACATGGATAACAACAAAAAGGACACAGACAATGTCCGACTCTATGTGCGTCAAAATGAAATAGCATTTACTGCTTTTGCAAATAAGTCGAGGAGGAACCGGGGAGGCGGGTGAGATGGATTGAAAAACGTTTCATCCATTAAACTAATGATAACCGAACCGATACTAGTAGAACCGATCAATTAAATGCCGATAATCGAAATCAGTTCCATTCTAGACGTAATAACTAACGCAACAGCGTCCACCATGATAAGCTCTGTTGAGGGCAACGGCGAAACTTAATGATTGTGTACCTCATCTACCATCCAATATGTAATCAATAAAATGGCAAAAATGATTGTTGGTTGTCTTCCTTGCATTTCTTTCCCTCTTTTCATGTGCATTTTATTTAATTTTACACTCATAATTAGATACGTTACAGGATTTAAATTTACAGAAAGAAAAACAACAAAATACTTTAAAAAAAAAAAAAAAAAAAAAAAAAAAACTACCAAAACGAAAACCAAAAACAAAATCATCATATTCCTATATCACGTATCGCATAAATACGAAAGACAAGTATGGACCTTTTTAAACTCTCGGTTTCAGTTTAATTGGAAATCGTGAATAATTAAAGAACTAAGCAAGATACTCCCATCTACGATAGATTGCAACAAAACAACAACAAAGAACACGCAAACAAAGACTTCCTTAATAAACTTCAAAATCGACCATTAAAAAAAAAGAAAACGATACAGAAACAATGACTGTACATACATCGATCGGGAATTATGGGAGGGGAAGAGGAGAGAGAGGGAGAGAGAGAGAGAGAGAGAGAGAGAGAGAGAGAGAGAGAGAGAGAGAGAGAGAGAGAGAGAGAGAGAGCGATCATAAAGAGGATCAGGTATTGAACTAGAACACAATCAACCGGCTTGTCGGTTGGTGTGGGTAAGTGGCACACCAAACCATCTGGCACAAAGCCACAGACCGCGACCAGCCACCGCCACATCAACAATACAACAACAAAAATACACCCTCAACAATAGAATAATATGATGAATGCGAGGGTGAGAGGGTCGGGAGCTGGCCTCGCACATAAGAGAAATTTGACTGACAAACCAAGCAACAGGCCACTCAGCCGAGCAGTCAAAATATGAGAGAGAGAGAGAGAGAGAGAGAGAGAGAGAGAGAGAGAGAGAGAGAGAGAGAGAGAGAGAGAGAGAGAGACCGGTTGTGCGTTATCGATCTTCACCAGACGCATCGATCCCTGGGCTCTCGCCAGTTTTCGCAGCTGATGCAGACGATGAGAATGAACACCCTCTACCGGACTCGACTTTGTTGAGGTCACTGCTGATGCTGGATTACAGTAGGATCAGAAATAAAAGGATTCCAATATTAGCTGACATCAGATACAGAGAATCATTCATAAATCTTAGGATTAGTAGGTCAATGTACTTCTAACAAAGACCGAAACATGACTAAATAATCGTCATGAAGTAACCAAAAATAATATTAAGAAGAAGAAGAATTACAATTATCTGATTTTCTTCTGCAAAGAGAATCGACTTCTATGATACCGCTCGAGTTTAACGGTCAATACGATGAATCCAGATTAATGAGGAAGGGATTAGGATGGTATCGCTTGATAGAAAGAAAGGTGATTTTAGAAAACATTAGGTAAGCGAAAGGCCAGATATTACCCAGATATACCCCAGATATTATGGAGTGTATGAACCTTTTACAATATTTGGAATAATGATAAAACGGGAGGAAACGAATTAAAAGACGCACAAAAAATAAACAAAGAAATGGGCAAATAAATCAACAAACTAAGCTATCCATTTACTCCGTGAATCACCCCCCCCCCCCCCCCCCCGCCCCTACTCCCCTAATAAATATTATAGCCTTCAGAGATTCTATAATGTGCTCAGGAAACAATCGGATCCTGCTGCAAATTCGACCCTAAAGAAGAGGTCGCCATTACTCACAGAAAAATAATATTATTATTCATTAAGACGCTTAGAAAAAAAAAAAAAATAGGGTCTATAGGCGTTGAAAATATGTGTGAAAATGTAAGAGGAAAATCTAGTCAAAAACAGAATCAAAAACCATTCGTCAAGAATTGTAAGCTTTGTTCTTTATGCTAATGTTATAAGGTCACCCTCTCTCTTATCCATACAGACGAACGTTTGTATTGATTTACGTCTGCCTGTGACGAGAATATTGGCCCTCTTGCATGATGCCCTAACAAATGTAAACAAACGATGATAAAATTAAAAAAAAAAAATACCATGTATCTCATTTGTAACGAATGATAAAATTCGTGTAATCATGGATGTATTCATCGAAGTGCTGCAGGCAGCAACAGCATCTGTATCAGATGGCTAAATCACAAATCTATGTCTACCAGACAATTTGCATTGAAGGAGGATACATACAGTCGTGGACAAAATCAAGCAGACTTGAAGCCATGTGAACAAGACGAATAACATACAACAGGCCCTTGTGTCGCTTCCAAACAAAGTGAACAAGTGGGCGAGTCCGCTATACCCCCAAAACAAAGGTGGTTTCCAGGTCGTTATCGATGAGCGACAGTAAAATAAGATGTATTATGAGCGTAAATTATCATTCATCATTCCTGGTCCAATGGCTGTAAGGCACTTTATACTCACATTACCGCAACTAAACTTAAACTCCGGTGTAAATGAGAATTTAATTACGGGCAATGATGGACATTGTAAGATCATAGACAGTATAAAAAGATAAGCGGCGAGTACTGTTTAGAATATGGAACTGGAATCAGTATTAATAGTCTGCGGTGTAGCAGAACTACAGTCAAATGAGCACGGTGTGAGTAAAGTATGAACACGCGAAGCATTTATCCATTGAAGGTTATGGAGCAAATTATCGAGAAAGGCAAACTTGATCATTATTATAAAGCGCAATATCCACTCAATGCGCTTTACAAAGGGTCCCTGACCAACAGCAATATGGAACATGTAGAATGAGACATCACGCCTATTTTTCCGACAGAGATGGAGCTATGGGTGTTTCATATTCAAGGTAAAAGGAGAGAGAAAAAGAGAATGGAAGGAAGGGAGAAAGAAATAAAGAAAAGGAATGGGGAAAATAACACAAAATAAACAAAAACATCAGATATTTTAATCCCAATAAAATTAAAACAAAAACCAAAATCAATCAAAACCGTAAAATAGCTGTCAGCATTGCTACAATCCCTTACTCTTGTTTCTGTTATTATTATTATTATGTTTATTAAGATAATAATAATAACAACAACAACAACAACAACAACAACAATAATAATAATAATAATAATAATAATAATAATAATAATAATAATAATAATAATAATAATAATAATAATAATAATAATAATAATAATAATAATAATGACAATTCTCTTTCTCTCCCATCCTTTTGAAGGAAGAAAGTCAAAATATTCAGCGCACATAGGCAATGGAGACTGCGTCTCGTAAACACATTCAACATAGGCTACAGCTAAAATAGAAAAAAAGCTCCAATTATAAAGGAAAATAAAAAGAAGAAGAAAAGATGACTCGTGGAGATATGCAACGTATCGATCGACGATGCGCGCGCGGTGCGTGCGGTGATCTATCTGACTGGAATGTTAAAAGATGAATAACATTGTAAGCGACTACACAATACACATTGGACTAACACACACACACACACACACACACACACACACACCAACATACACACAAGGACACGCAAACACGCTCGTATTATGTAAATTACTATACTATGCAATCAAAATGTGTAATATGATGATGAATTGAAAGGGGTGAGTAGTAAGTAAATAGATCATGTGTGAAGTCGCAAGGACTGAAGTGACGAGGGGGTTTTCACTGAAATTCACGACCAGCTATTTTCGGATCTTATGTCGGTAGAGATTAGATTATTTCATCGATTACCAATAACCGCTTCACAAGCTGTGGACGAACGAAAGAAGAGTTGCTGAATTGTCAGTTACACAGCGAGGTGTTATTTTTTGGTTTATCTTTCTTTTCATTTCTCTCCACTTTTCAAAAAGAATTTAATAAGAACAAGAACAGCAACAACAACAACAACAACAACAATAATAATAATAATAATAATAATAATAATAATATAATAATAATAATAATAATAATAATAATAATAATACTATTAATTATAATACTATTAAATAATAATAATATAAATAATAATAATATAATAATAATAAATAATAATAATAATAATAATAATTTAATACTAATACAATAAATAATACATAAAATAAATAATAATAATAATAATAATAAATAATAATAATACTATCAATAATAATAATAATAATAATAATAATAATAATAATAATAATAATAATAATAATATAATATATAATAATAAAAATAATAACATAACATAACATGTGGTATAGGGCAAAATAGGATAAGATCCTTTGAATGCCCTTAATATTAATTAGTAATGCATAAATCTATTGATTAAATATTAACAATAACGATAATAATAATAACAACAATAATTTTCCATATGCCTGGCGCCTCCTGTTAAAACAACTGAGCGTTATACAACACATACATATTTTCCAAATATTATCACACGCTTTACGCACTCAGATATGTGCGCTATCGTGCAAAAATGCTGTGAAACAGTAATTTTAACATCGGACGATTAACTAAAGTAGACCGTCTTTATAGCTAAATAAAAAGAAATAACTCTAGACGTTTCTTGAAACCCACAGCACTGCTTGAAAATTGGATAAATGAAGGAAGCGAATTTCCAACAGTTGGGCCAGATTTATCACCGAATTATTTCAAGTCCCACCTTGAACCGGGCAAGTAATCCCAGGAAAACTAAAACATGACAAAATGCATTTTAAAAAATCTTGGTCAGAAAACGACTGAGAAGGGTATGACAGAAAAAAAAAATTGCGGTAAAATAGTTAAAACAAAATTCACAACCAATAACAACACACAGATATGAAATGTTAAGACACATTAGGCCCCAAAAGGAATAATCTTTTCATTTATTTCTTCTTGAAGAGGGGGGGGGGGGGTATGCGTGCGTGTCCCCCCCCCCCCCCAAACCCACACACTCACTCACTTGAATTTTTAAATATTGAATTGAGGCTTTAGGCTTTGCGTGTGTGTGTTGGGGGTGGGGGGCGGGGGGCATGAGTTATGCGTGCGTGTGCCCCCCCCCCCCCAACACACACACACACACACAAACACACAAAGTCATAAATCATATTCACAAGAAAAAAACTTATACATATATTATATACTATTGACATTTCCCAGTCGGTACGAGTCACCCACCGTACTAGACAAACAATTGCAATGTTCCGGTTTAATTTCATTCCTTGCTAGAAACAAACAAAAATAAAAATTAACTGATGTGAATTACACAATGTGTAACTAATAATTCAAGACTTCTCATGCTTTCACTCATATAATTACCATTTCAGCCATGCCCTCCAGTCGCCTAAAGCCTCAATTCAATATAAAAAAAGCACAAGATATTCAACAACAACCAAAAAAAAAAAAAAGTAAAATAAAGTAAAATACCCAGCACACGAGTGTTATCCCCCCCCCCCTTCCCCCTGCCCCCTTTCCATTCATACCAAAATATCCGCAGTCCATATTGGGAGTGATATATTCTCCATCCGACTAGAAAGTCACGTCCTCTGGATGATGATAATTTTGGGTGTATCGAGCCGTTGTGTTTTTGAAGGGGGGGGGGGGGGGGGGGGAGAGGAGGAGGAGAAGAAGAAGAAAAAGGAGGAGGAGGAGGAGGAGGGGGAGACAGAAAGATAAGATGATGATAATAATAATAATGATGATGATAATGATGAATAAGAAGACGACGACAGCCCTTACAGCTACGGGAGAAGGGGATAAGGGTGGGTGACAAATATGGCAGAGGATAGGAGGACAATACCATTCAACATGAAATCAATGAACACTGATATCATCAAAACACGTCGCTTCACCCCCCCCCCCCCTCCCACCCTCTCTCCTCTCTTCTTCCCATGATGACTCACGCCTCCATTAACTGCTGACTGACTGACTGGCCAAGAGAAATAAGGGCCACATCACAATGTTTCGCTAGCGGCTCATACTCAACAACTGATCATTCAATGTCTCTCATCCCTCAAAACCACCACCAAGCACGCGCATTCAACAGATTAGATATTCTTCTTAAACAATAACAATATTAGCCTCTCCCTCAAGAAAAAAAAAAAAAAAAAAACACAAAAAGACAAACAACACAAACCAATGTTACAAAAGCTCAAAGACCTTGAAGTATTGGCATCTACAACAAGACGCCACTATTGGTCTAACAGGAAAAACAGGCACCATTAGATAAAAAGCCAAATACGTTGCAATTCGTCAAAGCTTTTCCTTTCAATATATTTATCTCTTCTCTTTTATAATTCTGAACTGTATTTTAATATCGACGTCCTTAAAAAGTTCAAAAAGTCTGCATCGATGACTATTCAGCCGCCGTTGTCACTTAATTAGTTGTAGGCATTGATATAGTGAATGGTGACTTTTCAAAAATATAAGTGCCACGGCACATCCATCACTAAAAGGTGCACTTGTTTGCGACAAGCAACAACAATCATAATATGCATTAGCCAACAACACACCGTCAAAAAAAAAAAAAGGTATCTTCTCACAAACAAATAAAAACAAGGACAATGCCATCTGCCACAGACAAAATGATGAGAACACATGTAGAACAATGCAGACTTTATCTGTGCTATTCCATTGTGTCACAAGGATGGGCACTGCAAAGTATGATAAATATGCCCTATGGCACGCAGCAGGCCTTACAGTCAACATTGAGTATACAATAATGCAGTCTTTGACCAGATGTCTAGCACCATGAGAATGAAATGCAATCTACCTTATAGAATGAACAACCCCATCGTTGTCCTGTGGGTAATAATTATTATCTTCTAGAGCTGGCAGTTAGGGTACCAAGCAGATTCTTTAACACTATCGAAAGGAGTGATATCACCACCACCCTTCCCCCGTCCAACACATCTCTTTGCTAGTTGTACATAATACACAAAACGTTATTTGCAGACTATCATCCTCCCAATATGATAATATTATACTCCCATGAGTAGAGAGCGAAGGTAGCCCATCTGATAAACATCGACAAGTATACAGGCAAGCTACCAGCAAGACTACGCATAAGCCGAAGCTTGTCAATTAATATTTACCTTAATTTACTTAAAGTTACGCTTCAGAACTGCATTGTACACATTCAATCAAGAGTGAAAAGAGAGAGAGAGAAGAGAGAGAGAGAGAGAGAGAGAGAGAGAGAGAGAGGGAGAGAGAGAGAGAGAGAGAGAGAGAGAGAGAGAGAGAGAGAGAGAGAGAGAGAGAGAGAGAGAGAATCTCCGTACGTGTTGGGCGCCTTACTCCCGATAATAAACAGGTTTGGGAGTGGTTTCGTCTTCATCAATTAAATTATTTGGTTCATTTATGAGGGAATACTTTAACAAAAGAACAAAAAAAACAAAAACACAAACAAACAAACAAAAATAAATAAACAAATAAATGAATACATGAAAATTCCGTGTGAACAATTATAAAGAAAAACAAAAATGCGACGACGAGATGGAACGGAAGACGGAAATTCAGACAAGGCCAGACAGAGAAATGTATGTAGATAAAAAGTCACCGTGAAGCAATTCACGGGAAGTAAAATAAAAAATGTTATAAAAGACGAATCACGAACCGTTGAGATTAGAATCACTGGCTGGACGGAAATGAAAGAAGCACGTAAACTAGAGAAGTTGGAACCGTCTTAGAGGAACCAAAATGAAGTGGATTTTTTTTTTTCACTCTAAAAAAATGTTTCATTCCCATCAACTCGACTGCGGGGGAAAATCGCTCAATTATTGATAATGATTATGGAACATTAGGTCGAGGAAATGAATAAGTAAATAAAATCTACGACCAAAAGAAGACGCCATTTGCACCGGTCGATATCAAACCACTTTTTTTTTTTTTAATTTCCCACTTTTGAGTGAATAGTAAAGCATTCCCTCAGAGCCAATAAGCATATGGAGCCGGATTTTATCCCGGTTTCTATGGCACGGTAATCTATCCCAATGCACTTTCCGTCAGATACAACAGACCCAGCTACCCAATCACTGCTGGGTGGACATGACTTGTGAAGCAAGTGCCCTGCCGACTGAGCAATTGGGAACCACCTAAGAATAAAAATGATATAAACATAATCATCGTCATCATCAAGCTTAATATTGATCTTAGTAATGAAGACAGCCAGTAACTGGTGCTGACTTACTTTGAACAAAAGCGACACTGGCATTGATAATGATGTTCTCCATTCAAAGAGATAACGCGAGAAGCGAAGTATGGATTACGAATGGCGAAAAACAAGTATATAAACTATAATGAATGGGGAAGAAATCATAATCTTTTCAGCTCCTAAATATACAAATAAACAAATAACCCCCCCCCCCCCCCAACACTTGCTTACTTTTAATGTAAATTTATGATCAATCTAGACCGGCATAATGGTACAACAACAAAGGGGGAAAATCGTATGAACCAAAGACAGTGTAATCAAAGTAATTATTTCTGTACGCTCCTATATTAATTACGGATCGGAATGTCAACCGATGGTAATCACTCGCCCTCAGATTTGGCGATTAGGCACAATAAATTGAACAAAATAAATGTACGAGTTGACGCAATTTTACGTGAGGAAAATTACACCAACAAACAACAAAGAGGTTTTAAACAATTATTTTCCCCGATAACAGTTCACGCTACAATAAGCGGAGCTCCCGGGGGTTCAGTGGTGGAGTACTCGCCTCACAAGCAAGTAGAGACCGGTATCGATCTCGGGACTGCTGAGATCATCTTTTCTGACCACCGTCCACCCAGTAGTAATGGAAGTGAGGTCAGCTAGATCTGGTAGAAAGTATATTGCGATAGAATGGCGCCCAATATTTAACAGCAACCAACGGCTACTGTCTGTTTTACGCTACAGACATCGGGATAACTCCAGCCCCATGGATCCTACGACTCAGAGGGACTATTTGCTTCATAATACCACATATTCATATGAGTCGAGAAGCCTTTTCTCATCATTGACTACTGATTAATGAGATGGAGGAAGCCATCAATATCAGAAAGGAAATACAACATCATAACTGTAAAATACATTTGCGCCTCAAGATTGACTCACTGACAACAAATCCCCAAAATAACCAACACGTAGTTAATTTCAGGCCATCTACTCTCTGCGCATATTATCGACTTGTGTAGATATACTCACAAGACTTATTTGTTGTGATTTCACCGGTGAGCTTTTTACCAAATGTTAATCACAGGGTTGGAGGGGTGGTGGGGGGTGGTGGGGGGAGAAGAAGCAGGTAAGTAAGGAAGTGGGAATGCAGACATACAGACGTCTTGCTACTTGCTACACTAGGCATAGACCAATAGTACGAAATAATAATAATATACAGGTAATAAAGTACTCAGCTGTATAATGTATCAATCTAGTGTAAATCATTTAGGCGACTAGCCTTCTGCTTTACTAGGCACGTGCGCAAGCGTGAGCTCTGATGGGCAAACGATTCCCCCACTCTGGAATGTAATGTAAAGCATAGGGGCGTACAGGAGTTCATTACTCTACATCGTAAAAACTACAAATCATATACCAATAAAGAAGCCCCATTTAGACTGTTAAATCATTAGTCTATATGAAACACGCCAAATTAGCGGTATGGGAAATTCCATTACATACAAGAAATCCATTTATAAAAACGTTTCCAGAAGTCTTAACATTTCATAAAAAAAAAAAAATGAAATAATTACTTACACTAACTGACAACAACAACATGTATTACTATTACTACTAGCGCCGTTGCTGAAGACGAAGATAAAACGTGGTTTTACTACAACATGTTGAATAATGAAATCTCTTGAAAACGGTACAGAGCGAGAAATCCGAAACAACATATTTCGGAAATCATAAAAACATTAATTTATCAATACGACATTTATCTTTAATGACCCCATGTCGACGTGTACCTATCTAATTTGCAGGTCAAATAACCTAACTCGCTTGTTATGGTTTCATTGTTGTAATGAAAATATTATCAAACCGACGGGAAAAAAAAAATCGTCCAATAAAACAATGTTAAATCAGGCCCATACTTGCGTTCGATTATCAGACCCACTAGTCTGTGCAAGTAGCTCTATACAACCGTGACTAATAAAACCTTTAAAAACAAAAACAAAAACGAGTTTTCGAGTTTCGATCAACTTGCGTTATTTGAAACACGGCACAGTCTAGCAGTTGCGTAATGCAAAGTCATTAAATGTAAGATAAAACGCGCAGGCATGTCAATTTGATCGTATTACAATAAAGGCTTTGGGAATATCCAACTCGTGAGGTACGCAAGATTGTTAATGAATAAACGAGCTTTTAACATCCATCTTGATCAGCACAAATATACGTCATATGTCCACTAAATTACATTACGGTGAAATCTTTTTTTAAAAATAATAGCAGTCTTCCAGAGCCATTATCGTGAAATGGACAATAACAATTGCTTGCTATCCTTTGGATAGGACGCTAGTATATCGCAAAGTCTACTTTCTGCCAAGACTAACAAACCCAGCTACTTAATCACTGCTGGGTGGACATGAGTTAAGAAAAAAAATCTCGACCCCACCCGGGATCGATCTCGGTCCCACTACCTGTGAAACGAGTATTCTACCGACTGAGTTATCGGGATCGCCACTGAGAAGTAAGGAGAAAGACATCTGTTGCACCAACTTCACTACGTTGTTAATCCTTCACTTTTACTATTCTGTTGTTGTTCCTCAACATCATTACCTCTGAGTCATCCCAATCGTTGTAAAAAAAACCTAGTATAACTACAATGACAATCTGAAATCAATACTAATTTCAATCGTTAATAAACAATCAAACATGGCAGGTCTAATCCCTCTATTCGAGGCTCTCATTCTTGACTGTAATATTTCCATCAGTCTTAAGTCTATACGTTCTAGCAGTCTAAATGTTGAAGAGCATCAATTATTTGATGGTAAGTGCAAAACAAATATATAAAAAAAAATCAATAATAATAATAATAAAAATAAGAAGAAGACGAATATAATTCAAGAATATAATATTCGAAGCTAAGTAAATAGAAGAAAAAAAAACAATAAACAAAATAACTAAGAGTAAAGTAACTCAAACGTTGACCTGTGTAAAAATATACGAGGTACGGTAACTGAATCTCTAAAAGCTATACTGTGTAATATTATTGACTTAACAGGCATGTGATTGATTCATATTTGTAAAGACATGGCATATCCGAGGCAGAAAACCTGAGTGAAAAGAGACCCCACCCGCAACACGAATGCTTAGAATTACAATCCGGCTGACATCACTGCTCTTTTGTCATCTATTTTGTTCTCTTCTTTTAGCCCACAGGAGAGGGAAACCGCTCTCACCACATTCAATCCAAAAGACTTGATGGTATGCAGTTAAGTAAATATGCCCATCAGCTCTTGTCCAGAAAATAATCGTAAAAAACTTACAAAACCGTGTAACCTTTAAATTTTACTATTGTCTAATACAGTGTATTAACATTATATTACGAGTACAATCACTGCAATGGCAGTCAAAATACAAATTAAAAAGATCTGAGTGACGTCATCGTCATTCATTCACTAAAAAAACGATGTGCACATTACACAAACAAAGTTTACGGGAGGGAGTGATGATCAAAGCTATTTTGTTGTCTTTCCTTTCCTTTTTATTTTTTTTTAATCTTTTTTTTTTGTTGCCAGCCAAAAACTGTAAGCTTTCATCCGGACCTCATATTATTATCTATAAATAACAATATAAACACCAAGGAAGTGGAGAGAGGAGTCAGCAAGGTTGCATAATTAGACTAAAGTCTACTTTCATCTTTCTTTCAAAATATCAACAGCCGTAATGCTAGCAAACCGGGGCAACCTAATCATGAATCGTTATGCACGGCTGTGTGACTTTCCTCAGTTCAACGCCCTGTTATGGTATGATATATAATGACGCCAAACAGCTATTTGGCTCGACAGTTGGAAGAAAAAAAATTTTTAAAGGAAAAGAACCAAAAAATAAAAAATAAAAAATAAAATAATAATAATATTAAGTGCAATGAGAAACGACAATTTATCTCGCATAAAGATGAGCAAAAGAAAATAGTAGATAGAAAGATAAGGCGGAAAAGAGAGAGAGAGAGAGAGAGAGAGAGAGAGAGAGAGAGAGAGAGAGAGAGAGAGAGAGAGAGAGAGAGAGAGAGAGAGATGACAAACAACTTTGTTGGAGAGCGCAATGTGAAAAATATTTGGCTCCCCTTCAA
Source organism: Berghia stephanieae (assembly GCF_034508935.2). NCBI lineage: Eukaryota > Metazoa > Mollusca > Gastropoda > Nudibranchia > Aeolidiidae > Berghia > Berghia stephanieae. Next base: position 51,906,258 of record NC_088360.1, on the reverse strand, counting down.
TGTTGTGGTGTGTGAGAGAGAGAGAAGTGGGGGGGGGGGGGGGTATAAATAAACGGGAAAGAAAAAAAAATTGCTTTCTTCCAACTCAAAACGGTACTACGTTATCGAACAAAAACATGGATAATCGAAGATACCAAGAAGACGAATTATTCCTGTAAGACATTCAGACGAATTATTCCTGTAAGACATACAGCTTTTAGCCCCCCCCCCCCCCCCCCCGAACACAACTACCATCACAACAAAGACGTATAAAAAGTATTCTCTCCAAACATAACAAAACAAACATGAGGAAATGCAATCATTAGCTAGTTGACCTAAAAATATACACGTAATGTTAAAAGTACGTATTTCTTCCTTATTTCAGTTAAAACGTACCCCCCGCCCCCTAAACCAATGAGATGATGCACCCAATTCATTTCACTCAACCACTTTTACATAAACAAGACTGGAAGATTGGTTATTTTTTTATGGATTTCACGCAGCGACATCTATAGAGATATGAAGTCCTAGATTTCACGGCACTTGTGACACTTTACGGCCATAACAGCGCATGTGAAGAGTGAATAGACCCAGAGGCAAATTTCCCCTATGGGATGAATTAAGGGATTTTTAAATTTTTTATCAAGAGGGTGAATTGTTTAATCACCCCCCCCCCCCCTCAAGAAAAAAAATAAAAACAAATGAGATCATCTTTTCAGCTAATTTTCCAATTATTGAATATAAAAAGCGACACCCCCCCCCCCTTACACACACACACACACACACACACACACACACACACACACACACACACAGAGGCAACAATATGGGAACATCTTGACATTTAACTTTCGATTTTCAAACGTATCACACAATTACTGCATTGTTTAAACAGCGAGAGTGAGTTGGGTTAATTGCCAACTCTAAACAGAATAAACCACCAAGACATATAATGGCCGGAAAAAAAGCTTTAAAAAGAAAATGACAACAACAACAATAATAATAATAATAATAATAATAATAATAATAATAATAATAATAATAATAATAATAATAATAATAATAATAATAATAATACTATTATTATTATTATTATTATTATTATACTTACAATAATAATAATAACAATAATAAAAACACGATGACACAGGACTTGAATCATGCTTCTGGTACTAGTACTCACCGGCAAGAGCCTTAATCCTGGACCTCTCGAAGAGTTTGGACGAGTTGTTGCCAGCATCAAAGTCCTCGTCCATGACCCCAGGGTCCCACCTCCCGTTATTCACATACGACTCGATCTCCGTCATCTTGAGGAGTTAATGATGATGAAGGGCCCACGCCACCTCAATCGCCTTGGCGATCCTAAAATGAAAAAGGAAACATGGAGTTAAGGTTACTATTTTATCGTTTGATTGAAATGAACAGGAGTAAAATCTAAATATCAAGGGACGATAGGCTAAAATTTGGCAATTGTATCTTTTGATACATTTGAAACACCAACAAAGCCAAAAACATGCGTCCTAGATATATCATCATGACATAGTAGTGTGACACCATTAGAAGCTGCTGCCAAGAACTAAATAATATCTCCAACAATAACATTGAACGTCTGAGACAAAGACAAAGTTTGTATGGCACATAATGGACGTATACCCCATCTTCCCTTTCAAGACGCCGAATTCACTAAAAAGTACTGAAAAGTAACCTTATACGAGCAGACAATCGCACAAGGTCTGACACGAACAAAAGCATCCTCCCTCGACCACCCAACAATTAGAGCAACCTGAAAAAGCCACAAGAGTAGCTGGAAATTAAAAGACAGGAACACTCAAGACCATATCATATGTATACACAAGGAACGAGTAAATCCTTTATTCGGTGGAACATTTACAATCAAGGGGTTATTTGTATCAGTCAATGAATGGATGATGCCAACATTAACACTCTGCCCCTTCACGCTCCAAGCGATGCTTTGATAGATCCAATCACCAACAATTTTAAAGAGAACAAAAATTGACATGCTTTTACACCCAACCAATCTCCACTCACCATCAATTCCGATGTAATATTTAAAAACCAATAACCAGTCGTCCGTGTCCCGTTCCGAAAATCTGCAGACGGAATCCCGACCATCAACCCTCCATCATCCTAAGCGGATCGCTTGACATGACTTTATAAAGGCCATATTAAAACGGAACCACCCCCCCCCCCTTCTCTCTCTCTCACACACACACACAAACACACACACACACACAACATAAACATAAACGTACGAATGCAAAAATTAAAAAAAAAACAATCAAACTAAAAAACAAAAAACAATAAGATTTTCTCATTTTGAAGACTGACGGCGATGTCTAAAAACAACATAACAAATCAAACTCAAACAGAGCAACCGGGAGGCTAAGTTAAACTAATAGTAATTCTCTGTCTTCTTAAGTACACATCTAGAGATACATAAAATGGGTGATACATAAAATTCACTTTGTAACACAATGATAAACAACCCGGTCACATAAAAAAATGTATTGAATTTCATTCTGTGAAGGGACAACTGTTATAAGCGATCGGGTTATTATTCACACAAACGACAGAGAGAGAGGGATGGCTACTTTAAACGCTCCGATAGTTGCTTTAAATTCAAAACAAGCTCAACGGTTATTTAAGAGATAAGTAAGGGGTCTACTATGGGATCCATATGCTATTCTAAGTTCTGAGTTCTGGTTGGCAAAATTATAACACACACATGCGTGTGCAAACTTTAAGTGTCGTCATGAAGACCACCAAAATTTTTTAAAAATACCTTTAAATAACACACACAAACACAAGAACAAAACAATACAAAAACAACAAATCTTGAAAAAAAAAATAAAAAATAAAAAAAACACGTCTACATACACAATCTATCTGGGCGAATTCGACAGTAACAAAGGCAAAGAATCAGTTGCACAAATCATCGCCCCCACTTTGTTAAAAGAGTTTTTCACTCGAACCCCAAGTTGGGATCAATAACCAACTGATATAATCCTAATATTAAATTTCATCCACCATTATGACGGACATATATTTTTCTTTTCTGAGGACACACACACTCACACGAGAGAGAGAGAGAGAGAGGGGGAGAGAGAGAGAGAGAGAGAGAGAGAGAGAGAGAGAGAGAGAGAGAGAGAGAGAGAGAGAGAGAGAGAGAGAGAGTTAACTTAAGTCTAACGCGCGGTTATATTTTTATTTCAAACAAACCAATCTTTAAAAGCAGACTTTCAAAACTTATAGAAACGACCGCGGGCTTTAAATTCGAACGTTGATGTTGTTGTTGTTCGACCAGGTCTGTCAAGTCTACCAAATAGATCATAAGTCCACGGATAATTCCACAAAGAGATAAAATGCCAAGGGAGCTCAACGGAGGTGTAATGTGGATTTACTTCAGGACAATGCCGGAACGTCGAACACAACCATTTATCACTTTATCAACGAAACTCGGTGGTTGTTGCTGGTCATTACTCGCCAAGGTAAGGCAGTAAGTGTATGTTAATATATCAACTGCCTTAACAATGAAGTGGGAGAACCACCGTGACTGTTACTACGACGTGCACTGCTCAAACTATGAATGTTGTGGTTGTAACATGTAAAATACCATTGATGCCATTAATAATATAAGACATTCTTCCAACAAAGAGGAGTTAGTTCCAAACTAAACTGAATTGAATGTTGAAGAAAGCAAGAAAACAAGAGACAAGCACACACTCATACAGACAGACAGAGAGAGAGAGCGAGAGAGAGAGAGAGAGAGAGAGAGAGAGAGAGAGAGAGAGAGAGAGAGAGAGAGAGAGAGAGAGAGAGAGAGAACATACAACGATGGATGCGAAAGACGGATTTTAAATGACGAGCAAAATATTCCCACAGAATGGTATGCAAACAAATGCAATACCGCAATAACATGAACGTATAACAAACTACACACACACACACACACACACAAGATCAGTCATTAGAGAATGACGTAGCAGGTGAGAAAAAAAAATAAAAAAGGAACAACAAACCTCAACGATAAAAAAACAAACGGTGAGTACAACACAGGTAAGCCATCGTGTAAGAACTGGCTATGCGTTAGGCAAGCAACACCAATGAGGATGGTGAAATGGAATATTATAGGAGGCACCTCGACTAAAGTACACTCAAAAAATATATTTTTTAAAGGTTACAGAGAAATATTTTCACTTCAAATATTTATGAATTTTAAATATTCTCATGCCTGAGACTCAAAAGAAGACAAGTCGAAGGTCAACTTCATTCATTACTATTGAAAGTTAAACAAAACAATTTAAAAAAAATAAAAATAAAAAAGGAAAAAATCAGGCGTTTTATCAGAGTGAGGATCACAGGTAAATTGAAGGATGAGGTTCATGTGCGAGTGCATAGACAAATAGTCTGAGTTTGATCAACATTGGTGTGCACTTGTTAAATTTACTTGAAGTGCACATTATCAGATCGATTTAAAACTAACATTGTTAGTAACACCATTGACTTATAACCGACTGCAACAACGACTATTAACAAATTTAAGACAAATTAAAACCGTTTCAATGTGACATTTTGGAAGAGGAATTTATGTAAATACAACTGAATGGAATTGAAGAAAAGTTGGCGTTTTTTTTCTCTCTTCAATTTGACATTAATTGGTTGACTAACTCGGTCCGACAAGATCTGCTAAAAAGTATTTTTTTTAAAGTGATGGTCGTACTTGTAACATTTCGAGTGTAAACAAAGATTTGTATGAAATAGTCAATGACTTGTTACTGAACCGGCAATAGAATTAATTATATCTGACTTTTTTAGCGTTCTTTGATTTAATACATGAAAGCCTTTTCCGAAAAGGAAAGAGTCTTTGTAAACAAAGTGGTGTAAATCTGTAAATGATCAAGCAACGAATACTTAAAAGGAGGGGGAGGGGGAGAGAGAGAGATGCAAAAGGAAAATCAAGATACAAGAATCACACACATCTTACTCGCGTAATATCCAGGTTATAACTCGTTCTACATAGACATAGTTGGTATAAACCATAATGCATATTGCAACAAGATATATGAGACAGAATTGACGGTCTTCCAAAAAAACAAAAACAATGTTATATATATATAAATTATATAATGAACACACACCACTATGGTATTATTGTTATCAGAAAACAAATGCCCGACATCCATTCCCTAATGTTATTTGAAACGGATTTTGTGTTATTCAAAACGCAACATGAACAGGCGTTCAACAACATTGATAACGATAGTAGATCTATTCCGAATAAGGATCTAAAGGACAGGGGGGGGGGGGGGGGGGGGGGACGGACACGACACATAACACACACAGTCCCCAAAGCTAACACACAAACACACACAGGGTGAGAGAGAGAGAGAGAAAGAGAGAGAGAGAGAGAGAGAGAGAGAGAGAGAGAGAGAGAGAGAGAGAGAGAGAGAGAGAGAGAGAGAGAGAGAGAGAGAGAGAGAGAGAGAGATCATGACATTATAGTTGAAATACAAATAACTAAACATTGGGTCTCCCCGTAATTTATCCCGCCTGATGTAAACTGAGTGAGATAATAAAAATTCAAAATTCCTGCTCAGAGATATCGCCCAACACTAAATGTTCATGAACCAAACCAATTGGCCCTTTACTCAGAGAGGAATAAAATCGTACTATAACGGGGGAACAAGTTTGTTTTTAAGGGTTTTACGCGCTTGCAACACATGACGGTCATATCAGCACCAGTAAAAAGGAAGAAAATGGCAAAGTGAAAAGTTCTAGAATTACAATTAAAGCACCCAAGAAAAGGTAAGACAAAGGGGAATTGGTTTAAATAAGAAACAGATGTAGATTCCAAGAGCACACTATCAAAGTACTTAGTTTGAGACCACCTAAAAGTCTCATCCAGACACAGTTCTTACTAAGAGGAATACACTCAAATGTTTACAAATCATATATAGTATGTATAAAATACACAACAGAGAGATGATTTACAAGGAAAAAAAATCATCTCCCAAAACTAACAATACATTTAACTGTGTCCCTCTCAGTCAGGGTATCCAGTCAGGGCCAGGACAAAACCAAGTAATCTCATAGAAAGCAATTGGAAAACAGATATAGGGGTATAAAAGATACAGCAAGTACCTCCCTGCCCACTATGGGAGGGGGGAACAAGTGATGCATTTTTAAATTTTAAATGTTGAAAAAGACTGTACTATATTCATGATCCTCAGGGCTCGTTATGTTGGCTGACAAAAGGCAGCTACTGGTAAGAACTGCTAAATTTTAGGACAACTTTAAAGTATATCAGCTTACTCTTCTTACATCCCTCTTTCTCTGCACATTCTGCCACAAATCTCGACACAATTCAACAGGAAGACATCTTACCGGATCTAAATACAAGAAATCTACCAGCGCTGATAATATCAACATAAAATCGAACACTAATCGCCAACACAAAATAATTAACAACAAAACCCTCTGCTTTAAATCTAACACCCAATGTCACAGTCATTTAAAAAAATTAAAAACAATTCAAATTATATGAAGTATATTATAAATCTAAAAAACAATTCTCTTGACTATGCCACAAACTGAATTACGCTTTATGACTGCATGCACTTTGTGATTCACCTGCATTGCATTAAAATAAATATGCATACCTGTTGAAAAAACCTCACTAAACCAGGATAATTTTAGTTAACAATTTTCTTCTCTAAAATATGACACTGAAAACTAGATCTTCAAAATTATCTCACTTCAATGTAGGAGGGCCAAGGCACATTATGCAAGTAGCTATACAGATCCACCAAACGACATATAATATAAATAGAAATAAATAGATGTAAAATTGGTTATTTTAGACAGGGTCTGACCCTCTGTCAGAGTTAAATGCCCATTTCATTTCCCGGCCTGTCGACATATGCTGCAGTTTGCATCATAAACCATGAAAACCACCATCTCCGCCCCAATCCACAGGAGACTGGGACAGGGATATTATTTCTTGATGTAAATGTCATATGACAGCATAACTGCAAGCAAACAGCAGAGAATGCGATGTCAACTTAACTTTGACAAGAACAGGAGGAAACATATCAAGAGCCACGTAAGAAATAAATCAAAACAAATTTTGACATGTAGATCATTGACAAAAGTATTCCCTCTCAAAAATTTAGCAGCTAATAATTATTTCTAGTCTTGGTTTTGCAGAAAATCACACATGTTGTACTGTTCACTCTGCTTATATGCTACACATTCCCGAAAAACATAATTTTTCTTTATAATCCCTACGCTTATTAGCACACCACCTACGCTTAATTGCTACACCTTGATTGGAGTGACAACCAACAGCCATATGAAATCAACGCTGCTGTTCCTATTCCACACAACATTTCGGCCAAACATTCATAACAATGAACAACAATATATCCATCAGCGGTGAATTGACATCTCAGGAGCTACTGGGTTTGTCAGCCACACAAAAGACAATGCTTGGATAATGAAGATGACAAACATTGAAAGACTTGACATTGTAGACAAACTTCGCCACTTTAACCAAGAAGAACTCTTGACAGATGATCTACATTGGCAAAATTGGAGAGAAAGGGTTATAAACAGCTTGCACAGAATAGAAAGCAATCAACGCTTCACGATAACTGTTCTAACAAACAATATAATGTCATATTTTGCTGTCGATAAAACATGAAAAAGAACAGATTTAAAAAGTGAAATAAAAGAAGAAAAAAACAAACAAAAACAACCCAAACACATAAATAAATAAATAAAAAACATTCTAATGAGGACATGCCTAGAACGTGACGGTCCCAAGCCCGTAGAAAACCCAGAAGTGACAGTCCTACATGATTGGCACATGAAAGCGGGTGCTTAGATGCTATTTTAGTTTCTCCGCTTAATCGACACACTAACCTGAACTCCAGAGGAAGTGCGATTAAGAGGAGTCGGCTGTATTAAAAAATTTGCTCAACAATAACAAATGGTTACAGATGTAATCAACAGTAATTCATCTGTCTTGTGTAATATATAAATGGTTTATTCTTTCTGTAGTCTGTCAGATCAAACGGAATGAGAAGTGTGACATGAACCAACAGTATATTATGTCATAGGAGCCAGAGTTAATACAGACATCTATAGCGTGAAACTGACATTGCTTGCAACCCTTTGGATATGATGCTAGTCTACTTTCCATCAGATCTAACAGATCCAGCTACCCAATTACTGCTGGGTGGACAGGGGTATCAGAAAAAAATCTCATCTGCACATGTGACTGATCTACACCCCTTTGCATGTGAAGCAAGTGAGATATTGAAACTCCATCATTATTTTGTTCTGATATTATGGGTTTCATGGCACTTGTGACACTGCAAAGTCATCTTCGTAAAAGTAAAAAGTGCATGGTCATAAAATCATGATTGAGATCTGCTTCAAAAATAATAATAGCCATAAGCAAGGAGTCAAGTTAACCAAACCTCTGTAGCAGTAAACTCACAGTAACAATTTCTTGCTACCTTTTGGATATATCGCTAGTCCATTGCAAAGTACATTTCACTGAAAAAAAAACTTTAACTGCCCAAATGGCCAATATCTGGGCCCCTTTAAGTTTGAAATAGGTGCTGTATCAATTGTGCTAGCGACCTCCAGATATGTGCTTAAAACACCCACAGGAATAGTCAGCAATGGGACTAAAACATGAAACAGAAGTGGATCCATGCATTAAGTCAGAAACACAAGCACAAGACCTTAGCCAAAAGTGATAAAAACTAAATTGGATACAAAATATTTTTATATATTTGGCTACAAGCTTTAGAGGAAAAAATTAAAACAAAAATATTATGTTGTCTTATCCAGATACCCATAAAGGATCTCTGCAAAAGTGAGAAGCAAACCAAACAGTTCTTTTAAGTTAAAAACTGTCCAGTACAATATTTCAATTTAGCTCTAGGCACACAATACACATTATAAAAATGCAACAGGTTGTCATATAAGGCAGTGGCTGTGTGAGTAGAAGGAAAGTAAAGGACTGTAAAAAAAAATAATTAAAAAAAAAAAATAAATATATATATACATGCAATACTCTGCGATTATATATATATAATAATTATATATATATATCGCAGAGTATTGCATGCTGATGTCTTTCTCAAAGAAATAATAAATTTAGCAGCTATTCTTTTACTAGAACCCCAGACAGGACAGAGACAAAAAGCAAATACAGATGAATTCCATAAAGCCCACCCCTTTTACCTCCTTCCTTCTACTACCTACACCTTCCAGATCAAATCATTTCAACTAGGGTAAATCATACTGCCTTCACTAAAATAAAATACTGCATTTATCAGTGATGTCATGGTAATTTATCAAAAAGCAGGAAAGTGTATTGAATTGGTTCATTGGTCTAACTAAATCCAAAACATGTTTTATGGTATATATCACTGCTCACATTTACCTTTCGTAAATATTCCTTTCCGCAACTTTGTGGTTGTGCAACTTATAAATAAAGACTCCTAAACCTTTAATAAATTAAACACTATATATAGAAACTTGGATAAACTCTAGCTCCATGGGCTTAATGGCTCTGAAGGACTACACACAAACTATTCAATAGTTGTATATCTGTATTTTAAAAATCTACGAATTCCGTTGGCATTAAATGAAATACAGTGGAACCTCCCGATAACAACATGCCACGGGACAGAGTTTTTGTCGTTATTTAGAGGTTTCCAAGATGGCGGACAAAGTGGGCGTGGTAAGGTCCGCGGGACCAGTTTTTATCAACATTGACAAAACAAACAAAACATTGTAGTGTATTCCTCTTAGAGGGTTCTTGTGCGTGTGTCTGGATGAGACTTTTAGGTGATCTGAACCGACTTCACTGATAGTGTGCTCCTGGAATCTACATCTGTTCCCTATTTAAACCATTCCCCTTTGTCTTACTTTTTCTTATGTCATTTCAATTGTAAATCTAGAATGTTTTTTACTATCCAATATTCTTCCTTTTTACTGGCGCTGATATGACATAGATGTGTCACAAGCGCTGTAAAACCCTTTAAAACAAACACAAAAACAGGTAATTCGGACGCTGCGAGTTAGATAAAATTCCTCCTCCTCCTCCCACAAAAACAGTACTACTACTACTAATACTACTACTATCACCACATAATATCACATTTTCCAAGATTTTGTGTTTACTTGCTTACACTTACATTTATACCCTGGTTTTTATTAATGCATATATCAGCCAAGATTCGTCAAAAAAAAGCTGTGTTATCATTGGTTCAAGCAGGAATTGTTCTTATACACTTTGAGTACTCATACTCGGTATTTTTAGTATCAGATATCTACGAAAACTGAAACTGCAGAAAATCGCCAAAACGATGTCGTTATTCTGAGGTTTTATCAAAAAGTGCGTCATTATTTGGAGTTTTTTTTTACTGATCTTAAATAGAAACGAAATCGGGACCACGGGTCAATGTCGTTAGCAGGAGGTTGTCGCTATTCGGAGGTGTCGTAATCGGGAGGTACCACTGTAAGTTAATCTGATCCTTGACTGGCAAGCTTTCCATTGAAAATCTTCCAAACCAGCAAACAAGGTCTTGATAGCTCGCTAACCGACATGCCGAAAGTTCAAGCAAATCAATTATATATTATAGTGTTAATAATGCTTTCAAATAAGAAGTGGGGGTCTACCCCCCCCCCTTCCCCCCCCCCTCTCTCTCTCTCTCTCTGCCATGCTCTCCCAGATGTCTGGAAAATTAAATAACACAACAAAAAGTAAAAGGGCTGACATAGCTTCCCAGTCTTCATAAGGCAATGTAACTCCATTGACTTGGGAAGATAATCTCAACAAGAGGAGACATTGGGTGGCTGTGAGCAAATATATGACCAAAACCTGTCAACTGCATTCATTTTGCATCAATTGGGACTGACACTGTCAGTGACAGCATTGCCCATATGAACTTGGTTCAGCATATTTGGAGGATGTGGTGGACCACTGCATTTTGGTGTGTGGTTGGATGTTTCAATACAATGTAAATGGGTGTGGACGAGCTTTTTTTGTTGAATGGATAGACAGACAAAATATTGAAGTATAAACAATCAGAGTCACCACTCTGGGCGGATGTTGTAAATTGAGACTACCTATCTCTCTATTTTTTCAACCACAGGAGCTAAATTGGCAAACAATGGACCAGTATGAGTAATAATCCTGGGCTTATTCAGGGTTCTTTTTCAATTCTCTGTCCAACAAACATGCTTCTTAGCTGGGCAGCTGGGTCTGCGTTACTGTTAATGTTAGATTTAGAAAGTGAAAAGATAAAGCATTTTGCAATATATGACATTGAAGAACACCGTCTTATTCTAATCAAATGGACAAGCACTTGTTTCTGCCCACTGAATACCTCAGCAACTGGGTTAAACTCTGGGTACACTTTACCAATTATATTACGGCTAGGACGGACCACTTCAACTTTAACTTTCTTTAACCTAAATCATAATTATAATCCATTACCTATTCTTAATAAATAAAATTCATATACACCTATTGTCATGGCGGAAGAGAAAACATCGCTATCAATATTGCATAAACTTTAAAAAAAAAAAGAAGAAAACAATCAAGTGCCCAAATAACATCTTCTTGGACCGGTGCTGTTCCAACTCAACAGGCCTCGAGTATGCGTAGGAGTAGGAGTATGAGTATGAGAATGTATCAAACAGTGTATGTTGACTGTAAAATGTGTAAGCATTGTTGATACTGAACTGCTATCTCAAGAACAGAAAAATAAGCCTTGCCCAACACAAGAGTCTTATGTTGTATCTACACAACTACTCAAATGGAAAGTCTAATCGTGCAACAGTGTTTCTATAAAAACAAAAGGACCATTTCCCCGAATGCGGAAGCGGTACGCTGATAAATACAGCTACGAGACGAGTGCTGCAATCGCAGGTAAATATACTGATGGAGCTTCCCATCAAAGCCGAACCTCAAAACAAGCAAAATCAAAACTACTGCTCTGTATATTTGAGGCAATTTCAGCTTCATTTGCATACATATTAGAAGAAAACAACTGATTATAAAACTGACGGTGCAAATACGAAATAAAACTAAAACAATACATCAAAGTGATCGCACCCACCGCCATGTTGCACTGTACCGCTACCTTTCCAGAGTTTGTCTGGCGGAACACCGTCGAGCACTTGTAATACGGCTTAATATATTGGGACAATAAAGCATACATACCTTGATGAACAGACAGTTTGAAATGTTATAAATCAATCCAATGAATGACCACCAGATAAATTTCTAATCCAAAATAACCGGCAAAGGTTGAAGATTGCGGGAACCCAAGCGAGTTCGATTCGAATGGTTACACACACATAACACTGATCAACACACACTTCGACTACACACACGGTTAGTCATAAAATCGTTCAATAATTTTATACAAAAGTAGTCCGCAAATAATAGCTCCATTAATAACACTATTCTCCGTTAAAATAGCTTTACTGGTTTAAACAATCATTGTATCAACGAAAATAAAGATAATTTATAGCCATATAATAATAGATTATGTCTGTGATTATTACAAAACGAGGACCGCTACAGCGTATGAATACAATGGTCCGTATAAATTATGGGATGCCCCAGACTCTTCTACTCACCTTGAGTGACTGTAGTTAACAGGTTATTAAAGGGAGAAAATCCAGGTTATTCTCTCTCTCTCTCTCTCTCTCTCTCTCTCTCTCTCTCTCTCTCTCTCTCTCTCTCTCTCTCTGTGTGTGTGTGTGTGTGTGTGTGTGAATGCATGCATCATTGTACTTGAAGATCATTCAGCTGAAATTTATTCCGGGTTCTGTTGCGTTAAAGGACAATGAAAATTAAATTCTACTCATTTACATCAGACGATACACTAGAGCAAAGTGCTTTTTGTCCAATCTAACATTATTATTATTATTATTATTATTATTATTATTATTATTATTATTATTGTTATTATTATTATTATTGATTATTATTATTATTATTATTATTATTATTATTATATTATTATTATTATTATTATTATTATTATTATTATTATTATTATTATTATTATTATTATTATTATTATTATTATTATTCGCGTAGTTAAACCACGCTTCGCCGCTTTTAGGTAATTGTATTGGCTAAGAAAATGGAAATGGTAAACAACGTATATAGTCAGCTAGAAATATTTAGAAAGGAGTACTAATAACACTCTGTTTCACAGGCGCCTCATAAAAAGGAAGATAGAGAGAATAATAACTTAATATTATCCGGAGGCACCAATCACATAGTGTGTTTTTCTTTTTTTTTTTCTTTTCTTTTTTTTTTTTTTTTAGTGTTATACGGCGCAACGTGCAGGGCAGGCGCCGGTCAAGCAGAAGCTCCGACAGGGGGAAGTGGGGCTGGACTGGGAACCCATAGAAAGCCAGCATCCAGCATCACATTATGGAATCCTCGGAGAAAATGAAATAGGGAAGGGCCAAGTAACCGCAAGAGGCATAACACGGGGGCTGAACTGATGGAGAAGGACTTGGAGAGGGCATGCCAAAATCGTATCTGATTGAAAGGTGTCGTTGATGGTCTATGCTCCTGGAAGAGCGAAGGACTAAGAAAGTTTTACGCCGTTTACACCACTGACTTTTATGCCATTTCAGTAACAAGAAGGCTGATAGGACAGCAAAAAATGAGTCTATATTCAATATAAAGCACATCAAACAAACAAACAAACAAAAAATATAACAAAGGGGACTGGATTAAATCGGGAACAGCGGTAGATCCCAAGAGCTTGTTTTTGTTTTTGTTTTTAAGGGTTTTACGGCGCTTGCAACACATTCAAGCTATATCAGTATCAGCGCCAGTAAAAAGGAAGAAAATGGGAAATAATAATAATATATCTTTATTGTCCCCCAAAAAGTGGCAATTTGTCATTTGGTTACACATTTATAACAATACAATATTGACATAGACACACTCACACAAGATGCACATTAGTAACATAGTAGTTATCGTAAAAAATAAAATAAAATTGAAAAACGGCATCAACAACATCATCATCATCATCATCATCATCATCATCATCATCATCATCATCACAACAACTTTCCTAATATTTTCGTTACAATCCTTCACTTTCACCATTCCCCTATAACACCGTTCACCATCTTCATCATACTCCATATTATATTATTCCTGTAACAAGCTATGAGAGGGAAAGCCTGTGGTCCTCTCTCTCTCTCTCTCTCTTCTCTCTCTCTCTCTCTCTCTCTCTCTCTCTCTCTTAAGTTATTGAATTACAATTAAATCACCCAAGAGAAAGTAAGACAAAGGGGAACTGGGAACAAATAGGGATCAGATGTAGATTCCAAGAGCATACTCCCAATGTACTTAGCTTGAGATCAACTATAAGTTTAATCCGGACACAAGCACAAAATCCAACAAAGAGGAATGCACTCAAATGCTTACATTATACATTCAAAATAACAAATATAATAATACTATGCATTTGACTGTTTCCATCCCAGCCAGGGCCAGGACAAAACCAAGTAATCTCATTACAAGACAAAGACAGAAAGCATGTTGGAAAACAGATATAAGGGGATAGAAGACACAGTATGTACCTCCCTGCCCACTATGGGAGGTCAGGGACCCCACCCAGGATCCCAAGAGCGAACTATCAATATGCTTAATTTGATATTGCCTAAAAGCCTCATCCAGACACAAGCACAGAACCCGACCAAGAGGTATACACTTAGATGGTTACAAAATACTACACTCAACACACACACACACACACACACACAAAGAGAATACAGATAGAAATTTACAAAGAAAAAACCCCCCTCTCCCAACTTATAATACATATTTGACCGTTTCTCTCTCAGTCAGATACTCCGGCCAGGATCAGGACAAAATTAACTTATTTCATTCCAAAACAAAGACAAAAAGCAACTAGGGAATGGACAACATATAAAGGGGGATAGAAGACACAACAAGAGTAATAACTACGCCCACAATGGGAGGTCAAAAGACCAAACCCCAACAATCAATAATAGTCCTGTGCGGCCATCTGAAGTCAAACGCAGATGCCGGCATCAGATCCTTGCCAAATTGGAGACCTTCAGGCTTCAGGTGTTCTCTAGGACTTAAAAAGAACAATTCACACACCGATAATTGAAGGTGAAATTTTTTTTTCACAGAACACACGCCCTGACCGCCTTCCCCATTTACAACGACCCCAGCTGGGGTCTAAGCAAAGCGGAGCCACCTCATTCCCAGTGATGTTTTTGTTGCTGTTTTGTTTGTTTTAAAGATTTTTACGGCGCTTGTGATACTTTTAGATCATTTAAATTTCATCTCCAGTAAAAAGTAAGAAGATGGGGTTGTCAAAAAATTATAAATTTATGATCAAAAGGACTCGAGAAAAAGCAAGGCAAAGGGAATTGGTAGTTTTTTGTTTTTATTTTAAAGGGTTTTACGGCGCCTGCAACACATTAAGGTCATATCAGCGCCAGTAAAATGGAAGAAAATGGGATAGTAAAAAGTTCTAGAATTACAATCAAAGAACAAAAGAAAAGGTAAGACAAAGGGGAATTGGTTCAAATAGGGAACAGATGTAGATTCGAAGAGCACACCGTCAAAGTACTTAGTTTGAGATCACCTAAAAGTCTCATCCAAACACAAGCACAGGTCCCAACTTAGAGGAATACTCTCAAATGTTTACAAATCATATAATATAATATGTTAACTAAACATAATACAATGCATAACAGAGAGATGATTTACAAGGAAAAAAATATCATCTTCCAAAACTATAACTATACATTCGACTGTTTCCCTCCCAGCCAAGGCCAGGACAAAACCAAGTAATCTCATTCCAAGACAACGACAGGAAACAATTGGAAAACGGGTTGGGGGGATAGAATACACAGCATGTACCTTCCTGCCCACTATGGGAGGTCAGGATCCCCATCCAGAAAGGGGATTGGTACAAATAGGAACAGAAGTAGTTTCCAATGACAAACTATTTCTATTCAAGGACAAGAAATCAAAAGAAATGTACAATAGATAATAGGATTGAAGACCATGAGTCACATGGGCATTCGTGTGGCGCAATATCCACTAAAAATGATCAAAGCGCTCCACAAGAGGTCCTTTGCCAACGGCAATACTTACAATTCAGGAAGATAAGACATCTACGAGGCGATATTACATTTTCCGACAGAGACAACATTGTAAACGGCCCATGTACTCATTGTACACCTCAATATGGTGAGAGGTGAGTAAAGAACCTTTCTCAAGGACTCAACCATGCGCCGCTCAGAGCGGGACTCAAACCCAGGACTTACCAGTTCATGGGCGAGGGTCAGACCTCACAACCCGAACCCAACCATACCTTTGGTAACCTTTCTCACGGCAACTCAACTCCCCAAGTGATATTATTACGTCTATAATATAATAATAATAACGCATGAAAATCTCTTTGTGCATATTTGTATTTGCATTTAATTCATGATAATTATTTAAAAAACAGCACATCATGTAAAAGTTGGACAATCTTTACAAATATGTATGCAATAATGTTTATTTTGTTTTCTCAACACAGCACCCACTTTCCATGATAATTCAACTTGAGAGGACTCAATAAGATCTTAGGAACAAATGACAATAATAATAACAAATATATTATACTTCGTGCTTTTTTCATTCTTTTTAAAGCATGCCATTACACTTTAAGGAAAGATCAATTTTTTAAACCAGTTAACTACCGTATTCTGGAAAAACTTGTATTTAAATATTTGACCAGAAAACTCGTCCTTCAAATATCAGCGGCACTAAAAAGGATGAAAATTGGATAGTAAAAACATTCTGGATGTACAATTTAAAGGATTTGAGGAAAAAGTAAGACAAGGGGAATGGTACAAATAGGGAATAGATGTAGATTCCATGGTTTGATATTAGTTTGAGATTACCAAAATGTTTCACCCAGACACCAGCACAAGATTCCACTAAGAGGAATACACTCAAATGTTTACAAATTATATGTTAAAAATAAAAAAAATAACAGTACATAACAGAGAGATGATTTACAATGAAACAAATATCATCTCCCAAAACTATAACAATACATTCAACTGTTTCCCTCCCAGCCAAGGACTCCGGCCAATGTCAGGACAAGACTTAGTAATCTCATTACAAGACAACGATAAAGCAATTGGAAAACAGATACAGGATGATAGAAGATAGAGCATGTACCTACCTGCCCACTATCTTTGAAAAAACTTTCAAACCTGGGACTTCGCAAAGTCATTTAAAATCGATCGATAGTTGAAGGACGTGTTTTCTGGCCAATTTTTTAAATACGAGTTTTTCCAGTCAACTGTTAACTAGTTAAAGTGTATGTAGTGTAATATGCATGAATGTGAGAGTCATTGCCATCATAACAAGAAGATTTGATTTGGCACCAGCTATAGGTCAAGCCTTAAAGGGCGTAAATAGCAATCAATTAAAATCTATTATTACTGTTTTTCTAATTGCTGATTCTTCTGCTGCTGCTGTTGTTGTTGTTGCTGCTGCTGATTAGTTTTGTCTTTGCATTAACAAAAAAAAATCAAAAACAAAGATCATTAATGACACATCGACTGTGTATATATTACATCCAGCACTAAATAAAACTTACAAACAAAAAAAAAAACATATAAAAAACCCAAAACAAAGCAAAACAATAACAACAACAACATCAACAACAACAAACGATACAATAAAATATATAACTAAAATATCTAAAGGAAATAATCACATAGTAAGACTACAATCATGTGTTCAAGATTATTATTCTACTTGTTCTTTAATCATAACCATCCCATTCATCAGGAGATTGGTGTCTCTTGTTGCCCATTCAACTCCAAAAGAATGCAGCGATGAAGATATTTGTTTGTTTGTTTGTTTTTAAGGGATTTACGGCGCTTGCAACACAATTAGGTCACATCAGCGCCTTTAAAAAGGAAGAAAACAGGATAGTGAAGACATTCTAGATGTACAGTTAAATGGACTTGAAAAAAAAAAGTAAGACAAAGGGGAATGGTTCAGATAGGGAACAGATGTAGATTCCAAGAGAACACTATCAGTGTACTTAGTTTGAGATCACCTAAAAGTCTCACCCGGACACAAACACAAGATCCCAATAAAAGGAATACACTCAAATGTTTATAAATCATTTGTTAAAAATGAAAAAAAAAAAAAAAAAAAAAAAGAACAGTGCATAACAGAGAGATGGTTTACAAGGAAAATAATATCATCTCCCAAAATTTACAAGGAAAATAATATCATCTCCCAAACTAACTATACATTTGACCGTTTCCCTCCAAGCTAGTTTCCAGCCAGGGCCAGGACAAAACCACGTAATTTCATTCCAGGGCAAAGACAGACAGCATGTTGGAAAACTTATAGGGGGATAGAAGACACAGTAAGTACCTCCCTGCCCACTATGGGAGGTCAGGAACCCACCCCAGATGAAGATATTTGAAGTCTGTTAAAACAATTGCAAATGATATTTTAAAAAAAGGTTTTAAAGACCAACAAACTAAAATAGCACCAAAATAGTCTAAGTTTGTTTGAATTTAGTACCTTAACAGCCATACCAGTGTTAGAAAAAGTGGCCATGCATTGGACGGTCAAAAGAATTCAACCAAGAAAAACGACAAATGGGGAGTAGTTCAGACAGGGAGCAGAATAATCCTTATTTGATGCTACAAAACCACAGAAACATAGAATCATAAACAGAAGGGACATACTAAAATACGACACATAAATATATTTTCAAAACACAGTCATCCGTCCAGGGAATAAGCAGATAATTCAGTTAAAGGCTGTTTTTCATACGCTTTTAAATGTAGTTTAAAGGTAGCAACATAGATCTAGAAAACCTTGCAACTGTACAACTTGATTCTATACTATCCTGCCAGTCCAATCTAAGCTCTCCATTATCCTCATGAAGTAATAATGGAAGGATACTTACGTGAATGTATTAGGCAGATACGAAACAACTGTGAAAATTGAATATGAAATTTATCAGGTTGTCGGGTGACAATTTCAAATTGAGTTCAAGTTCAAGTCCATTAGATGGGAGAGGCACACTGAGTCCATTACCCTATATTTCATACAAACCACTTAGATTAAGTTAAAATTAATTTTTTTTCAAAATGTTTGTTTTCCAGTTTCAAAGTACTACATACTCATTACACATCTAGGCAATTTATCTAAAGAGCAAACAATTTGTTTTTGTTTTTTTTTTTAAATTAGAACAACTGTGGCACATTTAGGTAATTTGACGGCCGGTATAAAGAAAGATAATGAAAAATCTCAATATCATATGTCTTGGTTTACAAACACACAAGAAAAATGAGACAAGAAAGCTCGTTCAGACAAAGAACAAAACATAATTTCTTAGAGCAATCTATCCTTTTGTTTATCTTTAAACCATCCATACATTTTTAATTTTTAAGATTCTTATGCTTTATAGAAATTGAGTATTATTCTCCCAAATTGATTGAAACTGATTATGTTGACTAAATGTGTATGTAGAACATTTTGTTTAATTTAGATACTTGTAGCACGCACGTTTGTAAACACATTTCCTTTTCATGGGATGAATAAAGTATTATCTTATCTTATCTTATGTGTCCCATCCAGACACCAGCACAGGATCCCACTCATCCAAGCTCCATAAAAACTAAGACAAAAGGATTGGATTAAATAATGAACAGTTCAAAATAGTTACGAGTCATACAATTAGGTCAACCCCGCCATTACATGAATTGATGAATGTTATGTTGCCACATGCATGTTTGCCTCGGAGTTTGATGTTGCCCTTATGTTACAAATCATGTAGTAATTTAACAAATTAATTGTTAGTATCTCATGCAAAATAATTCAATAAGCGCCATTCAGAATTGGTAGAAATATGACTGCAATGTTATGAATGACATATTTCAAAAATATCTTTTCATTCCAAAGTAACTTCAATTTGTGATAAAACAACTCCACATCTTCTTAAAATGAAAGTAAAAAATCCTATACAAATCAAAATACAATCAGACTATGAAGAGGGATCTTACCAAAACAAACTAAACAAATAAAACAAACATTAAAAATCTGAAAACTTTATAATTCCAAACAAATGAATAAATTTAAATAAAATGATGAACATGGGGGACATGATATGGACAATGAAATTCAATTAAAATACATTCAAACTCTAAATCACATAATATAAGTATATTGTCAGTAGCTAGTCATGACACATCAGAACCTATCGCAGAACATGCTGAAAAGTTCAGAGTTATAAGCTTAAACACACAAACACACACACAAACACACACACAAGGTCCCTTTACTTGTGAACAGCCATGCCAAGTATTTCTCTGCTGTCTGTTTGGATTTTGGATTTTAAGTGATTTATTAATGTTGTTATTATTGGCTGATGACGGGTTTTGAGCCCAAAACGTTCTGTGTTTGGTATTTTGTTCCTTTTCCAAGGTGTTATATTCATTTCAATTCACTACTCTCACTGCTCCTTTGGTGAATAAAGTTAACCAATGAAAGTTCGAATGAGCAATTGATGCTCATACCCATTTCAACAGTTTTCCTCAAAGAAAATACATGAAAGTTGAACCAATGTAGATGGAAGACATTGTTTTGTATATATAAAGGATTGAAGTAGGTTGATTTTGAAATGTACATGAAAAGGTGTTTATGAAGCAGTGCCAGAGAATGCTGAAAGAAAATTACAAGAACAAATCATCAAAAATAAACCCCCAAATAATCAGCCTGCCTTGACGACGGGTCGAACTTCTGAATATCGGTATTTTGTCTTTGTCTGGCATGGCTTCATACATACCATTTCAGACTTTTATTATAGTTGGTTTTATTTGTTGATGGCCGGGCCAAATTAAGGGTGAACAACGAAAGCATCATTTGTGTGTGCAGTGTGCAATTTGTCTCATCTGATTTATAATATGTCCTGATTTTTATTCATTTGTGAGTATGGCATCTTTTAGTAATGTTTACATTTTAGCGTATTATTCTTTGTATTGCTTAACAAAATATGTTGGAAATATTAAAGAAAAATATAACATTAAAAATATGAAGAAAAATCTTAATTTTACAACACCCTTTTCAATTTTCACAAACACTTCAACATTAGTTCTCTATTAAACAGGCACACTGCACTACTCTTGTAAATAAAATTATAACAAACTTTCATTTCATATATTTTAAATTGCTGATGGAGCACCTTTTTAATTATAGCGCACTAGCCATCCTTTCATTACTCGCAACAATATACTCATTAACACATTTACACTAACTTAAAATGGTGACACATTTGGTGAAGCCGATACTAGAAAGTTCTAATGATTAGAGGTAAGAAACTTTAATTTTCTACAGTTTAAGAAGCTGCAACTGAATTGAATCACCTCAATAAAGACATTTCGTGGGTGTTTGACTTGTGTGCATGAGAGACGATTTTGAGAAAACTGTTTTTAAAACATTACTGCTTCTGCAATAACACTGGTCATGTACGAGGACTCTTTCAGAAATAACCGAAAAATGCCCATTGCTCAGCAACCAGTGGAGATTTTTTAATTCTGTAAACGACATGATATTCCTTATTTCCTTACGGATATTCCCAGAAATTATGAAGTGCATCATTTTTCATTTTTAATTTATAAGCCGTACACAAGTCTATCACTGGTGTAATTTGTTTGAAGCCGGCCATTCCGACTTGACAGACAGGGAAGGGAGAGGGCGTTCGATAACTGCGACGTCAGAAGACAATGTGAAGCAAGTTGATGAGCTTATTCATCAAGACAGGAGGTTGAAACTTCATGAAATCGCAAGCAGTCTTGAAATTTCGGAAACTTCTGCCCATAGAATTGTATTTGATGAACTTGGCTACAGAAAAGTCAGCGCAAGATGGGTTCCTAAGCAATTGACAGACAATCATAAAGAACAAAGATTGGACATCTGCAGGGAACTTTTGAGAAGAAGCAAGAGCTCACGCAGGGTTCACGGGCATACTGCCAACGCCGGCGGAGACTTTCTAGGGTACGATGTGACTTTTCTTGACAGCATAGTCACCGGTGATGAGACTTGGTTGCACCATTGCACCCCAGAAACAAAGCAAGATTCGATGACATGAAAACATCCATCCTCACCTGTCGTGAAGAAATTCAAAGTCATGCGGTCAGCAAAGAAAATAATGGGAACTGTTTTCTGGGACAGTCGTGGTGTTATTCTGATCGAAACCTTACAACCTGGAGAAACAATCAATGCTGCAAGGTACTGCCAAACTCTTGACAAGCTTAGGGAGGCCATTCGCAGAAAGCGCCCAGGGCAGTTGACCAACTGGGTCATTTTGCAACACGACAACGCTACACCCCACACAGCACGAGTGACGCAAGGTTGGCTAGAGAAATATTGATGGGAGATTTTGCCACACCCACCACACAGTCCAGACCTCGCACCATCTGATTATCACCTCTTTGGGCCACTGAAACGTGAGCTGGCAGGAAAGCGCTTTGATGTCGATGAAGAGCTTGTTGACCATGTGCGGAAATGGCTACAAAACCTTGACGGAAATTTCTTCCGAGAGGGTATCTAATCCATGGTGCGGCGTTGGAAGAAGTGTGTCGACAGACTTGGCTGTTACGTAGTTAAATGAAGGACGAGTCAAGGTATGAACACGTGCAAGAATTTTGTTGATAGCATAAAAACGCGGATTTTACAGGCATTTTTCGGTTAATTATGAAAGAGCCCTCGTATGTTTACATCACATGACTATTCCTGCCAAATAAAGAGATTATAGTAAGTCTCCGTTGGTGACAAAGAGTAGGGTAGGGGTTTGGCTTGAACATAAGCTAAAAATAATTTGACCACACATGGTGCTTGCATGGTTATAGTCAGACACCTTCGACAATGATTTATTGATATTCAATTCTTATCATCCTGTTAACCATGACGCATTACCAGATTGAAGAGATGGGCCTCATTTTAACCAATTAACTGCCATACTCTGGAAAGACACGTATCTGACAATTTGGCCAGAAAACTCGTTCTTCAAATATCGATTGATTTATAAATGGCAAAAACTTTCTAACCTGAGACCTCGCAGAGTTATTGCCAAGATGAGAGTTATTCAAATCGATCAATATTTGTAAGACGAGTTTTCTGGCCAAATCTTTAGACATGAGTCTTTCTTGAGTATGGCGGTTAGCTAGTTAAGTGACAATGATAAATTATATTGTTGGATAAAGGTAAGCATAAAACATTTACAGAATGTAGTGTACCCTGAAGGTTGAAAGACAAGTATATATAAGGCTACTGGCATGATGATATAATATGATAATTGCTTTATGGTTAAGAATACAATACACCACAGACATAACTAGGTGAGCAACAGTCCCCATGCAACATCAATAATATTCAAATTTTATTTCTCATATTGTCACAACGCTAAGCAGTAATTAACAAAATTTTACAACTATTACTTTTCATGTATCTGCCTCTTGCCTACCGTTTGCTATGAGATTTTATTACAAAGGCAGACAAAACTGGTCGGTAACATCAATCTCAGAGTCACAGGGAATTCATTGCATCTTAATAGAATCTAGAGAGATTTTCCTATTCTACATATCACGCTAACTGCTTAAATCTGCATCAGATTATTTTTCACTCTGATACCTTGGAAGTAGATGTTTGACGTTTTGCTTTCGTTTTTTTTCATACACAAACTCACTAGGACTTAAAGAAAAGTCTTATGAATTTTCTTAAACTGAAATTTTATATAAGCTTCAATCAGCTTCGACCAGAGGATTATATAAGAAATCTCTCTAACACAAGTTATGTGTGAGGTGAACTGTATCCCATTGAGAGGGAGTTTGGATTAACTTGAATGAAAATGTTGATCGTTGAACTTTGAATCTCCAGGTTGTGCTTTATCAGTTGGCCTCTTTCGACTTCTTGAAGCAGGAAAAATGAACCAGATTGCCATTTGGGTAACGACAAAACACACTGTTGGATAAATAAACAGAATATATAATAAGATACCACAAACAAAATAAAAAAAAATTATTGCAAAAATAGTCATAGCTGAAGTAAAGAAATTCCTTTTTTTTCTTTCTTTTCCTCTTCACATTTCTTGTGGTGTTCTTTGTCAATATTATAACGTAGATATCCAGTATAAAACCATGTTGCAACACATTTTTTCTGTATTCCATACCATTATTTATTTCGACTCCTGCTTTTCCAAGTTTTTAAATCTATTATTTCAATATTTTTTCTCCTTCACGAATTTGCATGAATATAAATTATAATAAAAACATAATCAAATAAATACACTGATTAAGCAAATATAAAACCCCACAACCCCCCCCCCCCCCCCCCCCCCCCCCCCCCCCCCCCCCCCCAAAAAAAAAAATAAAAATAAAAAAATTAAAAAAATAATAAAAAAGCCTAAAAAAAACCTCAGCAAAACAACAAACATAACAAAAATGGTAACAAGTTCCGTTAGGCAAAACTGGTAGTTTTTCGATGACAAAATTGTTGTGCAGTATCATTACTGATCCCTGCTGACCACCCTTACTTAACCAAGACATTAATCTGCTCCTTGCAGTTGACACTTGCACTTCATGAGAGGAAAATCAAAATTAAAAACTACAAATTGAGATTTAACACCCCAAAAAAAAAAAAGAAGAAGACGAAAATACACATTTATTTTCATCATATAGAATCATATATTATTGTTGACGATATACAGGGAAAAGTAATGATGATTTCTTACCTCTGTCCAATTCTTTTCTTACAGTATCTACACACTTCCTCCTCTGTAATGTTCACCCTTACAGCCTGTCTTTCTATTAGCTGACCCGTTACCTGCAATGCAAAATACAAATGAAATGAAATAAATAAATAAATAAATGAATACATAAATAAACGAATGAATACATAAATTAATATTTATATATCATAATACAAATAATGAACAAATAAATACACCTGTGTTTTTGTCCTGCATGCGTGAGAATACTGATGAGATCATTCATAAATAATTATGTTAGTAAAATGATAATCGTTAGTT
Organism: Berghia stephanieae; assembly: GCF_034508935.2. Classification (NCBI taxonomy): domain Eukaryota; kingdom Metazoa; phylum Mollusca; class Gastropoda; order Nudibranchia; family Aeolidiidae; genus Berghia; species Berghia stephanieae. Next base: position 51,881,089 of record NC_088360.1, on the reverse strand, counting down.
ATTAGACATCCAATCATAAATTGTGTGTTACTGAGCTGCCCCAGTGACTTCGTTTCCAAATATGTAGGAATTTATCATACTTCATCATCACAAACCGTGATTTTATATTACCTATAGTATGTATTTTCTAAAATAATCTTTATCGCGTAACCTACTTGTTTTACCGGTGTTTGACGCAATCAATCCAGAAAAAAGTGTGTGGTTGTAGTTGTTTTATTATTATTATTATTATTTGTTATTATTATTATTTATTATTATTATTATTTTTTTGTATTATTTTTTTTGTATTTTTTTTATTATTTTAGTTATTTTTTATTATTATTATTATTATTATTATTATTTATTATTGTTATTATTATTATAATATTTTTTTGGGTTTATTTTTGCAATTAATTAATTAATTATTTTTCTGTGTGTTTTTGTTTTTGTTCTCGTTTAACAATAAGTCATGTAGTTGAGTGTAAAGTATAGCTAGCTATCAATACGATGCATTGATTGGCGAGAGTAAAAACATTCGAAAGAAACATGAGAAATCAATAAAGAATAGAGAACATGTGAAGAAAAGAAAAATAAACAAACAAAAAAAAAACCCAAAACAAACAAAAACTAACGGCACTTGCATCTCATAAATTCTTAATCACATCCAGCGATTAGAAAATAAAAAATAAAAAGATTTTAAGCATCTTTAAGGGAAGTTATCAATGCAAGTTTGTGGATGAAAATACAGTGTGATATTTAAACAAATCAATGCAATGAGAGAGAGAGAGAGAGAGAGAGAGAGAGAGAGAGAGATAGAGAGAGATAGAGAGAGAGATAGAGAGAGATAGAGAGAGAGATAGAGAGAGAGAGAGAAAGAGAGAGAGAGAGAGAGAGAGAGAGAGAGAGAGGGGGGGGGGGGTAAAGAACTGTCTACATCTATCAGCATGTATCAATTATTTGTCATGAGCCGTCCCCTGGGCATTACAGACCTGACTGATACGTTGTCAGATCATTAGCAAATGATCCTATGCATACCAATGTATTATCACCGTAAGCTAATCATTATACAATAATGATGCCAAAGAATTGGCTGAATCAATAGGCGCTTGTGCTATAAATGCCTTATCGTGTCGCCGCCGCTATGGACTGTCACGTCTCTTTTGCATCGTTTAAAAAAAGATATAGGTACTGCATAAAACCCAAAGACTAACTTGCAATATACTGCATAAGGTCGTGTATTGAGTAGTGTAAAGAACAGCCAAAAGTGATCCACCGTTTCTATCTGGTTATATGTCGGGGTGAAGCAATTCGTGCCGAAAATTAAATTTATAGTTAAAACCATCAGAAATGCCTTCATTATTTTTTGTTTAAATTTAAGAGACTCATTTTCATTCTCCTCAATATATGAGACTGAGTCAAATAGTAATGGGACACATCTCCTACTGAGTTCATTTATTTTCCATGTGACGTCATATTTGGCTCAATTGAACCTAGACATGTATACTCTTTAAACCAAAAGTTGAACAATTTATTTCCGTCATATTTTGACAGAGTTATGGCAGTTCAGAATGGTTGCCTCCATGGATGTCCGGCAGAGACAAAGAGATGTCATTGAATTTCTTGTTTTCGAAGAAGGAAACTCGAGTACGCCATGGGAAAGTTTCTAAAACTCAGACATTCGACTTTCATCTTTTTGGTCCACTCAAGGAGGCAATGAAGGAACATCGCTTTGAAAATGTTGAAGAAGCCAAGACAGAAGTGATAAACTGGCGAAGTTCAGCCAACCCAGTAATTTATATATATATATATATATATATATATATATATATATATATATATATATATATATTATATATATATATATATATATATATATATATATATATATATAATTTCATGCCCGTGGAAAAGTGCAACAACTTAATCTTGAATGACAAATATTATTACTATTAGAATGTCTTGAATATGAAAGCAATCAGACCCCCCTCCCCTTCCCCATTCTCCTACGCTTATTTTTAATCCGCCTCGAATAATGCAATGATAAAAGATTTTTTTGTCTCACCTCAAGTGATTTATTCCCCGTTTCAATTGAATTCAGTTTCAATGTTACCTAAATTTCACCACACCCAATCCCGTAATCAATTATATGTATTTCTGGGTATGTACTTTATAAAGGTAAAACGGATGGAAGCCTTAATATAAAACCGATCTCTCTATTATCATTTCATTCATACCCCCCCCCCCCCCCCCCCGCTCTCTCTCTCTCTCTCTCTCTCTCTCTCTCTCTCTAACTCTCTCTCTCTCTCTCTCCCTTTTCTCTTTTCTGATTATAAATAGACAGAAGCCAATTTAAACAATAATCTCTCCCCCCCCCCCCATCTCTCTCTATCTACCTAACTGTCTATCTCTCTGTGCGTGTGTGTCTGTCTGTATGTGTGTGTTATAGACACCTTCCCTACATGCTTACCTACTTACTGACCTTCCTATCACCATATGTTCCTGCCTGTCTACCTACCCATCTGGTCAAAAGTCGATTAACCTCTGGTACACCAACATCATAAATTGAGTGGCTCACTGCCACTGTAGGAATAATGTAATGTGGAAGACAACAGCAGTTGCACAGCGTGGACTTAAGTTGTCACGTTAAGGGCATTAGGGATGGTCAGGAACATATGCTGTGTGAAGGTGCACATCTATATTCCCTCGATATGTTGTCTGTTACATGTGTGGATAAATGGGTTTAGATTTGCAGATTCTACAGCAAAAATAAAATTATTTATGGATCAGACCTCGTAGATATCGAGGAAATATGAATGTGCATTTAGGAATATTCACGTAAAATTTTCTTTAGCTGTTTGTTTATCCTCTGTGACAAGACATGGAGGTTAAATGGTTTGTTTTTTTCTGTTGTCATCGAAAGTTTATTAGGTGAAGTATTCCTTCATTGAAAGCACAGACGAATGTGTCTTTACATACCGCGCGAATAGGAGTGATTACTTTTATTATTATTATAATTATTGTTATTATTATTATTATTATTATTATTATTATTATTATTATTATTATTATTATTATTATTATTATTATTATTAAAATTATTACTATTACTACTATTATTATTACTATTATTATCATTATACTCATCATCATCAACAATAATAATAATAATAATAATAATAATAATAATAATAATAATATAATAATAATAATAATAATAATATATAATAATAAATTATTATTATTAATAATTATTATTATTATTATGTATTATTATTATTATTTATTATTATTATTATTATTATTATTATTATTATTATTATTATTATTATTATTATTATTATATTATTATTATTATTATTATTATATTATTATTATTATTATGATATTATTATTATTATTATTATTATTGTTATTATTATTATTATTATTATTATTGTTATTATTATTATTATTATTATTATTATTATTATATTATTATTACATTGGCCGCGCTCTTGTGTTTCAATAAGCATACTTAATGAATCTCGAATAGTAATCTTCCAATATTAGACGTTTAAATGTAAAATCTATTTATCAAGCCAACAATCGCCTGTCCTTACTTACAATACGCTTGATATCAGTAGTTGATAATGTACCAAAACAAAACAATATGTATGATGATTAAAAAGGTTTAAATATTGAGAGTCACGCGTGGGGAACCAACTGAAACAACATCAACCAATAAATGCAGCAGCTGTTACCTCTATTACAACTGCTCATTCTAAAACCAAAGTTGTGATGTGTACAACGGAAAAAATACAGGCAAAGTTAATATTCTAATTTTAAAAATCGAATGCTATACTATGTTAGATCTTATAGAACCATGTTTTCATCTCACGTGTGCAAGTCAGAGTAGGACATAAACAGTATTGCCTCCGTGTACTTATTTGCTGGTCTGGTAGCCCAAATTATAATAGTCCCATTGTTGTAATGGAAATACACACACACCAGCACAAAACATTGTCCATTATGTATTGTTAAATCAAGTCCATCATTGCATTCGGCTATCAGACCTGCTAAAAGGTGTACATATATTATAACGTGTATATATTAAGATATTTAATGATTCCCAGTTATATAAGTGCAAAAGTTTCGTCGCCACTCTAGTTGAGTGCAAAGTTTTCGTGGTTTAAAAATCACACATTCATCAAGGAGTTCAATGCGCTTTTCCCGAAGACAAAGTCTCAACTTATTTTTTAACCGTACATAGCCATGATTTAAATTCAAACACTATTTATCTAATTTAATTGGGGGGGGGGGGGGGGGTGTTGTCTTACATGAGAGTGAGCGAATTGATATCTCAATAACTAAGCCAGAAAAAGTCGTCATTTTAAAGTTAGAAATAGCGCTTGGTTAACCCATTGTGGGGATATAAAAATAGTAACAATTCACACTATTCCCATTTCAATCTTATCGCGTTCATGTTTTGATAAAGGCGAGTGAATCATTGGACTCTTGACAAGATGAGACTATCTATAGATAGAACGAAGTTGACGTCACTCGGGTCTTTGCTATTGTTTTTTGTCATCCGCGTTTATGACTAATTCCCACTAAGCTTTATTAACCAGACATGGTTACACAGTGATTTGTGTGTTGGTCAGTTATACTTCCAGGTGGCAATGTTGTGAGTTTCTAAGCCAAGGGCATACTATCTATATTATTTCAAAGTGATACTAAGTTGCCAGAAACTGTAGACTGTAAAAAAGGATAAACAAAAATGAATATTCAAATAAGACTAAAATACCAAAATATATAACAAAATCAGAAAAATACAAACTTCCAACATGGTTTCAATTATTTCTTTCACAAAAAAAAAATAAATGTAAAAAATAAAATAAAATCGCGATTTAAAAAAAAAATTGTTTTGTTCTGTTTTTTTTAAATTTAATTTTATTTTTTTCCTTCATTCCAAGGACATATTAGACTTCAAAATTCGAATCAGAGATAACCACATAACTTTGCAAGCTTCAGAACCATTAAAAAAACAAACCCTTACAGAACACGAGCATTATAATAAAAATCAAGAAAACACTTGCAAAACTCAATTTTCCAAATTAGTAGTCAGCCATGAATACTTTTTTCACCCCATCCGGACACAAGAATAAATATCAAGGTAGACCACCCACGTCAATTCACACTGTCCTCAATAGAGACTTAAAACGCCTTCAAAAGAACAAAGTATTAAAATCAAAGGAAGACCTCACGAAACTAGCATCCACAGCAAAAGACCGCGAACAGTGGAAGGAAATGACACGGATGATTAGAGAGGCAGCCGAGGCGTCCCGATCGGATGATTAGGAAGCGAAAGGCCTTAAGTCAGTAAGTCAGTCAGTAGTCAGCTTTGACAAATATGTAGTGAGCATAAGAAAGCAGTAGTCACTCGCAGTCTCACCACAATACAACGCCATGTGTACTAGTCTAAGTGTAAAATCAACATTATTTAAGAAAAAAAAAAAAGAAATACATTTTTAAAAAAAGAAAAAAAAGAAATTAGAGAGTCGTACCGCAGACCAGTAAATTGGTATCGGAAAATCGATTTTTATAATGCGCATCAGTATTCACTGACGGTCAAGTTGTAATTCAAATTTTTTTTCTTGTTGCACTGCAGCACGAAAACTCGTAGTAAATTGGAATATTTCGTAAATTCGTTGCCAGGGCTCAAATTCTAGGAAAATGAAAAATTAGTCAGATGTGGCAAGTCTGAGAAAACACAGCTGATATTGTAATGATCAATTTTGAAAAACAATCGCAGTATATCATTTTTCAAAATTTCTCAGCAAAACTATTTCTATCTCCGTATGTCTGGATCACTTGTTTTCTAACCCCCCACAGTTTGCTACAACTCCCTCCCATATTGACATAATAATTTAGCACATGCTAGTTCCTCTTCTTTCTAATTTAAAAAAAGGATTAAATAAATGAGTGTAACCCATCATAAATACAGATTTTAAAAAAATTAAACCTTTTCTTAATTATTTCTTCCCTTTGTCAACCTTGCATACATCATCTAAGGGCAAGAAGTTATGGTTAATCTGTTGAATTTAGCCACAAATGGGCACATTATAACGTGGAGTGACTTGACACGAATCAATGCCCAGGACAAGACTTGGTGTGCATTAATTACAGGGAGGAGTGGCGGTGCTAATTAAATTGACATTTGTTTTCTTTTGTTCTGCTTCAGTGGGCTTGTGGGACTATAATCTATTTTATTTAACTTAAGTGTTGACTTTATCCAATCACGTGGAATTTACTCAATCAAAAAAAATTCGTCCAATTGAGCTTTTGATGTATTTGTTATAGTTGTTTTTTTTTTTTTTGTTTGTTTTGTTTATTTTCTTAGTGCGTGTATGTATGTGTCTCTTGTGGGTTTGAATGTTTGTTATTTGGGGTGGTAGGAGGCGGCGGTCATTTTCATTTTTTAAAAATAATTTTTTGGATACATTATTAATTCAAAGGAAAAAAGAAGTCCACTCACTGGGTGTGATGATGGGCTGTATAACATTTCTTATTTGCATAATCATATTAAAAGCCTGGTCAATAGTTTTTGTTATAAATTATAAAATAAAGATGAATAGTGAATAAAAGCGCTAGCCGCCATAATTTTCACAATTCAAAGATATATTGTTAATGACTTGTTTGATCATGGAAATGACGTCATCGACTCCTTTGTCTCCCTCCCATAGTGAACAGGTCGCTGGTCACGGCTCATTAAATTGAAGGCCGGGACTGTGACCGGCCGGTAAAGTCCGTCCGTCCAGTGACGAACGCAGTGTATCGAGTGACTTATTATTTGGAGAGTATTATTATTGGAGATTCGATATAATAATTATTTTAAAAACACCTGACTGAAAATCGCTATCAGCTGACGTATACTTATTTGCAGGCCTGATAACCCAAATTATTATGGGCTTATTGTTGTAATGGAAAGACTCTCAAACTAACACAAAATACTGTAAATTACAACTACAACTATGTTAAATATAGCCCATAAAGGCGTTCGGCTATCAAACCTGCAACATGATATGTTTACGTAGCTATCCATATAATCGTGATACGGATTGGCTCCTTTGATGCTGTATGCAATTAACAAACGATCCTTTTGTATTTTGAAGGCTAAGATGCCAGATGCCTACCTGCGATTAGTCTCCTTACTTGACCAGGCGATGAGTGCCGAGTAGCGGAGTGCAGTTTTTAATTTTTAATCTAGATATCTCTGATTTTCCACCTGTATGCTCTATTCGCACGCCTTTGATGACGTCTAACAATGTAGGCTAATTTTTTACACCCATCAATATGGCGATTCACCGAGTATCCATTCAATTGGACCTCCCACATTCACAGACCCTTCCCCTCACGATAGACTACCTCTAGATAGTCGTTTTTCTGTTCACGTAACACAATAAGGAGAGGTTTCTGAAATAAAGTAGAAAAAATTCAATTTTCTTGACCAACGTTTCCGTCACATTGTATTGAGATACTGCCATTTTGAATTTTTTTTTGTCTAAGTCCACTTAAAATTAATAATATATATCGTGTGATTTTTCTTTATTCCCAACTTTTTACAGACCCTTGGGTGAAACAGAAATTGACTTTATTTTTACAAAATGGTTAACCTTTTTCATTATTATTATTATTATTATTATTATTATTATTATTATTATTATTATTATCATTATTATTATTATTATTATCATTATTATTATATTATTATTATTATTATTATTATTATTATTATTATTATTATTATTATTATTATTATTATTATTATCATCGTCATCATTATCATCATCGACCGTCGTCGTCATCGTTATCAACATCATCATCATCATCATCTCAGAAACCTCGTCGTCGTCGTTTTGCTAGACTTATATTATGAGATTTGCATTGAGAACCTGTACACTTTTGAATAGTTGTCTCTGCCATCCAAAAGGTACGTCATTGTATTATTATTCGTACCTTACAGAGAGTTGATTCATTGATTATGTCAAAAACGCGGTGTGATATCCCTGTCGATTGTTCGTGATGACAATGTCATTGAGACCGCCCTTCTATGCATGACAATGTCAACCTTCAGATAATGGTGTGCTAACCTCGCTTGGGCTTACTCTCAAATCTACATATACAAGCACACTTGTTAAAAAAATCGTACCTCTTCTATCTAAAATAATAGATTGAACATTCACAGTGGTTTAAATAATCTTAGAAAAAATATAAACAAAAAAAACAAAAAAACAAGCAATGCACACATTTCAAATAGCCAAAGGTTTATTTAGGTAATGTGGATTAATTGCCTCGGGATTATTTGGGCACTATAACGTTAACGAGACTGAGAAAGATTGTTTTTAAAAAATTGCCATACGGATAGCGACGATAGAAGATACGGATGATAAGAACAATGCAAAACAACAATGAGACCGATCTTTTAGAGAATCATTATAGTTCGTGGGCCAACTTGTCTTGCGAGCAATTTTCAAACGTACAATTCTGGATTTTTTACAGCTCTGGGATGACCCTTTTTAAACGTAGTTTTTTTTAACTTGAAGACCAACGTTTGTATATGATACATATATTATACAAATGTTGATGTTTGAGTTCTGTTAAATGTTGCTGCTGCTGGTGTTGTTGTTGTTGTTGCACTTTCTTTCACTGTTTCAGCTGCAGCCGCTAACAACTACTGTCGCAGCTGCTGCTACTACTGCTACCACAACAACAACAACAACAACAACAACAACAACAACAACAACAACAACAACTACTACTACTACTACTACTACTACTACTACTACTACTACTACTAATAATAATAATAATACTAATATTAATAAAAATAATAATAATACTTCAGTAGCAGTTGCAAAGACAAAATAAATATTAACTACAGTAACTGGAGCAGCAGTAGCATCAGTTGAAGCTAGAGCTGTGACAATAACCAGACATAGATGTTCGGAGGCCCTAGCAAAGTCTACTATCGTCACACCACTATATTATTATCATTATTATAATATACAGCACACAACGTTGCTCTTGCCATTCAAATGCAAATCCATCGAATTGTTGGGCTACAAGGGGTGCCTAGTTTATGAGAATATTCAAACTGACAGTTTAACATTTCAAACAAAACGTAAACAGGTTGTCATCTCAAATGTTTTCATTTCATTCAACGTTTTTTTTTGGGCGAGGGTTTTTTATTAACGAGACTATGCAGCGTTTGACTTCAGGCGGTAGGTCCTTGCTGCTGCTTGAGTTTGATATAGGTCGAGACTCAAAATGATTTGGCTATCGATATCATGCTATTGATAATAATAATAATAATAATAATAATAATAATAATAATAATAATAATAATAATAATAATAATAATAATAATAATAATAATAATAATATAATAATAATTACACAACAACGACAACAACAACAAAATAATAATAATAATAATAATAATAATAATAATAATAATAATAATAATAATAATAATAATAATAATAATAATAATAATAATAATAATAATAATAATAATAATAATAATAATAATAATAATAATAATAATAACAATAATAATAAATATCAAGCAAATACTACACGTTATTCGTTGATTTGTTCTCTACTTCTTGTCTATCTTACCCATTCCCCTCTTCATATCTAGGAAAATATTTTAAAGTAGTCTAATCGTTCAAACATTCAGGTGCATGCAGTACAGCGCAAACTACTTCAAAAATACACTCTTCAGTTTACGAGGTTCCTAAGATTATCTCTATTTAACCCTTTACAGGCGGGACCTATTTTTATGACATCCAACCCTACTGAGTCTTTTTTTTTTTTAAATTTAACAAAGAGAAAAGTAACGGCGCAAGTTGCAATAAAACTCGACTTGCATCGTGGTTTCTGCATTCTTTGTAGAATCGATTTGGTTTACGGTTAAAACCACATTAGTAAAACATAAAATAGTATATGAACATATTTATATGGCACATTTCCACGGATTTATCATATTGCTCAATGCACTTTTAATACTTCATATATTCCCCCAGCAGGCAATATAGAATCGTATTTCTATTTCATATAGTACCGGTCGCATGTTAAGCTTAATTTCTGTATTAATAATTTTACCATATCCGTCACTGCGTATAGTCAGGTACTCATTCACACCTGAGTCGAGCTGGGTAATGTGTATAACGTATCATACCAAACAATGGACACCAGAATTTTTTACGATAACTGTCATCCATCCGGCCAATGACTACGCTTAATATTGCTTGTGACATAATGAGACACAGTACCGCTGATCCACCGAACTACAAAACTAAAAACCGAAAATCATTGGAAAGACACTCAGTCTCGCCGTTAAAGGGTTAATGCGGTTGACGGTGAAAATCAATCCTGGTTTAAAGGGAGACTGGAGTGCTTATCAACATTGGACGCTTTAGATTCGGTCTATGATATTTGGAAAGAAAATTATCTTTGTCAGCGAATCGTCCTTTGAAGTATCTATAATTTGTACTTTCGAGATAACGGGTCTCTTGATGTCAATATAGTCAAATTTATATGCAAAGATATATAAAAAGAAAAACAAAACAAAACAAAAACAAATACGAATGGAAAAAAAAGGAAAACACCAAAAAAAAAAAAAAAAAAAAAAAATTAAACAAACAAAAAAACATGTAAATATGACTGGAAAATAAGACATTATGATCTAAGTCTGTCGTTGCTGCCGTCGTCATCGTTGTTACCATCATCATCATCATTATTATCCTCCTCCTCCTCCGCGACTTGCCTTTTTAATAATCATAATTTCACTCCGTAAGCGCTTTAAAAAATATATTTTTTCTTCTTTTTTTTTAGAGCATGAAGGACTCCAGTGTTGTTGTTGTTTGTTTTTTTTTGTTTGTTTTTTTAACCTTACAAATTGTCCAAATGGAGGGGGGGGGGGAGTGAAATTTTTCACATGAGCTCAAATTCACCTCGATGTCAAGTCAGTAAAAAATACAATATTAAACAAATTACAAAACTATTTAAGCAACCAAACTCTCCTTTTCAACAAGATTTATTGAATCAGAAAAGTCCATGCAGCTCTCTAGCTGGAGCCAAAAATTCGTAATTTTAAGGGTTTTTCGTAGTACTATGCAGGTCTGCTGTAGTATACTTTAATAATGTGATATACTACTAGTTGAGGCCAGTAACCAAGATAAACCCTATAGTATACTTTAATAATGTGATATACTACTAGTTGAGGCCAGTAACCAAGATAAAACCCTATAGTATACTTTAATAATGTGATATACTACTAGTTGAGGCCAGTAACCAAGATAAAACCCTATAGTATACTTTAATAATGTGATATACTACAAGTTGAGACCAGTAACCAAGATAAAACTAAGTACAAAAATAGTTATACGATTAGATAACAGGTCAACATCCGTAGAAGTATTTGTATTGTTCTATCATTGTCGTCGAATCAAAGGACTGGAAACGACGCTGTTACGCTATGATGGTCTGTTTTATTTTTAATCGGAAAGAATTCGGGTAGATGGAATTCCAAAAGGATGACGAGTCTCTCTCTCTCTCTCTCTCTCTCTCTCTCTCTCTCTCTCTCTCTCTCTCTCTTTTTTTTTTTTTAAATAAATTTTTTATCTATCTATCTAACTATCCATCTATTTTCGCCCTCCCTTTCTACCTATCTATCTATCTTTCTAGCTATCTACTATCTATCCATCTATGTATGTATCTATCTATATGTCAGCTATGTGATCTTGTGGTATGACACTCGCTTTCGGATCGGAAGGTCCTGGGTTCGTGCCTCGCTCGGTGTGTAGTCGAATCCTCGGAAAAGTCTCTTTACTCACATTTTCTCACCGTACTCAGGTGTAAAATGAATACATGGCCTTTTACAGCGTTTTCTCTGTCCGAAAAATTGTAATATCCTCTAACAGACGTCATGTCAAGTCATACATTTCAAGTGTTGCTGTTGGCCAGGGACCCCTTGTAACCCACTTTGAGCATTTTTAGTGAATATTGGGCTATATAAGCTCAAACTCAAGTTATTATCTATCTATCTATCTATCGGTCAAATGGACGGACGGACAGATGGATGGTTAAATAGATGTCATAATGAATACAAATTAATATAATAGAATGTATTAGAGGAGGATGGGTCAAGAATCCATGATATTTGTCAAGGACTCGTCATAATGGAAATATTTGACAAATATTATCAATAACCAATTGACATCATCGAATGTTCACGTGAGCACAATGTGATTATTATTATTATTATTATTATTATTATTATTATTATTATTATTATTATTATTATTATTATTATTATTATTATTATTATTATATTATATATTATTATTATTATTATTATTATTATTATTATTATTATTATTATATTATTATTATTATTATTATTATTATTATTATAATAGAAAGCTGATGGCCCTTTCATAAGCCAAGACATAAGGGCCAGAGCGAAGAAGAAGAAGAAGAAGAAGAAGAAGAAGAAGAAGAAGAAGAAGAAGAAGAAGAAGAAGAAGAAGAAGAAGAAGAAGAAAGGAGGAGGGGGGAGAACATGAGTAAGAGAAGAAAGATGATGATGGAAGAAGAAGAGGACGAGAAAGAGAAGGCGGTGGTGGTGGAAGAGTATGAGGGGGAGATTCTAGACAAATTCAATACATGTCCATGATGTTCATGAATCATAAATCTGAACCAGTTCCTTTAAAATCTGATAATACACCAGGCGTCATTAATATCATAAAAAGACACGTGGGCTTTCATAATAGCGTGATATTGATTATTTAGCCCATTGCGTGTCATGCTTATGGGGAATCCATCTACAAAATTTATGATTTTGTGATACAATATAGATATTATATCCAAATCGATTTCACAAAGTTATGCCAATAGATTTAACGCTGTATCGTATCTGAAAGTCCAAGACTTTGTTATACGTAAGGTCACTACTAATACTACATTATAAATATTATAAGTATATTATGGCCTATAATAAATTCATATTACTAATAACATATTAGACTATGAGATAGAGCTGTCGAACATGATTCAAACCTAAAATCTTCCTGTCTAAAGGCCAGTTACGTAGTACCATGCCATCGCCTCGCTCTACGTCTATACATAAATCTTATACAGTGGAATCCGCATTAAGTCAACACCTCTTGTTGGTCCATCCTTTTCTATTCTTTATCTAAGTGTTTTCCATTGATAACTGATGAAGTCAACATTGCATCTTCTTCTTCTTCAAGTACCAAGTCTGTGTCAGACACCGGTGATCATGGTACGCCATTCATCTCTCTGATCAGATAACGTTAAAAAACTAATGTATTACTCTTCTCTTTCTTTGTTACCCAGCTGTTCAAACTATTCAAATATGTTTTTCTCGGTCTACCTTTACTCTTTTTACCTTCTATCTTTCCTACATTGTATAAATTAAACCAATCTCTATAATGGTCCAGCGGTGCTGGTTTTATCAGGATTCCACTGTATATCACAAATCTGGACAGGTTAGCAAATTTCTCAGCTCACGTCTTTAATGTGAAATTTTGAAATGTTTTTCTTTTCATAATATACGAATTCATTCACCATCAATTGATTGCCATGACGAGACTCGGCTAAAGTATAGAGATGAAAATTGAAGTCTCAGGTTTGAAAGTTTTTAAAAATATGAGGGTGATTTTAATCGATCGATATTTGAAGGACGTTTTCTGGCCAAAAGTTTAAACTGTTTTCTTTCTTTCTTCAGAGTACGGCAGTATAATAGCGTCTTGCACAAAGCCATAGCCAAAGGCAAGAGCTGATTTTCTTAAAACAAATAAAGAGATTATTTATTTTTCTTACGAGTCATCTCTATGATGGATTTACAATGCTATATTCCTGAAAGGCTGGGAACTGGATGCATTTGATCTCCCTCTCTCTCTCTCTCTCTCTCCCTATCTCTCTCTCTGCCCACACACATACACACACGCACACATACACACACACTATATATATATATATATATATATATATATATATATGTGTGTGTGTGTGCGTGTGTGGTATATGTATGTATGTGTGTGTGTGTGTGTGTGAGAGAGAGAGAGAGAGAGAGAGAGAGAGAGAGAGAGAGAGAGAGAGAGAGAGAGAGAGAGAGAGAGAGAGAGTCAGTACTACTGCGCGCGTGTTTGTGTATGTATATATTGCACGCCACATCATTATTGATCTCGAAGGTGAGATTATTTTGTTTGTTTTGTTATATATATATATTTTCTGTTATAGATGGACCTCGGTCAACTCAAGACAACCGGAGTTTGTATTAAAGATTATATGATAATCCAAGTATAAAATCAACTCTACCCTTTTTGTGAGGCTATGTGGTCTTGTGGTGTGAAACTCGCTTTCGGATCGGAAAGTCCTGGGTTCCAGCCTCACTCGGCGCACAGTTTAGTCCTTGGAAAAGGCTCTTTACTCACATTTTCTCACCGTACTCAGGTGTAAAATGAGTACTTGACCGTTAACAGCATTGTCTCTGTCTGAAAAAATTGTAATATCGCCTAACAGGCGTCATGTCTCGTTCTACATGTTACATGTTGCTGTTGGTCAGGGACCCCCTTGTAAAGCGTGTTGAGCATGTTTAGTGGATATTGCACTTTTTTAAGCTAAAGTGTTTTTTTTTTCATCCCTTCTCTTTGTTTCACAATCTATTGAGTACCTGACTGTGCTATCCGACAGGCTTTTCCTCTTTTGGATTTTAAAAAAAATCATGAACGTTTCACCCAGATAAGTTGTTACTTAGCCTAAGGCCCAGAAGAGTTGTAGTTCGACATCTATAGCGTTAGAGGACAGTAATCAATGCTTGCAACAATATGGATAGGGCGCAAGTCTATCGACCAAGCTGGTCTTCTCCTGCTATAAAGATAAGAGAGATACAGCGCAAAGGACTGGGTAAGGAGTAACAAAAACCGAACAAAAAACAAAAACAAAAGAAAGGTATAATTTCTTCAATTACTATTACAAACATTTGAAACATCTCACTGATAGAATTAACTTTATCTTTAAGTTTAAGCTTTTTATATAAACGCGTTAACTGCGTAGGTCTGAGATATTTTTTTTTTCTCTAAAATACGCAAGTTAAGGCACAACGTTCTGCGGTATTGTCATCAATTTGATCGCTGGCCAAACTCAACATTGCTTAACATTGTTAAAAATTATTCATCAACCTCAATGCCTCGATTAAAGCCCCCCCCCCCCCAAAAAAAAAAAAAAAAAAAAAAAAAAAACAAAAAAAAAAATAAAAAACAAAAAAAAAAAAAAAAACAACTAAAAAAAAAAACACAAAAAAAAAAAAACAAAGAATGCTGTTCGATGCTGTTACTTGACCTATTTTGAGACTAGTGTAGGCAGGCAGTGATCGACCGACCAACTGTCTAGACAGGACCGGTTACGGCGTGTTATCAACGTTTGGTTATCATCATCCAAGTGAAGGAGAGAGCAGCAGTGGTTTCCATCAAGACGGTGTATCATTAAAATTTCCCAGGCAGAAAAAAAGAGTTACACGTCCGATAAAAAGCAGGCTGATTGATAACAAATAAATTTAATCTGTACCGTTAAGCCGTTGAAGACATGAACTCGTGCAGTGTCGGAAAGGGACCAAGATCGACCCTGGGTGCAGTCGAGATTTTTTCTGACCCCCTTGTCTACCCAGCAGTGAATGGGTAGCTGGGTCTGTAAGAGCTGGTGGAAAGTACTTTGCGATAGAATAACGTCCAAAGAATAGTGAGCAATTGCTATTGTCCATTTCACGCTATAGAAACTGGGATAAACACCAGCACAATGGGTCTAAAGAACTACTAAAAGAATTGTTTACATTGCTTTAGAAAGGGCGCTTGTTTGCCGCAAAGTACAATCCACTCATCGGATCTCACAGACATAGCTATCCAATCAAAGTTGGGTCACATAAAAATATCGGCTCAACCCGAGACCGAAACCAGTCTCTTCGCTTGTTATGCGAGAGAGTGGTGAGAGACTTTCAGGACGACTTTCAAGAATTTATGATTTTACAGTATCTTCTTAATATTTCATTTATCAACATAAAAAAAAAATAATAATAAAAAAATAGATAATCAAATGATCATCAAAGCCTTAGATAGATCTTGCACTGGCAGCTAATTATAAAATATTGTTTGGGTATTTTGTTTTGTTGCATATCACAAGTAGCCTGATTCGTATTGATTTTTGAAACGCGAAATTAACACTGACAATTGATTTCGAGCGAACATAATATCTTAATCTTGATTACCCTTCTATGATGCTGCCCCATGTCCCACCCATCCAAAGGTTGTTCTAAAACTGCCAGGATGTGAGGAAGGGGGGACGGGGGTGAATTCGAAGCAATTCATAGATTTTTGATCGACGTGTACATATTTACAGGTCTGATAACCCACAATGTTATGGCTCGTCGTTGTAATGGAAATACCCCCAAACCAACGCAAAATATTGTCCATTATAACAATGTTAAATCAAGCCCACAACTGCGTTCTGTTACCACTGGTAATATGTGCACGTCGATTTTGATTAATGATTCTCAATGACTAAAAAAAAATCTGAAAATGTAACTATCCTATGTCATCTCCCTCATGCATTTTATCTATTGAAATGAAAGCATGTATCTTATCGATTTATCTTTGGTGTGATTAAAATCCGCTTTGTCAGCTGTAATGTGTCGTTTTCTTTCAGGTATGCAATAACCAATAACCTCGTCCTATATAAATGACAGCAACACGCGATAGGAAATGTCAAGATGTTTCATTGTAATAAAAAGCGGGAAAAAAAGAAAAAGAAAGAAAAGAAAAGAAAAGAAAAAGTCAACACTGTCAGGTGAATCTGGACAAGAACATAGTTTAAACGTATCATCCCCCAATCATGGACTTTCTCTCTCTCTCTCTCCATAGAGTTCACAGTCAGATAGTAAAGATCTATTATCGACACACACACACACTCTGCTCTCTCTCTCTCTCTCTCTCTCTCTCTCTCTCTCTCTCTCTCTCTGTGTGTGTGTGTGTATGTGTGTGTGTGTGTGTGTGAAACACCGTGTTGCGTTGTTCTCTCTGCCCTTTTGATTCTCCCCCTGGTATAGATAAAAACATTACAAACCACATCAATTCTTAATCGTTTAAAATAATTTATTCCATTTATCTAACAGCGTCTCGCACAATTTATTATTGTTGGCTGTTTAATCATGTGTAACAAGTCGAAGAATAAGAGGAATTAAGACGGTATAAAAGAATCATTTCATCCAAAAGAAACAAGATGGTGCATAGAATCAAATGTGTGTCGTCTCAATTCCAAGCCCTTAAACTGATGTAGGAACCAAAGCAAAATCATTCATAATATTCAATATTATCTCTTACCTGATTCTATGCTGAGGGATAATGATTTAAAATAAATAGATGTCCTACAACAGTCATACTGAGGATTGCCTTTTTTCTCCTTTTAAAAAAAAGTACAGCTTTACTTAAAATAAACAATTACAGTGTAATGTAATACCCTTTAAAAATAATCTACACAAACTTTATAGAGTGCTATATCCACCACAGTATTGGTCATAAAGAGATCTGATAAACAATACAATGTGTGAACCATCGTCTCAAAACGGTATAATATCCAGGTAAACCAGATATCAAAAAGGGGTTTTAATGTTAAAATGACCAGAAATGTCAAATTTAATTCCTTGTCTCTTTTTAAAAAAAAAATATATATATTCAATCTTCCCGAAGAAAAATAAAAACTTTATGAAAGTCATATTTGACTATAATGTCCAGTATCTCACTCCCACCGACATGATACTGTTTTGAGGTGCTATGGCATATATGATCTATTGGCAGTCTAAAAGTAGTCCTTCAGGGCCATTTAGGCCCATGGAGCCTGAGTTTATCCCAGTTTCTATAGCGTAAAATGAACAATAGCAACTGTTTGCTATCCTTTGGGCAGGATGCTGGTCTGTCATAAAGTACTTTCCACCAGATCGAAGACCCAGCTACCCAATCACTGCTGAGTGGACAGGGGGAGGGGGTGCCAGAAAAAAATAATCTTGACTGCACCCTAGATTGATCTCATTCTCTTTGCATGTGTTAACGAGAGCTCTACCAACTGAACTATCAGGACTCCCTTTGACTTAAAGTGCTGATAAAAATGTTTGGATTTATGAACCTCACTATGAAATTTATTGATAAGGTATTTTTAACACATTTATTTATTCAATCAATCCCATATAACTTGTAGTGGTTCTGTCTTAGATATCTATAAGTTAAGTTTTCAGAAGTTTAACAGTGCTTGAACCACGTTTTGGTCATTTCAGGCATACACCACAAAGGAAAGATTGATTTAAAGTTCAATGACTTTAATACTCTTAGGTAACAAACGCTGAAGGAGATCCAAGTCGCAAACTACCTCTATCCAAAGCCTTTGGTAGCCCATAGTTGGCTATGTGGTCTGGTGGTATGACAATTGCTTTCGGATCGGAAGGCCCTGGGTTCGAGCCTCCCTTGGCTCATAGTTGAGTCCTTGGAAAAGACTCTTTACTCACAATTCTCTCACTGTACTCAGGTGTAAAATGAGTACCTGGACGTTAACAGCGTTGTCTCTGTCAGAAAAAAAATTATAATATCACCTAACAGGCGTCATGTCTCGTTCTACATGTTAAGTGTTGCTGTTGGCTAGGGACCCTTTGTAAAGAGCTTTGAGCATGTTTAGTGGATATTGCACTATATAAAAAAGCTCAAGCTCATAGACCAAGACCTGTCTACTTGAAAAATTAAAAATTAATCTTTTTTTTTTTTTAATAGATAAAAATTGAAGTCGCTATAATCAACTTTAAAAATGAGCTATTTACCAGCACAAGGATTAAATAACACCTCTAAATCTTTAAAATTATGTAGTCTAGCATCAACTTTTGGGGGTCCCTGATAGCTAAGTTGGTAGAACACTCGCTTCACACGGGACCCCCATCACTATTAAAAGGATACACTCAAATGGTTACTAACTCACTCAGAGGTGTAAAAAAAAGATCATTCTCACTAAAAGCATATATACAAACACACACACACACACACACTCACAGACACACACACACACACACAAATGAGCTCACACCCGACTTCTTTCCACAAAATAATAAATAAATTAAATTTTAAAAAGTATTATTATAGCAAAAGCATGTGAAAGATTAAGTTATCTCATTCAAGGCCAAGAACAGAAAGACACTAAACAAGAACATCAGATAGAGGAAAAATTTGTGAAGAAATATCCTTGACAGTGAATGAAAACCTTACTTTGGCGTAATTGACGCCTTCTTTGATGCAGCCAAGCAAAATTAAACCCAAATTAATTGACAATATGAGGGGTGAGGGGGGAGGGTTTACATTAAAATTTTAAAATTTTAAATGGAAAAAAGACGAAGTTTTACCCGTTAATTTCTGAAGAAGATAAATAGATTTCATGGCTATGTAAGGATCAGATTGTCGTTTATTAAAAATTTTATTTTTGTTTATTTATTTTGTTTTTGCTTGTAATGTTTTTTTGTTTTTTTTTTCACGACAGATAGAATTACTTCATGATAGATAGAATTAGTTGGCTACATCCCTTCTTCAACTCCAACCAAAAGATAATTTCATAGCCAATAATATGAAACCCTATATTACATGACCTAAAAAGGACTTTATCTGGTGTAATGCATTGGAGTCAGAGACAAACTTCTTTAGTATCCCAATAAGAATTAATTTGACCAATGTGAGGTACTCCATCCGGGTATTTACTACAGCGCAACATTCTGAGTTAATTTCTTAATTACAATTGCTAGATATTTGTTTCTATTGTAACATGCAGATGTTTGTGAATGAATCAAAGTGCTGAATTAGATGGCCTATATTGTATGAACATTTGAGTAAAATTATGTTGATCTGTTATTTACTCAGTGTAAAATAGAACTTTAGTTTTTATATTGAGCAATATCCACTAAACATGCTCAAAGCGTTTTACAAGGGGTCCCTGGCCAACAGCATCACGTGTAGGACGCCTGTTAGACGATATTACAATATTTTTTGGGCAAAAACAACGCCGTTAATGGCCAGGTACTCATTTTACACCTGAGTATGGTGACAGAATGTGAGTAAAGAGCCTTTTCCAAGGACTCAACAATGCGCCCAGCGAGGTTTGAACCCAGGACCTTCTGAAAGCGAGTGTCATACGACAAGGCCACATAGCGGGTTATTTGGGTACAGTGGTAGTATTGGTAGTAGTAGTAGTAGTAATAGTAGTAGTAGTAGTAATAGTAGTGGTAGTAGTAGTAGTAGAATAGTAGTAGTAGTAGTAGTAGTAGTAGTAGTAGTAGTAGTAGTAGTAGTAGTAGTAGTAGTTATAGTAGTAGTAGCAGTAGTAGTAGAAGCAGTAGCATTTATAATTGCAGTCGCATTTGTTATAGTTTGTGCAATAGCAGCAGCAGTAGTTTTTAGTAGTAGGAGTGACAGTTGAAGATATTGTATAAATCGACAATTAATGAGGTTCAAATTTTCAAAGGACCATAATGGTCATATGAATGGAAAATCAAACAAATTTACTTGAATTCCAATCATGGTGAATTTGAGAGAGTTAAAGAAACTTAAAATGGTAAAGAGGAGTAGTAAACACGAATAACACATCTCCAGTAATCCAAATTTTAAGCAGAACATACCTGAAGATTTTCTGAATACAACATGCTTTTGAGGACCTGGGCATTCCTGCGCTGAACTGCTTGGTTCTCCATCACATTTTCTAAGAATGTCAGAATGTCCCGAAGTTTAGTCGTTGATGGAAGAAGTTCTAAAACCTGTTGTGATTGTAAAATATGAAATTTATTAAGGTTGCATATGGCAGTCATGACGGTGCTTTCAGGCATTCTGATGTCCGAGTTAAATTTGCATTTCGGAATGTTTGTGGCAGATTCTACAGAACATAACATAATAGCAAAATAAATATTTAAATTGTTATTTCTCATGTCATATCTGTTCTTTTTCCAATGTGATACTTTTTTCTTGTTTGTATTCTTACAAGGAATCTACATCAGCAAGAAAATGTGTTTTGCTATTTTTTTATGTTGGTTACTGCATTTATTATTTCTATGTCACGGTATTGAATTACCTAAAAAAGAATGTGAAAGAAGTTCTTCAAAACTGATCTATGTCAATTCAATATTAAAACAGGGTATTTTATTTCTTTTTGTGAGTCCAGCGACCTTTGCAAAAGACTTTAATATAAACTATCAATAATAGAAAAAAAAAGAGAAGAAAATAGCAAGACAAAAAAAAAAAAAAAACCAAACCCAAATATCAGTGATGCCAATAGAAAAAAATGAAAAAGGAGGAAAATGATCGACGTCTCATCATGCCCCCCAAAGGCGGGCTCAGGCCGAAGGCAGCCTCCTACTAGGGGGGTCCGGGGACATGCACCCCCCCCCCCCCCTGAAATTTTTTTTTTTTAATGCCAAAATAAGGCTATCTGGGACTAATTCCCTTGAATTTGGGAGCATTTATTATCCATTCAAAGATCAGGTGAAGGGGTCATAAAATACGTAAAACTTTTTTTTTTTAATCTAACGTATATATTGCAGTTATATTTTTTTGTGATATCACCATCATATTGCAAAGATTACAAAGATCATATTGTGTGATGGTTAAGGTAGCAGTTGTGGTGATGGTGATGTAAGTAATAGTAGCAGAGACAGCAAACTAATCATTTAGAAGTTAAAGTATAATAATGCATCAAATTTCGTTGTTTTTTGTTGTTTTTTTTGCGAACGGAGGAAAAATGAGAGGAACCGAGGAAAAAAGGGAGGAACCTCCAAAAAGGAGGAATTCTTCGGATCCGCGGAAGGTTGGCATCACTGAAATATCTTTTTGTACTGAAAGCCATTAATCCAATGAAGCACAAGAGAACTCTCATACAAGCTTTGAATCAGACCCACTTGTAATGAAACTATAATGCTGTTACAAATCAAATCCATTCTGACAAAAATGTTGGATCAGTAGATTTCCATGATAAAAAAGGATTTATTTTGTTCACAGTCTGATGGTTAAATGAAGAAATAGCTGAAAATGTGATAAATGAAGGCACATTGAGATGACATACCTTAGCTGTATCAATTTTCATTGCATGATGTTCCAGAAGTTTAAATGCTATATCCAGTTTTGTTGCTCCAAGGTGCTTGTAGTGACTTAGACTGTCCCCCTCGAGGAACATTTTCAACATCAAATAATACACCTACGGTGGAAGTAAAGGAAAGAAGTCGCATGAAAAAATTGTATTCTTATTTAAGAAAAGCATCAATTATGTTTTAAGAGATATTAAGAAAACTCGAACAGTTACAGGTCTGCTGAAAAGGAGGCAAAAAGAAATTCTGATATGTCTGAAACTAACTTGGGCATTTATATAGAGGAATACATCCACTATACAAGCTAAAAGCACTATAAAAGGGATCCCTAGTAAACAGCAACAAGCAATAATGCAATTTGTAAATACTGTAATACTGCCTAAGAGCTTCATGCCTCAGAAATGCTTTTAACAACCAGGAGCTCATTTTACACCTGAGTAAGGTGAGAGAATGTGAGTCAAGAGCCTTTTCCAAGGACGTAACTAGTCCTTTTTTGAATTATTTCATGGAAAAATCTGAAATACTCCAAAACATAGTAAATCTTCTTTGATAATCAAGGTGTGAGCAAATACTAGGCTGTCTAAAGTTATGGACCGTAAAATTATTGAGCGAAAATTAGTGTGGTAATTTTAATAAAACAACTAAAAACGAAACAAAGAATGATTTCCAGACTTTTTTGAAATTGTTTTTGTAATTGGCTCAAAAACAACTTGAGCCAAAAATTGTTACCAAATTTACCTTTTTTTGTGTGGAAATGTTAAAATCAATTTCTCCAGAAAATTGAATTTGGCATATTCTCTGCCTAATCTTAACAGAGAATCAGAGGTATGATCTGAGGTAAAGTCTTTGTGGGGGTGACAGGATAGAGCATTGTGCCAAATCTTATTTTCCTCTTTGAGAAAGATTATCAACTCATGTTTTTCTCAAATGCACAATGGACGATTCTTGATTAAATACTGTATTTATTTCTAAAAATATTTATTTCTTTTCTTTCGTTTGTTTTTAAGGGCTTTCGGTGCTTGTGACACATTTAGGTCATTTCAGCACCAATAAAAAGGAAGAAAATGAGATAGTAAAAATTATAGATTTGCAATTGAAGCACACCACAAAAAGTCAGACAAAGAGGAATAGTTCAAAATAGGAACAGATGTAAATTCCAAGAATATACAATCAATATACTTAGTCTGAGATCACCTAGAAGTAACAATCACAGGATCCTATCAAGAGGAATACACTCAAGTGTTTAGATACCATCATAAAAAAAAAACAAATTAAAAAAAAAACAAAAACCAAAAAAAACCCAACAAAACAATGCATAATAGAGAGATGATTTAAAAGGAAAAAAAAAATCACCTCCCAAAACAAACACTATACATTTGACTATTTCTCTCTTAGCCAAGGACTCCAGAAAGAGCCCAGATAAAACCCAAGTAACCCCATTCCAAGACAAAGACTGAAAGCAACTCAGAAAACAGATACAGGGGGATAGAAGACAAAGCAAGTGACCTCCTGCCCATCATGGGAGGCTGAAAACCCCACCCAGGAAAAATTACAAAAATCTCTACTTGGAATACCAGATCAACTCATCTCACAATATTGCTCAAAGGTAAGGTGTTTTTTTTTTCTTTTTTGTTTTGAAACAAATCAGATGTAAAATGTTCAATACATACATTCTACTCTTACGCAAATGATTCAAACATGATAATATGGTAAACTCTTTGTACCCCTCTCCATTCCACAAACAGAATATTTTTTATCAAAATAAGGAGAAGAGGTGACAGTATACCAAGGGAGATAATCAGTCAGACATGCCAGGTATTTTTTTTTTAGTGAAAAGTGTAACTTTGAAGAGCAGTTGCATTATCCACTGAGCCATTCAGCCACATAAAAAATGTCTATCAAACATGTGTACCATGTCTTGTGTCGTACAGAGAAGACCGTATAGCTTAACTTCTCGCTCAATGTAAAAGTCTGTGGGGTTTGTCAGCCAGCCTTGTTTGTGATGCCCTAAGTAGTTGAGAGAAGAAAGTCCACACTATAGGTACTGAGTTTGATAGCCATATTTTTGTGTGGATGGATGGCGCAGTGGCTAGTGTGACTGCTCGCTGATCTCTCTCTCTCTCTCTCAGCCAGGCTGAGGGTGTCATGTCAATTGGATCCTAAGGTTGGCACTGACCCCATGACTATTCTCTGTTTTCATCTGGCACTTCTCCATACCCTACCTTATATTTATCATCATTATTGATACACAAGTGCCCGCTCAACATTTTTCTGAACATTCCCCTTATCTGGCATTGCTCTATATCATCCATTTCCATGACACCACTGTTTCTTCGAAACATGTGATAAAACCAAATAAAATATGTGCACTTACATCTTTATTTCCTTCTTTGTCTTTGACATAGTTTTTGTTACAATATCTGTTGAAAACAAATGATAATGATGATAAAAGTAATAATGATATAAAAATGATGATAATGAAGATGAATGAGCAAAATGACAACTTTAGAAAATGGCACTAAAATAAAATTACAGGGAAAAAAGAGAGAGAATAAAATATAAAATATGATATAAGCAAGCAACAATTAAAGATTAGTCATAACTATTATTAAATAATGACTTACTCTTCAGCAAGCTGGTAATCTTTCAATGTATTTATATAAATACTCAAAGCCTGTTCATGGCGACCCAGGCGACCTAGTAAAATTGCACGTTCTTCAAAGAAGCCTGGATGTAGAATAAAATAAAATTAAAAAAAAATAATCTGTTGTTTACTCAAATTACCATATTTAAAAAATAACACAGTGGCTTTGAGAGAAAAGACTGTCTAAAAATGTGACAGTTTACAAGTTTGAAATAAAGAAGGCAAGATACATAGGATTCGAGATTTGTCTGAGACACTTCATCTGTCATTAATTTACTTTGTCCTGATTAATTGTTAATTAGAGTTAAAAAGAATCAGAATGTTTAGGCAACTTTATCTTTTATTTTAAATGATATATAATAAACACATAAGTTTCTATGAAAGAAATCGAGGGGCAAATAATCTAAGAAACATACCATCTGTTGGAAATCGGGTAAGAAGTCTTTCAGGAACATAGTGTTGGGAGTTATGGAGAAAATCTATTAATTTCCTTCTCATTTCCCCCAGTTCTCCTGGTTCCTCACTAGCCTTGTTAAGTAAATCTCCTGGATAAGTGAAAAAAAAGAAGAAGAAATTTATCTATAACAGATCAAGGACCTGTTTTTCCCTATAGGTACAATTCAATATGATAGACCACAGTTGATGATAAACATTACGTTGTTTTATTCTTAATGATTTTATATTTTTAAAATTTGCCATATTCTCTTCTTCTTTTTTGTTGGGTTCTTTTACAAAACATTTATTTAGTTTTTATTTTGTTGGTGCATATTAATATCATCATAATTTTTTTTATTCATATCTTTTAATACCCTATCACCATCAAATAGAAGTGAAACAATAACAGTTCTAAGTTCGTTTGAGATCACCTAAAAGTCTCATCCAGACACAAGCACAGGTCCCCACTAAGAGAAATACACTCAAATGTTTACAAATTATATATACAGTTCATAACAAAGAGATGATTTACAAGGAAAAAAATATCATCTCCCAAAACTAACTATACATTTGACTGTTTCCCTCTCAGCCAGGACATCCGACCAGGACCAGGACAAAACCAAGTAATCTCGTTCCAAGACAAAGACAGAAAGCCAATGGAAAACAGATATAGGGGGATAGAAGAGACAATAAGTACCTCCCTGCCCACTATGGGAGGTCAGGAGCCCCATCCAGACACAATGCAGTGGAGAGTCGAACTCTGTACCTTTTGGGTACAAGGCAAAGACCAAACCTCTGTACCATGCTGACCGCTATTTGCTCGCTTTTAATGCTCCACACACAGCTTGTCATGTTTCCAATTTCATCAATTGCTAATGGTTACAATGGTTTGGCAGGTTTCAAACTTTTCAGCATGTGGACTGCTATGAACAGATAATAGGTGTAAAAATAAAATGGCATCTATCAGTACTAAAGACCAATGACAAAAGATTACCTTCAGGTAGTGAGTTGATATACTCCTCTCTCAAAGCCTGAACCTTGGCTCTATACAAGTCGATAAGTTGATTGTGGAAAACACTATTCTTCTCATGACATTCTGTGATAATGTGTTCCTGAGTGGAAAACAAATAAACAGTCTAAATACTCCAGAGAAATGTGTTCCTTGCACAAAATGTCAAATTAAAATTTAATAAGTTAAATCAGGCCTCAAAATTGGAGTAGTTTGTTTTCCTGTCCCCTCATAAATACAAGAAAAAATTCAAGTAACATTTAATGTATTTGCAGAGGTCTGAGATGGCAATTATTCAATAGCGTATCCCCCCCCCCCCCCCCAAAAAAAAAAGAAAATATCAAAACGACGTCACCTTTTGACTTACTCCTCAATCACTCTATACATAATAACTTTTAATTATTTGAACTCATACACAAATTTATATTGATATAGTATGCACATCTTATTAGATTTTGTATTCACAGATACAGCACTTTAATATTCTTTATCTTTACAATAAAATTCACTGACTGAACACTTTTAAGATTCTCTCTGTCCAACTCTGAGAAAACACGTTCCCCCCCCCTTTTGGCTAAAAATAGCGAAATGACCCTCAACTTAAAAAAAATAATTCAAACTCTCAGTCTCAGGTTCAATACTTACTGACTAGTTGAGGGTCGTTTCAATATTTGATATTCCATGTCCGCTCATCAACCATTTAAGCAAAATTACAAAAGACACATCCCCTTCCTGCCCCCTATGTCAACACCCCAATGAAACAGTAACACACCACTTGCTTGAATGTCAACCTCTTGAAGACATGAGATGCACATTCCTCCCACCAAATCCAAGCATCAGTAACACACTTTATAGTCACCTGGAACAACTACAAAAGACGTCTAACTTCTACGTCATGGCACAAGACCGAAGGGCTAGAGCTCAGGTGGTCGCTGGTTCGGATAAGTAAGTAAGTAAGATATTCCATGTATAAGCCTTCTTATCAAAATGAAAAAAAAAATGTTTTGTCAGTGAAAGGCAGTCTTGACAAATGAAAATCAAATAGAAAGTATATTACAAGATAAGGCATGGCAAGATCTGGACAGGTTGCCTCTAAATATTCCAACACTTTGTCTCTTGGAAGACTCTCAAACTCTGGAAGATCCTCTGTAAATATCTGGAAATAAAATAATAATAATAATAATAATAATACATCGCAATTGTTGAGCGCTCTACCATATCACAAAGAAGTGCTCAGAGTGCTTTACGGGAACATTAACACATTTATTTTTTTTTAAAAAACATAAAAAGAACAAAATTTTAGGATGAATAATGATTGTTTGTTACGCACTCCCTTTGTTTCTCTTCCGGCCCTGTCATCTGAGACTAACGGAATATATAATGATTGAAAGAGATTTTCAGATTTGTAAAGTCAAGAGAGAGACAGAGAGAGAGAGAGAGAGAGAGAAAGAGAGTGAGAGAGAGAGAGAGAGAGAGAGAGAGAGACAGAGAGAGAGAGAGAGAGAGAGAGTGTGAGAGAGACAGAGAAAGAGAAGAAAGAAAAATATACATGAGTAGAAAAATGTGGTCTACTTGACGTTTAGTGTTTAAAAAAGTTACAAAAGAGAGCGATGGTAGGTCGCCCAAATCCACATGCTTCAGAGTGTGTCACATAAAACCTTTTTGCGTGTTTACATAACTCTCTTTTTCATAATCAGAAGATCTTGAACTTTACATCAAAATCGACATTCATACCAGTCATTTTGAACTGTACTTTGAAATATTGTCATAAATGCAGCTAATTGCTCGTATAGGAATTTGGTTCCTTTTCCAACTTGAAACCAAGTTGTCTACCTCGATTTGTCACACAAGCTTTTAATTTGCACCACTATAATAATTGATTCTTAAAAATATATTCCTCAATCACTCCTGTACAAGTTTGATTTTAATGATAAGCAGAAATTTGTCATTTATATAAGTGTTTTGTCAGTAAAATAAATATAAAAAGCTTTTTAAGCGTAATTATCGCTCTTGTAAGGATTTGGGGCATGCCGCTTTACCCTGTGCCTCAAAACCGTACATGCCTCGTCCCAAATTCGAACTGTTAATCCAAGTATCCAAAATATCACATTAATTTCAAAATGTCAGCATTCTTACAGCGCATATCCACTAATTGTGATTCTAAAATCAACAAGGTGTTCGAAACCAATAGTTTTACCATTTCAATACGTGTCAATAACCATTACTATCATGTCTTTTGTGTTATATTAATCTGTCTGTCATTTGATAAAGGGGAAACCTGAAATGTCCACACCATTCATCTTTTTACATAAACTGAAGCTGAAATTCTACCACAACATTGTCATATTTAAACTTTTAAAAAAATAATATTAGGCTGTATGATACTGTATGACAATAAAGTTAATGCTGTAGGGGTTTGGGGCAAGCCGTGTATGGGTTTGGGTCATGGGCGTACTTATTTGGGGCCAGTGGGTTTGGTAATGTATTTTCGTTTTTTTTAGCTAGGTTAACCGATAATAACTCACATGCATTTATATCAAACCAATCAAAAGACGTCAAATAATTCAGTTTCTCAAATAGTGGAGAGTTTAGTTGAACCAATCTGCAGTTAGAGCTATTAGAATTTGAGGTATAGATAAAGCATACAGATTTGGGGCGACCTACCCTTATAACCTTGCATTGTAGATACAAAAAAAAAAAAGGAAGAGAGAAAGAAAAAAAGATAAATAATGGGATTAGAATATCATAGCATTTACCAGATTAATTGATGAAAACAATATTTTGAAAGAATTCAGTCTTACCTTTAATCCGTCTTTTGGAAATTGTTTCAGCACCCATTCTGCATATTTGAATATCAAATCACGATCTTCATTTCCTGAAATACACAAAAATACATATTTACATTATTTTTTTTATCCTCCAAAAAACTATCATTTTCAAACAAATATTTAAAATGGTAAATTAAGTATTATTGTCAATAAATGATCAAAATATTTAAGACTGAATCAATCAATTATCAAAATTGTGACTGGGATCATTTACTTTGACTCAAAGTTTATTTTTCAGTTCTTTATCAAGCATGTTGTCAATACGTGTTTAACTGTTAAAAGAGGCTGAATTAAATAAATTTATAAAATATACACAGTTATATAAAGCATTTTACACAATTTTAACCTGACCAATATGCTTTCCAATGCTTTATTCCTTCATCCAATACGCAATATGGATCATTTCATGTGACAAAAGTCAACCATAAGGGAACCATTTTTTCCATTCTTACAACAATCATCAAATCTTAAAGTTAACGAAACATCTTTACCCTGCATAAAGTGAGGTCCTAAGTACCTTTACTTTGGGCCAACCTCATATGCTGTTCAAGCACCAAGAAGATATACCTGTGTAAGTATGCATTTACCAAAGACAAAATGACAGACAGCAACATAACATTTACCTACCTAAATGCTGCAGATATTCTACAGTCCTTTCATGACCTTTGAGTGGGGAGTCAGGACGTGCAGCTTGTTTCATCAGACAGGACAAGGCTTGAAAAAAAAAGGACAGGAAAAAAAATAAAGAAAAGAAAAAGATACCCTTAAGTTTTGGTATTTAACAACATTAAAACTCTAAAAAATGTTCTTTATTGATAAAAGTAATTAATAAAACAAACAGGTCTGGCATCAAATAAGACAATGGGGAAGCGTTCTCATCTTGTTCTTTTTTTTGGGGGGGGGGGGGGGGGGTGCACATTCTGGTAAAAACCACAAGAGAATGGTGGCACATATCTAATTACCATCTGTAATCCAGTGCGTTAAACGGAATTAACCCCCTAGTGTTTCAGATTATTTTTGGTGGAGTCGATAATGAGTTCCCTATATGGCCATGTCATTCATGTACACATCCTTTGATGATATAAGCCTACCCTTTGATGTCTGCAGTCGCATTTTCATTTTCTGCAGTCACTCATGGCTAAACTCCTCCCAGAAACGATTTCGCAGGTCACCATATTTCGAACTTCTGTCTTAGTGAGTTGTTAAGGTTTTTGATCGAAGAACGATTGGCTATTGAGAATCTTGTCCATTCAACGATTGGTCGTTCTGACAGCTCACATGTCAACAGCTGTCAACTATACCTTGAGTCATCGCTGAAGTTTTAGAAGACAGTCATCGGAAAGTTGCGTCACAATTGGCACCTTGATGAATATATTATCCAGGCATGGCTGATAAAAAAGCCAAATTATGTTCTAGTTACATTTGAAACAAAGTATGTCACTGATCTCTTCTCATTGAGATATAAACAATGATATAAAAATCAAGAAAATCGGCCAATAAATAAAAAAGTTGCTAAAAAAAAAAGCTAAAATAAACAAAAGAAATTTTTTTAATCCAATTTATTCGTAAAACAGTTGGTTTTCAACTGATTTTTCTGAAATAAAGACCAATGTCCTTTTTTCAAGCTGATTTAAGCAACGTGACTTTCACATTCCTAACAATTATATTTTTTACTTTTTGATTTTAGCTATTAGACCTACTCCAAAAGGTGTTACATTTTCTTTGCATAACAATAGCATTACCACTTGACAGCTAGTAGCAACTTTGTTTCAGCCGGATAAAAAAATCGGCCCACAAATAAGGGAGTTATAAATTATATTTCTTAAAGTTTACAATAATTGTCACCAAAGTAATTTTTCATCACCAAAGTCATAATTTTTTCCAGATTTTTACCAAACAAAGTGCAAAAACAATGATTTTCACTCGCAAACAATCACAATTTCTACAACATGTTTTATTTTTTGTCTGAAAATTTATAAAAATCAAAGCTGAAAACAACCTGCGATACTGATAGGCCTGCCATTTCCTTCACAAAGATTGGATTTTACTGACTGAGGCCAGTCTTGACAACACTGCCCATGAATATTTGGCTGTTGTCGGTTTTTGTCAGGTTGAATCTTAAAGAGTTAATAAAAACCTGTAAAAGTGAATCTATAATTCAAATGTTACAAAATGAACTTTGTGTCTTTCGTAATGTAAGAAATTGAATTTATTCTGTTTAAAAATTTAGAAATTAACCCTAATTTTTATATTTGTGGCTATAAGTTCAATTTCCAGAACCTGGTTCATCCCAATATAATACCACTTTGAGACGGCAGATCACAGATTTGATAAAAAATACTAAATTATAATGTGAATCATGTGATTCATGAACCCGATTCACCCAAAAATAACACAAGAATGTGGCAGTTGGTCACAAAACACAGAATATAATATTGGTACCTTTCTGATGCAACCCTTTTTTCTCATATAAGATGATGAGTTCTGAGTACTTTTCCTTCTTTTTCAACACTCTCTCACTCTCTTCCACATGGCAACTATTGTCTTTCAATCTCAGCAAGGGAGCAACCAAGGCATCGTTAGTCTAAACAGGAATGGGTGGAATTTGAAACAATAAGTGTCACAAAAAATTATATATATTTTAATATCAAACAAAATTTTTTTTAACATGATTCAACAAAAGAAAAACCATGAAAAAGTCTGCTTCAGATTGGAATCTTTTTTCAACCATGTTGGGTAGACAATTATTACATAAAACAGTTGATGAGCAATGAAAAGTGGTGTGTTTTGGATGCAATAGTGTCTGCTGAAACCAGCTTTGATTTTTTTTTTAAGTGTCAGAACATAAGATTGACAATAATCAAAGTATTAATGGATTTTTGCATCTGTCAGGATATGCACAGGGCTGGTACTTTAACCAGTTAGAAAAGTCCCAAGTTTGAGAGATTTTGTTAAGATGAGGGTCATTTAAATCAATAGATATTTGAAGGACGAGTTTTCTGGCCAAATTTATATATACAAGATTTTCCAGAGTTTAATTAAAGGGATCTGATAGCAAAATAAAATCACTTACCAGCACCATCAAACATTTGAAACAAAATTTATGTCGTATGTGAACCAATAAAAAAGTGACTTGGTTGAAAGTTCTTTTGGCTATTTTCAACAGGTCATATTTAAACATGGACCCACCAATCATAAATGGTATTTGACTCAGGGTGGCATAGCAATTCAAGCCAATAATGGCTATTACTGGAAATTTTAACGACAAATTAATTTTTTATTAATCTATGTCCTTCATAATTTTAATATTTTTTGTTAACAATTCAAAAAAAAAAAAAAAATGAACCAACGATACCTGTAAGTAGCACTTAAGGAGGGTAGTGTCAATAATCTGACTGAGTTGTTTTCGTGACTGTATTGTCTTATTGCCTTCCATGATTGCTGTAGTCAACATCTCTTTATTCATGTCTTTCAATAAGGAATGTCGTTTCTAACAAAAAGAAATTAAAATGAAAAGTAATGCATTAGAAACCAACATTATGACAATGGGTTAGTATACTCATGTAAAACCATTGTGAAAGAGAGCTTGAAAGGAGGCAGAAAGAGAGGATGGCAAACAAAGGGCTGGATGGATAATGTAAACGGATGGACAAGGGTGGATAGCCTAACATTAATGACGGAAGCTAAGAACAGATCAAGATGGAGAGCTCTAATTGCAAAGTCATTTTTCATGTCTCGTCTACAACCACCTCAGTCAAGAGAATGAGGTGAGGTGATGTGATATGTCAATTCCAAAAGTTATGCAAATGAATTAAAACATTTAATTTAAATGGAATTACGTAAAATATATCAAATCGTAATTTAACTTCCAGCAACATTGCATACAAAATGTTTGTATCAAATCTAAATATAAGTAGTAGTGAAAACATTAAGCTAACATTTAACGTCATACATGTCAATTTTTTTTTCCTGATGGCAAACTCACCTTAGTGAGATAATCAATGAGGGCCATCAACGCCCTCTCCAAGTCACTGCCGTCAAAGTCTGGAACTTTCTCTGGGTAGTCCAGGGTGTTTCTGAAATCCGGTGGGAGGAGGTCTGGGTACAATCCTATCACATGGGATGGGTCTGAATGGAAGGAAGATTGTAAAAAAAAAACTCTTATTAGGTAAGTATGAACATTTCATATAAAGAAATTAGGTTATGATAAAAAGATGGTTTTGTGATGCTTCAACAGAAAAAGAAATCAATTTCACTTGTTTTGTAAAACATGGAATGATATTGTTTTAGTCAATATTTCTGGGTCAAATGGTGGAGACAAAATCCTAAAACCAAGGGACTTGCACCAAAATAAAAAGTGCGTACAAAGCTCATACAATGCCCATACTTTTCATTACTTCGAAAAGCTTTTCCTGCTAATCTTTTTGATGCCAGTTTCTCCATTTCATGGTAATTTGTTAGTCTTTTGACCAAAGAAAATACTGAAAATCTAATAATTCCCATGATTCCCTGAATTAATTATTGTTGATGTGGTGTTAATTGTGTGTCGTTACATATGAAAACGATCTGAGCCTCAAATATTAAAAATCATTCTAAACTTTGCTGGCATTGAAGCAGTTTTCTGAAATTAAAATATGCTACAGCACATGCACTTTTGCATCAAAAACTCAATGGATGAAAGAGAAGAAAAATTGCTTGCAAAGATAGAATATATATCCTGAAAAGTAAGTCATATTTAATAATTAAAATATCAAAACATAAGCAACACTTCCTTTTGACGAAATAACATATATTGAGTTTAAAAGACATTGGTCTTGCAAATGAGCGGCGTTAAAATTTATAACTAAAGGATAGATTAATATATTTTGCAACTTACACTCATCCATTAACAGACTGAGTAAATTTAACACTGATTTATACAACATATTACTGGCTTGATTATAGCTTTTAAAAAGATAGAAAAATAAAAATATATTTTTCACTTGATTCTGAGCAAAAGAGGAAAGAATGATTTACCCGTTCCTAAGTCAAGAAACAAATTGAGCGACTCATCAAACTTCTTTTGACAGAACAAATGGCAGGCATACAAGTTGTTGATGATGCGTAGTCTATTTTGTTTTTCACTTTCTGGCTCTTCAGCCAATTCCTGAAAATGAAAGAGACTCAAAATTTAGCATAATGCAATACAGTTATTGTTATCTTTAGAAATGCATGTGGAGATAGATCATTTCTCAGAGAAAACACTTTTTAAATGTTGTCAGACAGTTGAAAATTCAACAAATATATCAGATTCCATAAACAACCTCTTGGGATCAAAAGGATTAGAGAAAAAAATGATAAAAAGGCTAAATATCCATCCATTCATTATCTATAACTAACGCTTTATATTCAAACTCTACCTTTGATTTATTACATTAAAAAATTAAGTCCTATTTCAAAACAACATACACATGCATTAACTTACAGCTATTTTGACAGCCAATTCAAAGTCTTTATTTTCTAACAGCTGTCGTATTTGTTGTGAGTAGGGTACTGGCGCAAGTCTCCACACATTATTGGCAGATGCCACATAGATTGAGCCACTGTTTAATAAATTGAAGAGCAAAACAATTATCATTTTGTGTCATCACAATTTAAAATAAATCATGAACATGACAAACGAATTGTCTGTAGTTAATATTGTCCTCTGATCAATTCAAATAAATTGACTGAGAATGATTCAATGAGAAATTGACAGCATCATTTAAATCATTTTTCCTTTCAAATAATATTTAGGGTAATGTAGGAAATTTCTCAATGAATATCTTGTACCAAATATAATAAAAAATAACTAAATATATGGCAGTAACAAAACAGAATAGAATATTTAAAAGCACAATTCTCTCTGCTTTCAGCTTTTGAATGAATAACATATCAAAAGTCTGCAATCTTTATAAAATTAAATCAATACCTTAAAGAAAAATATATATTAAAAAAAATGGACACATCTTTGTGGCATGATGACAATTTTTTTATAAAATGTGAATACAACCTCCATCTGGCATAATAATAATAATAATAATAATAATAATAATAATAATAATAATAATAATAATAATAATAATAATAATAATAATAATAATAATAAAATTATGATAATAATGTGAATCATTTGGAAAAAGACTTAGAAAATTGTTACATTCAAAGTTGCAAACTAAACATACATTGCCATTAACTAACAAATTACATTACAAACTTAATAAATCCACCTGCAGACACAATAAACGCAACACTTATTAAACCAGCATTGGCTGGTTACATATTGTTTGAAAACAAAACTGACATCACAGCTCTCTAGAGTAAGAAATTCTAGACAGCGGAGGTAGCACAAACAAGCGATAGTACTATTGAGGAGAGTGAATGGGTTTTTTATTTTTAAGCTGCAAATAACTTTTTTTCTATAACACTTCTCGTAGAGGTCACATATCTTAGAATATTTTTCTACAAATACTTACTCTCCTTGGCAGATGTATTTCAATTTGGCAAGATTAATATTCTGAATTGTCCTTTTTGGTTCAAGTGTCCGCACTTCTACAAACTTTGGCAAAACTGCTATCAAATAAGGTGGACAATGTTCTGTAGGATATAGAAAATCAACATAAAAATTAAAACCATTTTTTTAAACATTGATTTTCGAATAATAAATAGGTTATAATTACTTCAATACAATGAATGATTTGGAAAACTAATCAGGATACATAGTTGATTTCATGGCTAATTAAAAATCATATGAGAATCAAGAATGGAAGAATCCCTGTAGCATTCCAATTACATGATAACTGACTGATTAAAGAGGCACATTCTCAGAACTTAAATAAATTCAAGTCGAGTTCTAAAAATTCATGAAATTGAGGAGACAGATTGGTGAACACATGTAAAATCGTAAAAAATCTGCCTCATGGCAGAAAAAAAAAAAGTTAATTATTGCACAACAACTTACCCATTGCCACTGGAATGTCTGACCAGTTAATGGCCTCCTTTTGGGTTGGCTCTCCATTTTCATTGATGAGAATCGACATTTTATCCCGTCCTAAAGCCAGACGGTTGTCTTGAAGGCGGGTGACCAAAGGATCTGTTTGGTTGCTGCCCACAGGAAAGAGTTCCTTGTGATTTCCTGTGTCTGACTGAATGTTGAATGAATAGAGAAAGCAAAAAACAAAATTAAAGCAATTTATTTAACTGGAATCACCTGCAATTATACAAAACAGACTGCTTTAAAGGGTAAAAAAATATCTGGAACAAGGTAATAACACTTAATATCCTGCTCATCCTCCTACTAAAGGGGTACCATATTTGAAACACACAAAAATAAATAAATAAATAAATTATTTTTAAATCTCTGGAACAGGGTAGTAACACTTAATTTCCTGCGCACAATCCCCCCCCCCCCCCCCCCCCAATTAAAATATTATATATCC
Organism: Berghia stephanieae; assembly: GCF_034508935.2. Lineage (NCBI taxonomy): Eukaryota > Metazoa > Mollusca > Gastropoda > Nudibranchia > Aeolidiidae > Berghia > Berghia stephanieae. The sequence continues at coordinate 51,844,524 of NC_088360.1, read as the reverse complement.
TAAAACAAAGAAGATGAAGAAAAAAAAAGAAACACAAAATAAATATGAATATTTAGAATCATCCCAAATAGGAATTTGCATTTCTGGTTTATCCTAGAAAAAAAAAGACCAAAAAAAAAAAAAAAAGACGTGGTAACCCAGTGAACTGCAAAGCAATATGAATATAGCCTTAGGTGTATATCATAGAATACAATTCTTTGAAAAGATTTTAGAACTAATCCAACTAGTTAACGGTTTAGGAAAAATTAAATACAAAAAGAAATTCTTATGAGTCACATTGTATTTAACTTTTGATGAATCAATGCTTCACAACTGTTTAAAAACGTTAAATGTAAAGATAAAACATGTAAAATCAATATTTTCAAACTGGAAACTTTTAATGGTAAAGAAAAAAAAAGGTATCACATTTTACTTTCTAAAACAACATTATTATTGTCCACTATACAGTGAATGATTCTAATTTTGAAAAAAAATAATTATATATCTCTTGTTAACTATGATAGAGGAAAAAACTCTTTGTGTTATCCCCATTAAGCCCTCATAAAACAAAATACCAAAAAAAAAAAAAAAAGATATTCCCTTTTAAAAACATATTGATTTGCACATTTACACAGAGACTCATACATTAAGCTGAAACAACACACGAGATAACTGAAATGCAATTTCTAATTTATATGAATATTCTTAAATTTGAAGTTTCCTTTTATAGTTATCAGCCATTTCATGGGAAATGGGTCAGGGTGTGTGCTTATTTTGAGTATATTCTGATGGAGATGATGAAGTTAACTGTTTTGATGTCTGATTTACAAGTTAAATCTCAACCAATAAAATATTTCAAAACTTACATTGATAATGTAATAATCTCTTTTGAAACCAACACATAACGAGTTTTTGCACCATGAAAATGCGTGTGGGAAATCGTACAAGCTCAGTTCACCCTGTTAAAAAGTGATAAAAGCAAAAAAAACAAAAAACAAAAAAAAAAAGAGCAAGAGATTAATATTTGTGACATAGCTGTACATGAAGTTAATTCATTAATTGAGGAATCGCTTTAGAAAGCATAAAAACGTATCAATAATATACCCCAAAACAATGCAAAAAATCAAGAGAGATAGAGTCTGCAACATACCCTTTTTTAAATAACAAATACTACAACTCTATAGTGTAATGTAATAATGCAATGCAATAAAAATGCAATAATATCTAAATGTAAAATGATTTTAAAAATGAGAACATGAATAAAAGTAAACTTCAATTCAATATTTTAGGGAGGAGGAGGGGGGGGGGGGGGGGGGGGGGGAGGAGCTATTTTGTTTGTGTGAAAAAAAGCTTGATATTAAAAAAGAAAGATATAAATTTATCACACGAGTCAGAAGAGGTATTAAACAACATAAAAATGAATCTGTGTAAAAGAGAGTATAAATTAGAAAAGCTAGCTTATTCTAACCGTATGTCTTTCAGTTTCTAATTGAAGGAATGCATTTTCTACCGTTTCAGTCCTTTAATCTTTAAGCGAAGCACCAGCCTGTACATATGAAAATCTGTCTCAGTACTAAGGCTTATTCTGTTAAAGAGGTGTGCTTTGATCCCTCACAGAGATCAAGCTTTGATCCATCACAGAGATCAAACAGACCATAAAATTTACATGTTCATAATTCTAATCAGAATTCTTTTTGTGGGCCAAAAAATAAGGAACAGAGTCTACGAGAAATGCATTCCGGTAATAAAGGATGAATTCTGATCAAAAGCTATTTGCAGTATTATATGTATTAAAAAAACCCAACAACTTACCAATTTAAACTCGTGAAAATCTCTATTTTTCCATGTAAATAACTGCAAATAAATTATTAAAAAATACTTTGTGATATTAAATGTGGTATAAAACGTATGCAGTAGAACTATATATACATTTATATATATATATCAATTCAATTTAATGTATAAGCAATATTATCATTACAACTCTACACAATACATCAATAAGTGGGTGTTAATCAAGTGAAATTTACACAAAGATTGGTAAGCAATGATTTAAAATTTTTAAACCCTCGAACAAAAATGTCGTTAGGGTCAAATTTGGGTGGAGGTGCATGAAATTTTCTTTAATGAGACCAAAATTTAAAAGAACTTGTCCCATATAGCAGACAAATTAAAACCCAAATGAAATTTTTCAAAAAACCTAATTTGTATTGGAGACGGTGTTAAACTAAAGCCTTGAATATGTCTAGGATGTATGCTTGTTTTATCTAACCTATGTAGTCTTCCAGAGCCATTAGGCCCTTGGAGCCGAAGTCTATCACAGTTTCTATAGTGTGAAATGGACAATTGCTTGCTACCCTTTGGATAGGATGCTAGTCTATCACAAAGTACTTTTCACCAGATCTAACAGACCCAGCTACCCAATCACTGCTGGGTGGAAAGGAGGATCAGAAAAAAATCTCGACTGCACCCGGAATCAATATCGGTCCCTTTATGTGTGAAGCAAGGGTAGATAAAAGTCAAGTATGATATTGCATAGCAATGACTATGAAAAATGTTTTTTTCTCTTTTTGAGGAAAATTTTTGTCTAAAATCAAAGCCCTATCTCCACTGAGTAAAAATGTTTTTGAATTTTGAAAATCCATTCATAAATAAACAAGTTATGCAGTTTCAAAGGTGTCATTTATTTGGATGACCCGCAAAGAGGAAAAAAACGCGAAAATATGGGACGCTTTTTCGGCAATTTTTTTCGACCTTTGGTTGTATCTTGCGTACTAAGTGGATTAAAAGATTGAAACTTGAAGAGCAAATTAGGATGGTGTTTTGTAAAATACGGGAAAAGTACTCGTCATATTCATATGAAATTTTACAACCAAAAAGAAGAAATGTTCATGTATTGCCTTGTCAGCGACAAAACCTCCACGCCCGGTAGTTTTAGAAATATTTTACTCCAAAGAGTAAAAAGCTATTTTTAACGGTCTTCTGGTAATCGCACGAGTTTTGTCGCTCGACATAATCTAAAATGACCTTTTTTCTAACTGTGTGTCAACTTTCAGTCATATTCATCAATAAACAGCGTCGTAATTAATTTTTTAAAATAGCATATACGAAACGGCTTCGTCCCATATTTTGACGCGAATTCGGGCACTTCGTAAGCGAAAAAGAGGCCCAAAGATTTGTGCGGGATAGTCATTGCTATATTGCATGGTGGCTAACTTTTCAGAGAATGAAATAATAACACCCAAATGAACACAACTACTTTGGTCCAAAAATATAATTCTACATTTGGCAGTTACTCTCAAGTTTGAAAAATGATGGTTTGTTGTGTAATACTGATAATAAAGATTATGCTGTATGAGTCATAGAGAAATGCTGTTGACGCTGGATGAAGATAATATGGGTTGTAGTGATACTGCTATTTTTCGTTGGGTTTTTTTTTCTCTCCTTTTTTTCTTCCTCTACTACAAAGTCAAATCATAATAGTTACAATTTCAATGATGTTAGGTCACCATGATATTGGGTTAACATTAAAAAAAAGAAGTTCTCGAGGAACTATTGCATGATTGGGAATGTTCATTTTGTTTCTTAGCAGAAAAGATTTGCATAACAAAGTCAACTTTCAATGGATACAAAAAAAGTACCAATCAAATAAAATGGGCAAATCTTTATGGACTGAGTAGGTTAAACATGGACAAGTCCTAAAAATGCAGAAAGTAATCATAATTTACATGGACTTAATATCTTAGGGATAAATATTTATGAGCTACACATCACATTACCTGTATTTTCCTCCTTGACGCAACTCCAATTCTTAACAGAACTTGATCACTGTCAGAGTTTTCAGTCTGTAACATTGAAAAACAATTGTCAATAAAATCAGAAATTTTCAGATGATTTTAGTACATATTGAAAATTTAAAAAAAAAAGAATTGTTAATAACAAAAATATGCCTAAAGATACAAACTCAGAAAGCACTAACTGTAAAAATTATAATATAATGCTGTATAAACGATTGCATTGTTATAAATATATAATATAACAAATGAAACACTTAAAAAAAGTATATTGATGAAAAGTTTGAACGAGCTTGGCAATCGTATGGATGTTAACATATATTAATTACAATTACTTATACTATACTAATAGAGCAATTGCTGACGCTAAATTGTGCTATAAAATCAACCAAACAGTATACATGTGCTTATAATTATATTTCCATTCATTAAGATAAAGCCTAGGTAGAAAAAAAAATCTATAAGAATAATAAATTAAAGCTAACCTGTAAATCGACAGCAAACAAATTGGAGCCTTTTGTTTTATGCACACAAGTGATGAGGTTAAAAGTTGACAAATCATGTACACTTATTACATTATCTGAAATATTAATCACAAGATTTTAGATAATGACGCTTTCTTAGCTTTGGATAAATAACAGTAGAAAAGAGATAAGAAGTGATTGCTGGCAAGTCCCTTTATAATACACCTGTCATAGTCATAGGATCAGAATCAACTACATGTTAGTCTATAAACAGCAGAAACCACCTAAAATTATCGGGAAGTCATATTATATGAGCAATTATATTGTTGAAATAAGCATAGATCGAGACAAATCTTTTGAGCCATCAACATTCTTAATTTTAAAAAAAATGTATAAAGGCTTTATTCAAGAGCAATATTTCTTTTGTTTGTTTTTTCAATCCAAGAACCCTTTTAATTAGTATTCAGTTATATTAGTTGATTTAATTTCAACACGTTAGATGTCATTGAGGGAATGGAATGATTCAAGAGCAATGTTTTAAAAAGTATAATAAGTAAAATAAATTAATGCCTGTCTGTAATAATAATAAGAGCATTGTGGAAGGCCAAGCAAATAAATCAATTATTACTCTCAGAAACAGTACAATCTAATTTTCCAATCAAGCAAAAATCCTTGGTGTCATCATTGATAAAGATCTTTCCACGACAAGCGATATGAATAACACCATACAATCTATGTACATAGAAATTTTGAAAAATTAAAAAAATCGCCATATATACCAGAGCATACAGCAGAACTTTTGATTAATTCCCCTATTTTCTCCAAATTGGACTATTGTAACTCCCTCTGGATAAATTTAGCTTAAGACAAAATGTGTAAACTTCAGGTTGCTCAAAATAATGCAGCCAGACTCAAAGTACGAAATAAACACAAATACCCGTCGGCAACTCTCCTCCATGAATTACATTGGCTTCCTGTGGAGAATAGAGTTGCCTTTAAGATTTGTACTATTGCCTACAAATCCTTGAACACTAACAGTCTTCTTCTTCTTCTTCTTGTGGAAACCTCCAACATTGTCCAGGATCACTCCACAGTTTGTAGGATATTACATTTTAAACTTGTTAAAACACTGCACATACTATTAATAAAAAATACATAGATAGTCCCTCCTATATCACAGACCTTCTAAACATCTATGTCCCCAACAGAAACTTGAGGTCAAACAATGACCAATCAATCCTTGTCAAACCTAATACCTTGCGTAAAATATGTGAGCAATCCTTTCAATATTCAGTCCCCCATTTTTGGAACTCTCAAATTCGTATCATTTTTCCATATACACTTGTCTTACTGTAATATGTTTTGTTTTATATCACTGTAAAGCGTTTAGACAATGGGATGAAGCACTATATAAATGCCATTTATCATTATTATTATTATATCTCCACGAGTTCTCTATGTATAATTGCGAGTTCTCCATATATAATAATAATAATAATAATAATAATAATAATAATAATAATAATAATAATAATAATAATAATAATAATACAGTCGACTCCGCTTAATCACACATCCTCGGGGTTTAGGCTATCCACGCACCAGCTTTCATTTGCCATTCACTTCTGAGTTTTCTATGGGCTTGGGTCCGCCATGTTCAAGAAACAGCCTCATTAGAAGGTTGTTTCTTCTTCTTTTTTTTTTTTGCTTTTGGTTGTTTGTTTTCTAGGATTTTATTTTTCGACAACTAAATATGACAGTATTGTTTGTAAGAATAGTATTCATTAACCGTTGATTGCTTTCTATTCTGTGCAAGTTGTGTATAAATCCTTGTCTCCAATCTCGCCAATGTTGGTATGATGATGTGGTTTGTCCACCATGTCAAGTTTTCAGTGTTTGTCAGGGGTCGCGTGTCACATTTTGATGACTCATCTTCATTACCCAAGCATTGACTTTTGTGTGGGTGAACAAAGTCCAAAAGCTCCTGAGATGTCAGTTCATCGATGGTGGGTATATTATTTTCCATTGGAACAAATCGATCGAATGCTTCAGCCTAAAAGTTGTGTGCAACGGAAACAGCATTGTTGATTTCATATGGCTGTTGGTTGTCATTCCAATCAAGATGGAATCAGTGTGTAGCGATTAAGCGGAGATGGTGTGCGATTAAGCGGAGTGATTATATAGAAAAAATATCAGTGTTTTGGGAATGAGTTGCGTACAAGCGAAGTGTGTGCGATTAACCGATGTGCGATTCAATGGAGCGAACTGTACTAATAATAACAATAACAATAATAATATAATAATAATAATCAGTGTTGCCAAATTAGGAGGCAAAAAGTTACTGAACATTGACCAACCCCTTACTGAGTTCTAAACTCCAGTAAAAAGACATTATGTACTCACTTCTTTCCATTTAGCAGGTGATTGGATGATATACTGAGGGTTTATAACATACTGAATTAAAATTGGCAACCTTGAATAACAATAATAATAATAATAATAATAATAATAATAATAATAATAATAATAATAATAATAATAATAATAATAATAATGAACAACTAAAGATATGATTCATTTATGATTATTAAACTTACCAGAAAGACTTATTAATATAAATAATTGAGGAACAGCAGCAAGCTGTGGATGGGGAGAGAAAAGACAAAATAGGTAATTATCATTGTAACATAATAATATTACATCTAACTATAAACAAATAACGTGATGCTTACAATGATAAGGCCACTTCAGCTGATTACATAATCAAATGCAGCTTTTTTTCGTTCATATTTCCCAGAAGCGAATATCAAATAATCAATTAATCATTAAACAATGTTGAATCAATTCTGTTCATGTATAATAATAATAATAATAATAATAATAATAATAATAATAATAATAATAATAATAATAATAATAATAATAATAATAATATAATAATATATACTTGATGCATCCAAAAAAATGGAAATTCGTTTACAGACGTGGCATGCATAAAAATGTATAAACACAAAGTTGAGAATCTATGGCGACAATGTATACATATATATATGCAAATGTACAAACATGTAAAAATATACAACCAAGAACCAATAGCAACACCTTATATATTAATTTGATAAATTGAGATAGGCCAAACCTTTGGCCTTTAGTGAGTGTATATTTAAAAGATAGTATTTAATTTAAATCGCAGTTGTGCATTAAAAATTCGAACACCATGTGACAAAAATGAATTAAGGTGACGTGTTGTCTTTGTTTTTATAGATATAAGGCGACGGCTCCTCATGGAGAACTTAATATATTTGCGAAGGGGGTGATCGTCATCCCTCATAACTTTGTCCATTTTACTTAGACAAAATCTCTTGAACAGTTCTTCCACATTGGAAATTGGGTGAGTATAACTCCTGGCTTTATCAATTATCAAATCAATTTTCTTAATGTCGCAAATACTGGCATTTCCACACCATGCTGCAATACAAAAAATAATAACCGTCTCCAAAACGGATCTATAAAAAAGGGTGCATAACGTTTTGTCCAGGTCAAATTCTGAAAGTTTCAGAATAAAATATATTCTTCTGTTCAATTTAGAGATAACAGCATTGGTTTGTAAATGCCACTGCAATTTATTGTCAATTAAAATACCCAAATATTTGTAAACCGAAACTTGCTCAAGAGCTTGATTTTTAATTTTGAGCCATAATAAAACATGCTTAGATGATGCTCATTCAAAATTGAAAATAAAAATGAGATAGCAAAGTGCACAATTTGAAGAATTCCTTCAAATTCCAAACACTCAACATTTCTTTTTCAAATTATGACACACACACACACACAAACACAAACACACACACACACACACACACACACACACAAAGTACTTACCTGAGTTATAGGTTTCTTGGCGAATGATTTGTTGGATCTTTGAAGTTCAACATCAAATTTTATTTCCCCTATTTTAAAAAATTGCAAGAAATACGACATGCACAAATTACTGAGACAAACCAAAATAAAATATTTTAAAAACACTCAACAAAACACTAAGAATCATATGTATATATCATTTACAAGTTGCATCACTGATGCAATGTTAATTCTGTAGGGAGTCATAGGTAGCTCTCCTGATCTGTTTCAAGAGTGAATCCTCCGTCAACTGAGAAACCGCTTCAGTCCCATACAGGAAGAGGCGTTTTCATCACTACCCAAGACAATAAGCTCCCAGTTGACAATGATGACCAAAATTCAGTATAATATTATATACAGTACTGGACCCCATCCATAAATCAGGATTTAGACTTGAACTTGGGAAATCAGGATTTTAGATTTACTGACCTTAACATTATGGAAAAGCTGACCCTCTACTTAAAACAAAAACAACTTATAAATCCAATGAATACCATATAAGGAATCTATTAAAATAAGTTTGATATAATAAATACATCAACAAACATAACATTAATCCAATTTCGTAGCACATAACCATAAATATCCTTTGAAGTTGCTCCAGATACTAAATGTTACCAAGGGGAACTGGTAAAAACATGTTAACAAAGTTTGGAGTTTCCTAGACACTCATGAAGTACTGACTTGCGTGTAACATAAATTTATTTACCAATGATATTTAAAAAAAACCCCAAAACAAACACAAACACACACAAAACCAAATTGTAACTCATATCTTAATAGTTAACAGGTAACTTTATAGTTTCTTTTCTCATGGAGTCAAATTTATTTTACAGTTGATATGTTGACAAAGAGGAATGACAAATTTTCATAATATTTACATTGAATTTTTGCCCTTTTAAAATACTTCGAGTTTAAAACACGAGAGATAGAATTAAACACTTCATTTATTCTTAATATTCATACCAAAGGGAGGAAATTAACCTAACCCTTCAATTTCTCTATTAATTCCTCAGCAGTTATTGCAGACCCAATAGGTATTTAAAAAATAGGGAAATCACTGTTGAGGCTTTAATAGTCAAATGAACTTTCTCCCCTCTTGGTGAGAATGAGATAATATGTTGGGAGTCAAATTGAATATATAGTTATAGATTTACCTGATGACCTGTTCCTTTGTACTCGGTACTGGAGCAGTACGCCTTGTTTGGTTCCGACTAAAAGTGTGGATCCTGAAAGAAAACATAATTACTAAACCTGATTCAAAAGTTATGGATAAAAACATAATAATAGAAAATCTATTGATTCGAATAATAACAGAAACTCTATTGTTTTGACTTCTATCATTTTTAAATAAGAAAAGGAAAAAGTGATGAAGAGGTCAATTTTTAATTCATCAGAATATCATACAAACTAGCCGAGATATAAAAATAACTACCATACAATCCCTACGAGTCAAAAGGGTACACTTATTTGTTGCAGTCACAGAAGGAAAGATCAATTATTTACTGAAAGTAGCCTTTTCAACAATATAAATCAAACAAAGCAGTTAACCATAACAACATCAACATGGAGTCAAGAGTTAAAAAAAAAAAAACATTGACAGAAAATGTTAATGCTGTGTCACCAAGTGTTTAGTGGTGTGTACTATTGACACTGTCATTAATATTTGTCTGACACGGTTGAGGAAGAGGACATGTCTTATTTTAATTCGCTTATTTAACAAAAATTAGGAGAGTTGGAAGATTCTAGATTTACAATTAAAGTACTCAAGGAAAAGTAAGACAAAGGGGGATGGTTCAAAATAGGGAACGGATGTAGATTCCAAGAACATACCATCAATGTACTTATGTTTGAGATCACCTAAAAGCTTCATCCAGAAACAAGCACAGGATCTGACTAGGAGAAACACACTCAAATGCTTACATTATACATTAAAAACAACATATAACAATGCATAACACAAAAAAAAAATATCATCTCCCAAAACTATAACTATACATTTATTTGACTGTTTTTAAAAATCTAAAAAACTCTCGCTCAGAAACAGAACAACATTTTTTTTTTTTAGTAAAAAGTGGTGGACTTGAACCCATGTAACAAAAGAATAGAGATTGGATTAGAAATGTGGGCTTCCCATCTCGACTCTCTTTCAACAAAGATTTATGCATAACTTCATTTGTTCATTTATGTGCTGGATAATTTTACATTAATTTGAAGCAGAAATTTTGCTTCATTGTTTTGATTGTTATTTTCATCTCTAATTTGGGTACGTTGTTGGATCTAGTTTAGAGCAAGTGTAATGATAAATTATATTTAAAATGATACATACAGGGGAAGAAATAGTAAAGGTGAGCGACAGATATCACCAATGATTCATTTTAATTCTAATCAAACCCAAAACCACCATCAATTTATGAATTATTTATACGATAGAAACAAAAGAAGGTGAAATTTTTAATGGTGGGTGACTATGACCATGGATCCACTTGCTGATTAACGATGTACTTACTGATTGAAAAAATGAGGTGTAATGCCAGTTTTTTTTCAGTTCCAAATGTCAAAAACTTGAAAACTTGCATTTTATTGATGCATTTGGCAGGATTTTTTATTTGTCCATGATTAGTTTCGCATTTTGTATAAAATTTATCTGGAAAGGGTCTGCGAATAATAATAACCTGTACATGATTATTGACATTGACAGTGACAGGACGTATCTGTGCAGTGGCATGGAATGGATAACGACAACAGCCTCAAACTCAATCTGAATTTGACCCAGTCAGGTGGATGGGACATGAGAAAACATTTAATTTTATACCTTATTTGTTTCTCTCCAGCATGGTTCCAGAGTTATTGATATTTTTCTGTTGAACATTTTAGTCAATTTTACAGAGAGAATTTGTGATCTCACTGCTGCCTCAATACCAGCATCTCCTGGCGATCAGAAAAGTTTGGGTTTTGTAGTGAACATGGTCCACCACTTGTTTTCAGTATGTTTGTTTCAATTAAAAAATAAATGGCAAGTGTTGGGTATCATTTTAAAGGTCAGAACATAAGCTTTACTTTCATATAAGTCCTTTTCATGAATGGTAAGTATGGAAAAAATTAGGGTTAAATGAAAATTGAACAAAATATGATTTGTTTTATCTTAAACTAAAAAGTAGGGTTGGTTGCGAGTGTAAGTTCTTATACTTAAAATTTAAAAATGGATAAATGTTTACTTCATTTGCTTTTTGAGAATGCTGTGATTATTCTCAGACATGTCTGCCAATAAGAAAAATGATTATTGGCAGACAGTGTCTGGCAATATCGATGGACTGTTATTCAGAGACACTTTTTGAAACTCTGCTCTTTTAAACATTTATACATTCCAGAAAACGGAAAGTTTTGAAATGCACATAGAAATAAGTAAAGTTAATAAAATACCAATAAAAACATAAAATTAACCAATAAGAAATCGATCGATGGATAGTAAGTTATTATAATATTATATATTATATATATTATTATATATTATATGCGTCAATATTCATGTGGGTCATCTCATGGCCGAATGGTTAAGTCATCTGCCTTAGAAGGTTTGTCGGAATCGGAGCTGTGGGTCTGTCAATAATCAAAGGTGGCGTTTTTATGCACCTCCATTGGAGGTGTACAAAAACGCACCGTTTTTATGCACCTCCATTGGCGGTGATGGTTAATTAATGAAAATATTGCTGCATATGTCCATGAGGTTTAAATAGTTTTAGATTGTAGTTTAGCACGCTGCTTAGTGATTACCTATGTACGTTTATACAATGATAATAAATTAAAGAATAATAACAATAATTTAAAACATCAAAAGTAAAAAGAAACATGGCACACAAATACTGATCTCAAATAAATAAATAATTTTAGAAAATTAAAATCGAAGTTTTTTAAAAACATGATAAAAAGTTTTTGAAAAAAAACCAAAAACAAAAAAAAAAAAAAAAAAAAAAAAAAAAAAAAAAAAAAAAAAAATTAAAAAACAAACAAAAATAATGTCTTTCTCTGTAAAGTAAACTTTAAAAAATATGTCTACAATGGGAATCGAACCCAGTACTTTCAAGGTTTGAGTCTTGTCCAATGGGCTACGGAGCCACCTGACTGTTCATCAGATTTAATCAGGTCTTTCTAAAACATTATTTTTTCCTTCAATGCAACTTCTATTTTCTGGTTTTATTTTTCGATTTTATAAATTATTATTATCTTTATATAAATTTATTAACAATAACATCCTAAAGATGTCACAAATATAACTTTCGCCGTGTCCAAATACAGAAACACAATATTGCTGATGAAATTGGGTGGGATGCGCATGCGAGACGGAGGTGTATAAAAACGGTCCGTTAAGATCCACCGTCAACGGAGGTGCATAAAAACACGATAATCAAAAGTCCAGTTGTTTTATTATTGCCAGACAGGTGTCTGCCAATAATCAGTTTTCCTTACTGGCAGACATGTCTGAGAATAACGACAGCCTTTCACCTTACAGTGAGTAGTGAGCCTCTCTGGACTGGGAGTTATTGCATTAGTGTTGCTCACTAAAATTGCCTTCTAGACGTAGACGTCTAGATAGCCTATTCCATGATTCATATAGGCTATGTGGTAGAAAAGACAGCCTCAGGACCTATTATGTTTTTTTTCTTACGAAGTGACTATTCTCACCCCCGGGATGAGAATAAAAATCGATCGAGCTCTCACCCTCGGGATGAGAATAGAGGTCCTCGCCACTTCACGCTATTCTCACCCCTGTTAACCAACAGGTAGGGAGGGTAGGTAGCCTAGCCTAGCCGCCACCCCTGCTCATCCCGTATTACTATTACCTAACCAACAGCCAGGGTACTACTACTACTACTAATAATAATGATAATAATAATGATGATGACGACGATGATAATAATAATAATAATAATAATAATAATAATAATAATAATAATAATAATAATAATAATAATAATAATAAACTTTATCTCATATGAAACTTGGCAATCTTGTAGATTTTTCAATTCTAAGTCTATTTCTATTGTCAAATATGCGTTATCTTGATAAATCTCTTGTATAGAAGGAACAAAATTGACGTCATCCAGCTCTTTGTTATTGTTTTTAGCTGTCATTTTTATAATAAGGTCTCACCGAATAGTGTTAATCAACATTTAACATTACACAAGGTTTCGTGCCTTGATGACTTGATAACATGGGTGCAAGCAGCTGGACCTCAAAAAGCCTGCAAGTCGACATGACCAGACATATAATCTGAAAAAGCCTGCAATATTCATCTAGTCTTCATAATAGTAGTCCACAATTGTTGTATGTTTAATCCAAAGGTTGTAATGCAGTAATTTGTTAAGTTTCTTGTCACAAGTTGCACAATTAAAAATTTAAAAAAAAAAATCAATCAAATCCACATCGCAAAATGCCGGCGACGTTTTTTTCGGTAATCCAATTGGCCAGCATTCTTGCACCCATGTGATATATTATATCTGACTGGTAGATGTTATGTTTTTTTTAAAAAACTACACGCATAGCATCAATATTTGAAAGATATGGTTGTTGATACTGGAAAAATTAACGACAGAGTGGTAAGAAAGAGAGATATAAATTGAGACAGGGGAGAGAAAGAAAGAGAAGGGGGGGGGGGGTGGGAGAGAGACGAAATAGAAAGTGGAGGAGAAAGAGAAGAAGAAAATACCAGCAAATTAAAATAGAGAAAGACAGGGATAAAGAGAGGGGGGATGGGGAGAGGGCGAGAGAGATATGAACTATTGAGTGGACGAGAGAAAGGAAATACAAACAATATAAAAGATGTAGAGAAATAGAGTTTGGGGTAGGGGGAGGGAGAGAGCGAGAAAATATAAACAAGTTAAAATACCTAACGTAGGGAGAAATTGAGACAGCTAAGTCAACACAAAATAATAATATGCCCATAAAAGGAAAAGTCCAATTCTTAGATATTGGGCGAATCCATTTCGCTTAAAGAGAGAGAGAGAGGAGAGAGAGAGAGAGAGAGAGAGAGAGAGAGAGAGAGAGAGAGAGAGAGAGAGAGAGAGAGAGAGAAAATCCCGTAGACAGATTTCCAACAATGATTCCCATATCTCAAGCCAGCCAGTCTACATTTTAAATGCACGACATACATGTTCACCCTCCTTACGGCCAGTACCAGGAGAGATTTGATGATCAGGTGAGAGTAGTGAGGAAGGGGGGGGGGGGTGCTAAGCTGACCCTACACAGGGATGAAAATAGCGAGAAGGGACGGCGGCTAGGCTACCCTCCCTACCTGTTGGTTAACAGGGGTGAGAATAGCGAGAAGGGACGGCGGCTAGGCTACTCTCCCTACCTGTTGGTTACAGGGGTGAGAATAGCGAGAAGGGGCAACTACCTCTACTATTCTCATCCCGGGGGTGAGAGCTCGATCGCTTTTCTATTCTCATCCCGGGGGTGATAATAGAGGCAGCCTTTTTCTTAAGCTTTTGTTTACCTCCATACATTGAGATTAGGGAACAGAAGTCAGAAGTGGTACTGATAATTATAATGATAATGATAGACTACTAATGTGATTATGGAAATTTACCATAACAAGCTATCGACTCGATTGTCAATGGCAAACGTTCAAGAATTGCGGCGCCTTGGTAAGCGTCATGCATTGTTCCTAATCACTTTTTGACGACTGACAACACAACTGCTTCATATCTGAAAGGCTGAATGATTTAGAGGCAGTATCTCGATAAATATGTCATCCTTCTATCACTTTCTGTCAACAGTCGCGATTTGTATCAACTCCATTTTATTGTTGTTTCATGTTTCCGAGTTTCCGACAGCTTGTTCACATGACTTACCACATGACACCATTTTTACGTTTATTCAATAAAGAGCTCGCATTAGCAATGAAGAGTTCCTCAAAGGTAACGCCCACCTTTTGAGGCTGAACTCTTTGGGCTGAAGACAAAACTAACACTATGCATTTGACTGTTTCTCTTCCAGCCAAGGACATATTTACATATAATAATATACAAAAGACTGTCCTCAGAGAAGGACATATATACAAAAGACTGTTCTCAGTGAAGGACATGTATACAAATGACTGTCCTCAGCCTCAGAGAAGGACATATATACATATACAAAGACTGTCCTCAGGGAAGGACATATATTCATATATACCAACCACTGTCCCCAGAGGACATATATACATGGACTATTTACAAGGAGCGACATATATACAGGGGACTTTTTACAAGGAGGGACTTATATAGAGCAGTAAAGTTAGGTGCCCCAAACGTAAACAAAGGTCGAGAAGCACGTGGCAAACCACATGTTCCTGTCTTGACAGCTCACGTTCCAATGTAAATAATAGAAAAAAATAACCTTTAAAATTTGGCTGTTAGGTGGCAAAAGAAACACATATTCATAAATACTCGATCATGCATCAAATAATGTCTAGATATGGATATTTTATGGAACAAAAGGTAAAATTTTCTAAAATTTATCAAAAGTTACAGTCTATCTATTTTTAGACCAGAGCAAATTATTGCGCTGGTGTGAACAAAACGAGAATTATTCGGAGCCTGATTTTCATAATAATTTAGCCTTATATTATTATTTCTGCAACTGTTAGATTTTATGTAAACATATTTTCAATACTGAAAGTGTATTGCCTACAACTCAAACTACAAAATTGGGAGACCTATATTGTGCGTAAATTATTCCGGTCCCTAACGGAAATCACTAGCAACTTGTTATTGTTTACGTTTGGGGCACCTAACTTTACTGCTCTATACAGGCGACTATTTTCAAGGGAGACTTATATACATATAAACATGAGACTATTTACAAGGGGGACATATAATATATACAGCGGACTATTTACAAGGGGACATATATACATATATACAGTGGACTATTAACAAGGGGGGACAATTATACGTATATACAGGGGACTATATACAAGGGGGAACATATATACATTTATACAGAGGACTATTTACAAGGGGGAACATATGTACATATATACAGGGGACTATTTACAAGGGGGAACATATATACATATATACAGGGGACTATTTACAAGGGGGGACATATATACATATATACAAGGAAATATTTACAAGGGGGGGGGGGCATTTATACATATATAGAGAAGACTATTTACAAAGGGGGACATATATACATATATATAATATAATATATATATATATATATATATATATATATATATATATATATATATACAGGGGATATTTACTAGGGGGGCATATATTTATGTGGGGGGGGGGGGGTGGTGGCATATATACAGTATATACAGGGGACTCTTTACAAGGAGGGGGCATATATATGTATATATATATATATATATACAGGGGACTATTTACAAGGGAGGACATATATACATATATACAGCGAACTATTTACAAGGGGGGGGGGGGGACATATTTACATATATACATGGACTATTTACAAGGGGGGGGGGCATATTTACATATATACAGGGACTATTTACAATGGGGGGGGGGGGGGATCTATATACATTATATACACATAGATCACCGTTTAGTTATACTTATCCGGGCGGGCTGGCAAAGGCGCCCGCATACGGCTCGTCTGTCAAGATTCTGTAGACCTCTGCCCCCTGCGAAATGCATTTAAGCACCCCCAGCGCGACAAGGCGGTGATCCCTTGGGAGTGGACAAGAGACATTCTACAAGTCTCGCGTACATTAGAAATCTTCCTTATTTGGTACATTAAAAGTACGGTTGCTTAACCGACAACGATTCTGTTTCGGGAGCAACTACCTTGCGTGCCCTTTTGTTGACTGTTACGAAGCATGGCTAAAGGTTAAACCGACATCAAAATATCTATTTATCTACAGTTTAAAAAATGTTCTTGGTGCTATGACAATTTAACTTCATGGAAATGGGAGAAAACCAGCATTTCTACTGTTCTCGCTATAATTATTTGTCTTTTTTCTGTTTAGAGAAAAAAATTCGGGGAAAATTATCGAGTTAAATAATTGAAAATGATTTTTAATATCTGTCACTCCTCTTTTGGAGCAGCACGTTAGCACGATACACCCGCCCAGATGAGGTCCGCCAGTGCCCACACAGTGGAAAACAATTTGCATATAAATGAATCATTCTTGTGATGTATGTGATATTGCTCAAAGTTATATAGAATTGTCCTTATTTAAAAAAATAAACAACGAGCCAAAAATAATGGTCTGAAGTGCGTAGAGGAAGAAAAACGGATATTGTGGTAATTTTTAGCAATTTTTAATAGCCAATGAATTCTAGTGATGAAATTAAAGCTGAATTCATCTAAGTTCACTGAATATTAATTCCAGTACTGATTTTTCGAAATATTTTTGTAGTAGTGGTAGTGGTGGTAGTAGTGGTATTAGTAGTAGTAGTAGTAGTAGTAGTAGTAGTAGTAGTAGTAGTAGTAGTAGTAGTAGTAGTAGTAGTAGTAGCAGCAGCAGTATTTATACTCGCAATAAGAATATCTTATGAATATATAAATCTTTTGTAAACAAAGCTCATAGTACAGTGTAAAAATCATTATCGTCATGTCGTATTTTATGTTGATTCATAAAATGTGAATTATTTTAGCTTTTTTATTCGTTTTTTTATGGTTCTTTTTTGTCTCAAGATTTCATTTAATTATTAAGTAATATTTCAACCTATTAAATAATTAATCTATTAATTAAATTTTTAGATTTTATATCATTATTATCACCATTATAATTATCATTATTATTATTATCATTATCAATCTTCTTCTTCTTCTTCTTCTTCTTCTTCTTCTTCTTCTTCTTCTTCTTCTTCTTCTTCTTTTATCATCATCATTGTTTGCTTTGCTTCATTGATGTGTTGATTGGAAATATTATTTTCTTGTATGAATTATATTTGCAAATGCCATTAAATAAACTTTTGAATTGAATTGAATTGTAATTTTAGTGCTTGGTCTGAAATTCCGTACAATTCAAAAACGAAACATTTTAAGGTTTTACGGCACTTTCGACACGACACTAACATCTGTTTTTAATTCTTGGAATAATTCTAGCCAATATTCTCATCACAAACATATAACATAGAAACGATTGAGACATTGAGTATGCTCCGGTGTATGGGGTGAATTTTTAATTCAGAAAAGTGAGTGGAGCAGGCACTTATGTTGGTAACAACAAGATATGAAGTGAGTAGAAAAGTGCCAGAAGACAATAGAGAATAAAATTTTTTTTTTTTTTTTTTTTTTTTTTTTTTTTTTTTATTCTCTATTGTCTTCTGGCACTTTTCTACTCACTTCATATCTTGTTGTTACCAACATAAGTGCCTGCTCCACTCACTTTTCTGAATTAAAAATTCACCCATACACCGGAGCATACTCAATGTCTCAATCGTTTCTATGTTATATGTTTGTGATGAGAATATTGGCTATTAAGCTTAACTGCTGGTCAAAATTACTTCGCGATGGTGGTGAACGAATCGGCGATCTCAAGAAGTGGGTGAGAGAGGGATCTAGAAATGACTTTGGGTTTGAAACGAATATTTCTGTGTTCGTGGATAGCTCACACGGTAGAGCCACGCTCTCACCTGCCAGGCGGAGTTGTCGTACCAATAAGGTCGCAGGTTCAAACCCCACCACCGCCGCGAGAAAAAAAAAAAAAAAAAAAAAAAAAAAAAAAAAAAAAAATTTATTCTCTATTGTCTTCTGGCACTTTTCTACTCACTTCATATCTTGTTGTTACCAACATAAGTGCCTGCTCCACTCACTTTTCTGGGTTAATGCAGTTTAGTGAGCATTACTCATAAACTTACTTACTTTACTTATGCTCGTCACTCCTAGTGGAGCATAGGCCATCGACAACAGTCCTCCATCTTCCTCTGTCCTGGGCCATCTTCTCCAACTCTCCCCAGGTGTATCCCATCCTCTTCATGTCCGCCTCCAGGTCTCGCCGCCAGGTGTTTCTAGGCCGCCCTCTCTTCCGTTTTCCCTGGGGGTTCCATCTCAGCGCCTGCTTAGCGGTGTTATTGGTTGGCTTCCTCAGGGTGTGCCCAATCCATGTCCATCGGCGGCGTCTGATTTCGTCTTCTGCTGGCATTTGAGATGTTCTCTGCCACAGGTCTGCGTTGTTGATCCTGTCTGGCAGTGAATCGTGAGGATCCTTCTGAGGCAGCTATTGATGAAGGTCTGTACTTTTCCAGTGGTGGTCTTCGTGGTCCTCCAGGTCTCCGCTCCATACAAAAGGACTGACTTGACATTTGAATTGAAGAGTCTTATTTGGTTCGGGTTGACACCACCTTGGAGCTCCAGATGTTTTTAAGCTGCAAGTATGCTACCCTCGCCTTGCCAATTCTTGCCTTTACGTCTGCATCTGTGCCACCCTGTTTATCTAATATGCTGCCTAAATACGCGAAGTGGTCAACCTCATCCAGTTCGCTCTCGTGAAGTTTGATTGATTCTTTACTATTGGTGTTTATTTTGAGGACCTTTGTTTTACCCTCATGGGCCCTGAGTCCGATTTGTGATGACTTTGCTGTTAACTTTGTTGTCTTGTCCTGCATTTGTTGGTGATTGTGGGACAGCAAGGCCAAGTCATCTGCAAAGTCCAAATATCGAGCTGGTCGAACAATGTCCACTGAATCCCATTTCTCCTACCTGCCACTGCTGACCTCATTGTCCAGTCAATCGCTAAAAGGAAGAGAAAGGGTGACAGAAGACATCCCTGTCTGACTCCAGTCTTCACCTTGAAGCTATCTGTCAGTTGTCCCCCATGGATTACTCGACAGGTCACTCCCTCGTAGAAACTTTGGATCAGGCTGACTATTTTTGTTGGAACCCCATAGTGGTGGAGTATTTTCCATAAGGTTTCCCAGTCCACGCTGTCAAACGCTTTTTCATAATCAACGAAGTTGATGTACAACGGGGAATTCCACTCCAAGGATTGCTCAACTATGATGCGTAGGGTTGCAATTTGGTCGACACATGATCTATTCCGGCGGAAGCCAGCCTGTTGGTCGCGAAGGAGGGGGTCAACAGCACTTTCAATTCTCTCCAAGATTATTCTATTAAAGACTTTTCCTGGTACTGACAGAAGCGTTATTCCTCGGTAGTTGTTGCAATTGCTGAGGTCGCCTTTCTTAGGCAGTTTGACGAGGTACCCTCCATGAGAATGTTCACATCTTTCTCTGGATACTTGGCCAGGACATTCTGCAATCTGTTGTAAAACCTGTCTTTTACCTCTTCGTCATGTTCATTTGTTGGTGCATAACACTGTATTATATTCATTGCGATCTTCTTCACTTTTGTTCAGAAGGAAGCTCCGATAATTCGCGGTCCGTGTGCTTCCCATCCTATCAGGGCCTGCTGTGCAGATTTTGACAGCATGAGTGCCACACCTTCTGTGTGTGGAGCGTTCTCTTCTTCGTGCCCGGAATACAGTAAGAGCTCTCCTGTGATCAGTTTCTTCTGCCCTGACTGGGTACAACGGGTCTCACTGATTCCAAGCAGTGTGAGGTTGTAGCTTTTCATTTCTGCTGCTACTTGGTTGGTTTTTCCCGTCTCATACATGGTCCTCACATTCCATGTTCCGACGTTGATGGTTCTGGTCGAAAGAAGGAAAGTCGGCCTTGTAGCTTCCTCTCGGCTTTCACTACAAAGCGTCATGTGTCGCAAAGACCCTTCCTCTCCCAGAACAGTAGTAATTGTGTAGCGGCTTGTGTTTTCCAGGGTGGAGTTGCTGGCCCTACGCCTAACCCTCCTCCTTTCTCATCCGGGCTTGGGACCGGCAATGGCGGAGTTAATACTCATAAACGCGGATGGCAAAAAACAATAACAAAGACCTGAGTGACGTCAACTAAGAACTATCTATAGATTTTCCAATACCCTTGTAATTTGAGTAACAACGTACAACGACTCCATTGACTATTATTATATTTCAGCAAAGAATGATTACGTATTTGAATATATACAGCTTAATAGCATATAACCAAAGTAGTTCCTTTTGTTTTGGTCTTTTTTGTGTGCTTTAGATTTCCTAAAACCCTTTGAGTTTTAATTTTATTTACTTTGTACCCCGGATGATAACTCATGGATTTTGGATTTTGTTGTAACTCAGAAATAAAGTTATACTCTGAGAGCTTTCATTTTACCTCTTCTTTTGGTATTGTTTTCTTAAAGGTTTAGATGACGTGTACACATATTCTGCTCTGATATCCGGACCAACTTATAGGCCTAGTTTAACGTTATAATTGACAATAGTTTGCGTCATTTTTTGAGATTTCCCAAAGAGCCCCTAAGGAATTGGGTGATCAGACCTGCAAATGAGTGCACGTCGGCTTACGCGATTTTTTTTTTGTTGGAAATTAGATGTAAAAAAAACAGCATCTGCTCTTTAAAATCGTGTTGAGATATGTCATTTTCGTAGGTATTATATTTGAAACCTAATAAAGTGTGTTATCTGCAAGTTATTAAACTTTTAATAAAGTATTTAAGTATATTAATTTCTGGACAATGAAATGATTATACTTTCAACTTGTTTGACCTCAGGATGACACAGAAGCTCAATTGAACTATTATCCTGTTCATTGGCTTTTTCTTCCTTTCTTTGCAAGCAGCCTCTACTTCATCTCTCTTGATTGCTGTACCACTACCCTTATCTGGCAAGTCTTTTGGGGCCGTGTCCCGGTCATCGTCGACGTAAAGATTTTCTATATACTGTGCAAATCCATTTAAAATCGCAACATTGCTCATGATTATATTTTAATTTGCGTCTCTTTGAGCAATTGACTTCTATGATAAAACTTTTTTCTTCAGTAAATATTGAAATCGAGTCGTGAAAGGGCTTTGTGTTAGGGTGTTTTTGATATTCTATTTTCTTTCATTCTCATCAATGAAGCGTTCTTTTTTTTCTGCACTCATTATTTTATGGGCATTTATAATCCATGCCGTTTTTTGAATTTGATTCTTTCGTCGATTTTGTCAAGTAATTAATTTGTCATCCATTTTTGCCCCATTTCCCATGGTCTTACAGGAAGGATGTCTTTCATGGGCTCCGTGATACACTTGGGTATATCATTCCAGGGCTTGTCGATATCTTCTGTTGGTGTCAGGTCTTCCAGTTTTTGTTTCACGGCATCTTTGTATTTTTTCACGGTTGAAGCATCTTGTCTTAGTATATCAATTTGTTGTCTCGGCTCTGGTTTAGAAGTTTTAATCATTATCAGCTTTAATCTAAGACCACACTTTATAGGTCGATGGTCACCGTTGCCAGGAATGGCCTTTGGTGTTTTAAAATAGTTCTTAAATCGTTTTGGTATTAACATGGTTGTCAATTTGATTTTTGCAGGGACTTCCAGAACCTATCCATGTCCATTTTCTTTTGAACTATGTGTTTGCCGAGGAGTAGCCTTCCTCATTGTCTGCACCAGTCTATCAAAATTTCTCATTCCCATTTTCCTAAACCATGAGGTCCTCCCAAATTCAATGTTCAAGTTCCAACGTCTTTATACTGTCATACACTGTCTGTGCAGAAGTTGGAGAAGTTTTTCTTTCCGCATACTCTTCACTGTTTCCATTGCAAAAAATGGCATAGCTTCAGTAACGTATCCTGGTTCGCGTAATAACTGTTGGTGACACACCTCGAAGCTGCCCTTTGAACTTGATGTGGCCTTGATAAGGATCCCACACTGCACGCTTATTCCAATACGGGTCTGATCTGACTAAAGCATTGTATGCTTGTTCTTACACCTTTGGGGGAAAGGGTAGATGTTCAGCCCCAGGAAGCCAAGGGTGAGATTGGCTTTTGTCACAATATTATCAACATGTTGGTCCCATTTCAGTGATTTGTTTAGTTGGATTCCCAAGCAGGGTATTGTGTCCAAGTGTTTTAATTACTGACCACGTATTTCGTAGTCATAATCAATTTTCCGGCTATTTTGTTTATTATTGACATTACAAAGCAGTTTCAGGGTAAAATTTCATCTGCCAGGTTTTTGCCCATGACAAAAGTGAGTCAAGATCATTATGTAATATTTCTGCGTCCTTTTAAATTTCAATGACTTGAAATAAGACGGTCATCGACAAACAGGTTGAGCTTGGTAAGAGTTGATATGTTTCTACCTAAGTCGTAAATAAATGTTAGAAAGCAGAGTGGTCCAAGGACAGCTCCTTGAGGTACCCCTGATAAAACTTTGCATCTCACTTCTATGTCAATCCAGGACTACTTTCTGAGTTATTCCTGAGCCTTCAAGCCAATGAAGTAGCCTTTGCTACTTTTCTTCTGAGTTGTTTTCTACATCAATGGTCATGTTGATGAGATATTTGTTGTAGTAGTGGTGGTCGGGTGGTGATATGGTCGATGCAGTAGTGGTATTAGTCATGGTGATGAGGTGGTTGTTGTAGTCGTGGTGGTCGGGTGGTGATATGGTCGGTTTAGTAGTGGTATTAGTCATGGTGATGAGGTGGTTGTTGTAGTAGTGGTGGTCGGGCCGGGGCGGTGATGTGGGGTCCACAGAGGTTACCTGATAGTTGGGACGATGCAATGCCTACATTCTTCATAAAGGTACGAATCTCCACTGTGAACCCTCGCTGCATCACAAAAAATTGGACACAAAAGGACAAGGACGGAGACATTTGTGTTTGTTCCGACCTGCACTTATTTGCAGGTCTGATAATCCAATTTATTATGGGCTCAATTTTGTTATAGAAATCTCAAAAACAATAAGGCATAATATTGTCCATTATAACAATGTTAAACTAATAATAATAATAATAATAATAATAATAATAATAATAATAATAATAATGATAATAATAATAATAATAATAATAAAAATAATAATGATGATGATAATAATAATAATAATAATAATAATAATAATAATAATAATAATAATAATAATAATAATGATAATAATAATAATAATATATCTTTATTGTTCCCAAAAAATTGGCAATTTGTCATTTGGTTACACATTTATAACAATACAATTGACATAGACACACTCACACAGATGCACACTAGTAACATCGTAGTCATCGAAAAAAACAAAACAAAAAAACCCCGGCATCAACAACAACAATCATCATGATCATCATCATCATCATCATCATCATCATCATCATTATCATCTTCATCATCATCATCACAACACCTTCCTAATATTACAATCCTTCACTTTCACCGTTCCCCTATAACACCATTCACCATCTTCATCATACTCCATATTATAATATTCCTGTAACATGATATGAGAGGGAAAGCCTGTGGTCCTCCTCCCTCATATCTCTCTCTCTCTCTCTCTCTCTCTCTCTCTCTCTCTCTCTCTCTCTCTCTCTCCCTCTCTCTGTATCTATCTATCTATCTATCTATCTATCTATCTATCTATCTATCTATCTATCTATCTATCTATCTATCTGTTTTTTTCACGCCTATGTCAGAAATAGTAATATCTTCATATTATATACATAACATGCAATTTTGTTATAGTAAAGTTCCATAAAATGAGATAATGAGATTTGCACATCAAATTTCCTCCCTTTTCCTTTCTAAGGGTAAGATTCTTGTCCTTTCTCCCCCCGCCCCCCCCTCTCTCTCTCTCTCTCTCTCTCTCTCTCTCTCTCTCTCTCTCTCTCTCTCTCTCCCTATCGCCCTTCCGTCTTATCTATCTTCTCTGTATGTGAGGAATAACTATCGATTCTGTGAGATTTCCAAAATGCTCAAAACACCCGCACCAATAAACAAAACCACATGCAATTCCGAACGCCCAAAGTCCGACCGCAAGAATTCAGTGAGAACCATTCATAAAAAGCGATCGGCCATAAACAACCCCCTCGTGGATCTTTACCTTGCAGTTGGTGGGGGGGGGGGGGGGGGCTTGAGCCACACGGGAAGGCAAAGGTGTAAATCCCGGTTGACCGTCACGAGACCATCCCGGGTATCAAGCCAACGAGCCACATGAGCTGCTCGCGTGTGTGACTAAATTTGATCCAACCCGGTGCCCGAATAGCAGCCGCTATCCCGGGCGCCACACTACTATGTTCCAAATCAGTTCAGTCAATGGCGAAGCGGTCTGCCGCGTTAATACCGCGTTCGTGTCGCCAGGGTCGTCGGCACGTTCGAGAAGAAAGCAAGCGTCCCTCTACACAATCGATTCGCGGCCTGCCGATCGGAAAATGCGACGGCGGGGATAGCGACCTGACGCACATGTTGTCCCTGAATGTCGAGAGCCAGAGTATGGGGAAAAATGAGCTTTTATCAAAGCTACTGGCCGCCCATAGCGTAGACATCCTCCTGTTACAGGAGACCCACCTTTACTCAGGCGCGCAATCTTCCCGATTCCAGATCCCAGGCTATACGGTGGTCCAACGCGAGGACACTTCGAGGCTCAAAGGAGGAGTTAGCGTTTACGCTAAAGAGCAATCGAAGGTAAGGGTCATTGAGAGCGAATTTCCGTGGATGTAGGTGGACTGTGTTTGCATAATATCTACAAACCACCTAGAGCGACTTGGACTACACCACCGGTACCGGTGGTCAGCCATCCTTCCATCTGTCTGGGAGACTTTTATAGCCACCATCACGAATGGGGCTACCGAGACTGCGACGAGGCAGGAAGACAACTCCGCTCATGGATGGACTGTAATGATCTACACCTAGTGTACGATCCTACAGCCAAGGGTACCTTCAGGGGTACTCGCCATAAGGAGTATACTGCAGACCTCACGTTACGAAAGGCGCGAACGGTGAACCGCTGCAGGTGAAGCGAACAGTCCTCGGGGACTTTCCGCATAGCCAGCACAGGCCGGTTCTTGTCACAGCTGGGGTGACAATACCGAGGGTGCAGTCTCTCCCACTTTGCAGATGGAACTTCAGGAAGGCTGACTGGGAGGAATTCAGTTCCTATATCGAGCATGTTTGCCCTGCCATTCCTCCCAAGTCCGAGAATATAACCAGATTTAGTAGGCTACTGGTTAAGAGCGCTCAACGTTCTATTCCACGGGGCAAACGGAAATTCTACACCCCTTGCTGGACAGCAGAGTCGGAAGAGCTGTACCAAGAGTAACAGCAGACCTCGTCCCAGGACGTAGCCGATAGACTACTTCAGTCTCTGGCAGAGGGAAGGAAGCAACAGTGGCAGGAGACCGTGGAAAGTCTCGACTTTACACACTCCAGCCGCCACGCTTGGCGTCTGATAAAGAAATTGGACCCGGGCCGGAATTACGCGAAGGCTGCACCGGAGTGTGAGGCAGACACAATTGCCAAGAACATTAAGAACCGTAGAAAAAGGGTCCCTAATCAGGCTTTTGAGCGCGGTGTCCGCAAGGCGTACCGTACGATTTTGGACTTGTTACCTGCGGAGGAGTCGGACTGGACGGCCCCGTTCAGTCCCCGAGAAGTGGGTTCAGCCATTAGCGATGTGAAGAACGGCAAAGCAGCAGGGATAGATGGTGCATATCCCGATATGGTGACGCATCTGGGCCTCAGGGCACGGGCCTGGCTGGCAGAGGCAATGTCCGACGTCCTTGCAAAAGGAAAGCTTCCACAAGTGTGGAAGCATGCGAAGATAGTTGCCATCCTGAAGCCGGGGAAACCGGCGAAGGAGGCCGACAGTTACAGACCCATATCGCTGCTGAGCTGCCTTTACAAATTGCTGGAGCGTGTTCTATTAAACCGATGGGGGCCGGTCCTAGACGCTGCCCTGCCACCCGAGCAGGCGGGCTTCAGGGAAGGGAGGTGCACCACGGAGCAGGTCATTGCCCTTAAAGAGCATATTGAGCACGGGTTCGAGAGAAAACAGCAAACAGGTGCTGTCTTTATGGACCTATCAGTGGCGTACGATACGGTCTGGTGCGAAGGGTTGATGCTCAAACTTGCAAAAATCATAAGGTGCAAAAAGACCCTGAAGTTGTTCTCTTCGATCTTAGGGGACAGGCAATTCCACGTCTCGCGGGGAGACGCCACGAGCAAAGTAAGGAAATTGAAGAATGGGGTCCCTCAGGGGTCGGTACTTGCGCCAATGTTGTTTAACGTTTACATTAGCGATATGCCGAACACTTCCTCCCTGAGGCTGGGATACGCGGACGACTACTACTACTTACTTAATCCTCTTCGGGCCTTGAGGCACATAGGGCATCCACCAGACATCTCCATTTTTTGCGATCGGCTGCTTTTGCGCTGGCTGTATTCCAGGACAGGCCTGCTTCCTTTAAATCTTTCTCCATGGTCCTTCGCCAGGTTTCTTTGAGTCTTCCCCGCTTTCTCTTCCCATCTGCTGTCCAGTAGAAGGCTGTCTTGGGAAGTGACCCTTTTCCATTCAAGCCACATGACCCAGCCAACGCCATCTTCTTCTTTTTATTTGGCGTTCAATGCTAGTGCAGTCAGCTTTCTTTAATAGATCCACTGTTTTTATTTTTGTAGGCCAAAATAAATTAAACATTCTTTTTAAACACTTGTTCTGAAAGGCTTCTAGTTTCTGTATTAAAGAGGATGTCATTTTCCAACTTTCACTTCCATAAAGAAGTACACTTAAAACATTGCTCTTGTATATTTTCAGCTTTGTCTTTCTCATTATTTGCTTTGATTTCCAAAAGTTTTTCAGCATGCCGAAAGCCTGGTTTGCCTTTTGAATTCGGTGCTTGATATCGTGTTCTGCATTTCCGTCGTCTGTTATTTTGGATCCGAGGTAGGAGAACTCTGTTACCTCTTCAAATTATATGTTCACCTATCCTAATTTCACTGTCATGTTTTGGATTCACCCTAATGTACACAGTCTTATCGAAATTTATTTTCAGTCCAATCTTCGAGGCGTTCTTGTGTAGTACATTTAGTTTCTCTGAGGCGTCTCTGTGTGTACTGGAAACTAACGCGATATCATCTGCGTAGTCTATATCTTCCAGAAAGGATGTCAGTGTCCAGTGAATGCCTCTCTTCTTACCATCAATTGTATTTTTCATGAGCCAGTCTAGAGCCAGGATAAACAGAAGCGGGGAGAGTATGCAGCCTTGTTTTACACCAATTGTTACATTAAAGCTGTCTGTTAAATTGTTACCACAGATCACTTAGCATTGGTAGTTGCTGTACATTGCTTTTATTAAGTTGACTATCTTCATCGGTATAACATAATGGCGGAGTATTTTCTACATGGACTCTCTGTGTAAGCTGTCAAAGGCTTTTTCAAAGTCGACAAAAATGGTGTAGAGGGGGCTGTTCCATTCAATGCTTTGCTCCAGGATTTGTCTCAGGGTAAATATGTGGTCACTACATGACTTTCCTTTTCTGAACCCTGCCTGCTCTTTTCTAAGAATGTTTTCAATGTGAGGTGAGATTCTTTTCAGAAAAAAAATTTGCTCGTTACGGACAGGAGTGTGATTCCACGCCAGTTAGCACAATTTCCCAGGTCTCCTTTCTTGGCAATTTTATGGATGATGCCTTTCTGCCAATCCTCTGGTATTTCTTCCTTTTCCCAAATGTTGGTGAACAATTTACTGAGAATTTTGGACATTTCTTGTGAGTTCGCTTTAAGCATTTCCGCACTGATTTTGTCAATACCTGGGGCCTTGCCATTTTTTTGTTGTTGTATTACCTCGTGCACCTCATGCTCAGTGATTGGACCAAGATTAACCTCTACGTCCATTTCTGCTTCTGGGATATCTTTGTAAGAAGATGGGTCTGGTCTGTTCAGAAGGTTTGCGAAATATTCTCTCCATCTTTCAATTTTCTCCTTTTCGTCTGTGATGACACTACCATCTTGGGAATTTAATGGTTTCTCTTGACCATAGCTTCTGTTTCCTGAGAGCTTTTTTGTGATTTTGTATAGCGTTTGTGTGTCTTGTCTAACAGCTGCATTTTCTGCTTCAGTTGCTAAATTTTCTTCAAAATCTCTTTTGTCTTTCTGGATTTTTTCACTTCTTTATCCTTCAATGAGTATTCACTGGATAGCCTTTCTTTCAGTCGGGGGGATTTAGCGTTCAAAAGATTTAGTTTGATTGATTTTCTTTGGTTAATGAGCTCCCATGACCTTGCTGATATCCAATTCTCTGTATTGGATTTATTGTGTCCTAAGTGTTCAGTGGCACTTCTCCTGCATGACGTGGTTGAAATCTTGGATTGTCATGTTTGTAGTATCTTGTATTGCACTGAATTTGTTTCTTACTGAGATATTGAAATTGTTTTGGATATCTGGGATTTTCAATTTATCTGTGTTGAAACGTTTCTCCTTCTGTTTTGCTATTTTTGTTTTCATCAATTTAGTAGAGATTTTGGCTGTGACAAGATGGTGGTCACTTCCAATGTCTGCCAATCGTCTGACTCTGACATCGTTTAAGCTGCTCTTCCATTTTCTGTTGATAATTATATGGTCTATCTGACTTTCTGTTTTCCCATCTGGTGATTTCCAGGTCAATTTGTGTATGTTTTTGTGTGGGAAGAAAGTTCCACCAATAATGAGGTTGTGTTCTTCGCAAAATTCTGCCATCTGCTTCCATTGTTGTTCATCACCCCTATGCCTTCCTTTCCAACGGACTGATTTCTTTGTTCTTCAGCTGTGTTGCCAACTCTAGCATTAAGGTCTCCGATGAACATGAGCATATCGTGTCCTGGAATGTTTTCAACGGTCATTCTTAGAATATCGTAAAATTCTTCTTTGTTTTCTTCATCTGAATCCTCTGTGGGTGCGTAACATGTGAGGATTGATAGTTTGGTGTATTTTGAGTTGTGTCTTGTGTATAACATTCTTTCACTTATCGGTTTCCATTCAAATAGTGACTTGTTGTTTTGCCTGGCTATCAAGAGGGCAATACCTTCTCTGTGTTGGTCATCCTTTCGTCCTGACCAAATGATCAGGTCGCCATTAGAGAGTTGGCGCTTCCCAGCTCCTGTCCATCTTGCCTCTGATATGCCTAGCAAATCGATCTTGTAGTTCAACATCTCGCGCTGGTCTTGTGCCAGTTTTCCTGTGTGATATAGGGTCCTAACATTCCAGCACGAGACATTGAGCTTGCGTTTTGGTGACAACAGATCTGCAATCTGGTCGGGGCGTCCTTTCGGCTTTGACCTTCTACCGTCATGAAGCCAGTATTCTGGTCCGCTTCTCTGCTGCCGCCGGTTGTGGATTTACGTCTGGTTTCTGTTTCTGTAACAGTTTACTTTTTATGAGGTGGGTTGTTAACCCTACGCTCAACCCTCATTCCTGGAGGGCCGGTGGATTACTCTTCGTGTGATCTCTCTCCTTTTTTCTCTTATTGGAGGTCCGAGGTTCGAGATACGCAAGCCCTCCCACCACGACAAGGCGATAATCCGTCGGGAGAGTACGCGGACGACTGGGCACTCGTTACTCAGAGTAAAGTGTGGACCCGTCTCGAGAGCGTACTTAGCGAGGACATCACCAGACTCAAATCCTACTTCGACAAGTGGTACCTGAAGATGAACACTTCAAAAACCGTGGCCACTGCATTTCACCTATGCAGTGCTTGGCACACCCGCAAACTGAATGTCCTAGTCGGGGACCAGACACTCCCATATGAGCCGCATTCAAAATAATTAAGGGTGACGTTGGATCGC
This sequence comes from Berghia stephanieae, assembly GCF_034508935.2. Classification (NCBI taxonomy): domain Eukaryota; kingdom Metazoa; phylum Mollusca; class Gastropoda; order Nudibranchia; family Aeolidiidae; genus Berghia; species Berghia stephanieae. The sequence continues at coordinate 51,813,823 of NC_088360.1, read as the reverse complement.
AGCCTTACCTATCGGGTGCATCTCGAAGGGGTTGCCCGGAAGATAGAGAAGCGGAATAGTCTTCTGAGGAAGCTGGCGGGATCGACTTGGGGCGCTAGCCAAGCGTTCCTGAGAACGTCCGCCTTGGCACTATGCTATTCCACCGCGGAGTATGCGCTCCAGTGTGGGGTAGAAGCAGAAACGTTGAGAAGGTGGATGTAAAACTTCGCAAGTCGATGCACATAGTGTCAGAAACGCTACCAACAACTCCTAGAGAATGGGGCCCAATAATGGCAGCGATCCAGCCCCCCGATGTCCGGAGGGAGACGATTACGGGAAACTGGCTGAGTAAGATCAAAGATAGAGGGAATGGGGATATCCCTCTGATGCGCATAATGGACGGTGCCCCCGTTTCGAGCCGAAATACGTCCCGGCAACCCTTGTACGCAGAATCCTTGACTACGTCTAGAGCTGAAAATACGAGATGGAGGTCGGTTTGGACGAACTCAATCCCTTCCTGTATAACTACAAATACTGATGCTCTTCAAGGTTGTGTATTATCCCCTGTATTATTCACAATATAAACGAATGACTGTAGAAGTAAAAACCTGAGTGTACGTTTAATAAAGTTTGCAGACGACACCGCTCCTCAAGGCCTTATAACAAACGGCAACGAAGTAGCTTATAGACAAGAAATTGAAAGATTTGTGTCTTGGTGTGATGTCCACCACCTAGAGCATAACATAAGCAAGACAAAGGAGCTAGTGATCGACTTTAGTAGAGTGAAGGAACCGATAGAACAGTTAAAATTAAAGGACCAATTCGTCCAGCGAGTTCCTCACTACAAATACCTTGGTGTAACGATTGATGACAGGCTCAAGAGGGATGAACACTTGAAATTATTTAGGCATAAGATGTGCAGACGTACTTATTTTTTATCCAAACTTTCTCAATTTAGAATAGATAAAATCCTCTGCACATTATTTTATAAAGCAGTAATCCAAAGTGTCTTGTCCTTTTGTATAACAGCTTGGGGAGGCAATTGCTTATCAGTGGAAAGGAACAAACTAAATTCAAATATTAAAAAAATTACTATATATATATAAATACTATATAAATGATGTTGACGATGTGGATCTTTTATAATAGAAATTTTGTATTAGTAAAATAATAAAAATATTAAATGACCAGCACCATCCACTAAGACCATCAGTTAATTATGTCACAAAGGAGTGGTCGCCCTTTCTCTATTTCAACAAAAACAGAGACACAGAAAATCTTTTCTGCCGTCCAGTATTTGACTTTATAACAACAAGCAATAATCATTTTATATACTTATCTCGATTTTTATTCCAAATAATGTAAATATTAATTTATTAATTTATTTGTTTTGCAAGCTTTTCAATCTTCAGTTTATAGTGACAGTTTTAACTATTTTACAGTGGTGAAATTATTCATATAAAGCGAGGCTCTGGTTGTGGAACCGCTTCATATTTCCATTATCTTTTTTATCTTATTGTGTAAATCATAACACGTCTGTACAAAAAAAAAAAAATCCTTATTGGGATGCAAT
>NC_088360.1:51803893-51812176 GCF_034508935.2 Berghia stephanieae | reverse complement strand
TTCCTAATGAGAATACTACACATATTATTGTTCATGCTTTGCTAACCAACAGGTATGACTACTGTATTTAATTGTTTTTAGGTGTGCCGTTGAAATTGATACATTCTCAAAACAGAGGCATAAAACTGATTAAAAAATCTAATGACCCTACAAAATAAATTCTATATAATTCCCATTGGTTGCCAGTTAGTGAAAGGATTGTTTTTAAAGCTTGTGGTATTGTTCATAAATGTTTAAATAATCAAGCTCAAGTATACCCTCTCACTCTCTCTCTCTCTCTCTCTCTCTCTCTCATTCTCTCTCTCTCTCTCTCTCTCTCTCTCTCTCTCTCTCTCTCTCTCTCTCTCTCTCTCTCTCTCTCTCTCTCTCTCTCTCTCTCTCTCTCTCTCTCTGCCACAGAATGATGTTGTTGCACAAATTTTCAAGATTCCTATGCCTTCAAATTGAGTTCAATTGAAATCACCGCATGTACCTGAAGAGTTCAAATTTGACTCCTTGGTAAATGATGAACCGTCAACTAGCAAGGACTCGCTCTTTGGCAATTGATACTTCCTTTTTCAATATGATATGTGGAACATTTCCAAGTCCGCAAAATAATGTAGATTATTAAATATCAAATCAGCAGTTAGCATCTGCAGCATCATTCAAGAATCAGAGAGAACTTTCCATCTGACATTCTGAGAGTAAACCTGGAAACTTAAATTAACGAAGAGAATTTGTACATGCGTTTGTAACCTCTAAGCAATTCGACATCCTGGAATTTATCTGATCTCTCCTACCTTTGATTAAAACATCCCACATTTAAGGTGATAACCAGATTAGACATGTTACTAATTTTACTCACAAAACCAACCTTTTAAAAGAATGTTTGTACTTTGTTTAGTACTATAGTGTTTTGGTCAAAATTTATTCCCTAGTAGATGGCTATGGTAATTGTAGAACGATGGACAAATCTAATTTATGACACAGTATCAATAGACTCACCATTTTCGGATCCACTGTTTGGAATGCACTGACAATAGTGCTTCAACTTCAAGAAAACCTAAAGAACCAAAATATATTTCTCTTGCTCAAGGTAGTGTGACTTTGTGAATATCAGTCAAAACAGCAATAATAATTACTAATTTTGATTTTAATAGAAGCTGTGTCCTGGGTTTCTGACAAGTTTCTAAAGTCAACACTACTCACCCAACTGAAACTGAAAGAATGACCAAGACCAATGTATCCTGACAAGACGTGTTTTTAAAGGGTGTCCTGCTCAACTCACAAGTGATAAAATGAATAAAACTGACCCAACATTTTAAAAAAAAATTCTGCTTCTCTACTCTTACTGTAAACTAATTTTGATATTAAGTTAACAAGATCGAACTGTTTATATTTATAGAAGGCTAGTAGAATTCATTATCTACTAATGATTTATTATAAAATAATCAGGAGCTTGGTGTGATATTGATAAAAACATGATGTCTTAATACAAGTTGATATACTAATGTTGCACGATTGCCTTGTGCTCTGTCTTCATTTAGAAGTTAGCTTTTTGGGCTCAACTTAATCACATTGAGTTAAATGTCCTACCAGCTGGGCTATCAGGATGGACCCAACTGTAAAGAATATCAGTGATGAGAATGCATTTATTTCAGAACATATTTTCTTTGATAATTTTTCACAATTACACAACATAAACATGAATTACATTTTTTCTTTTCACTAAAGGACAGCACCAAGAGACGTGGGAGGATTGTGCACTCTTCAAAGGATTGAAGACTTCACCTCGAGGTAAGAATTCCAGTTGGTCTTTTCTCTCTCTCCCCCCCCCCTCTCTCTCTCTCTCTCTCTCTCTCTCTCTCTCTCTCTCTCTCTATATATATATATATATATATATATATATATATATATATATATATATATATTATATATATATTTATTATATATATATATATATATATATATATATATATATATATATATATATATATATATATATATATATATATATATACAGTAAAATTACTTTAAACCAAAAGAAGCTAAACCGAAAAATACCTTAAACCGCAAAGAATTTAATAAATTGTACTAGTTTTTCATTATTTTTGTATTAATTCTTACGATGAACCAAAATACTTCTAAGCAGGACTTTCTTTAAACTGAAACAACTTGAGAGCACCTTCCCTTTTTCTCTTTCTCTATTTTTCTTCAAAAATTCGGGAAGGAGGCCACACGTAATAATGCCCGGCGATATTAAACATAGAGCGTAAGTATAAGATGAGGGTGAGGGGTGGAATGGGGGGAAGGCAAACACTTCAATCGCTGCACTTGGGCTTGGCCAACACCACAATCGCGCAGACTGGAAAAGGAAGGCAACGGGTGCCTGGCAGGCGAAAAATTAGGAAAGAGAGAGAGTTGGGGCGTAGAATCACGTAAGCGAGATGTTTTCGCTCATGTGTAAGCGAGATGTTTTCGCTCATGTGTTGATGCTTTGGAACTGACAAATTTTCAACATGACAATATGGGGGGGGGGGGGGGGGGGGGGGGGAGGGGGTTAGCCAACTTACCATTGACATGCCATTTCATTTCCACTTAAGTTTAAATGTGTGTGTGTGATGAGCTAAAGGGGAGGGGGAGGTTCAATGTAATTGGGCCTTTGAACCTAATGGCTTTTCAACAAAAGAGGGGTGTGTAGTAGACAGCTTAGCATTGACATTCCTTTTCATTTCCATTTCACTTCACCTCTGAGTAGCTGCGCATCATTCATTATCAATTATCGCACAAGAACTTTCGATCTTATTTTAGCTTTACATTTTACTAAAAGATGTCTAAAAGAAAGCACTGTGCTTACACGTTGGAGTTTAAAATCAAAATACTATGTGAAGTCAATGAAAAAAAAGTTGATCAAGATGGAGATATGTAAAAAAACACGGCATCCCAAACTCAACTCTTTCAACAATTTTGAATGGAAAACGAAAAACCCCAAAAATATTTTTAAAATAAACAACAACAAAAAAAATCATTTTAAAAATGGTTACGAAGATGGCATTTATTCAACAACTCCATTTAAGGGGAATCCCATGATACGATTAAATGAGCAAATTCCTTAAATAGTTACTAACCTTGAAAAACATCGCAAAACGGGAACTTGCTTTAAACCAAAATGTCTTTAAACCGAAATGGTTTAGTAGGTCCCCAAAATTTCGGTTTAAAGTAATTCTACTGTATATATATATATATATATTTATACGACTTACTGACTGACTTAAGGCCTTTCACTTCCTAATCATCCGATGGAGACGCCTCGGCTGCCTCTCTAATCATCTGTGTCATTTCCTTCCACAGTTCACGATCTTTTGCTGTGGATGCTAAGTTCATAAGGTCTTCCTTTGATTTTAATTCTTTGTTATTTTGAAGGCGTTTTAGGTCTCGATTGAGGACAGTATAAATTGACGTGGGTGGTCTACCTTGATATTTCTTGGGTCCTGATGGGATGAAAAACGTATTCATGGCTTTATTAGCTGGTATATTTTCATCTCTTCTGAGTATATGCCCAAGAAGCTGCCATCTTGCCTCCACTATTTGAATGGATTAGGGTCTTTCATTACATTTTTCATACAGTATTTTATTGCTTATTTTTGTGGGGTATTGTATATTCAGGACTCTTCTCAGTTGTTTTCTATGGAATCTGTCTAATCTTTGCTCTTCGGCTCCAGTTAGTGCCATGTTCCGCAGTTGTATATAAGCACGGATTTTACAAGGGTTGTGTATAATTTGATTTTAGTATTTAATTTAATTTTATATTTTCTAATCCATATATGTAGTAATTTATTCAATGCAGCCGTCAATAAACTTTTTCTTCTCTCTACATCTTCTTATCTCCTATTAATGATCCTACTTTTTTCGTGGCTCTCCATCCATCTTTCTTCCTTGACAGTAATGTTACATCTGTTTTGTCACTATTTACGTACAGTTGGTGATTTTGTAAGGCTCTTTGGATGTCATTTACATTGACTTGTTTCAGACCAATAAAGTCGATATCTGCATATGCAATTTCCATGGGGAGTTCGTTTTCAAAACGTGATTGGGCTGAAGGTATAGATTTACGCACATCTTTTAAAGCATTTTCTAGATAAATGATAAATAAAACAGGGCTTAGGCTGTCTCCTTGTGGTGTACCCATGTTGCCAAGGAATGATTTATTATCTGAGGCACCGATTATTTTGGTGGTCATCCAGGTTTCACTTATAAGGAATCTGATTAATCTAACTTCATCTTCCATAACTATTCCTTTCAAAATATTTAACAAGGATTGGCGATTGATAGTATCTTGCTCTTTCTATCTCTCTTCCTCTGCTTCTCTCATTCTCTCTTTTTCTCTCTCTCTTTCTCTCTCAATCTCTCTCGCTCTCTCTTTCTCTCTATCTCTCTCCATATCTCTCTATCTCTCTAGTGTCTGCATGAGACTTTTAGTGATCTCAAACTAAGTACTTTGACAATGTGCTCTTGGAATCTACATCTGTTTCTTATTTGAACCAATTCCCCTTTGTCTTACCTTTTCTTTGGTGCTTTAATTGTAATACTAGAACTTTTTACTATCCCTTTCTTTCTTTTTACTGGCTATTATGACCTTAATGTGTTGCAAGTGCCTTAAAACCATTAAAACATTTAAATCTCTCTCTCTCTCTCTCTTTCTCTCTCTCTCTCTCTCTCTCTCTCTCTCTCTCTCTCTCTCTCTCTCTCTTTCTCTCAATCCCTCTGTCTCTGTGTACTCACTCTCTCTTTCTCTCTTTTTCTATCTCTTTCTCTCACTCTTACCAGTCGAGCTTTCGTGATGGAGCAAACTGTAAAGAACAATAGTGGTGAGACTGCATTTCTATCAAAACATAATTTCTTTGATTATTTATGTCTACATTAAACAACATAAACAAGAATTACATTATATTTATTCACTAAAGGACGGCATCAAGAGACAGAATTGGATTGTGCATTCTTCAAAGTACTGGAGACTTCACCTTGAGGTAGGAATTTCAATTTGTTCTCTCTCTCTCTCTCTCTCTCTCTCTCTCTCTCTCTCTCTCTCTCTCTCTCTCTCTCTCTCTCTCACACACACACACACACACACACACACACACACACACTTTCTTTCTTTTTCGTTCTCTTTCTCTTTCTTTCTCTCTCTCTCTCTCTCTCTCTCTCTCTCTCTCTCTCTCTCTCTCTCTCTCTCTCTCGTTCTCTAGCATCCTATCCAAAGGGTAGCAAGGAATTGGTATTGTCCATCCATGCTATAAAAACCGGGATAAACTCCAGCTTAATGGGCCTAATGGCTCTGAATATCAGTCAAAACTCAAAGATTACAGAAATAATGATCGCTAATTTTGATTTTAATAGAAACAGTGTGCTGGGTTTCTGACAAGTCAACACTTCTCACCCAACTAAAACTGAAATGAGGACCAAGACCAATGTATCCTAACTTAACATGTTTTTAAAGGGTGTCAGTTTCACAAGTGATGAAATGAATAAAACTGATCCACCATTTAAATTAACTCTTTATTTCTACCCTTACTGTTTAATAATTTGGATATTTAGTTAACAAGATAGAACTGCATATATACATATATACACACACACACACACACACACATATATATAGTAGGCTAATAGAATTCATTATTTACTAATGTTATATAATAAAATCATGAGGAATTTGGTGTGATGTTAACAAAAGCAGGATGTCTTAATAAGTATTGTTATATTCATGCGGCACGATTGTGCTCTTGATTTATAAGTTAGTCAACTGGGGATCAGAACTTTGAGCTATTGGGATGGACCCAACTATAAAGAACATTAATGGTGATGTTGCATTTGTTTCAAAACATAATTTCCTCAATCATCTGCCTGTACAATTACACAACATAAACATGAATTACATTTTTTTTTCTCTAAAGGACGGCATCAAGAGATGGGAGAGAATTCTGCACTCTTCATAGGACTGTCGACTTCACCTCGAGGTAGGAATCCCAGTTGGCCTCTCTCTCTCTCTCTCTCTCTCTCTCTCTCTCTCTCTCTCTCTCTCTCTCTCTCTCTCTCTCTCTCTCTCTCTCTCTCTCTGTGTCTCCCTCAGCTTGGTTGACCGAGGATGTCATGATATGTAGATAATCATTATTGTTAAAAATTAACTAATTTATATAGTGCATTTTCAGAATTATAAAAGCTCAATGCGCTTTACATTAGTTGAAAAAAAAAGGCATCTTTTGTATCACAACCCACAACCCCCTCTCCCACACACACACACATACACACATCCAGACCCACAATTGAATATTCACACATTGGGTTATAATCGATCTGCATACATATGCAGGTCTGACTTTGAACATCCCTCTGGGCCTAGTTTAACATTGTTGTAATGGACAATATTTTGCATCATTTTTTAAGATTAAAAACAGGCAGACGTGAAAAGGAAATGTGTTATTTTTTTATTTTAAAGAATTAACATTTGATGAGACAATCATTCAAAATGCTGGTTATTGTTTGTATTAAAACATTATGCATTCTTTAAATATAGATGTAGAAATTGGGTCAAAATCCCACCATTATGCTGGACTGTTCATCACAATTTGTTGAACTTCTCCTGTTTCTGGTTCAAATATGCACAGTTGAGTTCCATTTAAATTTTTGAAACAAGGTTTTTGGGTAATTCGTCTCTTTCCTCATATTTAAAATCATAGAGTTAAAGTAGGTCGCAAAACTCTCAGCTTGCTTAGAGTTTGATTCACTGTTTGGGAGATTTCTGATGTTCTGTTTCCCTAACAAATTGTTTGACACCTGGTGCCATGCTGCTCTTTACATGATTTGAAGTTTATAAATTTTGTATTGTAATTATCATTTTTAACTTTCCCTATAAAATTATTGAATTTTCTTTTCATGGCACAGTAAATATCATGATCGACAGTTATTCCAGTTTTTTACCATTGCTTTGTGCCTCTCTCCTTTGTTTGGCCTTTTTTACCTCTGAGTTGAACCAACCAGCTTCTCATCTTTCTGTCACAAATCTCTTTATAATTATAGCATGAATATCAAGAACGTGGTAAAGAGTGGAATTGAGATCAGCAATATTTTTTACGTTTTAAGGCAACTTTTGAGATCGATTGTAAAATTCCCACTATCATTTTCTTTAATGTTTATAGTTTGATTTAACTTTATGTGAGGGTGCATTTTCTCGAGTGGCAGGTTGACCTAGAATGCCTTTGTGAACACTCAGAGCGAGGTCCACCACTCTTATATCCATTATATAATTATTTGATTTAGACAATATTACCCAATCTAGAATGTTCCCAGCTTGATGTCTTGGTGTTTTACCATGCTGATAAAGATCGTTCGGTTGAAATCTTCTGAATGCTTTTCACAATTGATGACTGGTTTGATAGATAGTCATGGTTTAAGTCACCAATAATATTGAAAGGCAAATTTTAAAGTTTAAATTCAAGTACAGAAATATGCAACTCCTCAATGAATTTTGCCTGGGTATATTTCTTTGGCGTTCGATAAATGCATTCAATATGGAAAGTGGGTTTACCTGGATATAAAAGTAAAACATGCTGTTTTGTGTCTTTGTTTTGTTGTACATAATGCGGAAGTGTTTGATAAGATGTTGTTGTTGCATGTAAAACCTTTTTGTTTCCTTCTTATATAATAATAAATAACTACAAAAGTAATGATTGGATTATTTCAAAACTTTGTATGCACATTATCAAATTAATGTTCAAAGCACACGACAAATTTTATTACTCTCGTTAAATTTTCAATGCCGTATCCAAGGTGTTATCTTTGCCCAATGATTCAACTGTGGATGAAACAGGTGTCTAAAATTCGAAGTCAGTTTTCTCAAAACTTGGTTTTTATACTTTCCTTACTTCAATGGCTCATATCTCGGAAATGAATAATCAGAATTTTATAATTTTGGTATCAAATTTTCAATGATAAAATAAGCTTCGATTGGGTACAAAAACATAAATTTGAAAAAAGAATAGGCCACTTATAAAATATTATGTATAGACTAAGACTAGGTCTCTCACAAAATGTTATCTAAGACTAGGCTACTTATAAAATAGTAAGTATATACTAAGACTAGACATCTCACAAGATATTATCTAAGACTAGGCTACTTGTAAAATATTATGTATATACTAAGACTAGGCCTCTCACAAGATGTTATGTGTATAATAAGACTACACATGGCACTTGCACATATCTGTTAAAAACTCGGAAATAGCCTTGCAGTGGTAAATGTTTTTG
>NC_088360.1:51771393-51798893 GCF_034508935.2 Berghia stephanieae | reverse complement strand
TCAGCATATGGTGACAATACTCCTTGTATTCTTATAGATGCCTTTTGGTGCCAGTAAAGGTTTATAATAAGCCTTTTATGTCTTTCATATCAAATCCCGTTCTTTCCCATCAACTTCCGTTCCTTCCAAATTGAATGATACTAATACTAATTAAGATATGATGGCCTGGGTTTAGAAATAGAAATAATTTTTAAAATTATTTATCAGGGTATATATAGGGTTTCATAGGGGTTTAGTTTTGCATTTATATTACAGTTATATTACAGTTTATAAATCATCCTTAGATTTGCCAACAAAAGTTCTATCACTGATAAAGTATTAAGTAAGAATTAATAGACTACACCATTTATATAACGCAATATCCACTTAACAATGCTCAAAGTAAAATGAGTAGATTGAGAGATGATGTCTATTAGGCGATATTACAAGAATGCACACGTGATCTCATTGTATACAGTAATTCCCCAAATACTTGTGGTACTGTTTTTGTATTGTTTTTGTTTTTGTGTGGCTAAATCTTCAATTTGATGTTATCGTGGCTGAAGTGGTGAAAGTGAAAACGCGTGTTGTAAAATGATAAGTCCCGTCAAACATGCTAACATTTTGATGTATTATAGAAGAAACCTCGTTTATGGTTTGATTAATGGATATGACACATTTTTATGTGACTGAATCCAAAGTTCGATATTAAGTAAAAAGTGTGAAAGCGCATGTCAAAAATAACAAATGCCGTTGAAAAGTAATGAACACTTCTGCTTATGATAAAATGGTTTTGTCACATTCAAGAAAACAAAAACTTTTTCTTCTTCCATTCGCTCTTCTCCATACCAGCAAAATCAACGCTAAAGCTGTTTTGAGGAAAAGGTTTACCATTATTATATTTTCATCCATTAATCTCATTTTGTATCATATAATGATAATTGCGTTAATTATAATATTATATATGTATTGATTCCTATCAAATCCCGTTCTTTCCTATCAACTTCTGTTCCTTCCAAATTGAATGATACTAATACTAATTAAGATATGATGGCCTGGGTTTAGAAATAGAAATAATTTTTAAAATTATTTGTCGGGGTATACAATTTCATAGGATTTCATAGGGGTTTAGTTTTGCATCTATATTACCGTTTATAGAAGCTGTACAAAATCATCCTTAGATTTGCTGACAAAAGTTCTATCACTAATAAAGTATTTAGTAAGAATTAATAGACTACAGCATTTATATCACGCAATATTCACTTAACATGCTCAAACTAAAATGAGTAGATTGAGACATGATGTCTATTAGGCGATATTACAAGAATGCACACATGATCTCATTGTATACAGTAATTCCCCAAATACTTGTGGTACTGTTTTTGTATTGTTTTTGTTTTAAAAAGTTCCAATTTTATTCAATACCATCTGGTGACCTGCCACTCAAAACCCTCACAATTCTCAATTATATCGGATCAGAGAGAAAGTTCAATTTTTGAACCACATTTCATGGTTTGTTGTTAATTTGATATTATCACACGGTTTAATTTGGCTAAATCTAAAATTAGATATTATCGTGGCTGTAGTGGTGAGAGTGAAAAGGCGTGTTGTAAAATGATGTCCTGTCAAACATTCTAACATTTTGATGTATTATAGAAGAAATCTTTTTTATGGTTTGATTAATGGATATGACACATTTTTCTGTGACTGAATCCAAAGTTCGATATTAAGTAAAAAGTGTGAAAGTGAGTGTCAAAAATAACAAATGCCGTTGTAAAATAATGAACACTTCCTGCTTATGATAAAATGGTTTTGTCATTTTCAAGAAAACAAAAAAAACTTTTTCTGCTTCCATTCGCTCTTATCCATACCAGCCAAATCAACCCTAAAGGTGTTTTGAGGAAAAGGTTCACCATTATTATTTTTTCATCCATTCATCTCATTTTGTATCATATAATGATAATTACGTCAATTATAATATTATATATGTATTGATTATTCGTGAATTATAAAATAGTTGTCTCTCTCTCTCTCTCTGAAATAGAATTATGTCGTGTTATGTGACTTGTAATTACGAAAGTAAAGATTTACAACATATTTGACATTATATCTATAGTTTGATTAGACTAGAAAACTCATACCCTGATTCAGCTAAAAGGTCATGTGGCAGTCATAACATAGTACAAACTATAACTTGCAACAATACAATCTGCCCCCTCCCCCAATTAAAAAATTTATGAGATGATATGATATATTTTACTTTTAAATCATCTCTCTGTTATGCGTTGTATAAATTTTGTTTTACACATATGATTTGTAAACATTTGAGTGTATTATGAGTGGGGACCTATGATTAGGTCATTTAGGTGATCTCAAACTAAGTACACTGATAGTGAATCTATTTGAAATTATTCCACTTTGTCTTACTTTCTCTTTTTACTGGCGCTGATATGACCTAGATGTGTTTCAAGCGCCTTCTATTCTTTCAAAATAAACACAAACTACAATGTAACTTAACTCATATTCATAGTATAACCTCACTAACCAATGCTGCCTAGGGAAAGACCACATGCACAGTAGATAAAGCAGCGACGGACGCTCTGCTAGAGAGTGGGAAAGTGGGTGGCCACCCTTGGACTCCTTAGGGAGCAAGGGACTAGGTTACTAGTATTAACACCACAATTACTTGTGGTACTGTATTTTGTATTGTTTTTGTTTTAAAAAGTTCCAATTTTTTTTCAATACCATCTGGTGACCTGCCACTCAAAACCCTCACAATTTTTAATTATATCGGATCAGAGAAAAAGTTCAATTTTTGAACCACATTTTATGGTTTTTTAAATTTGATGTTATCACACGGTTATGTGTGGCTAAATCTTAAATTTGATGTTATCGTGGCTGTAGTGGTGAGAGTGAAAAGGCGTGTTGTAAAATGATGTCCTGTCAAACATTCTAACATTTTGATGTATTATAGAAGAAACCTCATTTATGGTATGATTAATGGATATGACACATTTTTATGTGACTGAATCCAAAGTTCGATATTAAGTAAAAAGTTTGAAAGTGCGTGTCAAAAATAACAAATGCCGTTGTAAAGTAATGAACACTTCTGCTTATGATAAAATGGTTTTGTCATTTTCAAGAAAACAAAAACTTTTTCTTCTTCCATTCGCTCTTCTCCATACCAGCCAATTCAACCCTAAAGCTGTTTTGAGGAAAAGGTTCACCATTATTATTTTTTTCATCCATTCATCTCATTTTGTATCATATAATGCTAATTACTTCAATTATAATATTATATATGTATTGATTATTCGTGAATTATAAAATAGTTGTCTCTCTCTGAACTAGAATGATGTTGTGTTATGTAACTTGTAATTACGAAAGTAAAGATTTACAACATATTTGACATTATATCTATAGTTTGATTAGACTAGGAAACTCATACCCTGATTCAGCTAAAATATCATGTGGCAATCATAACATAGTACAAACTATAACTTGCAACAATACAATCTGCCCCCCCCCCTCCCCCAATTAAAAAATTCATGAGATGAGATGATATATTTTACTTGTAAATCATCTCTCTGTTATGCGTTGTATGAATTTTGTTTTACACATATGATTTGTAAACATTTGAGTGTATTATGAGTGGGGACCTATGATTAGGTCATTTAGGTGATCTCAAACTAAGTACATTGATAGTGAATCTATTTGAAATTATTCCACTTTGTCTTACTTTCTCTTTTTACTGGCGCTGATATGACCTAGATGTGTTTCAAGCGCCTTCTATTCTTTCAAAGCGGGTGGTTGTATGGGAGCATCACCCTTGAATCATATACCTATGATGTTCGCATGGGTGTACGATCCGATAGTGATGTCGTTTCTTCATCTCTTTACTAGCCTATCCTGCTTCTTTGGTTTGTGATTGTATTTTTGACAGGGGATATTTTTTTTTCTGTAAATCTTCTGCCTGTTTGTTCTTGGTTATTTATAATTTAGCTTATGATATCTTTAGGTTATGATTTTGGTTTACATTTGTACTATTTTTGTTAGATTGCTTGTTTTTTTGTTTCAGCGGTCTCTCATATAACCTCAATTGTGTTGGAAGAGACCTAAAGCAACAAACAAAAAACAAACTACAATGTAACTTAACTCATATTCATAGTATAACCTCACTAACCAATGTTGCCTAGGGAAAGACCACATGCACAGTAGATAAAGCAGCGACGGACGCTCTGCTAGAGAGTGGGAAAGTGGGTGGCCATCCTTGGACTCCTTAGGGAGCAAGGGACTAGGTTACTAATATTAACACCACAAATACTTGTGGTACTGTATTTTGTACTGTTTTTGTTTTAAAATAATCCAATTTTATTCAATACCATCTGGTGACCTGCCACTCAAAACCCTCACAATTTTTAATTATATCGGATCCGAGAAAAAGTTCAATTTTTGAACCACATTTCATGGTTTGTTTAATTTGATTTTATCACAAAGTTATGTGTGGCTAAATCTTAAATTTGATGTTATCGTGGCTGAAGTGGTGAGAGTGAAAACGCGTGTTGTAAAATGATAAGTCCCGTCAAACATGCTAACATTTTGATGTATTGTAGAAGAAACCTCATTTATGGTTTGATTAATGAATATGACACATTTTTATGTGACTGAATCCAAAGTTCGATATTAAGTAAAAAGTGTGAAAGCGCGTGTCAAAAATAATAAATGCCGTTGTAAAGTAATGAACACTTCTGCTTATGATAAAAAGGTTTTGTCATATTCAAGAAAACAAAAACTTTTTCTTCTTCCATTCGCTCTTCTCCATACCAGCCAAATCAACCCTAAAGCTGTTTTGAGGAAAAGGTTTACCATTATTATTTTTTCATCCATTAATCTCATTTTGTATCATATAATGATAATTGCGTCAATTATAATATTATATATGTATTGATTCCTATCAAATCCCGTTCTTTCCTCTCAACTTCTGTTCAAAATTGAATGATACTAATACTAATTAAGATATGATGGCCTGGGTTTACAAATAGAAATAATTTTAAAAATTATTTATCAGGGTATACAATTTCATAGGATTTCATAGGGGTTTAGTTTTGCATCTATATTACCGTTTATAGAAGCTGTACAAAATCATCCTTAGATTTGCCGACAAAAGTTCTATCACTGATAAAGTATTTAGTAAGAATTAATAGACTACAGCATTTATATCACGCAATATTCACTTAACATGCTCAAAGTAAAATGAGTAGATTGAGACATGATGTCTATTAGGCGATATTACAAGAATGCACACGTGATCTCATTGTATACAGTGATTCCCCAAATACTTGTACTGTTATTGTATTGTTTTTGTTTTAAAAAGTTCCAATTTTATTCAATACCATCTGGTGACCTGCCACTCAAAACCCTCACAATTCTCAATTATATCGGATCAGAGAAAAAGTTCAATTTTTTAACCACATTTCATGGTTTGTTTAATTTGATATTATCACACGGTTTAGTTTGGCTAAATCTAAAATTAGATATCATCGTGGCTGTAGTGGTAAGAGTGAAAAGGCGTGTTGTAAAATGATGTCCTGTCAAACATTCTAACATTTTGATGTATATAGAAGAAACCTCATTTATGGTTTGATTAATGGATATGACACATTTTTCTGTGACTGAATCCAAAGTTCGATATTAAGTAAAAAGTGTGAAAGTGCGTGTCAAAAATAACAAATGCCGTTGTAAAATAATGAACACTTCCTGCTTATGTATAAATGGTTTTGCCATTTTCAAGAAAACAAAAAAAAACTTTTTTTGCTTCCATTCGCTCTTATCCATACCAGCCAAATCAACCCTAAAAGGTTTCACCATTATTATTTTTTCATCCATTCATCTCATTTGTATCATATAATGATAATTACGTCAATTATAATATTATATATGTAATGATTATTCGTGAATTATAAAATAGTTGTCTCTCTCTGAACTAGAATGATGTTGTGTTATGTAACTTGTAATTACGAAAGTAAAGATTTACAACATATTTGACATTATATCTATAGTTTGATTAGACTAGGAAACTCATACCCTGATTCAGCTAAAAGATCATGTGGCAGTCATAACTAGTACAAACTATAACTTGAAACAATACAATCTGCCCCTTCCCCCCCCCCCCCCCCCCCCCCCCCCCCCCCCCCCACAATTTAAAAATTCATGAGATGAGATGATATATTTTACTTTTAAATCATCTCTCTGTTATGCGTTGTATGAATTTTGTTTTACACATATGATTTGTAAACATTTGAGTGTATTATGAGTGGGGACCTATGATTAGGTCATTTAGGTGATCTCAAACTAAGTACATTGATAGTGAATCTATTTGAAATAATTCCACTTTGTCTTACTTTCTCTTTTTACTGGCGCTGATATGACCTAGATGTGTTTCAAGCGCCTTCTATTCTTTCAAAACAAACACAAACACATCTTTCTGTTATACACAGCATTATGTTTTCTTTATATTATATATGATTTGTAAAACATTTGAGTATATTCCTCTTAGTAGGGACCTGTGTTTGTGTCTGGACGAGACTTTTAGTGATCTCAAACTAAGTACTTTGATAGAGTGCTTTTGGAATCGACACCTGTTTCTTATTTGAGCCAATTCCGCTTTGTCTTACCTTTTCTTGTTCCCATAGTGGGCAGGAAAGTACTTCCAAGTCTTCCATCCCCTTATATCTGTTTTTCAACATGCTTTCTGTCTTTGTTTTAGAATGAGATTACTTGGTTTTGTCCTGACCCTAGCCGGAGTCCTAGCTAGGAGGGAAACAGTCAAATGCAATGGATCCTTTGCTTGTGTCTGAGCTGGACTTTTTGTCCTTGTAAATCATCTCTCTATTACTATTACCGAACTATTATTGTTATTTAATTTTGAATCTATACTTTGTAAACATTTTAGTGTATCCTTCATATTATTAGAATCCTTTGCTTGTGCCTGGTTGTGACTTTTCAAAATAGGCACATTGCTCATGGAATCTTCTGTTCTCTATTTGAACAAATCCGATAGTGATGTCGTTTCTTCTTCTCTTTACTAGCCTATCCTGCTTCTTTGGTTTGTGATTGTATTTTTGACAGGGGATATTTTTTTTTCTGTAAATCTTCTGCCTGTTTGTTCTTGGTTATTTATAATTTAGCTTTTGATATCTTTAGGTTATGATTTTGATTTACATTTGTACTATTTTTGTTAGATTGCTTGTTTTTTTTTGTTTCAGCGGTCTCTCTTCTTCTTCTTCTTCTTCTAGGTTCCATGCCTGGTCCAGGCTTCGGATACTGCATGAATTATCTCTCTCCATTCCTCCCTGTCTCTTGCTTTTTCAAACAGCTCTTGGATTGTTAGGTTGGTGAAGCCCTTCAGTTGGTCTATGAGTGTTTTTCTTTGTCTCCCCCGGGCGCGTTTACCAGGTATTTTTCCACAACTTGCCAGGTATTCATTCTTATCTTTCCTTACTATGTGTCCGAAAAAGGATAGTTGTCGATCCACTATTAAGGGCATTAGTTTCCTTTGTTGGTATGTTTGTTTTAGCACTTCTTCGTTCGTTTTGTGTGCAGTATACGATATTCTCTGCATCCTTCTCAAGCACCACATTTCAAAAGCTTCAATGTTCTTTTGTGTTTCTGCATTTGTAGTCCAGCTTTCGCATCCGTATAACAAGATTGGCCACACGTAGCACTTCAAGACTCGGAATCTAATCCCGAACGACATCTGTTTGTTTTTCAAAATGTTTCCCAGGTCCATGAAGGCCTGTTTGGCTTGAGTTATTCTTGCTCGTATGTCTCGGTTACATCTTCCATCTGTTGTCACTATTGAACCTAGGTATTTAAAACTTTCTACGTTGGTAAGTTGCTCGCCGTGAATCGTTATATTGCAGGTGTTGTTGTTTTCGGGGTTTTTCTGTATTACCATGCATTCCGTTTTGGTGATATTCACTTCCATTCCCTTGGCTTCACTATCTACTACCACTTTGTCAACAATCTTTTGAAGTTGGATTTCTGATGTTGCAATGAGTACCGTATCGTCTGCGTATCTTATATTATTTATGTTGTGACCTCCTACTTTTATTCCCTCCATATTATTTATGCCCCTCATGATTGTTTCTTGGTATAGATTAAACAGATCTGGTGAGGCAACACACCCTTGACGGACTCCTTTCTTAATAGGAATGGAATTTCCTGTAGAGTTTCCGATTTTGATAGATGCCTGCTGGGTGTAGTATAATGTTTGCATGAGTCTGAGGTCTTTCTCATCAGCGCCAATGGAGTGCAGTTGTTTTAGTATTTCTTCGTGGCGTACTCTATCAAAAGCTTTTTTGTAGTCGACAAAACAGAGGTATAGTGGGGTCTGAACCTGTATAGCTCTTTCACTTAAAACACGGAGGAGGTATATTGCGTTCCTTGTCCCTCTGTCAGGTTGGAATCCATATTGTTCTTCTGCGATTTCGGGGTTAATCTTATTCCTTAGCCTGTTGATAATTATACGCAACAGTATTTTGTTGATGTGGCTTATTAAACTTATAGTTCTAAAATTTTCGCATCTGACTGCACCTGCTTTCTTTGGTATTGCTATGAAAATAGAGTTACAGAGATCTTCTGGAATTTTCCCAGTATTGTATATATTGTTGAATAATATGTGAAGTTCATCAATTGCTAGATCTCCTAGGCTTTTTAATACCTCTACAGATATTTCATCAGGGCCTGTTGCTTTACCATCCCTCATTCGTTCCATGGCATGTTCAATTTCACTTTTGGTGATGTTTGGTCCGCTTAATGGTTCTTTGAATTTCAGTGGTGGTTCATTTCTATTTGGATCATTGTACAGTTCGCCTATGTATTCTACCCATCGGCTTTCTATATGTTGTTCTTCAAATAGCAGTTCCCCTTGTTTGTTTTGGATACAACTTCCTGCTGCTTTGCTTTTCCTTTTCCCTGATAGTTCTTTTATTCTTTGGTGAGCTTGTTGGGGGTTGGGTTTGTATTCTTTTTCGATTTCGCAGCATTTCCAGTCTAGATAGTTCTCGTGTGCCTCGATGCATTTGGATTTAATGTGGTTGTTCAATGTTTGGTATTCTGCAGACCCTCTGTTGCATTTTCGTCTTTCTTCAAATAGGTTTAGAATTTCATTTGTCAGCGGTCTCTCATATAACCTCAATTGTGTTGGAAGAGACCTAAAGCAACAAACAAACAAACAAAAATCCTCTTCGCCTTACTTTTTATTTTGTGCTTTAACTACAGATGTCCTTTGGGTGTCGCAAGCGCCATAAAACTAATACAAACTAAATGAAACACAATTTACAATTTATAAATTCATTTTAAATGAATAATGCAGGTGCCTCTCATTTTTAGATGTTTCTGGGGTAGTTCGAGATCCATCTTTCTGGGTGGGGATCCTGACCTCCCATAGCGGGCAGGGAGGTACATACTGTGTCTTCTATCCCCTTATATCTGTTTTCCAACATGCTTTCTGTCTTTGCCTTGGAATGAGATTACTTGGTTTTGTCCTGGCCTTGGCCGGAGTCCTAGCTGGGAGGGAAACAGTCAAATGCATAGTTATTCTTTTGGGAGATGACATTTGTTTTTCTTTGTAAATCTCTGTTATGTATTATTATATTTGTTATTTAGAATGTATAATGTAAGCATTTGAGTGTATTCCTCTTTGTTGGATTTTGTGCTTGTGTCCGGATGAGACTTATAGGTGATCTCAAACTAAGTACATTGGTGGTATACTCTTGGAATCTAGATCTGATCCCTATTTGTTCCCAATTCCCCTATGTCTTACTTTTTCTTGGGTGCTTTAATTGTAATTCTATAACTTTTTACTATCCCATTTTCTTCCTTTTTACTGACGCTGATATGACCTAAATGTGTTGCAAGCGTCATAAAACCCATAAAAACATAGCATTCTTGAACCTATGCGTTTGGAATTTAGAACAAGTTCCCATAACTGCTACTTAACCTTGGGACCACGTATTGGGAACTAAATCAAATTTTTAAACGCATTGAATTGAAATGAATATTTATTGTCGGTAAAAATACATATTCATACATCTTTTTATGCAAATAACAAAAACTAAAACAACAACAACAAAAACTATATAATATAAAAATAATAATGGAAAATAAAATAAAAAGTAATGTATATTTTCTTAATAAAATCTTATTTAAAATCAGTTAGCCCTATTAGGTTTTCGCTTATTTCTTCTCCATTCGCTTTTTTTTTCTTCTCTTTTTGTACAATTTGGTCTTGTGGTATGACACCCACTTTCGGATCGGAAGGTCCTGGGTTCGAGCCTCGCTCGGCGCATAGTCGAGTCCTTGGAAAAGACTCTATACTCATATTCTCTCACCGTACTCATGTGTAATATGAGTACCTGGCCGTCAACAGTGTTGTCTCTGTCGCTGTATTTTAAAAAATTTATATTTTTGGGTTTCATTGTAGTTAATTATCCTTGTTTCTTACTTCAGTTTCGTTTCATTTGTTGTAATAAATAATAAATACAAAAAAACATTTTTTTAAAAAGAATAAAATCGAAATCAAGTACGGATTGGCACAGGGACTCTGATTGATGAGCACCAATGGGTATTGAACCAGGGACCATTAATTTGAGATGGACATCCATGAAGACAAAACTCAAGATAACGGGTGGTCAATATTAGGGGGAAGGAAACCTTGTGACCTGGGATGTAGACAGTAGTTGGGAATGAACTCGGGGAAAGACGGAATGTAGACACAAGTGGGAAGTAAACCTGGGTGTACCCTGCACTATGGGAATATGTTGGGTTTTTTTTAAACAGTGGAGAGTAAGCCCACGACTTTGAGATGTGGACCTCAGTGGGGAGTAAACCTAGGACCATGGGCTGGTGACAGCGGTGAGGAGTGAACTAAGGACTGTAAGATGTAGACACAAGTGGGGAGTGAACACGAGAGAATTGTACCCACTTTTTAGATAGACACCCAGAACAATGTGAGGTGGATTGCAGCAGGGAGTGAACCCGAACTGTATAAAGTTGACATTAGTAGGGAGTAAATACCTAGGCTATGAGAGGCGGACACCACTGAGGAGTGGATGCAGGACGATGTGATATTATGAACACCAGTGGTAACGTAATGTTCCTCGAATGTGAGGTTTTATCCGGAGAATGTCCCTGAAATTTGAGATTGAAGGTAGACATGCCTACAACAGCATTGTGGGGGAGGATTTTAAAAAATCTTATTAGCTTTTTGTAATGATCATTTTAAAAACTAATCTCGCTCTACCTATCACTTTTCTTTTTCAGACTAAAGCATGAAGTATTGCCTCAGCAAATGACTAAAACTTGGCCAAACTTAGTCCGAAGGTGCCGTGATTTTAGTCCCGGACTTGCTTAGTCAGCTCACATGAAATCCTAAAGTCAGAGATAGTCAGTGACTAAGGGCTAGTCCACCTTCATGAAAACGGCCCCTGGAAGGGGAACATTCGAATTTATTTTCTTTTTATTTGGGAGTTAATATTTTTGCCATGTCATCTCTTGGTTAAAATGATTTATTCATGAATATTGAGATTTTGAAACAGTTTGCGTATGTACCTCTTGATTGGAATTTAGAGGTTCTGTCGCGATGAAACGTTTATGCAGTCTCAGATTAGACACGTAGTGATTGCACTTGAATCTACTTTTACTTCTATTCTTTGTTTGAATGTGTCCCTGTCTGAATATCTTGGAAGGCCTACAAGTGCACTTAAACGTCGATAATAATAATAATAGGTACTTCAACTTGTTGAGATAACACTTATACTTATATTATTACAAAGAAAAAATGAATTGAAAGTGAAATCATACGTACATCCGCGACAAGGCAATTGTGTCGTTCTAGGATGTCTGAGATAGAGCTAGTCAACAATGCTTGTTACTGCTTTAGAATATGTTCTAATAAAACAAAGTAGAGCATTTATGTAGAGCATTATCCACTAAAAGTGCTCACAGCGCTTTACAAGGGGTCCCCACCCAACAGCATTACTTAACATGTAGGACGAGACATGACGCTTGTTAGGAGATGTTACAATTTCTTTCGACAGACCCAACGCTATTAACATGCAGGTACTCATTTTACAACTGAGTACGTTGAGAGAATGTGAGTAAGGAGCCTTTTCCGAGCACTCAACTATGCACCGCTCAGATGGGTCTCGAACCAATTATAAGTTGAAGGAAAAAGCATACAAGCCCCGGTTTCACCACAGCCTATGGCAGTAAGGTATTGCCATAATGTTTGTATAAAAGTAGAAGATAGGCCCATCCCATTCTACCGCTTACCAAATCCCGTCACTTCACTGCGCGTGTCCGCCATCGACGATAAAGTCATTACTTTCGAGAATTCCCCTTGTTAGTCATTGCCGCTTACGTATTTCTTTTGTTTTGCCTTCGTTTATCCCATGGTTTATTTATCTAATTCGTGCAATCCTTCATTTAATATAATTAATTTTAATATTAAAAAATAATTAAAATGGAGGGATGGAGAGATAGAGGAGGAGAGAGAGGGGGAGAAAAAAGAAGAAGAAGAAGATAATAAGGGAGAGAAGAGAGGGGGGGGGGAGTTAGAAAAAGAAGGAGAGAGAGAGTATGTAGAAAGAAAGAAAGAGAGAGAGAGAGGGGGGGGGGGGAGAGAAGATTTGAAAAAAAGGGAGTAAGAAAGAAAGCGAGAGGGGGGGGGGAAGAAAGAAAGAGAGAGAGAGAATGAGTGATATAGAGAAAGAAAGACAGAAAGAGAGAGGGGGGGGGGTAGAGAGAGAGAGAAAGAAAGAAAGAAAGGGAGAGAGAGAGAGAGAGAGAGAGAGAGAAAGACACATAGAGAAACGAAAGAAAGGGATAGAGAAAGAATGAAAGAAAGAGTGTGACAAAAAGAGAAACTAAGAACGTATGTAGAAAGAAAGATAGAGAGAGAGAGAGAGGAGAGAAAAATAAAGAAGGAAAGAGGGGGAGAGAGAGAGAGAAAGAAAGAGAGAGAGAGGGGGGGAAGAAAGAGAGAGAGAGAGAGACTCTCAGAGAGTAAGAGAAAGAGAGTATGTAGAAAGAAAGAGAGAGAGAGAGAGAGGGGGGGGGGGGGAGAGAAGAAAAGTAAGAGAGAAAGAAAGAGGGAAAGAGATAGATATAGAAACAGAGAAAAGGAAAAGAAAGAGAGAAGAGAGAGAGAGAGATTGAAAAAGAATGAAAGAGAGAGAGAGGGAGGGAGATAGAGAAAGAAAGGGATAGAGAAAGAGTAAGAGAGAGAGAGGGGGGGGGGGAGGAGGAGATTGAGAAGGAATGAAAGAGAGAGAGAGAGAGAGGGGGGGGGGAGAGAAAAAGAAAGAAAAAAGAGGGACAGAGAGAAAAAAAAGAAAGAAAGAGGGGGAAAGAAAGAACGAGAGAGAGGAAGAGAGAGAAAGAAAGAGGGAAAGAGATAGATTTAGAAAATAAGAAAGGAAAATGAAAAGAGAGAAGAGAAAGAGAGAGAGAGAGAGACAGAGAAATTGAGAAAGAATGGAAGATAGAAAGAGAGAGCGGGAAAGAAGAACGAGGGAGAGAGAGAGAGTAAGAGAGAAAGATAGAGAAAGAAAGAAAGAGGGAAAGAGATAGATATAGAAAAAGAGAAAAGAAAGAGAGAAGAGAGAGAGAAAGAGATTGAGAAAGAATGAAAGAGAGAGAGAGAGAGAGAGAGAGAGAGAGAGAGAAAGAAAGTAATAGAGCAAGAGTAAGAGAGAGAGAGAGAGGAAGGAGGAGATTGAGAAGGAATGAAAGAGAGAGAGAGAGGGAGAGAGAAAAAGAAAGAAAAAAAGAGGGAGAGAGAGAAAGAAAGAAAGAAAGAAAGAGGGGGAAGGAAAGAACGAGAGAGAGAGAGAGAGAGAGAGAGAGAGAGAGAGAGAGAGAGAGAGAGAGGAAGAGAGAGATAGAGAATGAAAGAAAGAGGGAAAGAGATAGATATAGAAAAAGAGAAAGGAAAAAGAAAAGAGAGAAGAGAAAGAGAGAGACAGGGAAATTGAGAAAGATTGGAAGGAAGAAAGAGAGAGGGGGAAAGAAAGAACGAGAGAGAGGAAGAGAGAGATAGAGAAAGAAAGAAAGAGGGAAAGAGATAGAAGTAGTATATTGAGAGCTGAATGACTAGAACCAGATTAAAAAGATGGATGTGGATGATTGGTGTGATCGTTTTTTTACCTGCTAATCGATATTTTTAGATCTATTATGTATTGATTTTAGTTTGATTATGTATTTATAAGGACTCATTGTTATTATTTGTTATTGAATGTTTATTCAATTCCCATTTTGAGTTCGATTATATATCGAATGGTCAAATGCTTTATAATAAGTCCGTTTCGTACACCTGAGTCTAATGACTCATAGTTATTGATTAAATATACAATTATCTTATTGGCTATTAGATTGTATTTGACCTAGTTTTCTGATACTAATGCTTATTGAAATCATTTGATTGGTTCTTTCAAACCTACAAGTTCAAATATCTAGTATCCGATTGGTTGTCATCATCTCTTATACCAATGTTTAGTTCTCATTCCGTTTGATTGATACTTTGGACGTTTTTTTTTTCTTCTTCTTATTTGTTAACTGTTAATACGCATTGTTTGTTTTGATCAGTAAGATGAGCGCGTGTGTTTATTGAGTGTTCGATTTGTCATCGATTATGTATCGAATCGTTAATTGCGTAATAATAGGGCTATACAGCTGATTGAATGGCTAAAAGGATCCTATCCCGGTGTTATTAGGTTCCGACTGATTCACCCGCGCCGCAGCGCCGCAGCGCAAATTGAGGTCACACAGTACAGTCCAAGGACTATAACGCTGAGCCGCGTTGTTCTTTTAAATTGGTTTCTTGCTCCTGAGTCTAATGACTTATTAATTTAATCAATTAAAAGTCCATTGATTCCCTCAAAGGTCAAAGGGCAAATAGCTCAGGCGTCAGCCGCACAGCAGCGCGGCAAAAAAAAAATAGGTCAAGGTCATTCAGAGCAGCTGAGTCTAATGACTTATAGTTATTGATTAGATATAGAATATCCCTTTCTTAATTCCCAATGGGAAATGTGTCTTTAGTGTCTAGTCCAAATGAAGACTGACATAACCAAGGTATCAGCCGCAGCTCAGCGCCGTAAAAATGAGGTAAAACAAGGTAACTTGTTAAATACCACGCAGCGTAACGGGTAATCGAACTTGAAACCTTTAAGATACGAAGCAAAGACCACGCCGCTGGACCACGCTATCGTATAAGGAGTGTTTATTCAATTCCCAGGTCTGACTCCTGGACTTAGAACTTTTTTTTTTTAAAGAGAATTATTATAAACTTTCCCATGACAAATATCTACAAATCTCATTAGCTTTTGAGCGTGTTTCCACACCCACATCTGGAACACATTTACCCTCCCTGCTTGAGAGTTCACAGGCTTTATCGCCCTCTCGTGTTTATATTTAGATAAACCCGTTTTCAAACAACCTCGAAGATTAAATATCGTGAGAAACAGTCTTGGTATTCGTTTTCTTTCTTACAACTGCACCTGGTGGTTTATTTTACGTTAAAAGTCAAAACCCTACGTTCTGACTGCTTTTTAAAATTATTATTGTTATTTTTTTTTTTTTTTAGATGTTCTCTCGTTTAAATACTGGTTTGTAATACAGTTACATTATTATCACCAGTCTTCTGATCGATAGGATAAAAGTGCGCTACCTAACCTCTAGAAGGGAACATCAATTGGTAGAGCCTCGCTTTACACACAAAAGGAGTGGGTTCGAGTTTGTTTGTTTTGTTTTGTTGTTTTTATTCCCCTATCCATACAACACAATGATAAGGTAGCTAGGTCTGTTGGATCAAGCTGAAAGTACTTTTCGATAGTACATCTTTATTCCGTTCGTGTTATCACCCAATTGACAACGATGATTAGTTAACAGCGATCATCTCCAAGTGTAACCCCCCTCCTTCTTCATATTTTACAGTCTAATTCAATAAATGGAATACAACTGCTCTAAATAATTAGTTCGCGTTATTTAGTCATTCATCACAAGACTTCGCGAAAACGTTATAGAAAAAAAAATACTATACTATCAACTTAAGTAACTGTGACTGTAATTTTGATTATCTCGCCTCATTGGACACTACATTCTAAATATCTCATTTTATTTTGTGTCACCTCGCCATTACCATCGCATCATGAATTTAAAATTTCTAGCATCAAAAAAAAAAAAAATATTCCATTATTTAACTAAAAAAGATCTTGATATATACACATCTTCATTAAAAAATAATTATCACGCGTGTCCAATGATGCGACCGTAAAGATAATTTACCCACCAAACGAAGAAGAGATAAATCAAAGATAGTGCAGGCTGTAACAAATACGAGTACATTCGTTTCGTTTCAAGAAGTGAACTCAACACTGAAATTATGATGAACACTTTTATTCGATTCAGATTATTGTTAATAGAAAAAACAGATTAAAGTAGATACCATGTCAGTCAAATCCCCTTTCTTCGTATTCCCCTCCTCTCTTTGAAAACGGATTTTAGAATCGATGATACCAAACGACTATTTTTCGAATTAACAAATTATGATCTGGACTTAATAAACCGTAATCACAGACACGTTAGTAGTTGCATTGTCCTGATTTGGTGATGTCTGTGAATCTTAAATACGAAAATGTCCGAAATAACACGATGTCACGCACAATTTTACTCGCGGTAATCAATGTTGATATATTTTTTTAATAATCATAGGTTCAAACTGACTTAAAATAGGTGTAATATCTCTATACAGATTTAATCATGAGAAGTTTTGTTTAATAGTTAAACGCCTTACCACTTATCAACGAAAGGGATCACCATATGAAATCGACACATGGTTAATTGGTGAATTTAGAAACAAAGTGTCTGTTTGCTGTCACCCTTGTCGTCTCAAACAATCAATTTTAAAGAATTATGTAGTTTTTCCAGTGATTTACTGTACTGGGATGGAAGAATTATCATGTATGGTTGTGTTGTTTTTTTTTTCTTGGGTCATTTTTCTAAAGCGGGTCTTGTAGTTTGTAATTTCCGTCTTAAATGCCATTTGCTTTATTTTTTAAAATAAGACGACGGAGAATTTTATTCAGGGACGGCTGGTAATAATGGGCAGGGTGGGCAAATACCAGCCTGTTTTTTTCAAGTTATAAGCTGTATTACCAGGTCCGAAATAATCTAATTTAAATTAGTAATTTTAAAAGTTAGTACTTAAACTTGATGCTTCGTACTGAAATCAATTTGTATGTATATTTGATAGATTGCGAATCACCATGCACCCCGTAATGCATAAACCAGGATACGCTCCTGTTCTTTTTTATCACCTCCCCCCTCCCCCCCCCCCCCTTTCCCAACGACTCCACTCCGCCCACATCGTCATCTCATCGTCACGTCGCCTGACGGTGATTTTGCTGTCTGGCCTCTCTAGTACATGGTCGGGCTAATTCAAATGAGCCCACCTTATAAACCAGTGAGCACTAAATAGAGATTTTGGCAAACGAACTTTTTCTTATTTATTGCCTTACTTGTGCTGGTACCATTGATGTAATAACATTGGGAAGGTTCCAGTATTGAATTAAATTTATCAATTTACTAATATTATATCAAGTTAGTATTAACTCGTGTTGTTTTAATATATTTGTTTATCCATTTAAATTATTTCTTTTTTTTTCTCGTTTTCTTTAGTGCTTCTCAAAATTCATTTATTTAAATTGTTGTCTTATTTGTTTGTTTTTTTTTATTTTTATTTTTTTTTTATTTTTTTTTTTAAACAAATTAATTTGTTCCTTTTAAAAAAAAAATTCTTAAAGTAATTACCGCTGTATTTTTATTGCCAGACTAAATATTTTTGCAAAACAATGTATTTTCTATTGCATTCCCTCTAATAAAACACTTTTATTCAGAAGTCACGACTAAATAAATATATAAAATACAACCACCATTTTGGTTTACTCAACAATTGAATTAGTATACGAGAAATACTCTTCTGAGAAAGGAGAGAGTTGAATTCTAAGTTATAGAGGAAATAAAGACGTTTAAAGGAAGGGTGGGCAGATTCCGTACTTGCCCGTCCTGAAGCTAATACATACATAAGATAGTTCGCGATGAAGAGGCGGGAAGCTAGGGGTTGGTTGGGTAAGGAGTAAAGATAACACGGTCGTTATTGTTATAGTCTAACGAATGCATGAGGAGAGATTGGTAGCATTATTTAATTTGTCTTAATTGTATTGTATGAATTATTGGCGAAAGCCTAAGATTAAGTAAACTTTGTTTTTAATTTGTCTTTTTTTGACTATGGAACTGATACTTGTCATAGCAGACCTGCCTACTTGAAATAGGAAAATAAAAATCGTAGTTTTCAGGGTTAATAAAATGGTAGATATTTTAACTATCCTTTAAAAAAAATCACCGGAATTTTCGTCTATTAAGGTATCAATTTTTTTTAAAAACGAGAAAAACGGATTGGAAACGTAATAATGATGGTGATGATGGTGATGGTAATAGTGATGGTGGTGGTAGTAATGATGATGGTAATATTATTATTGTTATTATTATTGTTATTTTATTATTATTATTATTATTATTATTATTATTATTATTATTATTATTATTATTATTATTATTATTATTATTATTATTATTATTATTATTATTATTATTATTGTTGTTGTTGTTGTACGTATTGGTGGTATTACGATTGTTGTATTTTTTGTGGTTATTAATGGTATCAATTTATTGTTTGGTTCCATTTACCATTTTTTTCCACTTTCATGTATGTTGTCATCAAATTGTATGATTTAATGGCGAACGCCTAAGATTGAATAAACTTTGTCATATCGTACGGTAATCATCATTGTCGACGACATCGTCGTTGCCATTATTATCATCATCATTAACAACAACAACAACATTAACAACAAGTACTACAATAGCAATAAAAACAATATCAACATCATCATATAATTTTCGTCATCGTCTCCACAACTATCATTCTAACCAACAGCACCACCAAAACCACTACCATAATTACATCCTCCCTCACCGTCTTCTCTTCCTCCTCCTCCTCCTCCTCCTCCTCCCCCACCACCACCACCACCACCACCGCTACCATTATTCCAACTGCTACCACCACCGGCACAATCATTCTAACCACCAAGAGAGCAGTAAAAATGATGCAATTTGAGCTCTGAATGAAACTCGAGTCATATCGCGGTTGTTGCTTCTCGATGAAAAATTTAAAGTTACTACGTACTTCTGAAAATGTAACAGAAATATCAATCTCGCCGTTGAGGGATTAAAGCATCTCTTTAATTTTTCGAGTGAACGAAATGGACTTGTATTGTCAAGGTGTTGTCGCATTTTGTCTCGTCGCTTTATTTTTTTGTTGTATTCTCTTTCGTGATTCCTTTTTGATTACGTTTGGAATCATTAAAATCTACTGGTATTGTCATTTCATTGTGAATGTGATTATTTGTGGTTGAAATATTTTATTTTTTAAAAGTTGAAATATATATATATATATATATATATATATATATATATATATATATATATATATATATATATATATATTATATATGACCGAATCATCTTTGCCCCACCTCTATAAATAGGCTAGAACCGCCACTGATTTTATTCAATGCAATTAAAGTAGGTCTCGTTCTTGTCTAGGTCTGGTAAAATAAATGAGATGACGTCATACACTTAATACAATCCCCGTAGACAATGTTGATATTGTAGAAACCTCCGGTATAGAGATTAGAACATGAATTCAAAATCAAGACGTTTTGGTATGGTAGTTAAACAATCTATCCATCGACCAATTAAAGCCTCTTCACTATGTGAATACGACTTGTAGATGGGTGCAATAGGAGGTGAATGTTTTCATTGAAATTTCACGTAGGATCAATTAAATAGAAATACGACCGATAAGCAATGTCCATGTGTCCACACGAGTTAAACCCAATATCATGTTTTACAGTCATATTCTCTTTACCCAATATCATTTTTGGAAACATTTTGATTGGGTTAATGTAAAATTTACATCTGAATCAAAACTAAAAAGAATTTGTGACAAAAGCTTTTGTAAAACTCCAACAACTTTTAACACACGGACTTATTTAACTTGGCTGCTTTTTAATAAAAAATATTCTTGTCTGATATAATACTTGTACCCGTCATTTTCAACATGCGGCGGGTTTCGTGTTTTGTATCATGGACTTGAATTTTTTTTCGCAGCAAGAAATAAATAAATGAAACACAACAATCATTACAATACACAATATTGATTGATCAATTACTTAATACAATTACATGTCCTTGCCAAGTTACTCACTTCGTGAAATAGATTTTGATGAAAAAAAATGAAAAGACAATTCCATCACTTCATGTCCTATATTATGGTTATCATACCAAGACATAACCTAATTGAAAATGTAACAAAAATTTTGTGTAGGAATAGTAAATTTTATAAACCAGGTATACATTATCTCTATTTATGACATTAAACCATGAATGTTTTTAACGCACATTTTCAGGGTTTGACACTATATTTACTGTACTTCTCCAGTAACATTGTCGAAGTTTTTAGATATTTGATACCACAACACTTTTAGATAACAGCTGGTGTTTTTTCCTCAAATTTTATCGATCTGAGCAGATAATATATTTTATCCCAGTGAAACGCTGTCCTAACAGCTGTTTATTTTTTTTAAGATGATAACCCAAATGATCAGTAACACCCAATGTGTAAGACGTAGACGTGCAGTCTTTTAGTCGGTAGTGTAATATCATACAAAAACATCTGTCAATTGCGTAGTAAACCTAATGGCGATTTACAAGACGGTCAAAATTTATTAAATAAAAGTTTTCAGGACAGAATATATCAATTGAACCTAAGAAATTAATTTTTTTCAAAGCCAAAATGTGTGTGATGTAATTGATTTTTTAAGCTAAAATTTATGAAATATAAACTCGATAGCAAAAATTTATCTAACCAAAACATTTGAAGTAAAACATTGTTGGCTAAAAATGTGAAGTTAAAGTTTTCTTACCAACATTTGGGAAGTAATCATTTTCAGGTCAAAGTTTATGAAATACAAACTGTATGACAAAAATGTATGAAACTAAAGTTTTCTTTTTATCGAAATAGTGTCTGGTGAAAAAAATAAATAAATAAAAATTAAAAGTTTTGTGGTCATAATGAGTAAAGTAAAAGATTTTTCGACCAAAATTTATAAAATAAAAGTATGCGTGTAAAAATGTATGAAATGAATACTTTCTATCCAAAATCTATGCAATGAAATGTTTTTAGACCAAAATGTTTGTAGTAGTAGTATCTTGATAAAGTTTATGAATAAAGTATTATTTCTAACAAAAATATGTGAAGCAATAATTTTCCGACCAAATTGTCTGAAATGGACGTTTTCCAATCAAAATGTGAAAAGTAATAATGTTCTGACCCAATTATGAAATGAAAATTTTCTGTCAAAAATTGTATGAAATTAAATTTTTCTGGTCGAAATGTGTAAAGTAAAAGTTTTCTGACCAAAATATAATAATATTATGACCAACGGTTATGAGATCAGAATACATATTCTCTCCAAATTGTCATTCTATCAAAAAATTGTATGAAATTTAATTTTCTAATCAAAATGTGTGAAGTAAAAGTTTTCTGGTTAAAAATTGTATGAACGTTTGCCAGCAAAAATGTATGAATGTTTTCTGGCCAAATATATGAAGTAAACAATTTTTTAGGGGGTCAAAAATTATATATTTAGAATATTCTTTTGACAAAATTGTAGGAACGTCAAAACCACTGAAATAAAAGTTTTCAGGATAAATTGTATTAACGAAATTTTCCAGGCAAAATTTTGCGAAGTAACATTTGTCTGACCAAAAGATGTAAAGTATACTTTTTCTGACCAAAATGTGAGAAAATAAAATGTTTTCTACTAGAACTTCATAAGGTAAATGAAACTTTTTTTTTATTTTGACAAAACGTGTGTAGTAATAGTTTTTCTGTAAATGTATTGTATCATAAATTATTGAAACCGTTACAAAATAAAAGACTTTTCCATGTCTTTAGCTTTTTGAGGCCTTCTCGAGGATTTGACAAAGGCAGAAAGTTTTGAATTTTCAAAGTGCTGACTACTTACCCTGCAGAATTACCATCGACAGAGTAGAGACATAGCAGATATGACTGGTGATCCTATATTATTACAGACAGAAGCAGAGATGTCCTACAATTGTTGTAGAGGTGCGATGTCGGATACGACACCCAAAGTTTTGCCATAATTTTCAATTTTATTTTGTTACCATTAAAGTATAACGTTTACAGTCGTCCTTCTAAAATTATCAATGACATGATTAATGTCGATCCCACAAAGGTTATGAGTAAACCTTTGTTCTTCTCCCCGGCAGGGGCCAAATAACCTCAACTACAGGCGTGCGGGCTATCCTTGAACAAGACAGTTCAAACCCTAGTTCAACCTATTTCAAAAAAAAACAAAAAAAAAAAACAAAAATACTCCTTACAAAACCTAAATGGTTTCGGAAGAGTTTATTCAAAACCTGCAGTTGAAGTTCAATCCTCTCTGTTTCACTCTTTTAGCTCCGAAAGTCGATGGAATCACTTCGTAGTTTAGTAAACCAAAACCAAAATCAAAACCAAAACCAAGGTCAATGTCACCCAAAAGATAAGATAAGGGATATGAAATAGAAATTTCACCAAAACGTGTAAGATTCGAACTATTTCCAATGAAAAAAACAGTTTACAAAACCTGCATTTGAATTGCAACCCTCTCTTTTACACTGTTATAGCTCCAAAGGTCGCTTGAATTACTTAGTAGTTTAGTAAACCAAAACCAAAACCAACCCAAAAGATAAAATTAGGGTAATAAAGTGCTAGACGTCGACCCAAAATGAGTGGAGTAAAAATTTTCTCGCAAAATACAGGAAACAAAAGTGATCTGACAAAAATACCAAAATGGAAGTTTTCTAACCAATTACGTGTGAAGTAAAATTTTCGTGACAAGAAAATTGTAAAGTTAGAGTTTAAGTTTTCTGGTCAAAATTTATGAAATAAGACTGTTCTGTTCAAAATCTATGAAATTTAGTTTTATAATGAAAAAGAATTAATGAAATGAAGACTGTACACGCTAAAATGTATGAGAAAAATATTCTGAACAAAATGTTTGAAATGAAAGTTTTCATGATAAATTTTATTGCGTAATATTTTATATCTGAATAATATATATGTACATAACGTTTATAGCTAAATTTTATGAACTAGCTTTTTGTTGTTGCTTTTTTTTTAAATTCTAATGTGTGAAGTAAAAGTTTTGGGCCCCAAAAAAATATTGTAAAGTAAAAGCAAAAGTTTTTCTGGCCAAATTGTGTACAATATAAATTTCCTGGCCAAAATTGATGAAATGAAAATTTTCTGTCCATATAATGTATGAAACGTTATCTTTCTGGTCAAAATGTATGAAGTAACGGTTTTCCGGGTAAAACACATGAATTAAAAGTTTGCTTGCAAAAATGTGTACAATAAAAGTTTTCTGGCTAAAGTATATAAAGTAACATTTTTCTGGCTAAAATGTACGATGTAGCGGTTTTCAGGACAAAATGTGTGAAGTTAAAGTTTCATAGCCCGAAATGTGTTATATAAATTATCAGTCAAAAAACCTGTGAAATAAAAATTTTAGGGTCAAAATTTAGGAAATTAAATTTTTCTAGCCAAAATGTATGAAATGTAAGGGTTTTTTTTTAACCAAAATGTGTATAGTAGAAATTTGTTGCTATGATAAAATCAATGTTTTGTGTGTGTCTCTCTGTGTGTGTGTGTGTGTGTGTGTGTGTGTGTGTGTGTGTTTCCCAAAAAAATTATGAAATGCACGTGTTCTCGTCCTCAACGCAAAACAATTTCTTGTCAAAATTAATAAAATAACTGTTTTCAAGCCAAAATATATAAATTGAAAGTTTTCTGACCAATGTAGATAATTGAAGTAATATATATTTTTGGTCAAAGTAATTGAAGTAAAAGTTTTCTGGCAAATATATATGAAATGAAAGTTTTCCGGTCGATATATTTGAGATAAAAGTTTTCTTGTCAATATGTGTTTAGTAATATTTTGATGACAAGATTAATGGGGTTTGTTTTTTTTTAACCCAAATTTATGAAAAGAAAGTTTTCTAACCCCAAAAGGCGAAGAGAAATCTTTTTCTGGTCAAATCGTATAACATCAGTTTTCTGACCAAAATGTTTGATATGAAAGTTTTCTAGTCAAAATATTCCAAGTCAAAGTTTGTTGGGTTTTTTTTATTTATTTGTTGTTTTTTTTAAATTTGTTTATCAATTTTTTTTTTTGCTGTTTCTTTCGAAATATTTATCTATTTATATATTTATTTTTCATTTGTTTTTTGTTTTGTTTTGATTTTTCTTTTGTCCCAAAATACATAAAGTAAAAGTTAGCTGGTCAAAATATATGAAATTTAAAAAAAATCTGATTGAAGTACGTGAAATAAACTTTTCTGGTCAAAATATAGGTTACTAGCGATTTTTGATGTTTCTTTAATAAAGCAGGTGGTCGGTTAACGAGGTCAAGAGATTTTCTTAAAGATCATTTGAAACCGCCAAAAAAAATCTGATTGAAGTACGTGAAATAAACTTTTCTGGTCAAAATGGCGGTTTCAAATGATCTTAACATGAACTGCTTTTTCCTTTCCCCCAATAATGTAGAAAAGGGAATCAATCCAGTTGCCTTTCGCTTTCTCCGTGTGAAATTTGGCTTATTTTTAGGCCTACCTCTTACACGCACCGGTTTTAGTCTAACATCACTAAAAGAAACCAAATTTGAAAAAAAGACAGGAGAGGAGCTAGAATGGCCCGCAAGAGGAGATGTAATATTTATGGATGTCGACTCAACAATAGGAGGTGGAGGTACAACGACAGGAAGGCTAGCCTCAGCCATAGGAGAAATAGCATCAACAACAAAACTTGCTACAACAGGGGGAATAGTTTCAACAACTGGGAGATCAGCCTTGACATCAAGAGGACTAGTCTCAACAAAAGGGGGATGGGCTATAGAAAGATGACTATCCTCAACAATAGGGGCACTAGCTAATTGTGTCTACGATGAACCCGAGACAGGTATTGCTGTCTCGAAAGGAAGTTCCCTCCACTGGGATCTAGGTTATTTTACCAAAGTTTATAGTGTCATTAGGTTACTTCATGGAAATTTGTAAAATCTGAATTGACCGTTCCAACACTTGTGGTACTTCGTTTTACAAAGAGATGAAAAAAGTTGAATGAAATATTGTTGATGTCCCGTTTCAAATATTTCGTAGATCTGAATTTAAAAGCTAATCAAGAGTGGCAGTTATTAATATTTTGATCAATATCATTGACAAACAGAAATTATATTGTTTTCTTAGTTTGAAAGGAAGATTCAATTTAAGATTTGATACTAAAAAAGTATAAAACAGACAGACAAGATAAAGTCTGACTTATGCCCTTAACCTTTACTCCCACTCCCATAATGTTTTCGGTTTTGTGTATTTTTCTCTCCCAGTTCCTTTTCTCTTTAAATGATATAGGCTAGTAGGCTACGAGTTTACATCTTCTGTAATCGTGCCATAATTATACATAGAACATACGCAAGCATACACGCACTACATACATAAATACGTACATACACATAGATACAAATATAACTACCTACATATATACATACATAGATACATACATGCATACATAACATACACACACGAATCTTAAAGTGCCTACAATAGGACTTGTATAACACACTTTTCACCCCCCCCCCTCTCTCTCTCTCTCTCTCTCTCTCTCTCTCTCTCTCTCTCTCTCTCTCTCTCTCTCTCTCTCTCCTAGGAAATTGGTTTTTGTAATGCAATGGTTTCTTATTCAATATACATAATATCCATATTTTAAATATTATCCGATCGTTTTGTCAAATCGCATGTAATTTTAAATTGTTGTCCGTCTCCATTTCAACAATAATATCTAGATAAATTGATCAGATTATAAAAATTTGAAATATTTAAATGTTAATGTCGTTTTGTATCTGGCATAGATACCCCTATATTATAATAAATAAAATGACTAAACTGGACATCATCAATCATTACATTCACTTTGAACAAACAATTGTTCAATTTTGAATGGATTAATTGAATGTGCATAAAACGTCGTGATATTTATAAGGGTCCGTATTTATAATTTATATTATAATATTCATTAGGGTACTTTCTCTCGTCCAGTGAATTGGGCTCTATGCTTGTGTAATATATATATATATATATATATATATATATATATATATATATATATTATATATATACATACATACATACATACATACATACATACATACATACATACATACATACATACATACATACATACATACATACATACATACATACGTACTTACGTACGTACTTACATACATACATACATACATACATACATACATACATACATACATACATACATACATACATACATACATACATACATACATACATACATACATACATACGTATGATATACATATACATGCAGGTGCAACGAAAAAGCCCCTGAGCTTTTAAATTGCAAAACGATTTGACTTTGACATAGATAGTAGGCTAATTAGTTCTTGACCAATAATATACATAGGTATTGGGATAATTTTGACACACCTGTTGAATTTGAGTGACCTGCCCCAATTGGTTTGACTATGGAATAAATGAAGAAATGGTTTGGCATTCAATCCCTTTACATTGAAGGGAATTTTAAAAGCAGTGTAATTTTTGAAAGTCCCAGTATTCCTCTATAAAATTATATAGAAGGATGTTAAAAGTTAAACGTATTATACCTGTTCATCCAGAGCGACCTAAACTATATACAAAGGATCTCCATTAAATATGCCAATATATCAAAACCTATAACAAGTTGATGACTTACAATACTATATCACATAACAAAAAGTAGTTCTTCAAATCCATAAGACCCATGGAGCCGGATTTTATCCCGATTTCTATAGCGTAAAATGGACACTTGTTGCTATCATTTGGATAGGATAGGACGCTGGTCTATCTTAGTTCTTTCCACTAGATATAATTGAACCTGCTACCCAATTAATGATGCAGGGGGAACACGGGGGTCAGAAAAATCCCGACTGCATCTGGGATCGATCTTGGTCCTTATGTGTCTGAAGCCAGTGCTCTACTAACAGAGTTATCTGGACCCTCATATCACGTAAAAGATACCATAAATTTGAGGGTGTCGATGAGGAACTCCAATCAATGGTTAAAGTGGTCTCAAGAAATAACATTCCATGGCAAGAAAAGAAAGGAAAATGGAATGATGAAGACAGACATAGAGGGAAACCAAGACAGTAGTAAGAGTTTACCCCCTCCCCTCCCCCATCCCCCCCCCCCCCCCACCCAACCATGACACG
>NC_088360.1:51746393-51766393 GCF_034508935.2 Berghia stephanieae | reverse complement strand
TTGATTGAAAAATGCATATTCGATATAGATTATCTTCAGCAAGAAAAGCTATCGAAGATATTCATTATATCTGCGTTTTAGTTAACATCAATGATAATTTCGTCATTATAGTTCTATAAATTAAATATCCCTCATTAGTTTTTGTTTCACATACTTCCAAACTTAATTTACATTGTACATTTTTTTTTTCTTTAACCATGTTCGTTTCACAAATTTTGACAGCAATCATTATTCACATTATCGAATATCATTTGTAGCTGCATTAATTTAACAATCTAAATAAAACAGATTAGCATTTTGAGTTTAATGAGCATTAGAAATTTTCTGTATAATAAACATATGCTTGAAAATGAATGTTTCATCATTTCAAGAAAAACAAAAAATACAAATATTCGAATGAAGATGTCTCTAAAAAAATACCGTACAGAGTACCAATTATGTGATTGAAAATATTAACTTTAAATAAAAAAGCAAGAAGACCACTTGCACTCTTGAGCAACAAACTTGATAAATCGGTTAAAGCATTTCGGAATAATCCACAGATGATGGTGAATCATTGGAAATGTCAAAAAAGCTTGTGAATACTATTGCACATTTAGGTAATTTTGCGAATAGAATTTAAATTGAAAACTTAAGATAGACACTTAGACATAGTGATGACGAAAGTTGAAAACAATTAAATTTGATAAGTTAATTGATATAATCTTGACGATTGTGTGCAATATCCAAACACAGACATTCATACACATACACACAACTACTATACGCACGCATTCACACACAAACAAACACACACGCACACACACACACACACACACACACACACACACACAAGCACACATTGTCTCTATGCACAATATATAAGAAGTAATTTACACGAATATTAGAAATATTTAAATTGTCAGTCAGGGGGGGAGGTTTGGGCGGCTATGGAAATGATTAGATTGATCTGATGAAAAGCCAAAATATTATGAAACGGGAACTGCGTGGACATTGAGTAAACAGAGGGACCAGCAGAAAGGATGGTTTCTACAATGTAGTGATAAAAAATATTAAACCAAGAACCTAAAACTAGAATGGAACGCACAGTAAAAACTTGAGGAGAGAGACTAGAAATTACAATTGAAGATTAAAAATGAAAGAAGACCATCATGCGAATACAAAGGGAAGTGGACACCTACAAACTAAAAGCAGTCCTCGCAAAACCAATTCGATATTCTATAACTCTCTTCATAACGGGCACATTCATAATGATAGTATTCCAAACAACCTTCACATTTTGTCATCATTCTCTCACCATCATCATAATGCTTGCACTTAAAACAAACTATTCCTTGGTCCTTTCTAATATCAACTCTGCGCATCAACTCACTCCATCCGTAATAGTGAACAAGTCCTCCAAACATTCAATATCTTCACTCAATAGTACAGCTCCTAACCGCAATGCATCCTTCAGATCGCAAGTACTATAAAGCACTCCCTCAGGTTATTGACTTCATCAACAGCTCTCCTTAACATGAACTGCTTTTTCCTTTCCCCCAATAATGTAGAAAAGGGAATCAATCCAGTTGCCTTTCGCTTTCTCCGTGTGAAATTTGGCTTATTTTTAGGCCTACCTCTTACACGCACCGGTTTTAGTCTAACATCACTAAAAGAAACCAAATTTGAAAAAAAGACAGGAGAGGAGCTAGAATGGCCCGCAAGAGGAGATGTAATATTTATGGATGTCGACTCAACAATAGGAGGTGGAGGTACAACGACAGGAAGGCTAGCCTCAGCCATAGGAGAAATAGCATCAACAACAAAACTTGCTACAACAGGGGGAATAGTTTCAACAACTGGGAGATCAGCCTTGACATCAAGAGGACTAGTCTCAACAAAAGGGGGATGGGCTATAGAAAGATGACTATCCTCAACAATAGGGGCACTAGCTTTAACAACAAGAGGAATATCCTTAACAACAGAAGAACATTCCCCAACAATAAGAGAACTAGCCTCAACAACAGGACTAGCTATAACAGCATGCTCAACAAAATTACTGCAGTCAATTCTGGAGTGAGAAGGACCAGGAATATCTTCGCTGGAAATAGCATCACCATCAACAGAGTGGTGATACAGGTCACTGGATGATGAAGTCCAACTATCAAATAAGGAAGAAAGAAAATTCATTTTCTCATCGAATTCTGCATTCCCCAAAAGACTCAGATAGTTAGACATTTTATTGAAGAAAGAATTTGCCTTGTTAAATTTCGCCTCTCTTGTCCTTATTCTGGGAGCTTTGGGCAAAGGAACTTGGTGAATAGTAATTTGAGACGTAGCGTTTGATGGAAGAGAATGGCGTATACTTGGTTTGAATCTATGTCCTTCAGGAAGACGAACATACATAGGTAATGACAGATGAGAACGAACAAAAAAAATATGCCGACAAGGTAAGTCTAAATTCTTGAAAAATTCACAAGAGCACTCAGATGGAGATGCAATGTAGGACTTTGATTGTCTGGACAACCGAAAAGTATTGTCAGAGAGAGAGTGAGATCTGATGTCATAGCTCAACTTGCTCATTAGAGAATATTGATTCAATATGATAGACGCAGCAAAGGGAGTTACATCATCTCTTATAGCGTTAACGACAGGATCGCCACAATCAACTGCCCTCGTATTCATCAACCGGAGGCTTTTGAAAGAAAACAGAAAGTCAATATCTCTATCAATGAATAAGAGATCTTGGAGGACATTGGACAGTTTTTGAGCACCTTTCACTACTCTTTTAATTGTGGCATGGTATGCCTCACAGTGGTTGGTAGTGGTGACATGGAGTTTGACAGTGTCCACCAACCGGTGGGCAGCCCACAAGTGAGGCTTACTGAACCAATGAGTATTGAAATAGTCAAAAACATGAGAAGGCAATACGGACTGAAACTTTCGTAAATAAGACAAGTAGCCCTCCTCTGTTACTTCTTCTTTCATGGCCATGAAAATAGAATGAATAGTAGAAGTCTGAGAAGAAGACATATTCTTCTTTTTCATTGCCTTTTTTATGGCGTTAGAAACATGGAACGAGCACAGAATGGGTTTGACATCGGGAAAAACAGACGAGAGTGCCCGATTTCGGAAAAATCTTTATCAACAAAGATACATGCCGTCTTTGAGAAATCATATGATTCCTTCAAAAACTTCAGAGGTTTGACCATAATGTCCCGTTCCTCAGAATGCAAGAAAGAATGCAGGACGGGATGGCCTTTGCCGTCTGCATCAATACACATAACAGTGAGA
Source organism: Berghia stephanieae (assembly GCF_034508935.2). NCBI lineage: Eukaryota > Metazoa > Mollusca > Gastropoda > Nudibranchia > Aeolidiidae > Berghia > Berghia stephanieae. The sequence goes on along the minus strand of NC_088360.1, from coordinate 51,763,120 downwards.
AGAGGCAAGCAAATATTATTAGTGTTGTGAGTAACATCCATAATAAGTACATCACCAAAATGAGATAGCAATTCTAACATTGTAGAAGTCTGATAGGTCAGACACATAATGTCTCTGAAATGGATATCATCAGAAGAAGAATCAGTAGTGTCGACAAAATGAGTATCTACCCTTCCCCCCTTCATGACAATGTCTGCCAAAATTTTTTCGGCTGCCTGCTTTTCTTCACTATCAGACAGCCGATATTTTTGCCGCAAGTTTTGAATATCTTTTGGCGTCGGTCTAATACCTTGCTCTTCTTCAATGGCTGATATCAATTCCCTCGAGGATAACGATTTAAATTGGAGAAGAGTCGTCACTAAGTCAGTTTCCTGGACTCGCCTCATTTCAGGAAATGTTGTTAGAACCTGGAAAAAAACAAACATTATTATTATTATTATTATTATTATTATTATTATTATTATTATTATTATTATTATTATTATTATTTATTATTATTATTATTATTATCATTATCATTATCATTATCATTATCATCATCATCATCATCGTCATCATCATCATCATTATTATTTCTTCTTCTTATCATTATAATAATTATTATTATTATTATCATCATCATCATCATCATCATCATCATCATCATCATCATCATCATTATTATTATTATTATTATGTCATTCCAATAACATCACCTATATCATTTCTTACCACTGATTGATTCTCGAATTTATCGATTTGACATAAAGAATTATCGTTTTGTGCTGTGGCAAAAAATTCTAGAATTCCTACGTTTATTTATTATTATTATATTTTGTTTTGTTTTGTTTGCTTGTTTATTTTGTTTTTAATAGAAAGGATAATACGGACGCCTCAAAATAGCTTTGCTATTACGCTACAGTTAAATCGTTTTTCCCCAGAAAATTAAAGGGTATAAAAAATTGCATATCAAGATACAAAATAAACTTGCGATCTATCACGTGCAAGTCCGTTTTCGGAGTTAAATGTGACAATCATCTCAGATAGAATAAGGATAATGTGTGCAAAATGGCCTCTCCGTTGTATCTGGGTTGTGGATTAAAACCTTGAAAGTTGTTACACCGTAGAATTCCCGCTGCCTGAATGTCCAATACGACCAAGTTGTTCGATAAACTTACATTAATATCAAATTCGTTATTCAGAGCGCCCGCTATTTTGATTACAATATGACTGTTCATCTGTTTTGTTACTTCATTCTGTCAACACTATTCGCTTTTTTTGCGTAAAGAGACGAAAATAAACGAGGGGTTGATCGCGTGATTTTGTTTTACTCCAGAAAATAATGATCTCAAATAGGGTTTTTCATCACAAGGCTGGGGTAGAAATTACAAAGAAGTAGAAGGGCATATACGTTGATAGATTTTGAAAATGTCAATAAATGACAAGGAAACCAAAATTCTATTGTGGTGGTGTAAAAGAAAATGTGACAAGATGTTTGGTCCATTTTTTATTGGCGAAATTTTAAGTAAAGTGAGTTAATATTTAGCTACTTATAGATACAAGAAGGAACGTCATGGCTTTTACTGAACATTGCACATTGCTGTTTGAAAAACAAGGGCGCATTCATCAAAAGGGCATACGTAAAATTTTGAATACTTGCTATGAATTCAAATATTTAAAGAAACTAAATTGTGCCTTTAAACTGTACTTACGGATGCAGATGGCGTGTGTGCATCATGAGTCAGATTTGCTTCAATGACTTCAAGGAACCAAACACGGGCACTACTCTTACGGCAACATAATCGTATTTTAGCCATGCAGCCAAGCTTGAAAGATCTGAAAAAAAATGACACAAATCATTGCCGTGGACAGTGCTGACTGACTGAATGGGTAATAATGGAAAAGTAATTATGCCTATGGTAATGATATGATATTCTCGGATGGCTCCGTTTTGGACGACACTTGTTTGGTGTATGAAGGAGACAAAAGAGGAAGAAAAATCACACTCCCATCCCTTCCTAAAATTTTACAAAAGAAAGAAAAAAAAGAAACAAACGAACAAATACATAGGGCAGCTTTGCTCAGCGGTTCGCGCCGTTTGGCCATGACCCTAGCTCACTTTTGGGCGCTGAACTGCGGCTGATGCCTGGGTTGTACAAGTCTTCCCTTGCAATAGATTAAAAAGACACATTTCTCCTTGTGAATTAATAAATGAGGAATACTACCTATTTTCTATCTATGTAAGAAAGAATTTTTAAAATTGAAAAACAACTAACAAAGCAATGAGAAAAAGCCAGAATATAATGTAAATTTGAACGCGGGGGGGGGGGGGGGGGGGGAGACTACTGATGCCCTTTTCGCAACGGCACCATAAGATCCCGTCGCCTGGGCATTCCAGGAACGAATATAGATAATCCATCAAAGAGGATGTCTGATGTCAACAGGAATCACCAATGTTGTCCAAGTGAGCAAATTGGGATTAATAATCTTGCCCAAGGAAAATAACGAAAGTGCCTGAAGCGGGAATCAAAGCCGGGACAATCGGGATCACAGTGCAATGCCTTAAGCATTCGGTCAATTCGTTCCTCTTGTTGTCAGATGCGAGAGTAAACTATTTAAAAATTCGATTTTATGGTAATGAACAAAATTCCCGTTTGTTTGTAATAAGAAGAAAAGTAGTTATTATATCATTTATTTGTTTACAAAATCACATAGAAAATTTGTACCTTACCTTTGAATAGGTCTGAGACCTTTAGATTCGGATTTTCTCATTTTTCCTTGCTTACATTCGAACATAACCCGTTCATAAACTATTGTGTTGATGAAATCTGAGCACATCACCTAAGATAAATATTATGGAATAATATCATTGACTACATTATTTCAACACCGAATATATGCCTACTTACAACAGGACAACAAAATCTATCGGTGCAGTAAGCACAGATCAGAAAATTAAAATGAAGTACACATAGACATGATCAACTAATCCGAATGAGAATGAGTAGGCTACAAATACAAATAAATGAACACACTTCGTTAGCGTGAAAATGTACATTTAAATTGAGGAAAGTGATAGGCCTAGATCATATTATTATGTTGTAAGGAATTGTAAACGAATTTCCTTTTTTTTTTAGATGAATAAATTATATATATTATTATTATTATTATTATTATTATTATTATTATTATATTTATTATTATTATTAATATTATTATTATTATTATTATTATTATTATTATTATTATTATTATTATTGGATTCACAAAAGCCGCGTTGTTTGATATTGAGAAAGCCTACTCGCCCTTGCTTACTTTACGGTGGGTTTCTGCACTGCGGCTGACGACTAGATTATAACAGTTATCAGGTAGAATAGATTATAACTGAATTATTTTTTTTTTTACCTTAAGCGATGATTTAAGAGAATGTTATATACTTATTTCAATATATCGATGTTGAAATGATATGCATATATCATCATGCAATCAAATATACAGAAAGACAACAGTGTGAGGGTTTCTTCAAAAACCTTGCTTGCAAACTGCCGTTCGACTTGCAAACTGCCGCTCGAATTGAATAGTTATTTATTTATTTATTCATTCATCTATTAATTTATTCGTTCATTTATTTATTTAATTATTTATTCATTTTGTCACCAATGCTATCATAAATATGCCTTTTTCTCAATAGATTATAAATATTAGATTATATCATATTAAACAAATTTTAGACCATTAGGGGAGATCTGAACTGCGACCCATCGTCTCAAAACGGTATTATGTCGGAACGAACCAGATGCTTAAAAGTAGAATTTAATGTGAAACTGGTCAAAAGTATAAATTGTTGGCATTAGCACCCCAAAATATGGTTGCCATTCTCCTCAATAACTCATATAAACTCAACACAAGTCTGATATTTCTGGCTATAAATTCAATTTTCAACATATTAACCAACCCGACTTAATACCGTTTTGAGACGAGAGGTCACAAATGAGATATTGCCCTTTAAAATCAAAGAAGGAAAGGACGCTTGGCATGTGAAGAAGAACAAAACAACTAAGCATTGATATAGATGTGATGCGTTTTATAAATGTGCATTATTTGTTATTTCTCTTAAAACTGTAGTGTATGCTAAATGTAGATTTAAATAAATAAAGGATTAATAAAAGGCATTAAGAACAAATGGGCAGCGAAATTATTTTTTTTAATAATGAAAAAAAAAATTGTTTTAAATAGAAAAAACAGCGGGAGGAGGGGGGGGGGGGGGGGGGCTATTCTGTGATAATAAAATCTTACCTTTTTGCAATCCTTTATAATGAATTTCACATTTTTCGCATTTTCATGAAGCCGTAATGATTTTTTGAAAGCTTCATATGAATCAAACCTTGCTCCAACGAAAATGCTTTCACGTTCCATTTTGATTTTTTAACGATTGAGCAATGGCTTGACTGGAAGGATGATACTGTTTATCCGGGAAGATTTTGTAATATGGGCGCACAAAAAAGGCCACGGGAGCAGTGACATATATAGGTCACTGTAACAACAATGCGATTTATGGGAGGGCAATAACCTTGAATTTAATACATATAAAAATGCGGTGACAAATATAAACAACAGCCTTTCCGTCAATTGCCCTTTACGTATTTCACGCCTACCTCATTAGCATAAGCACTGAAGGTCGGCTAGACACTTTTTAAGAATACGTCCTGAAGGACGAATAAGCACTCCGTTATTATTATTACAAGTTATGTTTTCGAACCAATATGATTTTTTAAAACAAAAAAAAAAAAAAAAACAAAAACAAACAAACAAACAAACAAACAAACAAACAAAAAACAAAAAACAAAAAAAATAAAACAAAAAAAAACCTTAAAAATTTATTTTCTAAAGCCCAAAAACATGTGTCTTGATTTGTTAGTAAATGAACAATTGACAAACGTCGTTTACCCTTCGGATTTGACATTCGACATTCGCTTATTATCGCTCTGCCAGTTGGTCGCAGTTAAGAGGACCGAGATAGATATCCCAGGCAATCTTGACCTATAAAACTTACAAGATATATTTTCGAACCGAAATGATAAAAGATATTGGAAGCCAATTTTTTTCACGTTCAAACGTGCAATAATTGCGCATCAATTTTTTCACAGGAGTGTTTTTATCTTTAAAAAAGCTCGATAATCGCCACGTTGTTTCCTACTGTTGTACTGCAATGGATTGCTCATTTTCTGATCAGACGTTAAAGAGGCGTGGCCCTCGTGTTGTTTCACTATAACAATCAAAGTGGGACTCTGGTGAGCCTGTGAAATTGAACCAGGGACCAATTTAAATGGACAGCCGTGGATATTATATCAAGGATGGGAGGCTAATATTAGAGGGGAGGAAACCGAGAGACCCCGGGATGTGAACTGCTAATAAGTGGAGAGTATACCCAGGACTTTGACTTTGAGACGTGAACACCAGTGCTGATTAAACCTGGGGATATGGGATGGCAGTCCCGATGGGGATTAAACTGGAGGCTGTAAGAAACAAGTGGGGAGTCAACCCCGGATGGACACAAGGAGGAATTTAATAATTTTTGAGATGGACATCAGTGGTGAGTGAACCCAGGAATGAGAGGTGTACACCACTGGAGAGTGATCATGGTACCAAAGGAATGCGTGAATTAACTCGGACTATAGGAGGTAGATACCAGCGGGAGTGAACCCAGGGCTACAAGAGGTGGACACCACAAGTGAGCAAACGTAAAACCACTGGTTATAGACTTCAGCAGGGAGTGAGCTGGGGCTATGAGAGGTGGGCACACGTGAGGAGTTAACCCGGGACTTTGGGAGGTGTACACCATAGAGGAGTAAGCACAAGGCTATGAGAGGCTGACACCAGTGAGGAGTGAAGCCGGGACTTTGAGAGATAGTCACCACTGGGGATTCAACACAGGACTATTAGATATGGACACCAGTTGGTAGTGAACCCGGGACCATGGAAGGTGGACACCACTAGTGAGTAAATGTGGAACGACTAGATATGTGCTCTAGTGGGGAGTAAACGCTGGGCTATGAGAGGTGGACACCACTGGGAAGTGAACCCGTGACAATGGTGGGAGATTGCATCAGTGCGGAATGAACCCTGGTTATGGCTATGGACACCACTGGGGAGTGAACTGGGACCACCGGATATGGACACCAGTGGGGAATAAACCCAGAGCTTAGAGAGATGGATACCAGTGAGGAGTAAACCCGGGACTTTGGAAGGTGGACCCCAAAGGGGAGTGAGCACAAGGCTCTGAGAGGTTGACACCAATGGGGAGTGAATACGGGGCTATGAGAAGTGGATACCTCTGGTGATTGAACATTGGAACCCTGGATATGAACACCAGTGAGGACTGAAGCTGGGGCTTTGAGAGATAGACACCACTGGGAATGAACACATGACTACCAGATATGGACATCAGTTGGGAGTGAACCCGGGACCATGGGAGGTGGATACCCGTGCGGAGTGAACCCAGGGTTATGGCTATGGATTCCAGTGGGGAGTGAACCCGGAGCTTTGAGAGCTGGACACCACTGGGGAGTGAACATAGGCCTACCAGATATGGATATGGAGCAAACCTGGGACCATGGAAGGTGGACATCAGTGGGAAGTGAACCCCAAGCTTTGGCTATGGACACCAGTGGGGAATGAATTCGGAACTTTAGGAGACAGACACCAGTGGGGAGTGAACCCGGGACGATGGGAGGTAGACACCACTGGAGAGTGATCCCGCGACCACAGGATATGGACTCCAATGACGAGTTAACCTGGGACTATGGGAGTTGGACAACAATGGGGAGGGAACCGGCTAATGAGATGCGGACACCAATGGAAGGTGAACCCGGGGCTATAGAGGGTGGGCACAAGTGGGGAATAACCCTATACTACATGAGGTGGACACCTCTGGGTAGTAAACCAGAGACTATGAGAGGTGGACACCAATAAGAATAGAACCTGGGAGGTGATCACCAGTGGGGAGTGCACCCGGGCTGATGAGAAATCATTGGGGAGTGAACACAGGACTTTTGGAGGTAGACACTAGTGGGGATTGAACCCGGGATTATGGGAGGTGGACACAAGTGGGGGTGAACCCGGGGCTACGGACGGTGGACATAAGTGTGGATTTTACCCGGAGCAATCAGTGGTAGATACCAATGGGGATTGTACCCAGGTCCATGGAGATGGACACCAGTGGGGAGTGTACCCAGGCCAATGAAAAATCACTAGGGAGTGAGCATTGGAATACTGAAGGTAGAAACCAGTGGGGATTGAACCCGGGACTATGGAAGGTGGACACCAGTGTGGATTATACCAGGAGCAATGAGAGGTGGACACCACTGGGGATTGAACCCGGGTCTATGGACGGTAGAGACCAGTGAGGAGTGAAACCGGGGCTATGGGAGGTGAACACTAGTTGGGAGTGTACCCGGGCCAATGAAAAATCACTGAGGAGTGAACACAGGACTATTGGAGGTGGACACCAGTGGGGAGTGAACCCAAGGTTACGGAATGTGGACATCAATGGGAATTGAACCTGGGGCTATAGGAGGTGGATACCAGTTGGGATTAAACCCGGTCCTATCAGAAACCACTGGGGAGTGAACACGGCTCTATTGGAGGTGGCTGGGGAGTGAACCCGGGTCAATAGAAGATGGACACCAATGGGAATTGAACCCGGCGATATTAGAGGTGACACCAATAGGGAGTAAAAGAGGAACCACGGGATATGAACACCAGAGGAGAGTGAACCTGGGACTATTGGAATTGGACACCAGTGCAGTGGGGGAGTGAACATGGTACAAAGGGATATGGGCACCAGTGGGGAGGGAACCCTGGACTTTGGGAGGTAATCACCAGTGGGGAGTGAGCCCAGGGATATATGAGATGGATTCAACTGGGGATTGAACCTGGGTCCATGGAAGGTGGTCATCAGTGAGAAATGAACTCAGGACTATGGGAGGTGGACACCAGTGTGGATTATACTCGGAACAGAGAGAGGTGGACACCATTGGGGATTGAACCCGCGTCCATGGATAGTGGACACCAGTGGGGAGTGAACCCGGAATTATGTGAGGTGAACACCGGTGGGGAGTGAACCTGGGGCTGTAGGAAGTGGAGACCAATGGGAATTGAACCCGGGACTATGGCAGGTGGATACCAGTGGGGAGTGAACCCGGCGCTATGGGGGGGGGGGGGGTGACATCAATAGGAATTGAACCTGGGGCTATAGGAAGTGGATACCAGTGGGGATTGAACCCGGGCCTATGAAAAAACACGGGGGAGTGAACCCGGGACTATGGGAGGTGAACTCCAATGGGAATTGAACCCAGGACTATGGGAGGTGGATATCAGTGGGGAGTGAACCCAGGGCTATGGGAGGTGGATATCAGTGGGGAGTGAACCCAGGGCTATGGGAGGTGGATATCAGTGGGGAGTGAACCCAGGGCTATGGAAGGTGGACACCAGTGCGGATTGAACCCAGGGCTATGGAAGGTTGACACCAGTGAGGAGTGAGTTCAAATTTTGAGAGGTGGACGTCACTGGGGAGTGAACATGGGGCTATGAGAAGTGGATACAACTTGGACCACAGAATATGGACACCAGTGGGGAGTGGACCCGGGACTTTGGGAGGTGGACATCAGTGAGGAGTGAACCTGGGACTGTGAGTTTATTATTATTATTATTATTATTATTATTATTATTATTATTATTATTATTATTATTATTATTATTTAATCAATATTGTCATTTATCTTGTAGGTACTTTTATTTCCATCTGATAATTCCTATTCAATAAAAGTTGCCGACTCGATGTCACCTATTAAGCTCCTCAATAGTTAAGATAAATCTACATAATTATGTCTTAAACAAATTAACAAAATAATCTCAAAGTTTCACCTTCATCGAATGAACCATTTTTTTACAACAGACCACAGACTTCTGTTCAACAAACTTATCTACGAACGATAACTGATCAGTTATGTTGGCGGAAGCGGTGGCAGTATGTGGATGCGAGTTGATCTTTAATATTATAGTTATGAAGACACCATTCGTGTATCTACTGCTTTTTTTTATTTTTTGCTGCGCAGAAAGACAACTAATAACACGTGTCTTGATTTCTTAGTAAATGAACAATTTGGCAAACGTCGTTTTTCGTTCGGATTTGACATTCGACATCCGCTTATCGTATGCCAGTAGGTCGCAGATAAGAGGGCCGAGACACGCTCCGGGACAGCACAAGTGACTCATACACGTGATGATTTGTATCAGTGACGATTTTGGGACAGGCATGGCTGAAGCAATTCGTAGTGAAGTCGCAACATGTATGGCCATACAAGCAAATGTGACGGTCGGTCGCTCGCAAATCCACCGCCTTGCCGTTAAAGGCTCCATACACGCGCGGTTTTGATCCTGGTTCAGACCCCGATCAGGCAAACCGGGGTGAAAACGCAATGTGTGTGGCCAAAGACCTGGCCGATAAACCTAGGGACGGTCCATCGCTCGCAAAGCCCGCCTTGCTTAATATTTTTCGAGGCGATCGGCGATCGGGGGCGTGGCAGTATGAAAAATTGGACATTTTTTTCGGATTTTCGCTGTTTTGACGTCAGATTCGTGATCAGCGTCGAATTTACAATAGGTTTGATACCAAGAACTATGTTTTTACTCCAAAAATTGATGAAATTAGAAATAAAATTTAATTAATATTGAGGCTATGTGGCCGACAGAACAGTGCCCCTCCCTGTTTTGTGATGCACCAAGTGGTAGGACTCTCGCTTTCGGATCGGAAGGTTCGGGTTTCGAGACCCGCTCTGAGTGGCGCAGAGTTGAGTCCTTGGAAAAGGCTCTTTACTCCCAATCTCTCACCGTACTCAGGTGTAAAACGAGTACATGGCCGTTCGTTGTCATTGTTGGGAACAAATGTCACATCGCCTGACAGGCGTCATGTCTCGTCTTTCAAGTTTAATATTGCTGTTGCCTTGGGACCCCTTGTAAAGCGCTTTGAGCACGTGGATATTGCGCCATTTAAATGCTGTGTTATTATTTTTTTTAAATAATATTTTTATAAATGTTGCGCCAGGAAGAGGTAGATGGCAAAAGTTTCGTTCTTGATCATCGTAAAATTTATAAAGGATTTCATACAAAATAAAAAATAGTTTTCATAATTTTCAATGTTCTAATGATATAATAATAATAATATGCCAGTTCTTTTTTTTTTTTTTTTCCTCCTCACCCGTTGACGAGACATGACGGTCGACCTTGACACAGACATTTGGGATTTTTGTTTTTTTTTTGTTTGTTGCTTTAGGTCTCTTCCAACACAATTGAGGTTATATGAGAGACCGCTGAAACAAAAAAACAAGCAATCTAACAAAAATAGTACAAATGTAAATCAAAATCATAACCTAAAGATACCATAAGCTAAATTATAAATAACCAAGAACAAACAGGCAGAAGATTTACAGAAAAAAAAATATCCCCTGCAAAAATACAATCACAAACCAAAGAAGCAGGATAGGCTAGTAAAGAGAAGAAGAAACGACATCACTATCGGATCGTACACCCATGCGAACATCATAGGTATATGATTCAAGGATGATGCTCCCATCCAACCACCCGCGACATTTGGGATTGGCAGATGCCAAAAAGCGTTGACTACGTGATGACAGGGGTGGGCATTGTAACCTTGAATTTTAATCTACAAACAACGCACCCCCCCCCCCCCCAATAAAATAAAATAAAATGAGCTGTGTTCTTGTGTGTGGTGGTAGTGATGGGGGGGGGGGGGGGGTGCGAATGTGAGTAGTCCCGAGGAGTACCCGTTTAACCTGCCACGGAAGCACTGTCGATTTGTTTTATAAATAATAATAATACTTAATAATAATAATAATAATAATAATAATAATAATAATAATAATAATAATAATAATAATAATAATAATAAATAATAATAATAATAATAATAATAATAATAATAATATATAATAATAATAATAATAATAATAATAATAATAATAACAACATGGACAACATGGCTGACACCTGTTGACATTGAGCTTCGGCTCAGTGGATAGTCTTATGTTTCCATTTATTCACTGTGTGGAATCTTTAATTTTTACCTGATGTGGACTAATCTTAATATTGGAACTTTTAACTTAAGATCTATTAAAAGTAACATTCGAAAGGAACAACTGTGTCAAGATTTAGAAAGTTATAAAATCGATGTGTTGTGTTTACAAGAGACGAAGATCCAAGATGGCGTCGACCAAACAATAAATGGTCACAGACTGCTGTGCTTTGCTTCCAGTTCACCTCACTATGGATGTGGATTTCTCATAAATAAAAACTGCAGGGATTTGACTAGTGACGAATGGAATGTTTCGGACAGAATATGTGTTCTTGAGCTTAAGTGTAAGATCAATTCAAGGAACCAGAATAACGATAACAAAGACGATCACGGTAAGAAGACGTTCACTATCTCAATCGTAAATGTTTACGCACCAACAAGTCAACGCGCAAAACAATACCCAGAGGAAACTGATAAATTTTACAAAGACCTAGACGATACACTGAACAAAATAGGAAACAAATCAATATTAATAATTGCTGGAGATTTTAATGCCAAAGTAGGAAAACGTCTCGACAGTGACACACTATGTTTAGGATCATACTCAAAAGGAAAACGTAACGATAACGGAGAAAAATTAGTCCAGTTCTGTGAACAGAGAAAACTTTTCATAACAAACAGTGCTTTCAACACCCATCAAGACACCAGACAACATGGGTAGGACAAAGGAAAGACCAAACCCAAGACAAAATGATAACAATACACAACCAAATAGACTATATCATATGTCGACACCGCCATAAACACTACTCAACCAACTCGCGATCATACGGTGGTACACTGCTAACATCCGATCACAAACTTGTAAAAACGAATTTCAACATAAATGTGTACAGACAACGAAGACAGAAAGGTAAAACGGCAGTCAAAATAAACACGGCAAAAATAGTAAATGAGCGAGAATGTCGCATTCATTACCAATATGAACTTAACTCAAGTCTATGGAAAATAAAGCAAAACAGTAATCCAAACAATGAATGGAAAGAGACGCAAGCGGCAATGAAATATGCGGGGGAAGAAAGTGCAGGCTCTATTAATACAACTAAGAACAAACCAAATCGAACGCCTAACATCGCTATTAACGATCTATCGCGGCAACAAAAAGAACTTAGGATCAGGATACAAAACACGAAAGACTCGGAAGAAATAATAAACCTGAAAACGGAACGAAACAAAATACTGCATTCAATTCGATCACTTACAATAAAACACAGAAACGAGGAATTAGACAAAAAAGTGGAAGACATAGAAAAGTCCAAAAATAACGCATCGTCTATGTTCAAAGCGACGAAATCTCTGAACCGAAAACCATTCGAGAACCCAAAACTACAGGATAAATTTGGCAAACAGACAACAAATCCCAACGATATCCTTGACATTGTAACTGACCACTTCCAGCAGAAATTTCACAAACAAGTCTCACAAATATCGCCCTTCTCAGGAAACCCTAGAGACCTAAACAACCGCATCACAACAACTGAAGTTAGAAATAGCATAAAGTGCCTAAACAATAACAGATCCCCAGGCGAAGATGAAATTCCCGCTGAATTGCTGAAATGCGGTACCCTCTCCCTGGATCTGAGCATTGCAAACATAATGAACAAAACATTCTCAACACACAAAGACTGGGACATAAACAGCGGTGTCCTAATTACAATACAAAAAACAAGGAAAAACGAAAGGACCCGTAAACAACCTGCGCCCAATAACATTACTGAATACCATAAGAAAAACACTGTCAACTATTGTCCCAAAACAGAATTAGACCGAAAATAGAAAATTATCTATCACATAGCCAAAGCGGGTTTCGCCAAGACCGAAGCACATCGGACGTTGTATGGACACATAAATGGTTGGCAGCAAAGGCACTCAAAGAAAACATATCCATAACAATATCCGGAATCGATATGTCCGCAGCCTTTGATACGATCGACAGAGGAAAACTTTTGGAGATATTAACAGAAATAGTAGACGAAGACGAGCTCCGAATAATCCGATTTCTCCTCAGCAACACAAAGATACAACCAAGGATATACGGGGCCACAAAACAGACGCAGTTCGAAAGTAACATCGGGACCCCCCAAGGAGATAGTCTGAGCCCGATTCTGTTCACAATATACTTAGAACACGCTCTGAAAGAAGTTCGAAAAGTCATTCCAAAACCAACGACTCATATTGAGAATGCAATCCCTAGAGAAATCGCCTATGCAGATGATGTCGATTTTATTGGATCAACACCAGCAAATATAGACATCATACTAAATACCCTCATGAAATATAACCTCCAAGTCAATGCCAATAAAACCGAATTTACAACAATATCGAGGAACAAAGAGGAATGGAAAAGAACAAAGAAAGTCGGCTCACTAATTGGAGACACCGAGGATGTACAAAGAAGAAAACAGCTATCAAACGCCGCACTCAGTAAACTCACCAATGTATGGATTAGAGGTGACAAAATAAAGAGAAAAACCAAACTGAAACTGTACCATGCTCTTGTAAAACCGGTACTTCTGTATAACTGCGGCACTTGGGCGTTGACAAAATCCGAAGAAGAACATCTGGATGCCTTCCATCGCACACAGCTAAGAAGGGTACTGGACATCAAATACCCCAAAAAGATCTCAAATGAATCACTCTATAAGATCACAAAAGAAAGACCAATCTCCCTTGACATTTTACAACAACGATGGCAACTTTTCGGTCACATACTACGCAGGGACAAAAACATACCAGCAAACCAAGCCATGTCGGGATACTTCCAAAAACACGGGAACCTTTTCAGAGGAAGACCGATCACAACACTCCCCGTGATCCTAAACAAAAACCTCACAACACTTGGACAAAGCATTAGTCTCATAACGGCAGGGGACCTTGAAAATCTGAGAACCCTAGCAGAGGACCGGCAATATTGGAGACACCTCACACAGGAAATACTGGAAACAGCCAAGGCGACCCGATCTTTCGGTCGAGACGCGAAAGGCATCTAAGTCAAGTCAAAATAATAATAATAATAATAATAATAATAATAATAATAATAATTAATAATAATAATAATAATAATAATAATAATAATAATAATAATAATAATAATAAATAATATATTATGACGATAAATAACAAATCTTTATTGTCCACAAAATGGAAAAATTTCCGTGGTCTACGTTGCTTTTTAAATCGGATTGCAAATGTATTGATGTTATGCGTATTCGAAAAATACTCACGACATCTCCATCGGGGTATAGATAGTTCGAAGATGACGTCACTCGGGTCTTTGTTATTGTTTTTTGCCATCCACGTTTATGAGTAATGCTCACGGAACTGTATCAACCTGACTATAAACGTTCATGGATACACACAGTTTTGTGTGTTGGTCCATTATACTTCCGGATGGCAATGTTATGAGCTTCTTAGCCAAGCGCATACTATCTATAACATATTAACACACAACTGCAAACTCGAACGTTCATTGTCTGATTGATATAACTTAGTGATAAGTTAATTATAAAAATGGCTGTCTAAAAGCAATAACAACGAGTTGACTAACGTCAAATTCATCCCTTCTATTGATGCTCTATGTTAAATTAAAATACTCACAAAGTCCGCCAGCCAGAAATATTACTCCAGCCCAAAAATCTACATGGAACCTTGAACGTTATAGTCTGATATATTTTAATGAGAACTAATCATAAAAATGGGTGTCTAAAACAATAACAATGAGATGAGTGACGTCAATTTGGTTCCTTCTATAAATATCCAAGAACTTTACCCACTCTATCCGCTCTCTCCTCTTTCAATACATATGAATCTATTCTCTCATCACTTTTTTGTGCGGCTATGCATGTGGTCTTGTGAAATGAAACTCGCCTTTGGATCGGACGGTACTAGATTCGAGCCCCGCTCTGAGTGGCGCATAATTGAGTCCTTGGAAAAGGCTCTTTACTCGCATTCTCTCACCTTGTTCACTGTTAAAATGAGTACATCGCTGTTTACAGCGTCGTCTTTGTCGGGAAACAATTGCAATATCGCTTAACAGTCATGTCTCGTCTAACATGTTTTTATGTTGGCCAAGGACCCTTATAAAGTGATTTGAGCACCTTTATTGAATATAGCGGTATATATAGCGCAAGTAAATTTCTCTCTCTCTCTCTCTCTCTCTCTCTCTCTCTCTCTCTCTCTCTCTCTCTCTCTCTCTCTCGACATGTTAGATTATTATAGCTATTGCTACATATGATGCAAATGTCTTGGACGGTTATTGATGCTATGAGTTTATGTAAAATGCTCACAACATCCGCCAGTCGGAAAAAACGTACCGTCACACATAACTACGAGTAACCTTAAACGTTAAAAATCTGATTGATATAATTTAGTGAGAACTAATTACCAAAATGGCTGCCTTAATACAATAACAAAGAGTGGAATGATGTTAATTTCGTTCCTTCAACAGTCTAATTGATATAATTTAGTGAGAAGTAATCACTATTGCGCGCAAGACGAAAGATAGAATAACAGACAGTAACTGGGATCGGTTCTGTCGACCACATAGCCTCACTATCAATTAAAATATATTTCTAATTTCACCAATTTTTGGAGTAAACACAGTTCTTAGTATCAAACCTATTGTAAATTTGACGCTGATCACGAATCCGACGTAAAAACAGCGAAAATCCGAAAAAAATTGTCCACTTTTTTATACTGCCACGCCCCCAATCGCAGATCGCCTCAAAAAAATATCTCCCCGTGTGTGGGCAAAAATCATCTGCGATAAACGCAGGGATCGGGTCACAGCGACGAGGTCATCCGTACCGCGATCAGCGGATGTCAACGTCTATGGGGGGCTTTAGGCTGTGTGTGTGAGGCTATGTGGTCGACAGAACAGTGCCCCTCCCTGCTCAGTGATGGCGCCAAGAATGTTTCGAGACCCGCTCTGAGCTGCGCATTGTTTAGAAATTGGAAAAGGCTCTTTACTCACATTCTCTTACTGTACTCATGTGTAAAATGCGTACATGGCCGTTCGTTGTCTATGTCGAAATTATTTTTTTTAAATATCGCCCGACGGGCGTCGTGTCTCGTCCTTCATGGATTTGAGCGCTTTGAGAACGTCTAGTGGATATTGCGCAATGTAAATGCTGTTTTTAATATTTTTGGAATAATATTTTTATAAATTTTGAAACGGGGAGAGGTAGATGAACAAAAGGTTTCGTTTTTCTTCAAGTTCTTGGTCACCGTAAAATATATAATGGGGTTCATCGTGGCCTTCGTAAAGTTATGGCCTGACACTGACCAAAAAATGACGTCAAAATGCCAGTCTTTTGCCACAAAAGAAAACAAATCGTGAGTTGAATTCAATAGTTCAACCAATGAAATGACCTGTTTCCATGAGCACTACTAACGACAACTCGCTAGGCGGTTCAAAAACCAAATAATGACGTCAAACTGCCAGTCCTTTTGGATTTCAGTTTCAGGCTATAACATATAGATGGCTACGGGTTCATACAAAATAAAAAATGTCTGATAAATCAGTAAAAGAAGAATTAATTTTCCGATCTTCATAATTTCCATTGTATTTGCATGATATGCCAGTTTTTTTTTTGTT
>NC_088360.1:51558893-51741393 GCF_034508935.2 Berghia stephanieae | reverse complement strand
ACTTTTACGGGTGACTATTTTTCTTTTAATTGGTTTTGGTTTTACGTATTTCAAAATGCAGATTATTATGCTGTGGTCTACAGGACCATCATGGTCTACAGCTGCAGACGAAATGGAGTCATCATCCATACTGCAGATCAGAAGGTCTAGAGTATATCCCTTCTCATGTGTCGATTCATTTATGCGTTGTTGTAGGTTTAGTGATTTAAAATTTTGAATTTTGAATAATACGGACGAATCGATTTTATTCTCGATATGGATGTTAAAATCGCCTACGATCAAAAGTTTGGAGGTCTGAAGGGCCAAAATAGTAGGCAAGTCGTGAAAATCCTGTAAAAAGTTGGCAACGCTCTTGCTTGGTGACAATGATTATGCAAGCCCTGCCACTTCTTCTTTATAATAAAAAAAAAAGACGAAAACAGTTTGACATCATCAATATTCTTTGCTGATCGCGTTACTCTTTGAAGTGTTGTTATTGATGGAAGTTGAAGTACCTCTCTCGATTGAGAATACAGATGTCCGGGATAATTATTTGCATAAAGCATCCATTGCGTATATCCTTTTGTTTTTTTGGAAGGTTCATCAGATGAATTTATCTCTCAATGAAATTTAACTTGTCATCCTGGGTGTCAATAGACCAGCGGATGAAATTAACTAGCTCCTGGAATTGTGACCAGCATTTAATTTCTTTACAAATAGCAGGGTGCTTTACTTTATTGACACCTGCGTATGCTTCATAAACAATTCCCTTTATTCCCGTGTTTATCTACACCCAGGGAAGTAAAATGAATTGAAAAAGCATAAATAGGCCCATCTCTCGATTCACTAATGAAAGAAAAGTTACCGTCTTTTCCCCAAATTAAATTATCTGAGTGATTTTCTATTTTGTTTTTTCTTCTGAAAATCGTCAGGAAATGCAGAGGATTTTAATGTGTCTTTCAATTGTTGATCCTCATCAGGACCCCTAGATGCAGCGGTTGATTCTGCGTGGCTCTACCTTTTGACTGAGGAACACCAGCACACAATGATGATGACGCGTCAGGGAAATATGTGGGAGGGTCAGCTGGTGCCATACATTTCCCTGCTTTCTTCATTTTTGAATCAGGAAAATGTTTAGCGCACAATCCCATATATTTGATCACTTGATCAACAGATAATTGGTCAGCCATGGCTTGAACCCATCTCAACTTCTCACTAAATTCAAGAGGAAAACTGTGCACTGGATTTTTTTCTGTCGAACTAGCATAGCCCGACTTGAAGCCATACGTGCTGCATTTCTTTCCCATGATGATGGAATTCTAAGTCAAGCAGTGATTTAGAAAAATAAATTTAAAAATCCGATAAATAAATGGTAAACTAAATTCCGGAACGTCAACAATGATAAGCACACTTCCACTTAATTAAATATATCATAACATTTAAAAATCCAGCAAATTAACGAAGCGTGAGGGGGAAAAAAGCGGTTGTGACCACGCCGGTTGAAACAAAGAATGGCGAATTAAATTCCAGAATGTCAACAGTAATAAGCACACTTTCACTAACTTAAATATGCATATAATATTTAAATATTAAACTCCGGAATGCCAACAATGATAAGCACACTTCCACTTAATTAATCTGTATAAACTTTTAAAATCCAGCAACTTGAATGAAGCGAGAGAAAAACAAAGCGGTTGTAACCAACGCCATTTGAAACAAAGAATGACGAAAATTTGATTGCTGACTACACACGGTACCTAATTACGTATTCAATTTTCCCGCTCTCTGTCATGGCCCTCACAGACAAGACGCGCGTGCTACGGTCGGTACTGTAGTTACGTTATGGTCACACAGGTCACACTGACCCTTAGAACAAGATATGAAGTGAGTAGAAAAGTGCCAGAAGACAACAGAGAATAAAAAATTTTTTCGCGGCGGTGGTGGGGTTTGAACCTGCGACCTTATTGGTACGACAACTCCGCCTGGCAGGTGAGAGCGTGGCTCTACCGTGTGAGCTATCCACGAACACAAAAATATTCGTTTCAAACCCAAAGTCATTTCTAGATCCCTCTCTCACCCACTTCTTGAGATCGCCGATTCGTTCACCACCATCGCGAAATAATTTTGACCAGCAGTTAAGCTTAATAGCCAATATTCTCATCACAAACATATAACATAGAAACGATTGAGACATTGAGTATGCTCCGGTGTATGGGGTGAATTTTTAATTCAGAAAAGTGAGTGGAGCAGGCACTTATGTTGGTAACAACAAGATATGAAGTGAGTAGAAAAGTGCCAGAAGACAACAGAGAATAAAAATTTTTTCGCGGCGGTGGTGGGGTTTGAACCTGCGACCTTATTGGTACGACAACTCCGCCTGGCAGGTGAGAGCGTGGCTCTACCGTGTGAGCTATCCACGAACACAAAAATATTCGTTTCAAACCCAAAGTCATTTCTAGATCCCTCTCTCACCCACTTCTTGAGATCGCCGATTCGTTCACCACCATCGCGAAATAATTTTGACCAGCAGTTAAGCTTAATAGCCAATATTCTCATCACAAACATATAACATAGAAACGATTGAGACATTGAGTATGCTCCGGTGTATGGGGTGAATTTTTAATTCAGAAAAGTGAGTGGAGCAGGCACTTATGTTGGTAACGACAAGATATGAAGTGAGTAGAAAAGTGCCGGAAGACAATAGAGAATAAAAAATTTTTTAGTCACTTACTCACTTCATATCTTGTTGTTACCAACATAAGTGCCTGCTCCACTCACTTTTCTGAATTAAAAATTCACCCCATACACCGGAGCATACTCAATGTCTCAATCGTTTCTATGTTATATGTTTGTGATGAGAATATTGGCTATTAAGCTTAACTGCTGGTCAAAATTATTTCGCGATGGTGGTGAACGAATCGGCGATCTCAAGAAGTGGGTGAGAGAGGGATCTAGAAATGACTTTGGGTTTGAAACGAATATTTTTGTGTTCGTGGATAGCTCACACGGTAGAGCCACGCTCTCACCTGCCAGGCGGAGTTGTCGTACCAATAAGGTCGCAGGTTCAAACCCCACCACCGCCGCGAAAAAATTTTTTATTCTCTGTTGTCTTCTGGCACTTTTCTACTCACTTCATATCTTGTTGT
The DNA here is from genome assembly GCF_034508935.2 of Berghia stephanieae. Taxonomy (NCBI): domain Eukaryota; kingdom Metazoa; phylum Mollusca; class Gastropoda; order Nudibranchia; family Aeolidiidae; genus Berghia; species Berghia stephanieae. The sequence goes on along the minus strand of NC_088360.1, from coordinate 51,738,268 downwards.
TACCAACATAAGTGCCTGCTCCACTCACTTTTCTGAATTAAAAATTCACCCCATACACCGGAGCATACTCAATGTCTCAATCGTTTCTATGTTATATGTTTGTGATGAGAATATTGGCTATTAAGCTTAACTGCTGGTCAAAATTATTTCGCGATGGTGGTGAACGAATCGGCGATCTCAAGAAGTGGGTGAGAGAGGGATCTAGAAATGACTTTGGGTTTGAAACGAATATTTTTGTGTTCGTGGATAGCTCACACGGTAGAGCCACGCTCTCACCTGCCAGGCGGAGTTGTCGTACCAATAAGGTCGCAGGTTCAAACCCACCACCGCCGCGAAAAAATTTTTTATTCTCTGTTGTCTTCTGGCACTTTTCTACTCACTTCATATCTTGTTGTTACCAACATAAGTGCCTGCTCCACTCACTTTTCTGAATTAAACACTGACCCTTAGACTATCCACCGACCTCGACGAGCCCGTCCCCGGTACAAATCGGAACGTATTGAAAACGAGCATTCTGATTGGTTGTATGTCGTTAGTCATTACATCTCCCGGAAATCCACACGACCTCTTCGAAAACACGACAGTTGTTTACTTTACCTACTCGTCACTCCCAAAACAAGCCAATAGGTTTCGGTTTCAAACTACGTTTTATGCTTTTAAAAAGACAAGACCAGTGCCTAAATTCTTATATTTTCACTGCCAATCCTTACTGAGATAAAACTTCTCACAGAAATAATATCAGTCTATTTGTAGTTTTCTACACTAGGAATAAGAATAAGAAGAGAAAGGTAAGTTTCCTTATTTATTCGCAAATTACAACTACGACACCATTTCATTACCAGGGTTGCCAGTTTGGCATTTTAAATGCCAGATTCCAAAAATCTGGCATTTTTGAAAACCGTTTGGCATTAGAAAAATCATTTGGCATTTGGCATTTTTATTTGGCATTTTCTTTTCTTGTATATTATACTTCAAATGACACCTTTTCTTAATTATTTCTAAACGCTTAAAAACAAACATCTTCACATTTCTTTTTCATTCTTAAAATCCAACCGTGGTGTAGTGGTTTAGCACTCCACTTAGTAGTCAGTAGGTAAATAATTACCCCAACAGGAAATTTAGTATAATTCAAAAAAAAAAAAAATAAAAAAAAAAATAAAATAAAAGAAAAAGAAAAGAAAACACGCAAGCCACCAGGATATGATAGTAAATTGTCTATCAAAAGTGAGTAGTTTTCTTAGTGGGGGTGGGAGTCAACAGACTTTGGCATCTTTTTGAGTGTTTTGGCATTTTTTGAGTCTTCCCCTGGCATTTTGTTGAAAAATAATCTGGCAACCCTGTTCATTACAAATCTTTTTAGAAAAGTAGAGGGTAGAGGTAGAGGCTAGAGTTTTAGCTAGGGAGACCAAGATTTTAGCTTCCCAGCGCTTTTGCGATAGTATATTTTCGTTTCTTTATGTTGAAGAGGCGAGGTTTATTTCTTCTACTTATTAATAACTAAAACTTGTCTGGGTTTGTTGCTGTTCTTGCTTTGAAAAAAAATAAATTCGGGGGGGGGGGGGGGGGGGGGTTGCTTTAATTTAAAGTTTTAAAAAAGGCTTTGTAATATAATTTTACCTTGCCCCTCCCCAGAAAAGTAAACGAATTATTGAAACCATGAGAAAATTTAAGGACAATAAAACGCTGTGATTATCCCCAGACACCTGTCTGGGGATAATAAAAATTTGTTATCCCCAGACACCTGTCTGGGGATAACGAATTTTCATTATCCCCAGACGCATATTTGAAACTCCGCTCTTTTAAACAATTATCCACATTCCAGGATATGGAATGTTTCCAGATGCACATAGAAATAAGGAAAGTTAATAAAATATCTATAAAAACATAAAATTAACCAACATTAAAATCAGTTGTTACTACATATACACAATATGCGTCGACTTCGAAGTGGGTGTCATGGCCGAATGGTTTAGTCGTCTGCCCTGGAAGTTTGACCATAATCGACGTTGTGGGTTCGAATCCTGGTAACGTCACTTTTTTTTTATTTTTTTTTTTTTAAATTCCGTCTTCTTTTTACAGAACGTTGAAAGGGATAAATGTCCCATCCATCCTCCCCCCACCTCTTTTTTTTTATTATTAAACTCTCTCTCTCTCTCTCTCTCTCTCTCTAGCAAATATATTCGTCCCACTCCGATCTCAAATAGTGTCTAAAAAGAATAAATAATTAAAAAGCAAACAAACAGAAATATTCAGAGAGCGACCAAATGGTCAGATAGAGGAGAAAAAAAAACAATAATTGTTTTAAAAATAAAAACAATAATTGTTTTAAAAATAAAAACAATAATTGTTTTAAAAATAAAAAACAATTTAAGAAATTCATGCTCAGAAACGGAACATTTACATAAAGGTTTTAGCAAACAAAAAACTCTAAGGTTTAGGTCAAAATATAAAAAAAAAAAAGAAAAAGAGAGATTTCCCTCGGAGCAGGGAATAGTGTTAACAATAATAATAATAATAATAATAATAATAATAATAATAATAATAACAATTATAATAATAATATAATAATAATAATAATAATAATAATAATAATAAATAATAATAATAATAATAATAATAGTAGTAGTAGTAGTATGATAATAAGAGTATTAGTAATAATAATAATAATACTATTATTGATAATAATATAATAATGATTATGATGGTAATAGTAATAATAATAACAAATATTACAATTATTATTATTATTATTATTATTATTATTATTATTATTATTATTATTATTATTATCATTGACCAAAACAAAAAAGAAACAATAATAGATCTAGAGCAAATTAAATAATGAAATAATATTATCGGAGAAATAAAAAATTCAACTGATTAAAAAAAAACTCTTGCTCGGAACTCGGAACAAAAGTGAAAACAATGAAAATCAATTGGGAAGAAAGAAAGAAAAGTAAAAAAAAAAAATAAAAAATAAGGGGGGGGGGGGGGGGGGGGGCGGTCGCGACTGGGTCGAATCTGTGCAGCTAAAAGGAGTAAAATGAAAGGTGGCCTTTCCCACTGAGCTGCCTGTCCACACCGCTATCGGAATATTTTAAATTCATATATGAGGTAAACATATTTCCACCATTTTTGCTTCCTTGTTTTGGTACGGTAGTTATTTTCATCTCTGATTCGAATAAAAATATGTTGTTGGATCTAGTTTTGTGGACGTGTGATACTAAATTGTATTGTCTTGTGCGAAGCAGACAGGAAAATAACAGGTGTGGGTTTTGGGCTTTGGGACGAACAACACCATAGCCTAGGAATTCGTCCGCGACATAATAATTATTCCCGGTCGTCCCCAAAATTGTGGCCAGAATGAGCAAATTATAGAAACAAGAGATGATCAATAAAGTTAACAGGTAGGTAGGTAATGAAAATTTAAATGGTTGGTGGACTATGAACAGATTTGATGATTAACAACTTTCTTCCTGGTTGAAAATAAAAAGTCGAATTGCCAGTTTGACGTTTTCAGATCAAAGTAACAAAAGAAATTTCATTGATCCATTTGCTTTAAAAAATTTTTTTTAAAGAGCTGGATTTGACTATTTACTTTCATCTTGTGTTAAATATCACTTGATATATTAACTGTTTTGGGACACAACCACTAGTATTTTTTCCAGAATATTTGGTATTTTTCACGCCTAGTTTGGCATTTTGCATAAAATCTTTCTGCCCACTTGCTACATGCGTCTGGGGATAGTATCCCCAGACAGGTGTCTGGGGATAACAAAAATTGGTTATCTCCAGACACCTGTCTGGGGATAACGAATTTTTATTATCCCCAGACAGGCGTCTGGGAATAATGACAGCCACAATAAAAATGGAAACAAAAAGAAAGAACACAAAAATAAAAGTAACTTTTGTGTTGGACGGTTGATAACTTGCAATGTCTCTTCTGTCTTTCCTCTCTTTTTTTTGTTTGTTTGGTGGGGGAAGGGGAGGTTGGCATGCTATTATTATACGGCCTAAAAAGAAAAACAAAACATTAAATAAAGAACAAACCAAAAAAAAAAAAAAAATTAAAACCCGACTCCACTCCACAACATAAAGAAACAATTCTATACCTATATATGAAAGTACGGCTTTACTTTTCAAGACTAAAATCATGGTCTCCCTGGTATTAGTTAAAAAGAAAACTAAAATAATTTTTGTGTTGGATGGCCAACAACTTACAGTCTCTCTTCTGACTTTTCTTTTAGGGGGGGAGAGGAGGGGGCGCATAATAATATTATAACAAGGTCTTAAAAGATAATAAGTAAATAAATCGAGAACAACAGCAAAAACAACCAAACAAGTAATGGTTAAATAGAAGAAAGAAAAGAAAAAAAAACAACAAAAACTCTCCCCTCAACATAAAAAGTAATTCCATAAACAGTAAACGTACGGATTTACTCCAGGAAGCCAAAATCTTGATCCCCTCAGCCAAAACGAGCTATTTTTGCTAGGGTTTGCTTTAATTTAAAGTTAAAAAAAAAAAGCTTTGTAATATAATTTTACCTTGCCCCTCCCCCTCACCAGAAAAGTAAACGAATTATTGAAACCATGAGAAAATTTAAGGACAATAAAAATGGAAACAAAAAGAAAGAACAAAAAAAATAAAAGTAACTTTTGTGTTGGACGGTTGATAACTTGCAATGTCTCTTCTGTCTTTCCTCTCTTTTTTTTTTTTTTGTTTGGTGGGGGAAGGGGAGGTTGGCATGCTATTATTATACGGCCTAAAAAGAAAAACAAAAATAAAACAAAACATTAAATAAAGAACAAACCAAAAAAAAAAAAAAAGAACCCGACTCCATCTCCACAACATAAAGAAACAATTCTATACCTATATATGAAAGTACGGCTTTACTTTTCAAGACTAAAATCATGGTCTCCTGGTATTAGTTAAAAAGAAAACTAAAATAATTTTTGTGTTGGATGGCCAACAACTTACAATCTCTCTTCTGACTTTTCTTTTAGGGGGGGAGAGGAGGGGGCGCATGATGATAATATTATAACAAGGTCTTAAAAGATAGTAAGTAAATAAATAGAGAACGACAGCAAAAACAACCAAACAAGTAATGGTTAAATAGAAGAAAGAAAAGAAAAAAAAAAACAAAAACTCTCCCCTCAACATGAACAGTAATTCCATAACAGTAAACGTACGGATTTACTCCAGGAAGCCAAAATCTGGTTCCCCTCAGCCAAAACGAGCTATTTTTGCTAGGGTTTGCTTTAATTTAAAGTAAAAAAAAAAGCTTTGTAATATAATTTTACCTTGCCTCTCCCCCTCCCCAGAAAAGTAAACGAATTATTGAAACCATGAGAAAATTTAAGGACAATAAAAATGGAAACAAAAAGAAAGAACAAAAAAATAAAAGTAACTTTTGTGTTGGACGGTTGATAACTTGCAATGTCTCTTCTGTTTTTCCTCTCTTTTTTTTTTTTTTTGTTTGGTGGGGGAAGGGGAGGTTGGCATGCTATTATTATACGGCCTAAAAAGAAAAACAAAAATAAAACAAAACATTAAATAAAGAACAGACCAAAAAAAAAAAAAAAAACCCGACTCCACTCCACAACATAAAGAAACAATTCTATACCTATATATGAAAGTACGGCTTTACTTTTCAAGACTAAAATCATGGTCTCCCTGGTATTAGTTAAAAAGAAAACTAAAATAATTTTTGTGTTGGATGGCCAACAACTTACAATCTCTCTTCTGACTTTTCTTTTAGGGGGGGAGAGGAGGGGGCGCATGATAATAATATTATAACAAGGTCTTAAAAGATAATAAGTAAATAAATCGAGAACAACAGCAAAAACAACCAAACAAGTAATGGTTAAATAGAAGAAAGAAAAGAAAGAAAAAAAACAACAAAAAACTCTCCCCTCAACATAAAAAGTAATTCCATAAACAGTAAACGTACGGATTTACTCCAGGAAGCCAAAATCTTGATCCCTCAGCCAAAACGAGCTATTTTTGCTAGGGTTTGCTTTAATTTAAAGTTAAAAAAAAAAAGCTTTGTAATATAATTTTACCTTGCCCCCCCCTCACCAGAAAAGTAAACGAATTATTGAAACCATGAGAAAATTTAAGGACAATAAAAATGGAAACAAAAAGAAAGAACAAAAAAAATAAAAGTAACTTTTGTGTTGGACCGTTGATAACTTGCAATGTCTCTTCTGTCTTTCCTCTCTTTTTTTTTTTTTGTTTGGTGGGGGAAGGGGAGGTTGGCATGCTATTATTATACGGCCTAAAAAGAAAAACAAAAATAAAACAAAACATTAAATAAAGAACAAACCAAAAAAAAAAAAAAAAAAACCCGACTCCACTCCACAACATAAAGAAACAATTCTATACCTATATATGAAAGTACGGCTTTACTTTTCAAGACTAAAATCATGGTCTCCCTGGTATTAGTTAAAAAGAAAACTAAAATAATTTTTGTGTTGGATGGCCAACAACTTACAATCTCTCTTCTGACTTTTCTTTTAGGGGGGGAGAGGAGGGGGCGCATGATGATAATATTATAACAAGGTCTTAAAAGATAGTAAGTAAATAAATAGAGAACGACAGCAAAAACAACCAAACAAGTAATGGTTAAATAGAAGAAAGAAAAGAAAAAAAAAACAACAAAAACTCTCCCCTCAACATGAACAGTAATTCCATAAACAGTAAACGTACGGATTTACTCCAGGAAGCCAAAATCTGGTTCCCCTCAGCCAAAACGAGCTATTTTTGCTAGGGTTTGCTTTAATTTAAAGTAAAAAAAAAAAGCTTTGTAATATAATTTTACCTTGCCTCTCCCCCTCCCCAGAAAAGTAAACGAATTATTGAAACCATGAGAAAATTTAAGGACAATAAAAATGGAAACAAAAAGAAAGAACAAAAAAATAAAAGTAACTTTTGTGTTGGACGGTTGATAACTTGCAATGTCTCTTATGTCTTTCCTCTCTTTTTTTTTTTTTTTTGTTTGGTGGGGGAAGGGGAGGTTGGCATGCTATTATTATACGGCCTAAAAAGAAAAACAAAAATAAAACAAAACATTAAATAAAGAACAAACCAAAAAAAAAAAAAAAACCCGACTCCACTCCACAACATAAAGAAACAATTCTATACCTATATATGAAAGTACGGCTTTACTTTTCAAGACTAAAATCATGGTCTCCCTGGTATTAGTTAAAAAGAAAACTAAAATAATTTTTGTGTTGGATGGCCAACAACTTACAATCTCTCTTCTGACTTTTCTTTTAGGGGGGGAGAGGAGGGGGTGCATGATAATAATATTATAACAAGGTCTTAAAAGATAGTAAGTAAATAAATAGAGAACGACAGCAAAAACAACCAAACAAGTAATGGTTAAATAGAAGAAAGAAAAGAAAATAAAAAAAAAAACAAAAACTCTCCCCTCAACATAAAAAGTAATTCCATAAACAGTAAACGTACGGATTTACTCCAGGAAGCCAAAATCTTGATCCCCTCAGCCAAAACGAGCTATTTTTGCTAGGGTTTGCTTTAATTTAAAGTAAAAAAAAAAAGCTTTGTAATATAATTTTACCTTGCCTCTCCCCCTCACCAGAAAAGTAAACGAATTATTGAAACTAGAGAAAATTTAAGGACAATAAAAATGGAAACAAAAAGAAAGAACAAAAAAATAAAAGTAACTTTTGTGTTGGACGGTTGATAACTTGCAATGTCTCTTCTGTCTTTCCTCTCTTTTTTTTTTTTGTTTGGTGGGGGAAGGGGAGGTTGGCATGCTATTATTATACGGTCTAAAAACAAAAACAAAAATAAAACAAAACATTAAATAAAGAACAAAAAAAACCCCAACTCCACTCCACAACATAAAGACACAATTCTATACCTATATATGAAAATATGGCTTTACTTTGGAAGACTAAAATCATGGTCTCCCCGGTATTAGTTAAAAAGAAAACTAAAATAATTTTTGTGTTGGATGGCCAACAACTTACAATCTATCTTCTGACTTTTCTTTGAGGGGGGGGGGGGAGAGGAGGGGGCTCATGATAATAATATTATAACAAGGTCTTAAAAGATAATAAGTAAATAAATCGAGAACGACAGCAAAAACAACCAAACAAGTAATAATTAAATAGAAGAAAGAAAAGAAAAAAAAAACAACAAAAACTCTCCCCCAACATAAAAAGTAATTCCATAAACAGTAAACGTACGGATTTACTCCAGGAAGCCAAAATCTTGATCCCCTCAGCCAAAACGAGCTGTTTTTGCGAGGGAGACCAAAGCAAAACAATGAATAAATACCCCCCCCCCCAGAAAAAAACAAAACAAGCAAATAAAAAACACAAAAAAACTCCACTATATAAAACAAAGACACGAAATAATGAAAAAAAACCCAACTGTTTTACGTCAGAAGACGAAATAGTGATCTCTCTAGCAAAAATTGAATTTTTTTTAAAAGAAAAAATAAAACTAATTAAATTTTTATGTTGGACGGCTGATAACTTGGAATCTCTCTTCTGGGGGGTGGGGATGGGGGAGGGGGGAGGTCATGATACTAATATTAGTATCATTACAAGTACAAGGCTTGTTAAAAATAAAGAACCAAAAACAAAAACTAGCAACAAAAAAATACCCCAAAACAATCAAGCAATAAATAATTAGAAGAAAAAAAAAACTCTCCTCTTAAACAGAAAGAAACAGTTCCATAAACGAAATTATGGTTTTACGCTGGGAAGCCAAAATCCTGGTCTCCTTAGCTAAAATGGCCCTGGCTTGGGAGACCAAGACACTTCCTTATATGTTTTCATTGATTAATTATGGTTACTAGTCACTTGTTCCAATTCTGACACTCTGTTGTGCCAATTCAGACACCCCTTTGACAATTAAGACGAATACAACCGTTTTCTTAGTTTAGAACTACGATGGATGACAAACGAGCTTTTCTTTCTGTTCTGTGCATATATCAACCCAAAGTTTGAGATAAACATTCCTAGATAACTGCATAAAACAATTTGGATTTTGGTCTGGAGTACTTATGATTACATTAAAGTGGATCGATTTGATAATCAATTTGGTCTGGAGTACTTATGATTACATTAAAGTGGATCGATTTGATAATCAATTTGGTCTGGAGTACTTATGATTACATTAAAGTGGATCGATTTGATAATCAATTTGGTCTGGAGTACTTATGATTACATTAAAGTGGATCGATTTGATAATCAAATATAGAGTTGGTTTATTTATGAATTTAAGCATTAACAAGAATGGGAAAGGCCCATCTCTCGATTCACTAATGAAAGAAAAGTTACCACCTTTTCCCCAAATTAAATTACCTGAGTGATTTTCTATTTTTTCTTCTTCTGAAAATCGTCAGATTATGCTAAAATGTTGATTAGACAATCTCAAGAATCTATGACGTCATAAATATTTTTTTGTAAAAGTGAATGATATGGGGTGCTCTACAATGAGAGGAGACTTCACTTTAAAAATAATTAACATTAAATGTTTGCACAGAAAACCAATATTTTATTATGAATAATCTTCAAATTAATTGAAAACAAATATACGACAAATTGAAAAATATATATACTTAGTTTTTGGTTCCAGATGATGTTTGACCACACAAATTTATAAACAAATGAGAAAAATCCTACTTTTCAATTCTGTGAATTTATGTTGCAATGGTTACTGATTTATGTTGCTACCTCGACTGTAACTGTAAGATGCCTTGAAATGTGGAAAAAGCAATCAGAGAAACTCGTACCCGATATTCTGAGCAAGACAAGGATTTTAAGAAATGATTTATATTTAATTAGGTGAAACAGATTAGGACAAAAAATTGGTTTCAATTTTTCATGCATTTATTCCCGGCTGTGTTAAATCGGAACCCAGCTCTATGCCATAGTTCAGAACTGGAACACCCTACCTACCTTTCTTACTAGTGACAGTTTGTCGAAACTTGATTATGATTGATAGTTTGTAAAAAATTTCATCTTTTCCAGAAAATAAACAAGACGAAAATTTTGCAATATTGATGAAAAAATTATAAAGTCCATTAAATTATAGGGCCATGGTTCCATTCATGGCGCCCTGAATGTAGCCTTCCGAGTAAGGCCAGGCTAGGTTCATTGCATTCAATTTCAAGCTTTCTTTGTTGATGGTCTATATCAATATTTTGTTAGAGTTATTACCATTATTCAGGTTCCGGTTTTAATCTTTTCATGCACTTCGTTTATCCACATTGTTTCTGACATAAGTTTTTTTATTTCAACAAAGTCACACATTCTTTTTCCCCTTTGTTGTTTACATGCTATTTTATACACTTCCATACGATTATCCAATCAAATTATTATATCTGTCATCAGCTAGTTGTGCTCCACCACAACCTTCTTCTTCTTCTTCTTCTTCTTCTTCTTCTTCTTCTTCTTCTTCTTCTTCTTCTTCTTCTTCTTCTTCTTCTTCTTCTTCTTCTTCTCTTCACCAAGAGTGCTCACCCATTGCACATTTTTCTTCTTATGGAGTTGTATAAGCTCATGGTTTTTTTTTCTGCCAGGCTACATTTACGGTGCTATTTAAAGCTCTTGTTTGGAGCACTTCGTTTGCAGCAATACCTCTTATGAGATGTTGAACCACACAAACTTTTTCTTTTCTTCTTTTCAAAGGCTCATTTACCTCATTCAAATCTAGAAAGGACTCGAGTTTTTTATATATTTTTTTTCCCCATAGAAGATTGCATTTTCTTCCACATTGTGGGAAAAGGGCCCAATGTTGTTTTTAAAAAATATATTGATATTGAATTCTCTTTATAATTTCATTATCTTGCCAATCTGATATGCCTCCTGAGTGTGTAGATTTGTGTGGCACAAAGATTTTGATGTTTAAAACATTTGATATCGATACCAAAATGTCAATATATTTTGGTGCCTAAATGAGCCAGTTAATAAGATGGAGAGAAAATGATAGTGGGTAAATGTGACTCGTGTAGATACAGCACATGTGACAAACAATGTTGTGGCCTTTGTCCTTTGTCTCGAGACAAACAATCAAGACAACAACAAAAAAGAGATCAAAATGTCAATTGTGATGACAGAAAGATGCAAAGAGAGAGGTGGCAGATGCATAGATGCAGAGAGAAGAAGAATATGAAATAGGTTAAATTTGCAAGTGAGTGACTAAGAGAGAGAGAGAGAGAGAGAGAGAGAGAGAGAGAGAGAGAGAGAGAGAGTACTTGCGATGTATTGGTCATGGTGCAGTTAAAAGGAGATGGGAGGGAGATGATAAGAGAGGGGTAGAAATTGATTAGCTCGGATAGAAAGAAAGAGAGTTTGAGGGTTGAGGGGAGAAGGAACTGGTGAATTGTGGCTTTGTATGGCGAAAAGGGTTGGGGACAGAGAAAGAAGAAGAGATAAAGAGAGAAGGGGTGGGGCAGATTGTCATAGTGATCTCCACTAGGCTAGTATGGTTATTGTAGGAGATATTGTACAGATCAAGATCAAGGATGTGAATTATATTTTTTTAAACGGCATGAGTTGACGAAATCCAATTAAGAGAGAAGGAAAAGAAAAACTGCATTTAAAAATGACACTTAGTGTATGATTGGTGATGAATGAAAATACTAGTACTAGGAGTGTCTGAAAGAGAGTGAAAAAAAAGGGCTTATGTACCTCGTAAGAAGAAATATAAGAGTGCAGTGGGTGAGCGAGTCCCTTGAATCTACAGAGTGAAGAGATAGAAGAAGGAGAAGAGGAAGAGGGAGAAAATAGTAGTTCACTACTAGCTGATGACAGACATAATTCGGTTTGATAATCGTATGACAGTGTACAAAATAGTTAATATAAACAAAGGAAACGGAGAGAATTATGTCTGAAACATTTTGGATACACAAAATGCTTTAAGGATTATTATGAACAAAACTGGAAAGATGGCACTAACTCGACACAAATCTTCCAAAGGTAGATAATTGCCATGGACGAAGAAAGATTTAATGCCATGAATCTAGCTTGGCCTTACCAGGCAGGCTACATTCAGGATGCCTTGAATGTAGGCGGTGCGTTTTTATATATTTATTTGCTTTTGGACAATCCAAAGCCAATAATACAATGTGCTCAATTTGGTAATGTCATCCACATTTCTTACATACATTGTTAATACACAGGTAACACTTCGATAATATTTAAACTTTTCATTAAAATAGAAAATAAGAAACATTAGAAGTTAATGAATTATGTCATTTATTTCATTTATAGAAGTCTTCTTATAATTATAATGTTAAAATCACATTTAGAAAACATATCATTTGCACACTAACTCTGTAATCTAAAATCAAAATAAAACCTGAAAGGAGAATAAAACAAACATAATATTGTGACAAACAAAGATTATACATCCTTATGAATTTACATCAATAGAGCCATCTCTCACTCAAATGTCAAAAAGAGGGTGGTGGTGGGGGGGGGGGGGGGGGCAGTGACTAGATATTTATTGTCAGGTAAAGTAAAAAAAATTAATAAAAAAAAATTATGCCTTTCCAGGCCGCATCGTGAGATGCCGTCTCCTCAGCATTCCGTGACGGAATATAGATAATCCATCAAACAAACGTCTGATGTCAATAGGAATCACCCATGTTGTCTGAAGTGAGTGATTGGGGGTTAATAATCTTCTTGCCCAAGGAAAAAAAAATTAAAGTATTTGAAGTTGGGCTTGAACCCAGTGGATTTTGGGTCATAGCGCAATGCCTAAACCACTCAACCACTTCAACCCCCATTGTCAGGTAAAGGTAGAAAATTAACTGGGCATTTAATTAAATGCTGCATCAAGCTACTTAAACATCACGCAGGAAAAAGAGTTTTTGGTCATTTTGTCATGGTCACAAAGAAGGTTAATGGTGATGATTAGGGTGTTGACAATAATAATACAGTAGCGAGCATCTGGTTAAATTCAACAACCATCAGTCATCTGTGGCAAATGGATAACAAATCATTGTAATAATCACAACTATAATGTAATAATAATAATAATAATAATGATAATAAAAAGTTTCTTATATAGCGCTCAACTTCCACATAAGTGCTCTGCGGTGCATTACAATATTAATTTTATCATTCAAACATTCATTCTTTGACAATTTCGAGAACACATATGAAGAACCAAACACATACACATAAACTCACGCATAGATACATTTCCACATACTTACACCAATTTTACTCACTAACATTAATAACTGATTCTAACGAAACACATTTGAATTGATTAATTACCAAAAAAAAAAATAATAATAATGTAATTTTGAAAACAAAAAAAAGTTATACATACAGTGATTGAAATGGAAATTGTTAGTCTGAACTAAGGATCAAAAGTGGAATAAGATAAACTTAAAATTAAATTTATATTTAAGGTGTAATGTAATCGGGAAATGATACAGCCTCACTATCCATTTTAAATCCACAGTTTGGTTTACAGTTGCAATGGAATAACAATGCTATTCATATACTCATTTTACACATAAGTACGGTAAGAAAATGTGAGTAAAGAACCCTTTTCAATCACTCACTTTGATTCTAACCACTGCAAGACTCAGCTCACAAGCCAAAGACCACAAAGCTGTGCATCTAGTAAGTTATAAAATGAAATTGGTTGTAATTTCAAGGATTTAAGTGGATATATAATATATTTCTATTTGGAATAAAAATAATTTAAAAGTCGAAGGGGGAGTCAGGGGTGATAACTAAAGTGGTGGAAGCATAAGGAACTTGATAAATAGCTTGATATCACATTAAACACAGTTTTCCATTTCCATTTTTCCATTTTCTCCATCAGAAGACTGCTTGACATGGCTATATTTAGTCACTATGGAACAGGCCAAAGGGTTGGATTCATCTTTGTTTGCTTTGGAATTAGCCTCTGCTTGATAGGGTCAATTGCTCCCTACTGGCTGACAGCACAGGTTTGTGTGGTTTGTTGTTATTGTGCACTCGGGATGAGTCGACATTACTTGAGTTGGATCTTTTCCCTTTCCCTTTCATTTGACCAACCTTCTTTTAAGTCAAATCCTCAAATGAGTGGAAAGGAGGAGGAGGGGGGGGGGGGGGGGGGGGTCCAGTACATATAGTTATATATTATATATATGTTTATATTATATATATTTGATTTCATTTTAATTTCTTTAGTTAAAACTAATTCAAAATGAAACATCACTCTTCAGGGGTGAGAGTTTTTTCATATTTGCGTGATTTAAAAAAGTATATGGGCCTGTCGTATAATATAACGTAACTGTAAAAATCCACAATACAGGTTGCTTTAGATTAGATTTTATGTACATCCCTTAAATGATGAAGTTGAAATACTTGAATTTTTCAAAGGTGATCAGGAGAAATTTATAGGGGGCAGTGCTTTAACTCACTCAATCGAGAGAGTTTTGCTACTTTTCAAAATTGGAAAAAATGTATTAAAAATTTACTTAGTTTTATTCAACTACCATTAACATGTTACAACTAAAAACATTAGCGTTGATACTACGCCTATAATTTGTCTCAGAAAAATGTAATAATTAGGCATAGGGTAAAAGTAACCCGGGTAAACTACGGATATAGTCGGTGTTAGGGTTGAGTGAGTTAAGAAACTTTGCTTTTATTTTTATCAACTGTCTGTTCAAAAATCATGAAGACCCCTGAGCAAACCACTATCACTTTCTACATTCATTGGCTGTATCACTCTTGTTTAATTATCGTGGTTTTGTTTTCTTGTGATTGGTGAGAAGTGCAGAGCAGGTGTATCGACAACGATTATATACTAAATATTAAGATAATATCTTTTTTAACTCGGTAAAATGTGGAACAGGTGAAATTTATTTTGATTGCAAAGAGTCAGTACAGAGTAAGGATGTAATTCACATTGTTGGTTTGGTCATGTTTTCATATATTCAAAACTTTCAAGTTTATCTCTGTTATCAGAAAAAAAGCTTTTAAGTTGGATCCCTATTTGTGTTTACCACATACTCTGATTCTTTACTATTAAACTTTTTTAATCACTTATTTAAAACAGCTGTTCTGACCCCCACGATGATCCGGAGGTCACTTACTGTGTCTTCTATCCCCTTATTATCTTTTTTCCGAGTTGCTTTCTGTCTTTGCCTTGGAATGGAAGTGCTTGGTTTTGTCCTGGCCTTTCCTGGGGTCCTTAGCTGAGAGAGAAACAGTCAATGTTGAGTATTAGTTTTAGGAGAGGATTTTTTTCCTTTGTAAATCATCTCTATTATGTTTTCTCTTTTGTATATATTCTGTTAACATTTGAGTGTATTCCTGTTAGTGGGAGCCAGTGCTGGTGTCACTTTGAGACTTTTATGTGATGCCAAACTAAGTATAATGATTTGTTCCCAATTCGAACTAATTCCCCTTTGTCTTACTGTTTCTTGGCTTTTTAAATCGTAATTTTAGAATTTTTTGACAATCCCACTTTCTAGCTAGGGGAATTAGGGACACAAAACCCCCGAATTGTGCAAATTAGTGATGAAAGCATGATTTTTTAATGAAAAAAAGTTCGTGCTCTAAGGTTTAAATTGTGATATAGAACCACTTTCTCATCACTCCAAGAGCTGAGATATCAGCAATTTAAATCGTGTAAAAATTCACGGTGGTGATGAAACTTGCCGCCTTCACAACGACATTTTGCTTTGGTGTCAGAAGGTCACAGACTACGTCATCGGTACCGAGTACACATGTACACTGTTGTTTAAATCGAAATCGGAAATATAACTTATCATTTATTCATAACATACAACTTATCAATTTCATTCATTTAAGAAGAGAGTAACATAATTTTCAAAAGTATTTTTTAAAATCCAAAAGTATACCAATTTTGTTATTTCAAATTGTACCGCATCGGAACGCGAAACATGAGATTGTGAAATCGAAGAAATTAAAGTTGTGGTGGTCGAATACGAATACAAAAAAAAAAAAAAAGATTTTTTCCCCCTCTCATATCTTTTGTATATTCCGATAGCTTTCAATGAGTATAATTTGTATTTTCTTAATGTCTTTTTAAATTAGAATTATTTTAAAATAATAGACTTCCGCTCATGTGACGATGTTTATAAACAATGCATCGCATTCTGGGGTTGCTAGTTGTGTCGTCTGCATTCGGGTCGGCGAGGTCACGAAACGGTGTCTACTTGAACTCTGTCGCCTTTTACCCACCTCATAATAATAATAATAATAATAATAATAATAATAATAATAATAATAATAATAATAATAATAGTAATAATGATAATAATAATAATAATAATAATAATAATAATAATAATAATAATAATAATCAGCATCATCAAGGTCATCATCATTAGCAGCATACCGAGCACCTAGATATCGTTTAAGCATCAATGTTTATGTGTCACACTAATTCAACACAGTTATGTTATTATTGTGGTTTGCGTAATAGTATGGTTCAAATCAAATTTCAGGTTGAAAATGTCCGTATCATCATCTTTAACATCACTGTCATGAGCATCGCCTCATCCCATCACCAACAATCCCGTGATCAAGTCACTTAACCCATTAAATCATGGCATTGACAATGTACTAAATCTTGTACTAACGACTAACAATTATATAATGGCAAAATGCAGTATTGAGGTGGATTGGTCAAAATGATTCATTTGTCGAGATAAAAAAAATTAAAAATTAGAATGCCCAGCTCTGTCAAAGCGCACATATTGTGGTCAATGGTACGTGACTTTTATAGCGTAGCGTTCTACCAGCTATGGTGTTAAGACTTTTAACGGATTAGAAAATGATAGTGATAAGCTAGATTTGTCTGTTGAAGATCGCTCTGAGGATACACTGGAGGTCCTGAAGTAAAATGATACCAACAACACTAATTATGTCGCTTTGATATACGGCCACAAAATATCAGAAGGCTTGCTGTGAAAAATGAGAAATCACAAGAAAACTTGTCAAATTATCCCGATGTAGACAATCTCTCATCATCCCACTGTCCAAGGAGGCAGAATATGCGTTTTCCCTCAGATGACGTTATCACAAGAAATAGGACACATTGTACGCTTTGCAACAATAAGATGAAGCTTCCCTCCATTCAATAATGAGAAAAGACATGAACAGAAATATCTGCGTGGCTGCAGAAATTATAAACGATGTCTAGATTCTCTCCATGTTCTCAAATGGTGATTATATTGCGCAGGAAGTTCATTGTCAGGAGAAGATTTGTCATGTCCGTTTTATGAACATAAAAAATGCTAAATATTACCAAAACAAACAAAGTTCTAGTTTTGCTGTTGCTGAAATTGTTTCTTCTTCTTCTTCTTCCTCTTCCTCTTCAAGCTGAAACTTCCTCGTGGAAGGCTCAGCAGCAGCATTCCCAATTGTTTTTCTGGGAGTTATCCAAATTGTTCCTAGGTCTTATAGTTGAGGGCAGAAACGAGTGAAGATGGTAGTCCACTCTAGATTGTGGCAACATAGATTTGCCAGGTTTCCTCTTGCTCTGTTGGAGGCCGTGTACTGACACCTGACTTTGTTTTTCTGACCTTTGTAAAATACATTTAGTTTATTCTTCTCTCTCCTTTCCTTCAATGGTTCCAAATGGGGTGTCATATATATGGCTTTGATTTGTTTGAGGATTTTGTTGAACGAATTTTATAGCTTTTTTTGGATTGATTCTATTTACCTAATTTCGGAGGTGTGATCGGGATCCCATACCTTACCGCTTTACTCGAGTGTTGGTCTAACATAAACTTTATAGCATTTCTCTTTTATGGTTACTTTGTAGCCGAAGAGGTTTCTTCTCAAGAATCCCAGGGTGGAGTTTGCCTTCCTGCATATGTTTGCAATGTGGTATTTCCAGGTCAGGCGATTGTTTATCGTTACTCCGAGATATTTTGCTTTGGTGATTTCTTATAGTGAGTTGTGGTGTATTGTGTATTATCTTCCTTTTGTTGGTAATTTTCTGGAATCAAAGTCCTGATGAAGGATTTCTGAGTCTTTCTTATGCCTTATTGCTCTGTACAAAAGGCTGTCTTCCGGAAATAGTCTCAGTTGAGTTCCGATCGAAAATCTTTCAGGCAAATCATTGATGTAGATAAGGAACAAGAGGGGACCCAGTACGGTACCTAGGGGCACACCTGTAGTACTGGAGCTGACTCTGACATTGCTCTTTCAGTTGTTTACGATTAGTGAGAAAATCCATTATCCAGTCGTGTGTGTTACTCATGATTCCATATCTCCGCAGTTTAATAGCCAGAGTATGGTAATTGACTTTATCAAATGATTTACTGAAGTCTAATAATATAACATCTGTTTAGAGTTGTTTATTTATGTTTTCTGTTACGTTGTTGCAAGTTGTTGAGAGAGAGAGAATGCTGTGAAAGAGTTTGCACCCAGTCGTATGTTCACCCAATCAGGTTCAGAGGCAGACTACCAGGCCTCGACAGCTAACCTCAGGAAAGGAAACATTTTTAGCCTTCAATAAGACAACATATGGTTTTCTTGAACACACTCACATGGAAAAATCTGACAACGAGATTTTGGCTTTATCTTGCCCCGTTAAATAATTCAAAGAGATCAGGATAAACTAGAAAAGGCTGCTGTTGAATTCTCTCAAGTCTCCCAAGAAAAATGTGTTCCACAGTCATTTGTCTAATAAATATGATTTTTGTTGGATCCTAATCATCTAAAAATGTTAATATACGTCACCAAGAAAGTTTTTCATTTTCGAAATTAATAGTTACCAACATCACCATAATCACTACCACTATCACCACCACCACCTCATCATTACCATATTCATCATCATCATCATAATCATCATCATCATCATCCTCCTCATCATCATCATCATCACCATCATCATCATCTTCATCATCATCGCTACCACGATCACCACCACCTCATCATCATCCCCATCACCATTATCAATACTACTATCTCCATAATCACTCATCATCATCATCATCATCATCATCATCATCATCATCATCACTACCATTACCACCACCACCATCATCACAATACCATCAACACCATCCTGATCATCATCTTCATCGTCGTCTTCGTCATCATCATCATCATCATCATCATCATCATCATCATCATCATCATCACTACCAAGATCAGCACCACCACCACCTCATCAACATCACCATCATCATTATCATCATCATCATCATCATCACTACTATTATCACAACAATCACCTCATCATCATCATCATCATCATCATCATTATCACCAACATCACCTCCACCATCATCTTCACCACGATGACGACCAACACAAGTAAAACTGACACCAGCACCATCTCATCCTCTCCCACCACCCCCTTCCAGTCCTCATAATAAAGCTATACTACCGTCCCATACGGTTCCTATATCACATAAAGTCACATTTTTAACAATTATAGTTATTTAAACCAAAAAAATCAACCGCTTATACGGGCTAAAAAAATTATATATTTTTAAAGCACCGAATTGTCAACAAATATTTCATGGATTACGCCCCTTTGTTTTAATATAGCTTATATAGGCGGATTTTCATCTCCCTATTTTACACTGTTAGAGGAATTTCTCAAAGTGGTTCTATATCAACATCGATTAATAGTGGTCTCAAGTTACTTTGTACCAAATTTGGTGCTTTCATCACTAATTTGCACAATTTTACCCGAATTCCCCTAGCTATTCTTCCTTTTTACTGATGCTGAATTGATCTAAATGTATTGCAAGCGCTGTAAAACCCTTAAAAACAAACGAAAACAACAAAACTGTTGTTTCAAAATTAATTGCAAGTGAACCTCAAAACTGCAATGTCAGCCCTGTTTACAATGATTTATTTAATTTGACCAATCTCTCATTTCTGGTCGTGTCTTTTTCTTGAATTTTATTTTGAGTTTATTGGGACAGCTCGGCTCCCGATAAATTGTCCCGATAAAGCAGCGTCCCCAATACCGGCCTGGACTGTATTTTGTAAAACTAGTTATTTAGGGTTATCAATATGGATCTGAAAAGAATTGTACGACATTTGCCAATTCTTTTGCTTTGACCTTACTAGTACAAGTCATGATGGTAAATCAAAATGTATACATATTTCGATGAAAATGGATGATACTTCATGATTTTAATGCCAGCAATTAATGCAAAGAAATTAAATTATCTGTTTCTTTTTATTTTTTCATTTCTTTTTTTCTATTTCTGGTTTGTAATCAGACATCTATCAAAGACGTCAGTAATCTCCTTGATGATGTGATGGATCACTTTGGTGTCGGTGATGTCACGTTGTTTGACCTTCGGATCGGTATCTGGTATTATTGTATTGATATTCCTCTGGAGGAAAAATGCTACAGCATGTATGATACAAGTGATGAAATAGGTAGAGTATTATCTTTAAATTAATTTTATAGCTTTTTTATTTATTTTATTTATTGTTTTCTCGTTCAAATAAGTTTTTTAAAAAATATTTTCTATTTGGATATTACTTAATTGCATCATGTGATGAACTGCAATGCATTATGACTTCCATTTCCAGTCACTGTGATATTTAACTTTCACCAAGCCTATGGAGTCATATTTACTGGGTGGGGTTCCTACCTCCCATAGTGGGCAGGGAGGTACTTATTGTGTCTTCTATCCCCCTATATTGTTTTCCAACTTGCATTCTGTCTTTGTCTTGGAATGAGATTGCTTGGTTTTGTCCTGGCCCTGGTCGGGGTCCTGGCTTGAGGAAGACAGTCAAATGCATAGTTATTGTTTTGGGAGATGATATTTTTTTCGTTGTAAATCATCTCTCTGTTATGTATTATTATATTTGTTATAATTTATAATGTAAGCATTTGAGTGTGTTCCTCTTAGTGGGGGCCGTGCTTGTGTCCGGATGAGACTTATTGGTGATCTCAAACTAAGTACATTGAAGATATGCTCTTGGAATCTACCTCTGATCCCTATTTGTTCCCAGTTCCCCTTTGTCTTACTTTTTCTTGGATGCTTTAATTGTAATTCTAGAACTTTTTACTACCCCATTTTCTTCCTTTTTACTGGCGCTGATATAACCTAAATGTGTTGCAAGCGTCGTAAAACCCTTAAAAACAAACAAAACAAACAAGAGTCATATTTATCTTGGTTTAATAAGCCACAATTGTTTGATACCAATTGAAAGATTATTAGGCTATGTGAAAGTGTGGCTGCATGGTCTAGTGATGGGTATGACACAAATCGGGAAGCCCTGTTTGAGCCTCACTTAACACATAGTTGAGTCCTTGGAAAAGGCTCTTTACTCACATTCTCTCACCTTACTCAGGTGTAAAATGAGTATATCGTTGTTGATATGCCCGCTCTGCACTGTATTATATATATACATAAGGTACCTATTTTTGCTCATTAATTTACTGACGTTCCAAAGAAGCCATGGTGTAACGAGCTAAAGATAAGAAAATATGCTCAGTTTTGTAGGTAGAGAAACACAAATTCATGGAATTTGGTGTGTGGATATCTTGCACAATTTGTTCTTTTGATTATAAATGGCTAATTGGAGTCTTTGCCCTCTTTTTTAGCTGAGGTTAGTTTAACTGAAATTTCTTATTAAATGAACCGTCAAAAAGATATTGATTTTAGTGGCTATGGAGGTGTACATTTCAATTAGATATTATGGATGGCTGAGGACATTCCAGAAGGTTGATATTTACGAATAAAGGTACATTTCATGGGTTAAAGAGAATCATGTAAAGGGGGATGCTATACACTAGTAACCATCAGATTAGTTAAAGAATGATTAGAAGAAGAATGTCATAGCTTTATATGACAAAGATCACAATGTCCCATGGTCATGCTTCTCTTTTTGACAAAACTTATTCATTGGACACAAGCACTGGGCAGTGTGGCTCAGTGGTACGGTCTTTGCTTCGTACCGGAAAGTAGTGCTGCGCTGAGGACCGGTCCCAAAGTGGAGAACGGTTGGCGGTCCTTACTTCTTATAACCTTTCAACGGTCCCAGTGATTTTTGCGCCATACTACTGCCCCAGCTATTCTTTGCCTCGGTTCTTTTGCCTACCTTCCACATATCACCACCCATCCCACTTAATTAATCACACCCACCCCCTTTGCTATACACTAAACGACACAGACGACCATCTCCCTCCACTCCGCAAACCGCCCTTTCGTGTGTGAGATGGGGGGAACAGGAGGCGCACTCCTTGGACGATTCCATTATACGGGGTAAATTTCAAAATTTACTACACCATAATGATCGCAATGACAATGATCTCTGATGAAGGCATGACCCCTCTTCTCTAATGGGTTATTGTTTGAATTTAATGTGACTACTAAAGATGCGTGTGTGTATGTGTGTGTGTGTGTGTGTGTTTCGAACCTAGCAAGTCCGATTTTTTGTCTTCTTTTGTCTATCTCTTGTCACCACTCCTTTCTATCGCATTGTTGTCATTTAAAATAATACAATAATATTAAGATTTCGTTTAGTGTTTTAACTAATCAAATAATATGAGTTTCACAAATTATATCTTCCTTCCAAAACAACAGTTATAACGTCTGTATTTTTAAAAAGGCCAATAGAATATTTGGACCCCGTGTGGTCTCCGGGGTCCCTCAACTGAGAGGGAAAAGAATTGAGCCACCGTAAGCTCATGCATGTCGTAGAAGGCGACTAAAAGAGCCATTCTGGTTTGGTGGTAACCAACGAAAAACCACCCGACTGGTGAGAGAAACACGGAGAGACATAGTGGCTCCACAGACCCCCATACCCCAGCCCTTTTTATGAGAATGGCTTCATTCACCCATTTTGCTATTTTTCTTGTCCTGGCAATCATCCCCAAACTTTTTCTCCCCCCAAATCCCAATAACGTAGTATATAAAAGATGTTCTGAGGAATGACGGTTTCAGTTTAAAGAGAGCAAGGGAAGGCGATGGCATAGCACAAATCCCACCCCCTTTTACCATATTTGAGCTATGATTTCCATTCCATACCCCATTTCCCCAATGATTCCAAATTTCCCTTCCTTATCAAAATTGAGTTGCCAGGACAGAGAGAGAGAGAGAACCGAGGAAAACAAGCCTTCTTAACTGTCTTCTATCCCCCAGTATCTCTATACCCTGTACCGTTGAAATAGGTTCAACGAGGAGATATTCCTTTCCAAATCCTGCACAGCAGGCACCTTTCTGCTGAGGGTGCGCAGTTCCGAGAGGACCCCGATAAGGAGGAGCTATTGATCCTGGAGGCTGAGGGGGGTTCACCTTGCGAGGTGTTTCTACCCCAACACTCCTCTTTGGCTTGACGTTTCTCTAAAGACGGGTGGGTAGCCTACCTTGTAGATGGCCCGAGCTACCCAACGCAGAGATGCCAGATCTATTTTTTGGCACTCCCCTCCATTTAGGCAAAGAGATTGGAAGGACTAGATTTAAAACCATATCTAGTTCCTGTCCCCATGAAATTTCTTTTTAATCATGGTTTGTCATCTCTGAATCAGCAGTCAGTCTTTGTGCAACGCAAAGATTAGGGTCAATCCGAGAGAAAGGCCTGGAGGCGGAACGTCCACCAACTCCACCCCTCGAGTCTTTTTTTTTTTTTTCCCAAGGACCATGAAAGGACAAGAGGAGGCCAGACTTGAGGAGTATAGCTTCGGTGAGTGCCTTACCCCCCAAGTGTGGGACTGAGCCGTGCTAGTGGGCACAATATAGCCGGGTTGAATAAAAACTTATATATATCATGGCCAAAAATAGTAAAAACTCTCCCCTTAAAGCCCCACCCCAGACAGGAAAAAAAAAGAAGAATAACTGCCCCGATGACTCTTGATGACTTACCAGGAATGGCAACCCCAAAATTCTCGCCGTTCCTGGTAATTCAACTGAATGAGGATAATATTAAACTAAACACTTTGAGTATCTTCACAATCAGCAAGGCACTCAAAGCAAATGGCACCGGTACACCAAAGGCAGTGAACAGGAACAACTCTGGCACTTTAATGATACAAGTGCAGGGTCAAAAAGAGAGTGAGAACCTCTTGAGATGTACCAGATTCTCTGACATCCCAGTCACCGTTGAGGCTCACAGGAGCCTCAATAGGTCAAAAGTTGTCATAAGAAGCAGAGATCTCGTAGGCTCTTCGGAGCAGGAGATGGTTGAGGAGCTGGAGGGTGTTGTCGAAGCTCGGCGGGTTTGCATCCGCCGCGGCGACAACACAATCCAGACCAACACCTGGATCCTGACTTTTGACAGCCCGAGACCCCCGTCGAGAATAAGAATTGAATACCTCGACTTGGAGGTTCGGCCTTACGTCCCGAACCCCATGAGATGTTTTAACTGCCACCGGTACGACCATACTAAAACAAACTGCCGCCGTAAAGCTACATGCCCCCGCTGCGGCAAAGAAGACCACAATGAGGAAAACTGCAAAGTGGACCCTTGTTGTCTGAACTGCCAAGGCAAGCATGCAGCACATTTGAAAGATTGTCCTAAGTGGAAAGAAGAAAAGGCAATCTTAACATACAGTGCCACTTACGGCGGTACGTTTGCTCAGGCAAAAGCAGTGATCTGCCCCCCTCGGCAGGTCGCTGTTTCTGCCAAGAGCTACGCAGAAGTTGCCAGGGCTGCTGGTAATAACCAAAACAGCCATGGCAAAATCGCACAGACTAGAAAAGACAGTCCTCAAAAGAAAAAGCCATCAAGACCTAAAAACAAGGTCCCAAATGTGTCAAAAAATCTTTTTGACACATTGGAGGTTCAAGATGTGGAACCTGCAACCCCCTCCACATCCGCCTCCAAGGCGACCTCCACCCCCCCTCCTTCCCCAAACAAAAAAATTCTCCCCCTCATGGGCATGGATGTTGGACCCACCCCCCATCTCCACTCCCGTGAGCCCTCTCTATCCCCCCAAAAACAAAACCCCACCCTTCCCAGAATATGGAGCCACCAACACCAGTTGGGGGATCCACAGATCCCCCTGAGGGGCCTCAAAGCCCCAAAAAATCTAAGAACCCAGAGGGACCTAAAAATCCCAAGGGTTCAAAAAAACTCAGCCCTAAAAAAAACCGAGAGGCCCCCCACAGGGCCTCCTTCTCCTATGGAAGTCTCTCCTCCTAGGAGAATAAAAGTAAAAGGGTTGAAGGCAGGCATACTGCCTAACCTCCCCACAAAAAATTAGGATACCTAGTCAGACAAGATTAATTTCCTGGAACATCAGAGGGATCAGATCAAATAGAACAGAATTGGACCTCCTCCTCCAGAGGAATCCTGATGTAGTCTGTCTGCAGGAAACAAAATTACCAGCAGACGACTACACAGTAAAAGGATATACGGCCAATCATCTGATTCACTCTGATGGCCAGATAGCGTGTGGGGGAGTTTCAATTCTCACTAAGAAGAGCACCCCCCACCGCTTGATACCAATAAAAACAAATCTATAGGCAATAGCAGTGAGAGTGACATTGCACAGACCAATCACCATCTGCTCTGTGTACATCCCACCAGATCATCGCCTCCAGTCTGCCGAGCTAGAGGGAGTTCTAAACCAACTCCCCCCTCCCTATGTGATAATGGGAGATTTCAATGCTCACAGTCCTCTCTGGGGAAACACAGACACAAACCAGAGGGGAAAGGCAGTGGAGGCATTCATAATGAAAACGGATGTATACTTGGCAAACGGTCTCGAGGCAACACGGGTAAATATTCACAATCTTACCACGTCTGCCATTGATCTCACTTTCTGTGATCCTACACTAGCTCCAGAACTCTCCTGGACTGTGATCGATGACGATCACGGTTCTGACCATTTTCCAGTCTGCCTCGACATCACCCCGACTTCAAGGGCCCCACAGCCCAAACGTTGGAGTGTATGGCGAGCAGATTGGGAAACTTTCTCACAGGAGTGTCACAGACTCCTTACGACAGAGGTGGACAGCTAAGAAAACACAATCCCTGGTTTACAGAGGAATGTCGAGCGGCCCTACGGGAGAAGAAAAAAGCATACAGGAAAGCAATGAGATTCCCAATCCCTGAGAATTTCGCAACATTTAGGAAACTACGAGCAAAGTGTAGGAAGATCTTCCGAGAAAACAAACGGAGATCCTTCAAAACTTTGTCTCAAAAATAAATAGCCAGACACCCCTGAATAGGGTGTGGAAGATGTTACGGAAACTGAAGGGATCCGATAGTGATTCACAAATCACTTGACACGTCCCGATGGATCCGTGGCTGAAACAGAACAAGAAATTGCCAACACTCTGGCCGAGAGGCTGGCGCACAACTCCTCGTCTGCACACCACACATCACAATTTCTGCGCCATAAACAAAACGCAGAAAACACACCAATAAACTTTACATCTACAAACACTGAAGACTACAACAAACCATTTACACTTGAGGAGTTGGGTGCCTGCCTCCGTGACACAAATGTCACAGCACCGGGTCCTGACAACATCAGTTATGACATACTCCAACATCTTCCACAAGATAGTCTGGTTGTCCTTTTGAATATCTATAACAAGATATGGACAACACAGACTTTTCCACCTAGTTGGAATCTGGCCACCGTGATTCCAATCCCAAAACCTGGGAAAGACCATTCGGACGCTTCAAACTACCGACCAATCTCCCTCACCAGCTGCCTATGCAAGCTGATGGAGAAAATGGTCAACAAGCGTCTGATGTTCTACTTGGAACACAACAACTCCCTCTCCGACCTCCAATGTGGCTTTCGAAAGAACAGACCAACTGTTGATCACCTTGTTCGACTAGAGAGCTTCATTCGTGAGGCCTTTGCCAAAGGTGAGTACTTGGTAGCAATCTTCTTTGACCTCGAGAAGGCCTTTGACACAACTTGGAAATTCGGAATCCTCAAAGATCTGCACAATCTTGGTCTACGAGGAAACCTTCCAATGTTTGTCAGAGCATTTTTAAACAACAGATCCTTTCAGGTCAAAGCAGGATCCACCTTTTCTGATCCATTTGATCAGGAAGAGGGAGTTCCACAGGGTAGCATTCTGTCTCCCATTCTGTTTGAGATTAAAATAAACTCAATAGTGAATGCAATGACAGAATGTTGACTGTTCCTTATATGTTGATGACTTTTTTGTATGCTATCGAAGTAAATCGAGTATGGACACCATTGAGAGACAGTTACAACTCCAACTAAACAAACTGTCGGAGTGGGCAAATATCAATGGTTTCTCCTTCTCCCCATCAAAAACAGTAGCTGTCCACTTCTGCCGAAAACGCACCTGCATTAGACAGCCTGACCTTTATCTCAACAATTCCAGAATTGAGGTAAAGGACGAAGCCCGATTCCTGGGTTTGATCTTTGATAGGCAACTAAATTTCCTCGCCCATATCAAAGATCTCAGACTGCGATGCATGAAAGCAATGAGAATAATGAGAGTTCTGTCGAGCATGGAATGGGGTTCGGACACAAACACTCTTCTAAAGATATACCGAACCCTTATTCGATCAAAACTGGACTACTCATCTTTTGTATACGGCTCTGCAAAACCATCCTACTTAGGCATGCTGGACCCAATTCATCATCAGGGACTGCGCTTGGCACTCGGGGCTTTCCGCACTTCTCCAGTGGCAAGCCTTTATGCTGAGGCAGATGAGCCACCTCTCCATCTCAGGAGGAAAAAACTGGCTCTCCAGTATGTTACTAAGGTCACATCGCTGCACGACAACCCAGCACACAAACATGTACACTACACGGATAGGACACTAGAAGAAAAATTTCGCAAGCACCCAAAAATGACACCACCATTAGGTTGCAGAATAAAAAAAGACATCGCAGACATGAACATCAGTCTAGATATGATACATCCATACGTCCAGGCAAAGACACCACCGTGGTCCATACATAGACCAAACATAAATTTGGACCTAACAAAACTGGAAAAATCACAAACAGACCCACATATTTACAGACACTAAAAGCAATATTACAAACATATAAAAACCATACTCACATATTTACGGATGGTTCAAAGAGCGCAGATGCAGTAGGATGTGCCTATCACTCATCGGAAGGCACAGGATCACTTCGCCTGGATAGAAATGTTTCGATCTTTACAGCGGAATCGAGAGCAATCCTAAATGCTCTCCGTTTGGCTGAGAGATCGAATAAAAATAAATTCTTGATCTTGTCTGACTCGCTGTCCGTACTTAAGGGGATTTCAAATTTTTATTGCACCGATCCAAGACTCATAAGTATCTTGGAAGGTGCAAATAAATTATTTATTAAAAAAAAGAAAGTTTGTTTTCTCTGGGTACCTAGTCATGTGGGTATCCAGGGGAACGAAGAAGTGGATCGACTGGCAAAAGAGGCAGTGAGCCAAGAATTACAAGAGGGCAGTAAAATCCCACACGCGGATTTAAAGATCAATATTAAAAAACATGTCGGAAAGGAATGGGAACGATCCTGGAGTCGAGATGTACATAACAAATTAAAACAAATTAAAAGTGACCTCGGCCCCAGACCCAACTCGGGGCTAAAAAGAAGAGACGAGGTAAAAATAACTCGACTCGGATCGGACATACTGCCCTCACTCACCGTTTCCTTCTGGAGAGGGATGAAAAACCCCTTTGCAGAACATGTAACTGTGACCTGACAGTTCAACACATTTTGATTGAATGTACAGAATTAGAACAGATAAGGTCACAACATTATGATAACAGAGACTTGAAGTCTCTGTTCCAGTCGGTCGATCCGCTTACAATTTTAAAGTATCTGCAGGAATGTGAACTCCTGCAGAAATTGTGAATAGATATTTTTACTTAACAAACATGTAACTATTATGATTTTATAAAGATTTTATTACAACAGTACACGTTTTGATCAGCTATAGCCCCTCAGGGCCGATAAAAGATTGATAAAAATGACCTAAATAGTGTCGAAAGCGCCGTTAAACACCTAAAAACAAAACAAACAAACATAGAATATTTGGGGGCCCGATAGCTCAGTTGATAGAGCAATCTTTATACGCAAAGGCCAGAGATCGATCCCACGTGCAGTCGAGCTTTTTTTTCTCTGAACTCGCTGTCTACTCAGCAGTGAATGGGTAGCTGGGTTTGTTAGATCTGGCGAAAAGTACTTTGGGATAGACTTGCGTCCTATCCAAAGGTAGAAATATTTTTAAAAATTTTAAAAATTAAAATAAAAAAATAAATTGAGCTTTTATATAGCTCAATATCCACTAAATGTGCTCAAAGCGCTTTACAATGGGTCCCTGACTAATAGCAACACGTAACATGTAGAAGGAGACATGACGCCTGTTAGGCGATGTTACAATTTTTTTCCGACAGAGACAACACTGTTTACGACCAGGTACTCATTTTACACCTGATTACGGTGATAGGATGTGACTAAAGAGTCTTTCAAGGACTCAACTAGGCGCAGTGCAAGGCTTGAACCCAGGACATTCCGATCCGAAAGAGAGTGTCATAACACAAGACCACATAGCCGCACAAAAATAGAAAAAAGGAATGGAGACGGAAAAAAAAACAAAACAAAACAAATCAAAACAAACTCTTCCCATACTTTTGGTCCAGCATGCCACAGACACAAAATATTAACAATCCCTTTTCCCTAACACTAACATTGACCTGACCCGCTCCATCAATATTCACAGACACATACACACGCACACACACACACACATGCTTAATGGATAGTGTTATAGCACTATTTTCATGTTTTGAGGTAATAAGCCTTCTCCGCTCTCACTTTCACTTAGCGGTTTGACAGTCATCTACTGCAGGCACGGTCCCATTGTTTGACGGTCCCAATGTTGAAAAAGAACCGGTTCTTTGACGGTCTCAAGTCCCAACGAGTCTTGTGAATGGCCAATGTCGAAAAAGAACCGGTCCTTGCGGTTCTCATTTCCCAGGGACCGTAGAACCGGCGGTCCTAAACATGCGTGGGACCTCTCCGCACTACCGGAAATGTACCGAGGTCGATCACCTGCCGCTACACTGTGTGGCCTTGAGCAAGTCACCTCAACCTAGCTCAAAATGCAGCGTTGCACTGTGACTGACGTATGGGTTATTCCAGTCTTCCCTTGGAATAGACCCTCAAGACAAATTTCCCCCAATGGATGAATAAAGGGAATTTTTTATTTCGGACCATCTCTAGTGGTGCATTATTGTCTTTAATAATAATTTGAGAAAAGAATTTGTGTCATCATTCAGATATAAAAACATGTATTTGTTATCAAAAGGAGAGACCTAAAAATATTGTACACCACGAAAGTATGTATTCCTTTACATAAAGGACTTTGGTCATGTTTTAGTATTAGTCAATAACAAAGCGGTGATAAATGTACAAAAGAGGTTATGTCAATGCCTGTTATTGTGCTATGTCATGCACAGATACACAACTTCTATGTTCCATCAAGATAAAGGGAGGGATCATTTGACTCAATATACCAGACATTCATTCAGGAAATCTATATATATATATTTATATAATAATAATAATAATAATAATAATACTTTATTGCATCCCAAAAAGGAAATTTTTTGTACAGACGTGTTATAATTTACACATAATATAAAAATACAATGGAAATAGGATGTATATATATAAAAAAGGAGCAGCTCTATAACCAGAGCTGCGCTTTATAATATGAATAATTTCAACACTGTAAAATAGTTAAAACTGTCACCATAAATTGAAAATTGAAAAGATTGCAAAACAAATAAATTAATAAATTAATATTTATATTTTAAAAAAGTAAAAATGAGAAATAATTATATAAAATGATTATTGCTTGTTGTTATAAAGCCTAATACTGGACGGCAGAAAAGATTTTCGGTGTCTCTCTGTTTTCGTTGAAATAGAGAAAGGGCGACCACTTCTTTCTGACATAATAATTGATGGTCTTAGTGGATGATACTGGTCATTTAATATTTTAGTTATTTTATTTATACAAAATTTCTCGTATAAAAGATCTACATCGTCAACATCATTTATATAGCGTTTAATGGATTTTTTAATATTTGAATTTATTTTGTTCCTTTCCACTGCTAAGCAATTGCCTCCCCAAGCTGTTATACAAAATGACAAAACACTTTCGATTACTGCTCTATAAAATAATGTGCAGAGGGTTTTATCTATTCTAAACTGAGAGAGTTTCGATAAAAAATATGTACGTCTGCACATCTTATGCCTAATTATTTTCAAGTGTTCATCCCACTTGAGCCTGTCATCAATCGTTACACCAAGGTATTTGTAGTGAGGAACTCGCTGGACGAATTGGTCCTTTAATTTTAACGGTTCTATCGGTTCCTTCACTCTCCTAAAGTCAATCACTAGCTCCTTTGTCTTGCTTATGTTAAGCTCTAGGTGGTGGGCATCACACCAAGACACAAATCTATCAATTTCTTGCCTATAAGCCACTTCGTTGCCATTTGTTATGAGGCCTTGAAGAGCGGTGTCATCTGCAAACTTTATTAAAGGTACACTCAGGTTTTGACTTCTACAGTCATTCGTGTATATTGTGAATAATACAGGGGACAATACACAACCTTGAGGAGCACCAGTATTTGTAGTTATACAGGAAGATTTGTTTTGCCCTAATTGAACATATTGTGCTCTCTCCGTAAGAAATTCGAGCACCCAAGCAATTATATACTTGTTTAAATTCAGACTAGTCAATTTTTGAACAACCAACTGAGGTTGCATTGTATTGAACGCTGAAGAAAAATCTGCAAAAAGCAATCTGCAATAGCTCCTAGCGTGATCTAGATGCCTGTAGATGTTGTTTGTAAACAGCAAAATGGCATCCTCTACGCCACGTCCTGGTTTGTAAGCAAATTGATGACTATCACTCAATGGCATAAACTGATTCCTAATTTTAACAAGAACAAGTTTTTCTAAAGATTTCATGACTATTGAAGTCAGTGCAACAGGTCTGAGATCGTTCATAGTTTCAAGTTTTTCTTTTTTTGGAACAGGAATAATTTTTGAAGTTTTCCAAATTTCAGGGATTGAAACGCATTGGAGGGACCAGTTAAAAATATGTGTATAAATGGGGGAAAGCTGGTGGGCACATTCTTTTAAGGCTAGCACTATTCAGTATCTGATACTGAATAGTGGTTTTGCACTATTCAGTATCTGATACTGAATAGTGCTTTTGTACTATTCAGTATCTGATACTGAATAGTGGTTTTGCACTATTCAGTATCTGACACTGAATAGTGGTTTTTGTACGGTGTTTTTTTTCTTCCGAAACCTGACAAAGTTATGGGAAGAGGACAGCTGTGGGAGTGAATCTGGGACTCAGAAAAGTGTACACCAGTGGGGAGTGAACCTGGGACTGGGTTTCGGCGGGTTTCGTAATAAAAAGCAATTACTTTTTACGAAACGCGACGACACCCGGCAATATCCGACAAAGTTATGGGAGGTAGGCAGCAGCGTGTGTGTGTGTGTGTAGGGGGGGGGGAGGGGATGAACCTGAGATTCAGGGAAGTGTACACCAGTGAGGAGTGAACCTGGGACTCTGGGTTTTGTAAAAAAGCAATAAAAAATGTGGGGGGGGGGGGGGGGGGAATTACTTTTTTTTACGATACCCGACAATATGCGGCAAAGCGTGGGGAGTGAACCTGAGACTCAGGGAAGTATACACCAGTGGGGAGTGAACCTGAGACTACGGTTTTCGGCGGGCTTCAGCTAGTTTCATATAAAAGCAATTACTTTTTTACGAAACCCGACTAATCCTGGCAATATCCGAGAAAGTTATGGGTAGAAGGCAAAAGTGGGGAGTGAACCTGAGATTCGTGGAAGTAAACACCAGTGAGGAGTGAACCTGGGACTGGGTTTCGGCGGGTTTTGTAAAAAAAAAGCAATTACTTTTTGTTTACAAAATGCGCCAAATCCCAACAAAATGGGGCAAAGTTATGGAAAGTAGGCAAATAATGGGGAGTGAACCTGAGACTAAGGGAAGTGTACACCAGTGGGGAGTGAACCTGAGACTCTTGTTTTCAGCGGGTTTCAGCGAGTTTCATATAAAAGCAATTACTCTTTTACGAAACCCGACGAAACCTGGCAATATCTGAGAAAGTTATGGGAAGTAGAGTGGGGAGTGAACCTGAGATTCATGGAAGTGTACACCAGTGGGGAGTGAACCTGAGACTCTGGTTTTCGGCGGGTTTCAACGAGTTTCACATAAGAGCAATTACTTTATTATGAGACCCGCAATATCCGACAAAGTTGTGGGAAGTAGGCAACAGTGTGGAGTGAACCTGAGACTCAGGGAAGTGTACACCAGTGGGGAGTGAACCTGAAACTATGGTTTTTGGTGGATTTCAGCGAGTTTCACATAAAAGCAATTACTTTTTTTACGAAATCCGGCAATATCCGACAAAGTTGTGAGAAGTAGGCAACAGTGGGGAGTGAACCTGAGACTCAGGGAAGTGTACACCAGTGGGGAGTGAACCTGAGACTATGGTTTTCGGCAGGTTTCAGCGAGTTTCACATAAAAGCAATTACTTTTTTACGAAGCCCGGCAATATTCGACAGTTATGGGAAGTAGGCAACAGTGGGGAGTTAACTTGAGATTCAAGGAAGTGTACACCAGTAGGGAGTGAACCTGAGACTCTGGTTTTCGGCGGGTTTCAGCGAGTTTCATATAAAAGCAATTACTTTTTTTACGAAACCCGACAAAACATGGCAATATCCGACAAACTTATTGAAGCAGGCAACAGTGGGGGTGATCCTGAGATTCAGGGAAGTGTACACTTGTGGGGAGTGAACCTGGGACTCTGGATTTTGTAAAAAAAAGCAATACCAAGGGGGAGGGGGGATTACTTATTTACGAAACCCGCCAAAACCCGACAAAGTTATGGGAAGCAGGCAGCAGTGGGGAGTGAATCTGGGATTTGGACACTGATGAGGATTGAACCTGGGACTGCGAAAGGCTGATTCCAGTTTACAGTGAGCTCAGAATGTACTTTTATTTCGAAACCTACCGAAATTTTCAAAAGTTATGGGAAGTGGGCACCATTGGGCAATGAACCGGGACTCAGGGAAGTGCACACCGGTTGGGAGTGAACCTGGGACTGTGAGAAGAGGATATCAGTGGAAATGAACCTGGGACTAGGGAAGATGGATACCAGTGGGAAATGAAGCCGGACTATGGGAGATGGGTACCAGACGAGAATGAAGCAATTACTTTTTTACGAAATCCGCCAAAAAACCATAGACTTAGGTTTACTCCCCAATAGTGTACACTTCCCTGAATCTCCGGTTCACTCCCCCACTGTTGCCTACTTTCTTTCCATAACTTTGTCGGATATTGTCGGGTTTCGTAAAAAAGTAATTGCTTTTTTTTTTACGAAACCCAGCCCCAGGTTCACTCCCCAACGGTGTACACTTCCCTGAGTCCCAGGTTCACTCCCCACTGCTGCCTACTTCCCATAACTTTGTCGGGTATCGGCGTGTTTTGGCAGGTTTCGTAAAAAAAGAAACACCCCTAACAATACCACGTGTATTCAGTAAATAGATGTCAATTGTAGTCTAATATTCAGTATCTATTTAAATGATTATTATTATTATTATTATTATTATTATTATTATTATTATTATTATTATTATTATTATTATTATTATTATTATTATTATTATTATTATTATTATTATTATTATTATCACGTAAATTTTAATATAGTACGGCAATTAATTCACGGAAGTACATCGCTCAATTAAAAAATGCAGAAAGTCTGCCCACATATTTATAATGAATCCGTTTTGCCTTAGATGACAAAACAAACAAACAAACAAAAAACAAGAACAACAACAACAACAACAACAAATGAGACAAACAGAAAAAAAACAAGATTTTAAAAAATAATGAACAATAGAAGAGCACAATAATGAAAAACAACAACGAGATGATAACACATACAAGATATTCATAATAAATCGATAACTGATTAAATTACTCCAACTACTTGATTAAAAAAAAATAATCATCATAATCATAATAGTGATGATGACGATTACAACAACAATAATAATAATAATAATAATAATAATAATAATAATAATAATAATAATAATAATAATAATAATAATAATAATAATAATAATAATAATAATAAAAGTACAATAGTATAATATCAACATTAAAGTATATTACAAGCAAATAAAATTATAAAAACAAAAGTTTAAAAAATATCAATAGACAGAAGGAATTTAAAAAAATAATGGGAAAAAAAAAAAAAGTTACCCCTACCGGGATTTGAACTCTCGAACCTTAAAACTCAGAGTCAAACAGCTTATATCCACCAAGCCATGGTGTCACTGAACTCTTAGTGACATTTAATCATGTCTATTTAGACATTTAAAAATGGATTTGAATGCCACTCTTATTTTGATATTTTGAACTATTTTAATTGCATAAAAGCGGAAATTTAAAAAAAATTACGATCAAAATATTTTTACAGCTTTGAATCGGGCTGTCAGTTAGTGCATGTGTTCAATCTGGAAGTAGGTCAGCAGTTCATTTCCATTCAACCGAGATTGTCGCACTTTTCACTCTCTCTATAAAAAAAGAGTTCCTTATGGATACTGAATAGTGGCAAAGCACTATTCAGTATCTGATACTGAATAACCACTTCCTTCTTTTAATAGTTTTAATATATATATATATGTCCAGTCTTTGCCACGAACACAATTGGTGTCTCAATCTAATAGAATAATATGGGAAGATATCAAACAAAACCAAGAGACAGGAGAGCTACGGCTACAGAATGTTTGATGACCCCACACCTTGTAATAAAGATAAAGAACATAAATCGAAGATTTGTCATTCAGATTTCTGTCTCTCCAATATTACCACATTGTTCCGCAGTCATTAACACAAAGGGTGTGCCATACAATGTGTGCGGGTGGTTGGATGGGAGCATCACCCTTGAATCATATACCTATGATGTTCGCATGGGTGTACGATCCGATAGTGATGTCGTTTCTTCTTCTCTTTACTAGCCTATCCTGCTTCTTTGGTTTGTGATTGTATTTTTGACAGGGGATATTTTTTTTCCTGTAAATCCTCTGCCTGTTTGTTCTTGGTTATTTATAATTTAGCTTATGATATCTTTAGGTTATGCTTTTGATTGACATTTGTACTATTTTTGTTAGATTGCTTGTTTTTTTGTTTCAGCGGTCTCTCATATAACCTCAATTGTGTTGGAAGAGACCTAAAGCAACAAACAAAAAAACCAAAAAAAATACAATGTGTTTTAGGAGAGCTTTACTCTTATTTTTTAGGGATAAAACAATGAATCATTCTTATGTTTACTTTTTTGCTAATTTATCCATGCATTGTAATTGATAACTCACTCCACAAGCTTTGCGGTGCAAGGAGCTGTTCCTATATTTAACCATGTTAATAATAATAATAATAATAATAATAATGATACTGCATTTCATTAATTCAGTTTGACATATGCTTCTATAATCAAAGGGAGAGTATATGGCCAAGAGTGCTCAAACTATACTATGAATGCATTTTTTCCATATTTGCAGGGATAAGGCCACCACAATTTGGCTTGTACTTGTGAATAAAAGCTCTTGATATTAAATATACGGAGTATGTTTGTAATATCAATATGGACGCATGCTGTAATGAATAATTGTTCCTATTTATCTTTTCAGGACCAGACATGGAAAAGGATCGATTTTGTAAGAAATCTCTTTCATAATTGGATGTGCATGAGAAGTAGTATTATAATATTATGAAACTATGATATTTTATGTCATGATTTTGTTTGAGTTTGACTGATGGACCGATACATTTTCCTCCTTTTTGACATATTGCCATTATCATCACTGATTAGTTTATCTGAATTTTTTTTAATGCGTTT
Organism: Berghia stephanieae; assembly: GCF_034508935.2. NCBI lineage: Eukaryota > Metazoa > Mollusca > Gastropoda > Nudibranchia > Aeolidiidae > Berghia > Berghia stephanieae. Next base: position 51,701,407 of record NC_088360.1, on the reverse strand, counting down.
GAATAAACTGGAAATGTTTTTCCCTTTATTCCAAATATATATTTTCAATGTTCTCAAAACTTGAAGAGGCATACTATGTGAATCAAGAAAAAAAAATAGCTAGAAAGCTGAACATTCAGCATATTTGTTCTTCTTGTCTTGTCATCAAGTCACAACTCTGTGCATTGATGATGATTGCAATTGTGAGTTTGGTGAGGACAAATGGATGGGCTAAGCCTTTATTTTGATTTTATTGATTGCTCTATCAAATTCAATCTGGCCATTATTTTTTTTTAATTTTCGGGCAGAGCATTCCATATTCCATAGCGCTGGGAATAGACGAGTTGACCTGGTATGGTTGCCGTTTTCTTTAGTTGGAATAAGGCTATCAGTTGGAAATCGTTGTTAGTCCCCAATTATTGAAATAGACTAAAAGAAATTGAGCATTTAAATAGAGCCATATCCACTAAAGCACGGCTATACTATACTGCAAAAATAAAAATTATATCTTTGTTGCTTGTTTACATATACATAAGTTTAGTTGTTTGCTTAAAACTAGATACTCTAAAGCTTAAAACAAATTTTTTTCATGTTTTTTCCATCCGGTGGAGACATGGTTAAAATGCTGATTCAAAATTTTACACATTTATTTTGGGTAGATCTCAAAACATATTCTAGATTAAGGCCGATATTTGGCATGATGACTCTTATGGACATCCTCTAACCCCTTACATGAGCTGATTTTGAGTATCTTTATCATATTTTTAGATATTCAGCCTCAAAGTGTGCCATTATTAGGCTATGTCAAGGTCTCCAAATTTAGAGGATAATTACATTTTAAAATGTCCTAAATATAACAGCCAATTAAAAATTCACTTTGTAAGGTGGTATATATACATCCATTAAACATTGTGGTAAAATTACAGTTAATTCTGCCAGTTACCTTTTGAGATATTTAAAATAGGGAGACAGAAATGAAATTTTAAGAAAAATGTAAAGAAGACAATTCATATACCACCCCCCCCCCCCCCCCCCCAAAAAAAAAAAAAAAATATTTTTTTTTTTTTAAATTGACACATATTTTGTGCATTAATCTACATATGTTTTGACACTTTAAAACAATGCGAATCTTTTCAAAAGATTGATAATAAACTAACAGCAACTTGTAAAGGATGCAGCTATATATTTTAACCCACCCACCCCCCTTAGAAAAATGTGCAAAATAATGACGTCACCAGTTGCATAAAATTGGCCATGAATCTCTAGAAGTCTTTGCTCCTCCCTTATAGAAAATAACGGTAACGTTTAGTTTCGATTTAGACGTTTCCAATGATACCAAGGATTGTATGTTACAATAATGAAAAATATGGTTGCTAAGGTACTCATATTTTACCTTACCCTTATCTCATTGAAGAGTAATTTTATGAGTTTTAAACAGCTTTTTTGAGTTTTTAAACCTATTAAAATGAATTCTACATATATTTTTACACAAGAATCACCCAAAAAACAATTTTCGCTTTTTTTTTTCTTCTGAATCTCAAAATTTGAGCAGCACAGGATCAACGGACCCCCTTAACATGTAGGATGAAACATGATGCCTGTTAGGCAATATTACATTTTTTTTCAGACTAGATACAGCGCTGTTAAGGGCCAGGCACTCATTTTATACCCAAGTGTTGTGAGAGAATGAGAATAAAGAGCCTTTTCCAAGAACTGAATTATGCGTTGCTCAGAGCAGGACTCTAACCCTGGAATTTCCTGTCTGAAAGCGACTGTCATAACAGTTCATAACACAAGACCACATAGACTAAAAGTTAGATTCGATTTTTTTTTACCCCTTTCTCCACACTGATTCAGTTCAACCCATTTCTGTTGCAGCTTCAGTGTTGAAAGTAAATATGACATTATGTAGATGTGAGTATGTGGTTGCTTTGATTTATTTATTTCTATAGGCTAGATACTTCATAGCTTCTGTGAGTAGTGTAGATTTTTCTAAGTTCAGAAAGGAGTGAATTCTATTTGCCTATAATAAAATAAGGACACATATTTCTTTTTGGTCTTTTCTAGCTTGGATTGATGTCGTACGTGGTTTGGTTATCATCAACATCTTGCTTGGGTTGATGTCAGGGCTGATTGCTTGTTGTCGCTGCATGTGCTGCTCAGGAGGAAGGACTATTTGTCATGGTGTCCTGTCTTTCTTTGCAGGTAAGTAGGTTACCGATATGTTTGTCACTTATTTGCATATTGATTTATATTCTTAAGAGTTTTTGGGCTAGGAAAAAATATTCAAGATTTGAGGATGACTTTGATCTCATCATGTAGATAGTCTGTATGTAATGAAATTGATGTAGTTGCCATTTTCATTTTCAACAATATTCTGTTGACTTTTTAAAAATGTTTCCTTAATTAAATCATTTTGATCCTGCTTTAAGGCTCTTAAGCATTTTAATTTTAATTTTAACTTACTGACTCCTCAATCAGTCTTAATTGCTAGAATTTTATTTATTTTTTATTCTTTCCATGATAAAGTTTGTAAATTCAAATAAAAAGCTAGGAAACATTGATTCACACAATGATTATGAATATTCAACCCCCCCCCCCCCCCCCATTTAAATAACAAAATATTTTGTCATTTAATGTAATTGAAAACCAACAATGTTCTCCGTTATCCTAATTTTATTCCTTAGGTGCTTTTGGAATGTGTGCTTTTGCAGTTTTTTCAAACAAGACTAAGTCCTTGTTGAATGTGCCCTTGGTTGAATTCAAATATAACTGGGCTGCTGGAATTTTTGTGGTTGGATCTATTTTGTTGATTGTCGCATCTCTCATTCTGTGCTGTGCATTGCCAAGAGAAACCAGCTATGGATTGGTAAGCATTTATGTTTTGTTAACCAAAACATGCTTCTGGATGCAATTTTCTAAGCTATCTAAGAATATTTATGACCAATCGTTTTATATACTGCTCGTGTCCCAATTTGTTATTGAAAAAAAAAAAATTCAGATAATATTTGGAGAACATCTAGATATACAGTAAAATTACTTTAAACCGAAAGAAGCTAAACTGAAAAATACTTTAAACCGCAAAGAATTTAATAAATTGTACCAATTTCTTCATTATCTTTGTACTAATTCTTACGAATTTCCTACGAATTTGTAGAATCACGCAGACAAGATGTTCTCGCACGCGTGTTGATGCTTTGGAACCATTATGTTTGGAACTAACTGGATTTTCAACAATAAGGGGGGGTGGGGGGGGGGGTGTAGACAACTTACCGTTGACATGCCATTTCATTTCCACTTTTTTTAAATGTATGTGTGTGAGGGGCTGGAAGGTGAATGGGGGGGGGGGGGGGGGGGGGGTTATGTAATTAGGCCTTTGAACCTAATGGCATTTCAACAAAGGAGTAGTAGACAGCTTAGCATTGACACACCTTTTCATTTCCATTTCACTTCACCTCTGAGTCGCCTCGCATCATTCATTGTCAATTATCACGCAAGACCTTTCGATCTTATTTTAGCTTTACGTTTTACGAAAAGATGTTTAAAAGAAAGCACTGTGCTTTCACGTTGGAGATTAAAATCAAAATACTATGTGAATTCCATGAAAAAAAAGTTGAGCAAGACTGAGATATGTAAAAAAAACACGGCATCCCGAACTCAACTCTTTCAACAATTTTGATTGGAAAAACAAATCCCCCAGAAATATTTTTAAAACAAACACACAAAAATAAAAAAAATAAAAATTAAGAAAAAGATAAAAAGAATTTTTTTTTGAAATGATTACCAAGACAGCATTTATTCAACAACTTTATTTAAGAGGAAAAAACCCATTATACGATTAGAAAGCAATTAAATAGTACCACCCTTGAAAAACATCCCAAAACGGGAACTTGCTTTAAACCAAAATGTCTCTAAACCGAAATGGTTTAGAAGATCCCCAAAATTTTGGTTTAAAGTAATTCTACTATACTTATTTTCAAGTCTGTACAATTGTTCCATCCAATAAAATGATGATAGTTGGGAGTATAATGTTGCCTGTTTGCTGACATGTTTTTTATTCGATAAAAATATGTCATCAAAATATTGCTTAACCAGGAAGTAGAAGGATCCCATTGAAAACAGATTTTGGAGATTTCATTTTCCTTTTAGAAGAGATGAATCAATTTCTAAGACTTGTACTAAGGATATCATGAATGTCTGTTGGATTTTGTGGAAAATATCCCATTCTTTGTAAAGGCTGACAGGTATAGCGCCTCTTTTTCTGCCTGAAATATTTTCTGTCACACAGGTATGGAACTGGAAATTCGTTTTTTCCCATGGTGTTAATGATATTGAACTGCTTTTGTTTTTATTTTTTTTTAAAACTCATTCACCTATTTCAATGTAAAGTTGTATTGGTTTGTTTTTTTTGAGGGGGGGGGGGGGGTGTAAATTGTCAGTCTGGAAATAATTGCAATTTCAAATTGTCTATGAAAATTTTATTAATGTGACCAAAACAAATTGATGACTAGTAATAATATCAACAGCTACAAAAGTACATTTTTAACTTTCAGGTTGTTGCTGGCGCTGCACCTTCTCCGGGAATCAGTGTCAACGTGTCTAACACGAACACTAACACTAACAGCAATGTTAACCAATACAATGCTGCTGGACACATCCAATCCTTTGAACCACTGCCTTATGTAGTAGGGCCCCCACCACCTCAGAGCCTCCAACCCATGGGCCAGAACTCGCTTTCACCTTATTATTACAACCAGCCTGGTCCTAGTGCTTACACCCACAGCAATCCTGGATACATGCCCCCTGCTGACATTAAAAATCACAAATAGTGTCAATGAAAGCTGTCAGTTCACATATCTGTACTCTCTGAGATAATTCTACACACACACACACACACACATACTTGTATGGCATGACTTGTCAGGACCATAATTTCACACATGACTTGTGGGTACCTCTATTTCCAGTGGGTTTAGGAAACATACAATACGTTGTATTGGTGGACAAAACAGCCGTCTATGATGGCAGGTGTCGTTTTTTAGAATACGTCAAATAACAAAGGTTTGACTAGAGTATGTTTGGGCCTCACTTTACACCATCATTGTAGGGACATTGTGTAGTCATTGTGAGGACTTGATGAGACAGGGCATTACTAGTGGGGACTCACTTGGTGTGTAAACTGTGCACATTTATTGCAAGGACCTGTGTAAACTGTGGCCATTACTTGCAGGGACCTTTGATGTGTCTACAGTAGACATTACTTCTAAGGACCTTTGAGAGTTTAAACTGTGGCCATTACTTGCAGGGACCTTTGATGTGTGTCTACAGTAGACATTACTTCTAGGGACCTTTGGGAGTTTAAAATGTGGCCATTACTAGCAGGAACCTTTGATGTGTGTCTACAGTAGACATTACTTCTAAGGACCTTGAGAATTAGATGCCCATCTATACGGAAAAGAATGTAAAAACAAAAGAAGAAATAGGACATTAAGATAGATCGGGATACTCCAAACAAAAATGTTCCTAACCTTAGGCTGTACCCGACTTGCATTACTATTGGCATATCATTTTTCTAGTCACTATGTCTGTATCAGAATGAAATGCAACCAAACATTCACTGCTCAGTAGATGATATCAGAACAATTCTGTCTTCATGAGGCTTTGAAATGATGACACTACAGGCCAGGTATCTACCAACTAAACTACCATATGGATCCTGATGTCAGATAACAATCTATCTTGTACACATTCGAATCATGTAGAACTGACCAAGTGAAAGTTCTCCCTCAATGCCAAGGGTAGGGTTCTGAACATTGACATATAATCATAAGGAGTATAAAGGGTGTTCAGTGGAATCCAGTCAAATCATCAAGACGGAAAAAATATGTTGATTTTAAATGAGGTTTGTTTATTCATAATCATAGCCAAATAATAATGCCAAATAATGATTAATAAAGATTTGAAGTTGATTCTGGGGAAATTTTAAAATTATCTTATTAAATACAGTGGAAACTCCCAATAACGACATTCTCTGGATAACGACACAAATCTCTAGTCCCTAATCTTATACTTAAATTATGTTCGTAGTGAAAATAAAAACTCTGGATAGCGACATACTCCCAATAAAGACATAATCTTCCAGTCCCAAGCGATGTCGTTATTGGGAGTTTCCACTGTATATACCATGATAATTATCAGAAAAGAGTGAAAAGAGCCATACTATAACTGAGGGAAATATTGAATTCCAATCTTAATTAATTTCAAACGAAAGTCCTATGAGAGCAGGAAGACTCAAAAATTAGTAAGAGTATACATCTTGCTCTCTGAGGTGTAAGAAGGGATGACAAAAATTACTTTTTGCATTATTGATGGGATGCTGCTAGTCTATGCCACATAACTTTTCTGGACGTGTCTTAGTATTCAACGATGGTACCCATTTTTTTCTGGATAGAGAGGGCAGAAACAAAGACAGCTCTCATTGAAGCTAAATTCGGGTCCTAATGAATAGACAGTGCTCTACCGTTTGAGATGCTCGAACCCATATAACGAAAATACAACAAGAAATAGTCCATTCTTGACGATAAAGAAGCATAAACAATTTTTATACATAATGATGATATATGTGGCGGAAAAAAACAAAACTTAATAAACTAACAGTGGTTTGAATTGTGTGTTCAAGAGCGCAAGCAAAAACATCTGAGGTGAGACCCTGAAAACCAAAGGAACAGATAGGTAATTTGCTAGCGCACCAGGGCGTATTTTTACAAACACATTAATCATTATTAAACAATTGGTAAAATTGACTCCATTTTAGCAAGTCAATGCATCTAATGTTTTATTGAATAAAATGGTATGCCAGAACGGGGAATGAAAATGTGACTTCTCAATAGTTTGATTAAGCCTAGATCTTAACTCGTCTAATAAGCAAAGATAATGACGTGGAAAAAGATAGAATCACAAAACATCACTTTATACAAGTTAACAAATGTCAAAATAGGAATGTTGGTCTAATTAACAGAAATGATTTTGATAACTATTCTGCAAATTGTTTTGGTTTAAGGACTATTTGGCTAAAATCACTTTCATTCATTGATACGAGTATAACGAGACAAAATAAAAAGTAATTTTGAATACTTTTGTGTTCATCTGGTTTTGACATTTTCCACAATATAATGGTCAGAGATAACATTATTATCATCAACAACAAATTGTCCTGTAATTGGACATATTATTATCAGTATCATTATTGAAAAAAAAATATGTTCATGTTTTCATATTGATTTTAAGTTGATGTCAAAAACAACATAGTATTGAAATTTTTATAAAGAGAGAGAGAGCGAGAAAGAAAAGAGAACGAGAGAGAGAGGAGGTCGGAGGAAAAAGTACTGATCACAAATTGCATAAGGTACCAATTAATTGAATTAACAACAAATGTCTGTACATCAAGGCGACAACAAGATAATGCTTAGTTTATGTACTACCGTACATACAATAACATAGGGAACAAATTTCTATACAAATTTCTTTTTTCTAGTTTGAACATTTTTTATGTAATATTTGATTTGTCTCCAGGGTCTGTTTGCTAAGATTGGAGAATTTCTCATAGCATTTTCAATGTTTGCTTTGCCAGGCAATCTTTCTAAAAAGAAAAAATTCCCTAATTCCTTTTCAACAGCTTTTCTTTCTTCCTCAGACCACCTTTCCTTTCTTTATTCACTACTCTGTTTGTGATTTTCTTTGATTTATGAGATTCTCTAACAGTATCAGCCTCCTGACAGTTTTCAGTGTATGGCATTATCGTCGTACTATCAGGGGTCATGCTGCTACATCCTGTGTCACCGCCTTGAACGCAGTCGTCAAGGTCATCCTCATCAGCACTTAATTCCTCTCCATCAATTGCTTCGTCTTCAGCAAATTCCAGCTCGTCTAGATTCTTTCCCTTACACTTGTCAATTTTTCCTTTCTCCAGTTGCAAGAGAATCTTACTAACTTTAGCAAGTTGCATCGTGTCCTCTGGAAGACGATAGTATTCTTTATGAACAGACTTGTCATGCCCCATGAAGGCAGCCAATGCTTCCAGTTCATTCTCCTTCAAATCAAGCAGCTGACATATTGTTCCAATATGTTTTCTAAGTGCTGTAGATGTCAATAAGTCTGGCTGATCTGCTCCACATGCAGTGGCAAATTTCCTGAGAACATCTGAAGTTCTAAGTACATTTTCACCTTCACCGATAGCACCAAAAACATATGGGTTATTGTTAGCAAGCCCACTGGATTGTCTGAAATCGAGGAGCAAGTCAATACTATCCTTGTGAGATTTGGGTAGAAGAACTGGCACTCGTCTCCCTCGCTTTCCTCTAATTTCTACCCTTTCGAGTTGTTTGGCTAAGTTTCTTTCAAACTTACTCAAACTCTGCAGGATTTCCCCTTGTAGAGATTTTCCTGAAGCCAATCCATTCTGATAGTTTTCAATTTTCATTCTCTGCATCTCACCGCCTCTTCGTCTGTTAAAAAGAACCACCTGTGCTAGAGCAATCTCAGCTAAATTTCTCCACGTATTTGGGTTTGGGTGTTCACGCAATTGTGTTATTGCATCTGTTAACTTGGATTTAATGAAACAATATAAAAGCTGCACATCTTTTGCTAAAGGTAGTCTTCTTGCTGTGTTAAATCTTCTTTTGTGAAGAGTGTGCAGAGCTCTCGATGATATTTGATGTGACCAGTCAGAAGAATAAAGTTTGGTAAATGCTTCAGCCTGTTTCTCTAATAGAGTATCTCCTGATTGCAAAGCCTCTGATTTCAAAATGTCTGCACAGGCTTTTAAGGAATGGCCTAACTTTAAAGCAAGTGAAGGTATTTCATAAATTCCAGTGATGCAATTGTACTTTGCTAAAACTTTGACAACTTTGACAACAGTTGAAAATAACAGGGGGTCAATGCACTGTGTAATATTTTCAATTTCACATTCGTTTTTCATTTCATTCAAAAAACGGCCAATTTCTCTCATTTTTTGTTTTATGTACTGGTATTGATGTGGCTGGTCTAAAAATTTAGAAAAAAGATTTTTCCCATACTGCAAAATGACACTGTCATGGCGACAAAGGAGGGAGATCCTATCGGAACTCATTGTGTTTAAAATCTTTTCTTCAAAATCACTATTATCGTCTTCCTGTTTACTTGAAAGTAAAAGAAAATTTGTATTTTTCTTTGAGCTTTTGGTTTCATTATTGAAGGCAGCACATTTTTTCTTGTGACGCCATAAATCCTTCCTTAGAAAAAGTCCAAAACATTTTTCACAGGTTGTAAAAGCCTCTAAGTTGTCAGTTATTGGTTGCCTTCTAGCCGGAATCAAAAACCTTTTTTTGCATCTATCACTGTTTTGTTGTGTTTAAAATCCCCACGATGAAGCAATAACTGCAATTCCCTCTTTCTGTCCTTGGTACCTACTTTATGGGCTAAAGCTTTTGCCACTTCAATTTCCCCACTATGTACACTTTCTAAATGCCTAGCCATTTTAGCATAAAGTCTACCACAATACAAACAAGAATGTCGTTTGTCCCATTTTCTTTTACCCCCCGATCCTCCTGGCACCATTTTCTGCACAGTCATGTCATCTGCTTTCTGTGGAAGGTCAGCCTCCTGATCATCGAGCTGTGGGAGAGGGATGATGACAGACTCGCTACCACTTTCTACCTCACTCTCTGCAACACAAACTAGACTTGCAGTTGTAGGACTTCTTTGGTGTTCATTGGGGTCTGAAAATGCAAAAATAAAAAACATGACTTCACTTGCTGTTGTGCAATTCAAAGTACTTATGCATACCATGTAGACCCCAAGTGTGTCGCAATAGCCGAGCGGATAAGCCATTGCACTGTGATATGGGAGATCTGGGTTCGAGTCCCACTTTTGGCACTGCAATTGAACCTTGGGAGAGGTTATTTGCACACACTGCCGCTGCTCTTACAACGACATATGGTTCACGGAAAACCAAAAAATCATTTCCCCTTCTCGGGGTGAAATATTTCACCAAAAAAAAGTGCTGTCTCAATTTTGTAGGTTAACATGACTGGTTACAACTGACTCATTTGGATAGAATAGTAGACTATCTCAAGGCATTAAAAAAAAATCATTCTTCTCTTCATAAAACAATTTGGTAATAACCATGCAATACAACTAATGCTCAAGGCCATACATCTGTGTGACATGTGGGATTGCACCAGTGTTGTCACAGTATAAAATGAGTTACAAAACAGGTTTCAAGGGATCAAAGTACGTACTATTATGGGTAAATTAGAGTATATTCCTGCTTATTGTATTTGGATTTTAAATCTAAAGCATCACAGGTTCTTATTTACCTTTGTCATCAGCATCCTCAGGATCGCTGTCTGTTTTGCAGCTAGAAGAACTCTCTCCTGAGCTTTCAGGGACATATTCGTCTTCACTGTCCATTTCTGAAATAAGATTGTAAGAGGGAATGATGCTTGCTTGTATCTTCAAAACAGTTTGTTGGGTTTAATTTTCAGGTTTTTAAGACATTTTTAACACAAAAAAGATATCAATTATCTAACATAATGTACAAGATTCTTCTAACTCAATACAGTGGGCACCGGATTCAACGAGGTCGCATTCAACGAGAAGTCGGATTCAACGAGGGATTCAGAAATCCCCGATTCCCGGCCCTATATTTTCTTAGTAAATAAAAACGCATCCAACGAGCATCCTAGCTCCTAAAGTCGCATTCAACGAGGTCATTTAGGCCAGACCATTGGCTTCAGGCCAGAGCAATGCTACCCACAGAGTGGCACAACTTTCATTTGAACGTCACTGTTTGCTTGCCTCCACAAAACGAACGTCTCATGTTGTCCAATGTGTAGTGCGTGGTTTACAGTAGTACGATGCTACTCAGCCGTGTGTCGTGTAGAATTTTTATCTGGTAGGTATTCCTATGTGTAAGGCAAGAGGTGAGTCGGTCATAGACAACATGTAGTCCCTCTATGGAGTGGGTTGGTAGAAATTGTGAGGCGAGGAGAGGATGGGTAGGTGTATTTACTTCGATGAATGAGGAGATGCTGGCAGCAGACATGTGACGTGTAGTGCCATGGTTAGGTCATGCGCAGCTAAGATTTCATCACACCAGACTTAGTGTTAATTGTGATGGTCTCAGTTTTGTATGAATAAAGGACAAGGGCTAATCTTATTAATAAAAATACATGCATTGAAATGCAAAATTTTTTTTTTTTTAAATATGTAAATAAATAAAATTTTAAAATGAAAAGAAACAACCCCAGAAGAATCCCGGTGCCGTAATGTGCTCGTCAAGGAAGCTAAATCATAAATCTAACTTTTTCATACTGATTCATTATTTATATTCCTTGTTTAGGACAAAGTCGCATTCAACAAGAGGTCGCATTCAACGAGGTCAGGGGCCCTGTCCCAAAGACCTCGTTGAATGCGACTTCCACTGTAAACAAATTGATACTCAAATTTGTGATATTTTAGTTAATTGTCCAATGCGTCATTCACTATTCCCAAACAGCAACATTTTTAAAACGGAACATGATGTATCGCATATTTCTTCTGAAGACAGAATTAATTCGGCATTGTATTTGTATCTTTTCTATTTCACTAAAAACACCTCATCACAGGTTATTTACCTTTGTCATCAGTATCCTCTGGATCGCTGTCTGTTTTGCAGCTAGAAGCACTCTCTCTTGGGCCTTCGGGGACATATTCGTCTTCACTGTCCTTTTCTGAAATGACCATGAAAAGTATATATCAAAACATGTGTGCAAAATTGAAATGAAGTTTCTCTTTACTCCAGAGAAGCAAACATCAGATATATTGTAGATGTAATTCTCTAACCATATAGTCTGGTTATGTCTTTGAAAACTAACTTGGTTAGAGAATTAAATCAAGGAGATGAAAGTACAATAATCAAAACTCTTTTCTATAACTGACCCCCACCATCTTCATTTATGTTACAGACTAAATGAAAGAGCAATGCCATCATTCTAAACTCAATATTGTGAGAGGCAGAGGAAGAGAGAGAGAAAGAGAAAAAGAGAGAGATAAAAAGATTATTTCATTTCAAAATGCAGTATCTAAAAGAAAGGATATGATTTCTATGATAAGATTATCAACAATAATTTTTCATCTTTGTTGCAGAGCACTGCTGGTTGTTTGGCCTGGCAGTGAACTTTCTCATTAATGAGGGGAAAATAAGATATTTTTGGCTCACTCTATGACAACCCAGCTGGATTGTCCAAAGTTAATTAAGAACCGATGGAAAGTTGTTAGTGATAGACTATATGAAATGTAATAGTAATACACATTATTAGAAACCAAAATGAGCTACTATTAGGCCTGTAATGACTTACTTTCTTTTTCTTATCTTTAATGTGAGTAAACAGGCATTCAAATACGTAACTCCTTAAAGGACTTCATGCCAATAAGACCAGAGCCTAACCCTGTAGCTCGGAGCTGACTAGTAGCAATTTCTTGTTACGCTTTGGATAGGACACTGGTCTTTTGAAAAGTACTTTACACCCATTTCCAATAGGTCTAATGATATCCAGCTACCCACTTTCTGCTGGATAGGTAGGGGGATTGGAAAAAATTCTAATGTCTTTTTTGCCTGAACCTGGAATCAAACCCGGGATATCTGTGTGATAGGCCACAACTCTATCAACTGATCTCAAGGGACCCTCAATTGAGCATTTGAATGCCATGTAAAAGTTGACAAGCATTCAAGAGGTAATAATATTCCTTTTGGTTTGAGTGGTTAGAAAAGCAAAATGAAAATGATAAAATCAAACTTACTGCAATTACTGCCTATTTCTTCAGGAATTTGTCCACCACGACGAGGAGGCCTTAAGTTCGCACATCTCTGATTCTGGAACAGAAAATATATTAGAATAGAGGATTAGAAGTAGACTTATGCAGCTATATATATGTGCATTCCAATCTGGCATCTCTCAAATGGCTCTACCCAGACTGACAGTCAACCAAAAAAAAAAGGTACATTGTTACACAAACATAATACTATCATCTGCATTTTTTGCTAAATAGGAGCCTAAAATTTGCCAAAAATAACGTCAAAATGTGCCAAAAGTGCCAAAATTTGCCAAAAATTGCGGGGCAGAGTTAGACGTGATATGATATTTAACCCCTAAACTCCCCATAATCCTTGAAAAAATGTATGAAAATTAAATGGTTTCCAATTTTTTCCAACTTTACTTTTAGATAAAATGGTTTGTTTCAAATGAAATCTATTGCCCGTTATATCCTGACAAATAATATCATTAATTCCAGCTAAAAGTGAAAAAGAAATCACAAGAAAACGTTTTTTCAGAAGAAAAAAAATGTCAAAAATCGGAAAAATTTGCCAAACTTTGCCAATTTTGTGAAATTTGCGGAAGGGCCCGGAATTTGCGGCCGCAAAATATGCAGATGACAGATAATAGCATTAAACTATGAGCATACTTAAGAACGACAACTCAGAGCAAAAAGGATCTTGTTTTAAACTAAAGCATAAACCTAGCCGAGTCATCTCAGCCAATTAGAAAAGGCTTCGGTCATAATACATATTCCATGAATCAAACAAAGCAGGTCTTTGAATAGATAATTATTAATTAATCAATGACTAGAAAACTATGTAACCTTCATATCATTAACAATGTAGTTACCTCAGTCTTGTCTTTTGCTTTCTTTATCATCCCAGAATCGGAAAGTAAAGAAAAAACTTCATTTGCAGTTTTCAACGGTTTCTGAAAAAAAGAAACAATACAAATACATAAACTTTTATCAAAGAAAAAAAAATGTAGTGAGTGGTTGACTTTAGCCATGTAAAAAACATTTATTATACTCCAATTTGGAGGCTTGCATTTTAAAAACTCATCCCTCGTCAATTACAACAGTGGCAATTACAAATAAGTAAACCAACTAAGTAACCAGAAGAAATTAAAAACACATAGATCAGCAGATGAATCATAAATGATTCAAAGTCTACGTAGCCAAGAACTGTCAGTGTCTTAGTCTTAGTGTAGGCTACCCAGCCTACTGCAGACTGCATAGGAATTGTTAATTTTTTTTCCTTTTGATATTAGGGTTTGCAACAAGTAAAGGCATGTTTTAGAAGGTACTTTGATACCTGCATGACTCAAAAATGGGCACCTGAAATAGGGCCTGTGGCTGTGACCTTATTTTTTTATTTTTTGATAGCTTCTTCTTTCTTTCTTATTTATAAATATGGATTTTCACGATGTTTGTGTCACATGCAGCTAGGCTTAGAAACTTGACAGGCCAGTCAGCGCCGATCACAAGTCTGACGTCATGGGGGATTTCCTTGGCTGCTGGAAATGTCAAGTTCGCGACCAGCGTGTCCAAGATTTCGAGCGTGTCCTTTCAGACTGGGGATTTCATTCGGCATCGTGTGTAGTTTGTGTGTGTGTGTGCATGACTTTTTTCGTTTTCTTTTCAAAACGGGGCCTGATAGATATGGATGCCAAGTTGGATTATTGAAACCCAAAGTTCCCGTATTTTTTTTGTTTGTCGCCTCTTGCTTTTCGTTTTATACTAGGAGTTTGTGTATACTTCTTCACCTGAGTCGCACCGCAACTATTATTTTATACAGCTGCCATTTTTGGAATTTTCATTAAAAGGCAGCAGTTGTGACGCTTAGTTGCGACTGAATCGTATCGTTCTTGCGGCTGTTTTCAAAACTGCTTTTTCACACCATTTCATAAAGAAGCAGGAGTGAGTCGCAACACAACTATTACTTTTTATACAGCTGCCATTTTTGGAATTTTCAATAAAAGCGCAGCAGTTGTGATTTTTTTTGACAACGGCTTCCTTTTACGGCTTTAATTTCACATAACCGCATCTGACTATAGTCATTCTCCCGACACGCTTTTTTTTTTGCTGTATATGAAAATAGTAAAAATAGCAGCTATAAAAGGAGAGATTGTTGCGATCCGATGGCGTAATTGTAAAGCAACTCCTGCTTTATTGGGAAATGGTGTGAAAAAAGCAGCTTTGAAAACAACTGCAGGAACGATGTGACTCACTCGCGACTAAGTATCATAACTGCTGCGCTTTTATTGAAAATTCAAAAAATGGCAGCTGTGTGCAAGTAATTGTTGCGGTGCGATTCACTCTGCTTTTTAGTGAAATGGTGTGAAAAAATCAGCGTTGAAAACAGCCGCAAGAACGATATGACTGTCGCAACTAAGCATCACAACTACTGCCTTTTTAGTGAAAATTCCAAAAATGGCAGCTGTATAAAAATTATAGTTGCGATGCAACTCATGTGCTATTTAACGGCTTAGTCGTATCACAACTGCTACTCTTTATGTGAAAATGGCGCAAACAGCAGCTATAAAAAGCAGCATTTGCGATGCTACCTGGGCACGCCTTCGCATCGCGAAATGGATCTTCTCTAAAATCGCTGTCAACCCCCGCATCCCCCCCCCCCTCCCCCCTCAAATCACCAAGTTTTCATCATTTGACAATGAAATTGCGAAAATTGCAACACAAGAGTGATATTAAATCCGACCAAATTAATTGTGCGTGAAGATTTTTTTTTTACATATCAGAATTGTGAAACTTGGCATTAAAATCGCCAATTTGTCCTATATGGCAGGAAACCATTACATGTCATTACACACGTCATTAGTCATTACCATAGCACACATAGGTTTCGCTAAGGTCATTACACTACACATCTCACTCAACTGCCTTCATGTGCCACGAGTGAGAGGCGCCGGGTGAATGGGGTACCCATAATATGTCTGTGAATTAGCATTGCCTCTGTCGGTGGGGATTCCATGGCATCCCATGACGTCACACAGAAATTAAGCAGCCAATCAGCAACGATCAAATATTGCGATCAGCGCTGATTGGCCTGTCAAGTTTCTACGCCTAGCTGCATGTGTTTGTGTCATTGTATTTAGTTTGCAATCAGTAGTCCATTGGTGTATGTTTTGTATAAATTGTAAGTGATTGAATAATAGCATTGAGGATGAAACAGGAATATTTCAATTGATAACTGAGGTCAATTATAAAGCTTGTCCCTTTTTATTAATTATTAACATCATGACACTAAACTTAAAAATCTTATTCGATGATGTATCATAAATGTCATGTCCCAATTTCATCCGGCATCAGAAATCAGACCATCCCTGCAGCAAGCATGCATACCCCTGACGCCATTCATTCTTTCCTATATTTCATTACAATGTGACGGAAATAGATAAAAGTGGAGAATGCACACGATTTTTTTAGTGATACTGAAACTGATATTGATGTTAATGTAAATCGAATTTCGAGAAATTTAAGATAGGTACCAGATTTTGTTTTTGTACTAACTTTATTTCTACAGCATGGAATTTAAGTGGTATCACTGTTCTTGTGTTGCAATACCTTTCCAATGACGTATGTCTTGGTCTTGATTAATTTTGAATTATTTTTTTTTTGTCAAGTTCAAAGTCCGGTAGCACTGCTCACTGCACTGATGTGGGGAGAGAAATATCGACCCAAGAACATCGTGAATTGACTGGGAACCGCAACACTGCGATATTACTATTACCTGAATTTAAACTCTAAAAATAATAATAAGAGAAGGCAGCCCTCATTGCTAAGAATTTAACGCGGAAATCTTAACAATCGCCGATGCCGATAGCATAGCCATAGCGCAGAGCTCTAACTCTAGGCTGATGAAGTCGTAATTTAGTGATTTGTTTAGTTAGATTGGTAAGAGTAAGAATCCAAAAAATAATTTTAAGAGATCCGATCCCGAACAATTAAAACTAGACTTGCTTTTTATCCATATCAATAACTAATTAAAAGTGGGAAAAAAATATTTCTTACCCCTTTTTTACGTTGAAAAGTCCACATCTTCGCCTGTCAGTACAGTGTCAGCCGAGCGCAGCCATTGCAGACAAAAACTTCCGGTTGGCGTCTACCGTTTCAAACTCTTTTTCAGAAGAGCGGTACAAGACGCACACCAACGCAATTCAATATTTTCACACACCGTAAATTGTGTAAAATCCACACACACGTTTCAAGTAAAACGTCATTATGGGGACTTCGATGAAATTTGGTGAAATGGTTCAGGGCGTCAAAATGATGGTTTTAAACCAATACCATTATGGGGACCCGAGTGTAAGGCCCCACAATGACAAGGGGTCCTCAGAACGTTGGTGTGTAACCAGGTATTGGTCCCCATAAGTAATGCCATACAAGAACACACACACACACACACACACACACACACAAACAAATGCAGACTCTTCTCAAAACAAAAACAAAAAGGAAAGGAAATCTTTTCTCTTGTCAAAACAATTTTATTGTTGTTGCTTTGATTTGTAGGATTTTATTTGTACTTTAATAGTCCTTTTTTTTATTTTAAAGTACATTTTCTTAAATTGAAGTTTCTATTCTCATGAATGGATGCATATCTATTCTATTCGCATGATCAAGTTGGGATCAAGTTAATTATTTTTGTTCAAAAATGGATGTTCATTCTCTGCCCCTTTTGTAAATAGTGCATATGTATACTCTTGGTGTAGTGTTTTTGAACAATCATTTTCATTTGTAAAACTCTTAAATTAGAAATTTGTTCGTTTTTAAATTTTAGTCAGTGTTTGATGTTTATATAAGTAATGACATCACTCAGCCCTTTGTTTATGTTATTAGACAGCCATTTTAATGATTACTTCTCACTAAATTAAATTTATCTAAACGTTCAAAGTTACACATAGTTTTATGTATTGGTACATCATATAGATGTAGATGTTGTCAGTATATTACTTAAATGCATAGCATTAATTGTGTTTATGTTTTTTTAAAATTAGTTTTATTTTTTAAATTAAAATCAAGAACAATTATTTTTGTGTCATAATTGTTACGGTGCTTTTTATTTTTTGATTTTTATAGGATTGAATGATGTTTCTTTTTTCTACTCTTTGGAATTTGAATAACGCATCGCTACAAGTGTTCAACTTTTCTTCATATGTGAGATTCTATTTTTTCAATGTGGTTTCATGTAATGCTTTTTTCTTTTTCTTTTTGGTCACTACGACAATTCAATAGAAAGTAACATTGAATGAAAATGTTGCTCAGCACCCAACTTAGGGCCTCCATTTTTCCTCCTGATTAGAAGACTTCTATATTTTACTATTTTGGACAAAAGTGTTCCGGCAATACAAATTCTATTTAGAATTTAGTGGGAAAGTTTGCCCTTTTAAATCCAAATTTGAATGACATAATCAGTCATATGGTGAAAAAGTTTGAACTGAGATATTGCCAAGTTTAGTTAGATGTTTAGTTTAGTTTATCAAAAATGAGGTCTTGTCATAAATGATTAAATCAACCCTTTTTGTACATTTTCATGAATAATCAAAGCTTAATTTCACTTCTAAATATATTTTACAGCTAGTCAAGTTTAAAAAGTATGAAATTTGAGAAAAGTTGCTGTATACATTTCCATTACATCTGACCATGACTTCATGAAAAATCACCCGTGTAATAACATTGTTTCTAGTATTGATGTATGGATGTTTCACACATTAATGATAGTATTATTACATGTTCCATGGGAGAAGAGTTCTTCTTCTGTGGGGTGTTCATGTTGACTTCTGACTAACGAAGTCTGTCTTGTTATCGAGTTGTTATAAAGTTGATGAGTTTATTAACAGATTTTAATTCTCATTAATTCAAAATTATAACAACCCAACCTTCTGCTATCATTTCCAAAATCATTGTGATAACTAGGGTGCTAAAATACCACATACCACGCTCACAAACAGACAAACGATAGAAAACGGAATACCCCACGGAAAGAATTGATAAAACTAAGATAAATGAACTGTGTTTTGTTCGCTAATTTCTCAAACCAAGCATGCGGATTTACTTCAAATAAAGATTAAAATGCTCTAGGGAGCATATTCTTTAAAACAATGCAAAAATTGCAAATCCAAAATTTCACCTTCCGACTGAATATGTCATGCACTGACACATTTAGTAAAGGCAAATTCACAGGTTCAAATATGCCAATTAAAATTTTGTGGGGGTTGTTTTTCATGCCTTCTTTCTTTCTTTTTCCTTTCCTTTCAAAAATATGTTATTTGCATTATAATAATTGTATCTGATCTAGCTATTTTCACATACACCCCCCCCCCTAAAAACCTATACCTATTCTGACTGTTTATAATGCTATACTACTGTAATTGTTGTCTTGTTTAGTAATAGTGAATAATAAAATACAATACTTTAAAAGCTAAGTCAGAAAATAATTGGAATGGGTTTAAACGGTACTAGGAAAGACCTGGATATAATACATGTAGCACAAAATAATACCAGGAAAAATAATATAATAATACTACTGTATAAATTCTGGTCAAGTATTTGCACTTTCAGGGAAATACTAATAAAGTGGACGGAAGGATAGAAGATGTTATTTAATTTCACTGTAATGCAGTTTCCTGGAGCACGCAGTTTCCTCCAACTCATTCCAATTTTTTTTCATTATTATTCTTTGTACTTAAATTTCCTCAAACTAAGGTTTTCTTGAACAATTTATGTCACGAGAAGAATCCCTGGGTGGGGTTACCGACCTCCCATTGTCGCAGGGAGGTACTTGCTATGTCTTCTATCCCCCTGTATCTTTTTTCCAATTGATTTCTGTCTTTGTCTTTGAATGATATTACTTAGTTTTGTACTGACCCTGGTCGGGAAGGAAGCAGTTGAATGTGCAGTTATAGTTTTGGGAGATTTTTTTTTTTCCTTGTAAATCAGCTCTCTGTTCTGTATTATTATTTTTTTATTTATAACATATGATTTGTAAGCATTTGAGTGTGTTCCTCTTAATGGGATTTTGTGCTGGTGTCTGGGTGAGACTTTTAGATTACTTCAAACTAGGTGCACTGATAGTGTGGTCTTAAAATCTGCATCTGTTCCCTATTTGCACTATTCCCCTTCGTCTTACTTTTTCCTTTTAATTGTACATCTAGAATGTTTTTACCATCCAATTTTCTTCCTTTTTACTTGCGCGGAGATGACCTAAATGTGTTGCAAGCACCGTAAAACCATTAAAAACTAAACAGACAGTAAGAGGAGACTGTGCAAACTCATTTTGAACAGAAAAGAAAAGAGTTGTTTCTTGATAGGGTTTCTGGCTTCCCATAGTAGTAGTAGGCAGGGAGGTTACTTACTGTGTCTTCTATCCCCGTATATCTGTTTTCCAATTCGCTTTCTCTCTTTGTCTTGGAATGAGGTTACTTGGTTTGTCCTGGCCCTGGCTGGGAGGGAAACATTCAAATGTATAGTTTTGGGAGATTATATTTTTGTCTTGTAAATCATCTCTCTGTAATGCAGTGTATTATTTTTTGTTTTGATGATATGTAAACATTTGAGTCTGTTCCTATTGGCGGGTACCTGTGCTTGTTTGGATGAGACATTTAGGTGATCTCAAACTAAGGACACTGAAGGTGTGCTCTTGGAATCTACATGTGTTCCCCATTAGAAATAATTCCCTTTGTCTGACTTATTCTTGGTTGCTTTAATTATAATCTAGAACTTTTAACTACTCAAGTTTTTCCCCTTTTTACTGGTGCTGATATGATCTATATGTGTTGCAAGCATCGTAAAACCCTTAAAAACAAACAATGTTCTTTACAATAAACAGGGATATACTGTTAAAGATGGGATAGAAAGTATTCCATTAAAAATAAGCAGTGCTAAAAATACTCAAATGTCTTTAAGGCTTTTCCATGTAAAAACTGATCAAGAATCCTATGTAAGGCGCTAAGAGACTTTTCATGCAATTCTATATGTCTTGCAAGCATCGTAAAACCCTTAAAAACAAACAATGTTCTTTACAATAAACAGGGATATACTGTGAAAGATGGGATAGAAAGTATTCCATTAAAAATAAGCAGTGCTAAAAATACTCAAATGTCTTTAAGGCTTTTCCATGTAAAAACTGATCAAGAATCCTATGTAAGGCGCTAAGAGACTTTTCATGCAATTCGAACGGTTTTCATTTGAGTATTTAGGGCATACATTGTATGGTCTATGTTTGAGGTATCCTTTTTGTGTGCACGTTGAAACCTTGTCAAGCGGGTGGTTGGATGGGAGCATCACCCTTGAATCATATACCAATGATGTTCGCATGGGTATACGATCCGATAGTGATGTCATTTCTTCTTCTCTTTACTAGCCTATCCTGCTTCTTTGGTTTGTGATTGTATTTTTGACAGGGGATATTTTTTTTCTCTGTAAATCTTCTGCTGGTTTGTTCTTGGTTATTTATAATTTAGCTTATGATATCTTTAGGTTATGATTTTGATTTACATTTGTACTATTTTTGTTAGATTGCTTGTTTTTGTTTCAGCGGTCTCTCATATAACCTAAATTGTGTTGGAAGAGACCTAAAGCAACAAACAAACAAACAAACAAAAAAAAAAAAAACCTTGTCAAATTTAATTTTGACATATTTTTGTATTTTAATTGTCATATTTATAATATACAGTAAAACTGTCAGTATAATACAAGGGCTGCCTGACAGCAGAAGGGTCTTCGCCCCATATTCAGGCAGTAAGCCAGCAAGACTGCATGTCGGGCCTTGAGCAAGTGACCTTGCCCTTGTTCATTTACATCATCACACTCTAGCAAATGCTTAAGATATTTCAGCTTTCCAGTAAATGTTTCTTAGTAAGCAGAATTTCAAATCATATTTTACAGATAAAAATGATTAAAGTCCTCCGTGTTCCCTCCTGGTTTCAATACTTGAATATTTTTTTTCACTTTTGGGACAGAAATTTGCGGGTGGTTGGATGGGAGCATCACCCTTGAATCATATACCTATGATGTCCGCATGGGTGTACGATCCGATAGTGATGTCGTTTCTTCTTCTCTTTACTAGCCTATCCTGCTTCTTTGGTTTGTGATTGTATTTTTGACAGGGGATATTTTTTTTCTGTAAATCTTCTGCCTGTTTGTTCTTGGTTATTTATAATTTAGCTTATGATATCTTTAGGTTATGATTTTGATTTTCATTTGTACTATTTTTTGTTAGATTGCTTGTTTTTTTGTTTCAGCGGTCTCTCATATAACCTCAATTGTGTTGGAAGAGACCTAAAGCAACAAACAAACAGAAATTTTCCGGCAATGTCCACATTTTTCAAATTCTTGTGGCCAAGTTCGCTGCTTTATTTTGGCAAATTTACGAGTTCAAATTGGCAAATTTCTTTAGGGCAGATATTTCTTCCATTTTTCTTTTTAATTCTGATTTTGTTTTGCAACTTTTTTATATCTTAATCTGCAAAAAAATTTTAAAAAGCTTAATATTTTTAATTTATGACACAAATGCAATTTATGGATGTTGTCAGGGTTTTGATTAATTTTTAAAGACATATCCTTAGATTTAGATTTCTTATTTTGTGATTCTTAACACTTAGTTTTATGACACAAATGCAATATATGTATGTTTTCAGAGTTTTGGATAATGTTTTAAAAACATTTCCTTAGGTTTCTAAGTTATTTTATCGCCAGAAACGTCACTCTAGTGGCTGCAGTGCTGATCAGAATTAGAAATTTAAAGCTTTTTTTGCAGATTAAGAAATAAAAAAACTTTCTGTCCACAATGGATGTGATTTATTTTGACTCTAATTTTACTAGTCAAGCTTGAAATTCAACTAAGGCCTCTGGTTCATCACTACATGTTACCGTCTTTAAATGATTGGTTACAAATGAGTATTGTAACATGATTTGTAGACTGCGAGGCTTACCTGTTACTTAGATGTAATAATGAAGATAAGCAAATTGCAGAGGTGAAAATTATTTTGCAGTAATGGTACTTTGATAGTAGTGATGATAGCCTTTACAATGATTCGGCTGTGTATGTTTTCCTTGACAATCATGATACAAAGTAATGATTACTTTAATGTATATTAACTATATCATTAACATTTATTTTTTGTATGTGTTTTATGTATTTATTTTTATTAAATGTTTTTTGAAGACACAGGTTCCTTTGTTGTTCATCTTCATGGGAATATTTATATTTTTAATAAATTGGAAAGATAAACAAAGTGTGCTGAAGGTCTGAAATCATTCCAGTTAACCAGCATGCATAAGATTAAACAATAGAAATTTTATAGATAAATACTTCGATCACAGACAGATCGTTTGAATTAAGCGGCTCTTCCAATAAACCAGTGTTCCAAATACCAGATTTGGCTGTACTCTGTAAACAATATATTACATTGTACATTACAATTATGTTAAATCAAGATTGTAATTGCATCCGGTTGTTAGACCTGCAAATATTATGTTGATTCGAATTAGATTTGGTTTCAACGGCTAAAGTAATGGTTTATATATATATATATATATATATATATATATATATATATATATATATATATATATATATATATATATATATATATATATAGTGGGCAGGGAGCCACGTACTGTCTCTCCCATCCCCCTATATCTGTTTTCCGCTTTGCCTTTGTCTTGGAATGAAATTACTTGATTTTGATAGTGTGCTCTTGGAATCGACATTTGTCTCCTATGTGAACAAATTCCCCTTTATGTTACCTTTTCTTGGGTGCTTTACTTGTAATTCTAGAACATCTTACTTTCCCATTTTTGTCCCTTTTACTGGCGCTGATATGACATTATTAATGTGTTGCAAGCGACGTATAACCCTTAAAAACAAAAAAAAACAAAAAAAAAAAAACAAACAAACAAACAGATGGATAGATAGATATATAAGTAAGGACACTCACATTTTTCTGTCGATACAGTTGTTTCAATGGGTTTCCATTGAAACAAATGTATGGACAGAAAAATGTGAGTGTCCTTATTAATTTTATTTTATTTTCTCTAACCAACATTATCGAGCACTCTCGTACGTACCTACAAGTACCCTCCAACACTCATATATTTATATATGTATGTATATATATATATATATATGGTCGACATATATATATACAGTCGACTCCGCTGAATCGCACACCCTCCTGGGTGGGGTTCCTGACCTCCCGTAGTAGGCAGGGAGGTACTTACTGTGTCTTCTATCCCCCTATTTCTGTTTTCCAACTTGCTTTCTGTCTTTGTCTTGGAATGAGATTACTTGGTTTTGTCCTGGCCAGATTTCCTGGCTGAGAGGGAAACAGTCATATGTATAATTAGTTATCGGAGATATTTTTTTCCTAGTAAATCATCTCTCTGTTATGCACTGTATTATTTTTTTCCTTTTACGCATGTATGATTCGTAAACAATCGAATGTGTTCCTCTCTTGGAGGGACCTGTGCTTGTGTCTGGATAAGATATTTAGCTGATCTCAAACTAAGTACACCGATAGTGTGCTCTTGGAATCTACATCTGTTCCCTATTTGAACCAATTCTCATTTGTCTTGCTTGTTCTTGGCTGGTTTAATTGTAATTCTGGAACTTTTTACTATCCCTTTTCTTCCTTTTTTACTGGTGCTGATATGACCTAACTGTATTGCAAGTGCCGTAAACCCCTTAAAAACAAACAAAACAAAACAAACACACCCTCAGGAGTTTGGGTTAGTGTGTCGATTAAGCAGAAAAGCTAATAAAAAAATATTTAAGCACCAGATTTCTTGTGCCATTTATCTAAGATTTTCTTCTCTGAGCTTACTACGAGCTTGGACTCATGTTCAAGATATGGCCTCATTAGAAGTTGTTCTTATTTGTCTTGTTTAATTTTTTGTTTTTGTTTTTGGTTGTTTTTCATTGTTTTTTTTTAAATCTTTTCTTTTGCATGTTTTCAACATCATGTGTCATTATTGTTTGTAAGAATAGTAATCGTGAAGTCTTGATTGCTTTCTATTCTGTGCAAGCTGCTTATAAACATTTGTCTCCAATCTCGCCAATGTTGGTAGATCATCTGCCAAGCATTCTTCTTTTGATAAAGCGGTGTAGTTTGGTCAGCATGTCAAGTTTTTCAGTGTTTGTCAGGGGTGATGTGTCGCACATCCTCTTCTTCATTATCCAGGCATTGTTTTTTGTGTAACTGAACGGAGTCCAGTAGCTCCTGAGATATCAGTTCATCGCTGATGGGTATATTGTTGTCCATTGTAACGAATCGATCAAATCATTACATTTTTATGTATTTTTTAGATATTTTTCTCTTGTCAAGATGGAATCAAGATGTAGTGATTAAGCGGAGTGACTGGGTGGGGTTCCTGACCTCCCATAGTTGGCATGGAGGTACATACTGCGTCTTCTATCCCCTTTTATCTGTTTTCCAACTTGCTTTCTGCCCTTGTCTTGGAATGAGATTGCTTGGTTTTGACCTGGCCCTGGCCGTATACCCTGGCTGGGAGTCAAATGTAGTTAAGAGTTTTGGAAGACGATATTTTTTTCCTTGTAAATAATCTCTCTGTTATGCACCGTACTATTTTTCCGTTTACATATGTATGATTTGTAAACAATTGAGTGTATTCCTCTTGTCGGGCACCTGTGCTTGTGTCTGGATGAGACATTTAGTGATCTCAAACTAAGTACTTTGATAGTGTGCTCTTAGAATCTACATCTGTTCCCTATTTGAACCAATTCCCCTTTGTCTCCCTTATTCTATGATGCTTTAATTGTAATTCTAGAACTTTTTACCATCCCCTTTTCTGCTTTTTTACTGGCGCTGATGCAAGCGCCGTAAAACCCTTTAAAACAAAACAACAAACGGAGTGATTATATAGCAAAAATTCCGTTTTTCGGGAATGGGTAGTGTAAAAGCTGAGTGTGCGATTAAGCGGAGTGAACTGTATTTACACACAAGAAGGTTTTGTTGCACAGTGCTATATTTTAGAGGAGGAGGCGTATGAAATCCAAATTGGTGTAACGGAAGGGATATGTTGCTAAGGACCATTCACTCTAATAATAGACCTTATACAAGATATTCTGACAACTGTACTGTAGGTTCAGAAAAGAAAGTGATGGATGGTTTTGACAGTAGAGCATTCTTCTCACAGCCAAGCGTGGGTATCTTGCCAGAGGGTCCCACGTTCGAGTCTCATTGCCACACGTTTTTCATACTTTTATACTCTTCCCACATCCTGGCTATGACACTTTTCTACTCTTTCTCATGCGGCTATTTGGTCTCTTGGTATGACACTCGGAGCATAGTTGGGTCTTTAGAAAAGGCTCTTTAGTCGTATTCTCTCATCGTACTTTGGTGTAAAATGAGTACCTGGCCGTTAACAGCACTGTCTCTGTCTGAAAAATTATAGCATCGCCTGTGGATACCTGTGGGAAGCGAGCGGAAATGACCAGAAACGTCCGGAAAGTTCCTACCTCCCATAGCGGGCAGGGAGGTACCGGCTGTGTCTTCTATCCCCTCTTATCTGTTTTCCAATTGCTTTCTGTCTTTGTCTTGGAGTGAGATTGCTTGGTTTTGTCCTGACTTTGGTCGGTGTACTTGGCTGAGAGGGAAACAGTCGAATGTCTAGTTTTGGGAGATGATATTTTTTTTCCTTGTAAATCATCTCTCTGTTATGTAATGTCATTTTTTTCATTTTTAACATATGATTTGTAAACATTTGAGTGTATTCCTCTTAGTGGGGGCCTGTCCTTCTGTCTGGATGAGACTTTTAGGTGATCTCAAGCTGAGTACTTTGAGAGTATGCTCTTGGAATCTGCATCTCTTTCCTATTTGAACAAGTTCCCCTTTGTCTTACCTTTTCTTGGGTGCTTTAATTGTAATTCTAGAACTTTATACTGTCCCATTTTCTTCCTTTTTATTGGCGCTGATATAACCTTAATGTGTTGCAAGTGCCGTAAAACCTTTAAAAACAAAACAAAAACAAAAACAAACGTCCGGAAAGAAGTGTAATGATGCTATGCGCTGATGTAATATGCTCACAATATCCGCCAGCCGGATAACACGCACCAACACACAAAACTAGTGTTTCTTTTTTACAAAACCCGACGAATTCGACCAAAGTTATGGGAAGTGGGGAGTGAACCTTGGACTCGGGGGAAGTGTACACCAGTGGGGAGTGAACCTAGGACTATGGGAAGTGGATATCAGAGGGAGTCTGGGATTATGGGAGACCGGTACCAGTGGGAATTGAAGCCGGACTATGGAAGTTGGGCACGAGAGGAGAATGAACATGAGACTATAGGAGGAGGGCACCAATGGAGAACGAACCTGCGACTACGGAGAGGTTGATACCAATGCAGAGTGAAACCGGGAGTATGTTAGGTGGACACCAGTGGGTAGTGAACACAGGAAAGTACTTTTTCTTTTCGGGAACCTACCGAAACCGTCTAAATTTACGAGAAGTGGGCAGCGACGGGGAGTGATCCAGGGACTCGTGTAAGTGGACACCAGTGGGGAGTGAATCTGGGACTATGGAAGGAGGATGTCAGAGGGAAAGGAACCTGGGACTATGGGAGATGCTTACCAGTGGGAATTGAAGTCAACACTATGGGCGGTGGGCACCAAAGGTGAATGAACATGAAACTAAGGAGGTGGGCACCAATGGGAAAAGAACCCGGGACTACAAAATGTAGACACTAGTGGAGAATGAAGCCGGGAATATGAGATTTGAACAACGGAGGCGAGTGAACCCAGAAGGTTACTTCTTTTATCCGAAATCTCCCGCGGTGCCCACCTTCCATATTCCTAACTTCGGGCCACACCCAATAAATAGTCCTAGGTTTATTCTCCCCAAGTATCCTTACCTCTGCGTCCTGGTCTCATTCCACTCCCATAGTCCCAAGTTCACTCCTCTCTGGTTTCAACCTCATATAATCTCGGGTTTACTCTCCACATAATGAATCTTCTTTCCGGTCGTTTCCTACTGGTATCCATCTCCAATTGTCTTAGGTTAATTTCCCTCTGATATCCTCCTCCCATAGTCCCAGGCTCACTTCTCACTGGTGTCCACTTTCCTGAGTACCTGGTTCACTCACCACTACTGCCCATTTCCCATTACTTCGGACGGTTTCGGTAGCTTTAGGAAAAATGAAGTACCCTTCTGGGTTCACTCCCCACTGGTGTCTACCTCCCATAATCCCGGCTTCACATTCCACTTTCCACCACTCGTCCCAGGTTCATTCCCCATTGGTACCCACCTCCTATATTTTTAGGATCATTCTCTTTTAGTGCCCTAACTCCCATGTCCGGCTTCAATTCCCACTGGTACCCGTCTCTCATAGTCCCATGTTCATTTCCCTCTGATATCCTCTTCCCATAGTACCAGGTTCACTCCCCACTGGTGTACACTTCTCGGAGCCCCTGGTTCACTCCCCACTGCTGCCCACTTCCCATAACTTTGGTCGGTTTCGTCGGGGTTTTTGGCGGGTTTCGCAAAAAAGGAACACCCATTTTGTGTGTTGGTGCGTGATGTTTTTTTTTTACCTCAGCGCATAGCATCAATACATAATCTTCTTTCCGGTCGTATCTGGTCATTTCCGCTCATTTCCCACGGGTATCCATCTACCATACGCCCAGGTTCATTTCCCTCTGATATCCTCCTCCCGTGGTCCCAGGTTCACTCCCCCATTGGTGTATATTTCCCGGAGCCCCTTGCTCACTCCCCACTGCTGCCGACGTTCCGCAACCGTCGTCGTTTCCGCTCATTTCCGGTATTACGTAGCACATGGATAAGTAAAAAGGAAGAGATCAGGTCGGGGCTCCAGAAGAAAAACATTTCTTTCTAATCCAACCAACTAGGGACAGCGTGGCTCAGCGGTACGGTCTTTACTTCCTACCTGAAAGGTACCGAGTTCAATCACCCGCCGCTGCGTTGTGTGGCCTTGAGCAAGTCACCTCCCTAGCTCACTTTGCGGCGCTACTCTGCGGCTGACGCCTGGGTTATTCCAGTCTTCCCTTGGAATAGACCCTTAAGACAAATTTCCCCTTGGGGATGAATAAAGTGAATTTAATTTTTTTATTTTTTTTTAAACCAGAGCTATTGTCTTTAGTTCGACTTCCAAAAAGGGCTAAAGTGAAAGGGAGAGTTCCAATGGGAAACAAGACCTTTAAACTGTCCGAAATCCAGGAGATTACATGTATGGCAAGGAATACTTCTCCAAATTCGATGGCCACTTACTGCGACTGGAAGAAGACTACTGACAGAAGGACTATATTAGTCTTAGCATCCGGACACATCTCACTTCGAATCGAACTAACACACTCGTTCTGCCCCATTCTCTCTTCTCTTTTTTATATGTTTATTTCTTTTATTAAAAAAAACAGCAAAAAACATCCCATTGACGAGCATTATTGTGCTCATAGCCTCAAGGGTTATGATCGAATTCGATGGCCACTTGGTTTTTGGCAGCAATGTCGTTGTCGGGGAAATGTATACGCACCTAATGGGCTACTTGTGATGTCCAATATATTACCTATATGTGCGTTGTCCCCCAGGGAAGAGACTTATTATAAGGCGCTGCGAGTGTTTGTTTTCAACGCTGTGAAGTACTATATTACATTATAAATGCTATCTATTATTACATTATTTGAAATAACCGAAAAGTAGGGATTTGCTACGCCACTGAATGCCACTTTATTCTGACTATTTTCTCCACGTGAAATACAATCAACACACCATTACTATAAACATTGTAAAGTTTGAGAATATTTTATTGCAAAACGACGAAAAGATCAAAAGACTTCGGCATTGTGAGAAAACTATAATATTTAAGCCAGTAACGTCACCCATGCAAAAAATAAAATAAAATAATAATAATAAATAAATTTTTTTAAAACCCAAACAAAACACGGTACTACATTTCGTAACTTCTACTTCTTCCGTTAAGGCCAAAGCTTCAGACTGAAGATTGTATGGCCGTCTTTTCATTCAGTAACAGAGGTTTTGGAGGGAAGCAGGAAGCGATCTTTTGAAGTCTTCAGTCGAAAGGGCGTGTTTCCAAGTGGTTGGTAGGGAGTTCCAAAGTGGGATGGTGGAGTGGAAGAAAGAGTAAAGATGATGGTTTGTTCATGAGTGGGGGGTTTCAAAATTAAATGCTGAGTTTACAGTTTTGTGCTTTGTGAAACATGAGGAGTTTGTTGATGGAACATCTTTCGTGTAGCGGTTTCCATGGGAGATCGTTTATGAGCTGAGTTACGCTCAAATCCCGCTCTTGTTTCCGCTGAAAATATGGCCACCAGACGTTTTCTTTTTCTAGCTCATTGATTTCTTGTGATGTGTGTGGGTCCCACACTGAGCTACTATATCCCAGTATGGGCCTGACATATACTTCACAGCATTTCTTTCCCACAGATTGGTGGTAGTGGCGGATTTGTCTGTCGAGGAAGGCCATGGTTCTATTGGAACTTTGGAGGAATATCGATAATCCGTGCGCACGGGACTTGGGTTGGGCACTTTATTCAATAGTGCAAATGAATGAGATTCACATGATTGATTTTTCCAGAATCCATGTGTCTGTATGAGACTTTTATGTGATATCAAACAAAGTAATTTACACCGATAGTATGTTCTAAAAATCTATTTTTGTTCCGTATTAGAACCTTTCCTTTTTGTCGTATTTTTTCATGGGTGCTTACATCTTTGTAATTCTAGAGTTTTGTTGTTGTTTTTAAACCATACCATTTTCCTCCTTTTTAATGGCGCTGAAATGACCAATACGATTCAATAGTCTGATGTCACGCCGCCCGGCAACATCGCCATCTTGGTTCTAAACAAAGAAAATCATTACTTTTTATTCTTCATGCTGGCTAGAACTTTTCATATGCCTTGTGATCAGAATGTGTGAAAGTCAAAACTTGATCAAATGTATGGGATTTTTCTCCTCTGGATACCCTTTATGCTCGCCGGAGAACTATTTCATACGGGCGTCCGCCATTGTTCCGATAGTTTAGAGCCAGTGTTGCTAAGTTACCATGCGTCATTAGGAAGGAAGTGACGTTACGACTGTTGAAGAGTATTGATGCTGTGCATTTAGGGCATAACGCCCACACCATCCACCAGCCGGATATGACGTACTAACAAATAATAACCACTTTGAGCATTTATAGTCTGATTGACATAATTGAGTGATAACTGATCGTTAAAATGTCTGTCTAAAAACAACAACCAAAAAAAAAAAAAAAGAACGGAGTGACGTCATTTTTATCCCATGAAAATAAAACGCCTATAAACCAAAAAAATTAAATAAGGACTTAAAAACGGTAGTAGGCTAACTGGTACGGCATGTTGGATGCGATTGCTCGTCGATTTATTCATTAGACGAATTTATTTCGAACACGAAAGAGAAGCTTCACCCATTAGTTTTCCATCCGATTTGTGATAGACGGAAACCCATTACAATCATTTTATATTTTTATTGATTTAACATAAAACATTATATTCCGCACTGTTTACAGTATTTCCCATTTCAAAAGCATACATTCACTCCTATTTATTTCTATGTCGAAGTCGCAGGTTGGTTTTTACACATATTAATGAAGAATGATCAAAAGATGACTACAATAAATGATTTATAGAGCCTAACTTATTTTTGTGCTCGATACGAGCAATGGAATTAGACTGTAGAGTTATTTATTATAGATGAATGTAAGAAAATTTGTCTGTGAAGTTTGCCAACTTGTGAAAATAATGAAAATGCCGTTTCCTGAGAATTCAGCAGTACCATATTTGCAAAATTAGTACCACGAGCTATGCGGAAAAATACAAAACTAAGAGTAAATTATAAATCATACTGATTGTTTACAAAATAGATTATTAAATAATAATAACAAGATATCAAATCAATAAAAGCAATTAAATATAATGTATCCTGGCCAGAGAGCGCAATATCAGTCACATCTTTTAGCACTACATTTCTTTAGCGAATTTACTTTTGTTTAACAATGATGTGAAACGGTTGATCCAGTCCATCGTTTAGGTTGTCAACACGGTGTGAACCTCTGTGGTTTATGTTTTTCTTTTTGTCAACTTGGATTCAAAATATTGTTTTTGCAGTATAATGTCAGACAAAACAACAGATGGGTATAAAAATGGTCGACCGGCGAGGGACGCAAGCTCTCATTCTGATGATAGCAGTGATGAATCGGATCAGGGTGAGTAAAATTTATGAAAGCAATATAGTTTCCCTGTCAGGGCCCCAAAGTTAACGATTAATTCAGAATGGATATCTCATGTAATTGCATGTTTCGAATTTTCTTGATCTACATTGATTTACTAAACATTAAAAGTATTTCTATTTTTGTTTTGTCCTGTTGCTTTCAGAAAACGGGATGCGAATTGGTGACGAGTACCAGGCAGTTATCCCAGAATGTACCCCAGGTATGTATTTGTGGTTTTGACCGTAAAGTAGATATTTCCTACACACCAATAGATATATATATATCGTAACGAAGTAATCAACTTCAAGTAAATTAAGTTTTAAATCAATGATCCTGTATTTTTATTGTGAGTGTGCGTGTTCTGCATGAAGTAAACAAGCTTACATTTTCTGCCCCAGTCAGTTTAGTTTCTTCACAGCCTTGACACAGTTCTAGCAGTTGATTTTGTCATCAAGTCAAGCTGTGCCATCCAGACTACGACAGAACCCTCTTTGTCTGTCTTATTAATAAACCCACAAAACGCTTTTAGAAATTATCGATAACGATTTTAAAAATTTCATTTCAATAAAAGTTCAATAAATAGGAGATAGATTAAATTAAAACTGATGATTATTTTGGTTTCTCCAGTTCAAGGTTCTTAGTATTCATTCTTTCTCATAAATATCAATAATGTCTCTCTTATATTGACTTGTATTAATAATTTTAACACACACACAAACTCACACACCATCAACACACATACACAATATATCATCATCATTATTATCATCATCATCGTTGTCGTCATCATCACCATCATCTTCATCATCAACATTACCATTACCATCATCATCATCATCATCATGTATAGATTCAAAACATTACAATTCAATTTAAATGTTTTGTGTTAAACACAAAATGCAATTGATGATAATCTTACCCCATTTGATAGAACATTGATTCAGAAAACATGTGGTTGACATGAAAAAAAAATTACTTACCAGTGGAAAGAAAGTTGACTGTCTTTCAAACTTCTGTTGCTGCAATTAACTACACAATAATTTTGAACCATTTTGAAAATTGAAAACAAATTACTTGGAATGAAAATGTTAAATATAAACTTCTGGCTTTTATTCGATTTACAAAGGAAATGGGAAGAATAAAGAAGAGGGGTTGAGAGTGCTTTGTATAAATAATGAATTGGGCATGCTCTCCATTACTTCATGCACACATTTTTATTGCCCTCTATCGACAGCCAACCGGTTATTTAATCAGGTGTGTGATTATGTCAGTGCGAGATGACTGCCACAACTTGTGGTTATCTGACAATAATAAATAATAGATAAAATCAAGTTCCCTTTATTCATCACATAGGGGAAATTTGTCTCTAGGGTCTATTCCAAGGGAAGACTGGAATAACCCAGGCGTCAGCCGCAGTGCAGCGCTCCAAATTGAGCTAGGGCGAGGTGACTGGCAGCAGTGAGTGATCGAAACTGGTACCTTTCGGGTAGGAAGCAAAGATTGTACCACTGATTCGTGCTGCTCCAATAATGAGCGATCTTATTTAATTACTCTCAAGTTTAATCATGAGTCCTTTCTTGGTTAAGACACTGTGCCGGTTATACCAAAGTCATCAAAAATCATTATATCAAAAGTTTCCAGACTTGCATCTTACTTTAAAAGCGCTGCAGTATTAATAGCGTGGGAAGTTGCCCCGTCTTTTTGAAAAATAAATAATTGATCGGAATAAAGTGTAGAAAAAGTTTCTTCTATCAATGGTACATGATTTTCAATAAGGAGCAGAAATCACAATCGGTTTATTTCTAAAGATTAATTGTCTCCAATGAGTCCTGACTTGAATGCTATGGATTCCATCCAAGAATTCCACAATTTCAGCAGAAAAACATGATGCAGTGGTGCTGGTGGTGGTTCCAATAGAGGTGGTGGTGGTGGTGGAGGTTGCAATAGTGGTGGTGGTGTTTGCAGTAGTGATGGTGGTGGTGGTGATGATGATGTGTTAGTGATAGTGGTGGAGGTTGTAGTGATGGTGATGATGATGATGTGGTGATTGTTGTAGTAGTGATGATGATGATGTAGTGGTTGCAGTAGTGGCAGTAGTATTGATGATGATGTGGTGATGGTTGTGGCGGTTGTAGTGATGGTGTTGTGGTGGTTATGGTTTTAGTGATGATGACAATGATGATGTGGTGGTGGAGGTGGTTGTGGTAGTCATGATGATGATAATTACATATGAAGTATGCTTGTCACATATCCTGAAATAATGATTGGTGTTAGTGTTAGCCATTATCACTGCTGATGACACTAACTGAATTCAAAACTCAGTGATTCAGAACTTTCATTAGTATCAGTTATAGAAAATTGTGTTGCTAACATTAAGTATTGGATGAAACTAACAAACTTAAATTTAATTATGACAAAACAGAAATGATAATTTTTGGTAATAGGTATCAACTCTCAAAAATATCTACAAATGAGATACTAGTGGGTGAAAATACTATTAAACCCAGTTCTTGTGTGAGAAATCTTGGTGTGTATTTAGATCAAGGGTTATCCATGGAAGATCATGTTTTAAAAAATATGTCAACGTTGTAACTATCACATTAGAAATATTAGAAAAATCAGATGTTATATTGATGGGGATATTACAAAGATGCTTGTTCATTCTTATATTACCTGCAGATTAAATTATTGTAATGCCCTTCTCATTGGCTGATAAAACAGATTAATTCATCAACTACAAAAATTTCAAAATAAAGCGCCTTGACTAAAATTAAAGAAAAAATGAGATCATAACACCAGTTCTCCAGGAATTGCATTGGTTTCCTGTGAAATTTAGGATATAATTTAAGATATTTTACTTTGTTTTTAGATGTCTGGATGGATTGGCACCTGAATATTTGCAGGAACTAAATAAAAAATATGAACCCACTCGAAATTTAAGATCATCTCAGTCCCCACTTTGGTCAGGCCCCTAGCTTTCTAAATGATTTCTTAGAGATGATCCAAATAGAAGCTCATTATTATCTTCAAATCTTCTACTACTACTTCAAATAATATCAAATTGATCCCAATGAACAACTATAATTATAATTTCTATGGCGGAAGAGCTTTTAATGTTGTCAGACCACTAGTCTGGAAGAAATTACCTCAAAAAAAATTTACAAAATAATTTCACTGAAACATTTTTGTAATTTGAATGGCCAGTGATGTAAAGTTTTAAAATATTTTTTGTTTTGTTTCTGTCATTTGTTGTCAATATGATTCCATTATTAATTAATTATTATTACATTAGAGTTTTGTCTCCTTTTTCCTTTTAGATTTGAAATATGAAGGAAAACCAGAAGCCATGTTAGTTTGGGCACCTTCTCCTAATCTCTCAAGTGCAAAAGGTAAATATAATAATAATAATTGATTATTTTCATAATGTTGGTAAGTCTGCTGTTAATTAAAAATTCTTTATCAGTGGGAATTACCAGATTTTTAGAGTTTCATCAATCATTAAGATAAAACCAGGGTCTTGCATCAAATTTTCAGATTTTGGATTCCATAAATATTTAGACAGATTGGGTTTCACTACCAAGATATTATTAATGTTAACTTCCACAGATAACACATTATCAAAATCACTGTCATTACAACCACCACCTCTCATATTATCATATTCATCAATCATTACTACCTCAC
Source organism: Berghia stephanieae (assembly GCF_034508935.2). Lineage (NCBI taxonomy): Eukaryota > Metazoa > Mollusca > Gastropoda > Nudibranchia > Aeolidiidae > Berghia > Berghia stephanieae. Next base: position 51,665,666 of record NC_088360.1, on the reverse strand, counting down.
CACCAACACCACCTCTACTACCACCATCACTCCAACACCACCATCATCATTATCATCATCAACCTCATCATCATATTCATCACAATGTTTGCTACCATCAGAAGCTCTATCACTATTTAGCTATATATATCAGCATTTTGATGTATAATTAAAACAATATGCTATTTTTTATGAATTGTGAGGGCTTTTGTAGGTAATTTTACATACTAAAGTGAATCAATTGTTACAATTGGTAAAACTGCTTTCATGATTAGCTAAATCTTGCCTGGAATGCCATATTTGCATTATATTTTCAACAAAGCTGCTGGACCTGCAAGTAAGCTGTGGTGCCTTATGATCTTGGTTGAGGGGAGTCACTATTCCTCTTGAAATTGTGATCTTGGAATTTTTCACTTTTGATTATTAGCCACATTGAAGTTAGATTTGACAGCTGTTTGAACTTAGGCTTGTAGTTTATAAACTTGTCCTTCAGAACCAGGAGGCCCATGGAGCTGAAGTTTATTCCGGTTTCTCTAGCATGAAACGGGACAATAGCAATTGCTTGCTTGAATAGGATGCTAGTCAATAGCAAAGTACTTTCTGACTGATATAACAGACCCAACTACCCAATCACTGCTGGGTGACATGGGGATCAGAATAAAATCTTTACTGCACCAGGGATTGATCCTGGTCATTTTTTACGAGAATCGAATGCTCTACCAACTGAGCCATCGGAATCTACCAAATTTTATAAACTTGTAGCTTGTAAATAATCAGTATACATATTTTGAAAACCTTTCAGGAATCTAATTAATATCAGGGCTGAGAATCTTCCTCCTAAAGGCGGATTTCGCCTAAACCGTGTTTTATCTCCGCCCATCACCATCACAATTCCGCCTTTTAAAAAGACTCACCACAACCACTACATCAACATCCCTATCACCATTACTACTACAACCACCACCACATCATCATCTCTACCACCACCACCATCACTACTGCAACTACCACCACATCATCATTCCTATCACCATTAATACTACAACCACCCGCATCATCATCCCTACCACCACCACCATCCCTATTACAACTACCACCACATCATCATCCCAACTACCACTACCACAACAACCACCACCACATCATCATCCCTACCACCACTACCACTATCTACAACCACCACCACATCATCATCCCTACCATCACCACCAGCTACAACCACTACTACTACAACTACCATCACATCGTCATCCCTCAGTGATGATAATTTTCCGCGGATCCACCGAATTCCGAGATTTTAGGATTTTTCTGAAATTTTCAGCTGTTTTTGTTTAGCTGAAAAATCACCAATATGTCTTTTGTCATTTTTTGACACTTCTGCTCAGCTGCATGATTTTTGATGACATTAGTCTAGACACATTGGCGCCAAATGTGAATAGTGGTACAATACCCATGACGGCCTTAGATGAAAAGATGATCAAAAGGGAAGGAGATGGAGCAAATGGGTGTCAATATTTTTGTACCATTTAGCTTTGTACTCCTTTTTTTGTTTGTTTGTTTGTTTGTTTGTTCTGAATTCAATTGAATTCATTACAACTTATCTCTAATTACCAATTTAAACAAAAATCAGAGTGGTCTCTCTCTCTCTCTCTCTCTCTCTCTCTCTCTCTCTCTCTCTCTCTCTCTCTCTCTCTCTCTCTCTCTCTCTCTCTCCTCTCTCTCTCTTCTCTCTCTAATTATCTATCTATCTATCTATCTCTCACTCTCTTTCTTTCTTTCTTTTCCATATTTTATTTCTCAGCCAACCTTCTAACTTCACATTATTATGGTAATAGATATCACTTTGTAACAGAGAGAAAATGTAACAGTAACAGTAAGTTTGGCTGATCGATTTAAGTAATAATTTTTTTAAGGCTTGATTTAAATTCGCTCATTTGATGGAATATGTTTTACAATTGATTAAAGATTCTTATTCATAAGCTGCATTATAACCACAAGGTTGCAGTAATACACACACACTAGCCTTGTTTGTAGTATTAAAAAATACCTCCTTTTGGTCAAAAGTTATTATAATCTCTTGATATAGTGGGAAGCATTATAGGGCTCTAATATGTTTAATTGGAAATGACAATTTTAAAAATTATATTTACAAAAAGTCAGTTTATATCTTGTGATCAGAATAGACGTGTTTTAGAAGTTAGTAATATATTACGTAATATTAAGTAACAATGAATAGCTATGTTATTTTTTGTATTAGATTTGGGCTTGACAGACTGGCCGATCGATTTTCCTCCTTTTTTACACATTGTCATTATCATCACTAATCCCTACCACCACTACTACAACAACCACCACATCATCATTCCTACTACCAATACAACTACATCCTCCACCACCACATCATCCTAACTATCACTACTACTACTACCACCACATTATCCCTACCACAACTATTACAACCACCACCACACGATCATTCCCAACACCTCTACAACTACAACCACCATATCATCATCCTTATCACGATCCTACTACAACCACCACTGCATCATCATCCCTACCGCTACCTTTTTTAACTGCAACTACAATATGTTGTAATTACACTTTCAACTTTTGAAATTCCTCCAAGTGGTGTCAGAAATTATTGCGAGACGCAATTTGGATTGCATCTCAGTAGATTTTAATGAAATTCAAATTTATTTGTTATCGTCGCATGGATGGGTCTTGAACTATTCGCTGAAAAATTTCCTCCATTTTCGTGACCAGTCATTCTCACTCCTGAACGATCATGACATCATGACCATCCCCACCACAAATATCACGACTACAAAAGCAACTATCACATTATCATCAGTAACACCATCTCCACAACCACATCATCACTGTCATCATTATAATCAGTACACCTCTAGTGCAAGCACCACTATCACATCATCTTCCTGGTGGGATCTTTACTTGCATAGATCAGAATTGCTTTCTGTCTTTGTCTTGGCTTGATCCTTTTCCTGGCCAGATTCATTGGCAGGGAGGGAAACAATTAAATGTATAGTCATGGTTTTTGGGAGATATGTTTGTCCTCGTAAATCATCTCTCTTTTGTGTGACGTTAGATTTGTTGTTCTAAATTTTATATTTATCTCACAAGGATTCTGTGCTTGTGTCTTGGTGAAAATTTTAGGTGACCTCAAACTAACTACATTGATAGTTTTATCTTGAAGTCAGTTTCTCACAAACGGACTCCAAAATCAAACTATCAATGTAGTTAGTTTGAAGTTTTTTTACAGCCCCATTTCTACCTTTTAAGTGGTGCTGAAATGACCGTCAAGTAAAAGTGAAGCAAGCCCCGTAAAAACCATTCGAACTAATAACTCAAAACTCTCTCTCTCTCTCTCTCTCTCTCTCTCTCTCTCTCTCTCTCTCTCTCTCTCTCTCTCTCTCTCTCTCTCTCTCTCTCTCTCTCTCTTTCTCTCTTCTCTCTTCTTTCTCTCTCTCTCTCTCTCTCTCTCTCTCTCTCTCTCTCTCTCTTTCTCTCTCTCTCTCTCTCTCTCTCTCTCCTCTCTCTCTCTCTCTCTCTCTCTCTCTCTCTCTCTCTTTCTCTTTCTCTATCTCTATCCATCTATCTCTCTTTACACAAACACACATAGACACACAAATCAATAAAGTACACTTATTTGTTTAGTCCTGATTAGTTTTCATGTTCATCCTCCACTACTTACCAATAACGGGTTATCACAAACACCTTGACTTCAATCTCTCTCTCTCTCTCTCTCTCTCTCTCTCTCTCTCTCTCTCTCTCTCTCTTACACACACATGACACATATGTACGTTCACATACAAGTCAATAAAGTTCACTCAGTTCTTTAGCCTCATAATTTTTCACTTTCATCGTTCTGTACTCATCACTAGATTTACTTTGAGAGCTAGCTGTCTCTCTCTCTCTCTCTCTCTCTCTCTCTCTCTCTCTCTCTCTCTCTCTCTCTCTCTCTCTCTCTCTCTCTCTCTCTCTCTCTCTCCCTCACGCACGCACACACATACACATACACAAATCAGTAAAGAGCACCCAGTTCTTTAGCCTCGATATGTTTTCATTTTTCATCTTTCTATACTTAACAGTGATACACACACACACACACACGCACGCACACACACACACGCACACACACACACATATTTTTCAATTAAATGTTAATTTCCTGGCAATTGTCAACATGAAACATACGTTAACTTAATATTTACGATTAACAAATAAAACACAACACACATAACAATAAAGTTCACTCAATACTTTTTTAACCTAATCTTTCTGTACCTATCACTATATTCAATTTGAGCAGTCTCTCTCTCTCTCTCTCTCTCTCTCTCTCTCTCTCTCTCTCTCTCTCTCTCTCTCTCTCTCTCTCTCTCTCTCTAAATCTATAAAGTGGATCATATCCTTTTCACATCAGCCATCAATCTCTTTTCATCTCCAAGTACACACCTTATCACCACCACCATCATCATCATCATTATCACTGCCACTACTACTACTACAACCACCACCGTCGCCACACCATCATTTCATGAACGACCACCACTACTACTACTACTACAACCACCTCCACCACATCATCATCATCATCACCATTATTACCACCACCACCACCATGACATCAAAACACTATCACCATTAAAACAACAATCACTACCACATCCTTACCACTACTACTACAACCTCCTCCAACACAACAATATCACCACCACCACTTCTGCAACCACCACAACCACATACATCATCATTATCATTACTGCCACCAGTACAACAGCCACCATCATATCATTATTACCACCACCCCTACCATTCATTTTTATATTTCATACGTCATAATGAAATTGGTTTTGGAACTTTACTTGATTTGAAACAAGGGGTATTGGGATGATTATAGATCTCAATAGATTATATTTAGTTTGCAGAAATTCCTGTTTTAGCTTTGAAATTATTCGGAATTGTTTCTGAAATGTACGTGAGCCAAATTTTAAGTTGGCGTCTCTGGTCAACTTGAAACAATGGGAGGTGGGCATTAGTGAATCTGTGAATAAGGGAGATGTGGCGACTACCACTACTACTACAACCATCACCACATCATCATCCCTACCACGACTACTACAACCACCACCACATCATCATACCTATGACTACCATTACTACAACCACCATGTTATAATAACACTTTCAGTTTTTGAAATTCCTCCGAGTGGTGTCAGAAAATTGCTGCGAGACACATTTTGGATTGCATCACAATAAATTTTAATGAAATTTTAATTTATAGGTTATTTTTGCATGGATGCTTCTTGATCTTAGCGCTGAAAAATTTCCTCCTTTTTTAGTGACCAGTCATTCTCACCCCTGTAACATGATAGTCATTCAGAGCCATGAGGCCCATTGAATCGAGAGTTTATCATAGTTTCTATAGCGTTAAACAGATGGTATCAAAGTAATTTCCACCAGATGTAGTCGAGTGGATGGGTTAAAAAAACCCAACAAACCCAGCTACTCCCAAGATCCATAACTGTCCCTGAGTTTATGATCGAGCGCCTACTGAAATATCAGAATCCCCAATTGAAATGGAAGGAACAATGATTGGCATGTTATTCTTTTTGTATGCAAATATCAAATCTGTTTTGTTTTTTAAACATTAGAATCATTTTAAAAAATCTATCTCTCCACATTCAAGAAGGTTACTTTCTTCCACTTCCCCTGCCTCACAAGAAAATAGAAAAAAGAAGAATTCTAAAGAGAAAAAAAAAGAATTGAGTTATGAAAACTTTATAAAAATATTTTTGAAGATTTATTACAGTAGTAAACAAATATTATACTTTAAGAAGAAATTGGAAATATGAAATGTCATAATCTGACTTGATTCTGTCAATATTGTTCATGGTTTATTTCAAAGTTAACCTTATTTTGAATGTTGATTTATTGTTGTTTTACAATCCATTTTTTAAAATATACATCACATTGTTTTATCTATTTTCATCTTGTCCTTCAGTTGATGAATACATCCGCATTGCCAAAGATCTACACGACTACAATATGGAACAGGCTCTGGGAATGCTATTCTGGCATAAACACAACATTGAAAGAGCGCTCTCTGATTTGCCAAATTTCACGCCATTTCCAGATGAGTGGTCAGTGGAGGACAAGGTTCTCTTTGAACAGGCTTTCGGGTTCCATGGCAAAAGTTTTCACAGAATTAAACAGATGGCAAGTGGGTTTATTATTTTGGAATTAGTGTGTTCTTCTCCCAGTTGTACATTTTGCGGTGTATATTATCATTGATTTTAGAAAATTAAAATGTGCACAAAAATGTGATGATGAGCTTCAATGGCATGTTTTACATTTGAATTGAAATTGAAACGATTAAAGCAAAGCTTAAAAAAAAAACAACTGAAAAACTCTAAAACTGAATTTTGGTTTTCTCACCCTGGGTTGAATTTGTATATTAATTTATTCAAATTCAAATGATAAAAAGAAATGCAAGAGGTCTTTGAATTGGCATGACATCTTGCATAAATTGTCAAGACACTTCAGCAGATCTGCCAAGTCTTCTGATTTTATTGGGAATTTCTTCATATTAATAGAACTATCACTTGAATAACCTAAAATGTGTTGAAAAGAGTATTACACTAAAACTTTGAGAGTTTTAAGCTCAATGTAAGACAATGGCACACACATTATCCATATCACTGATGTAATAGTAACAAGATATTGAAGAGCAATAATTATTTTTTCCCCAAGACAAATATTTCTAATGCTATATTTTCTTTTCTTTTACTTAAAAAAATATTTTGTTTTGAGAAACCAAGACCTACTAGAACTTGCTAAATTTTCATGGACAAAATTCTGGATTTTTTTTTTTGACAAATCTGTGATTTAAATGAAGATGATAATGATGGTGACGTCGATAATGGTAATGGTGATGGTTATGAGAAAATTCTAACTCTTAGGGGTTAATAATGATAATAATAATGATAATATTAATAATGATAATAATAATAATAATAAAAATAATAATAATAATGAAGTACTCTTAGCGCTATATGCCAAAACCTCAAAGTGCTTTACAATATCACTTAACATACCATACACACGCATACCGTGCCAAAAGACCCATACAACAGTCGAACACATCAACTATACAAGTTTTACAAAATAAAATAAAAAGTGACATTCAACAAATGAGAACTAAAAAATAAAACAAGTAATTAACTCACCAAGCAGGAAACATCTACAATTAAAATTTCTGGAAAAGATCAGTTTTCAGCTGTTTCTTAATATCTTTGATGCTGCTCACAAGCATTACTGACAAATGGAAGGCCCTGCTTTATAGGAAGATAATATTAATAATGATAAACGGCATTTGTATAGTGCTTTATCCCTTTGTCACAGGCTCTAAACGCTTTACAGTGATATAAAACAAAACATAGTACGGTAAGACAAGTGTTGATGGAAAAGTGATACGAATTTAATTTAACAACAACATATGATAATAGTATTGCAACTTATGATGTAAAAAGATAAAACTTTAAGTGAGATTTAAAAGTTGCCAATGAATCTGAGCATCTCACGTGTGATGGGAGAGAGTTCCAAAAATGAGGGGCTGAAAATGAAAAGAATGTTCACCTATTTTACGCAAGGTCTTAGGTTTGACAAGGATTGATTGGTCATTGCTTGACCTCAAGTTTCTATTGGGGACAGATATTTCAAGGAAAGCTCATTTTGGCTGCTAATTTCCATTTTTAATTACAAAGGTTTGCATTTTTTAAAAATAAGTATAAAAATGAAAAAATATGTGTTTATTATTATTATTAATATTATTATTATGCAAAATACAATATCTCTGTGTCCATAGCTTCCTGACAAACCTATATCAGCCTTGGTCAAATATTTTTACTCATGGAAAAGAACAAGGTCTCGTTGTAGTGTGATGGACAGGCAAGCCAAAAGATTAGGAAGTGGGGGAGAGAGGTAAGTTGAAATCAATTGGTTTGATTTGATTACAGTACCTATTTGTTTGTTGATGAATCGCTTTTTGCTAATGGTTAACTGTATATGTAAAATTAAATGCATTTTGATTTTCTTCTGTGTAGGCTTAAAGACGAGCGTAAATATCTATTGTTTATTCTTGGAGTTTTGTTATATTCAGTATGGTTCAGCTCAGATTTTTAAAAAGTGGATTTAAACTCAGTTCTCCATTAATTGTACTCAACAACTAGATATATTCTTACTTTATGTTCTTGATTCATTTAGTTCTCAATGTTTGTTTGAGGTTACAAGATATAAAAGGGGTCCTGATAGCTCAGCTGGTAGAGCACTTGCTTGACACACAAAAGGGACTGAGATCGATCCCGGGTGCAGACGAGATTTTTTTCTGACCCCCTTGTCCACCCAACAGTGAATGAGTCGCTGAGTCTGTTAGATTTGGCGGAAAGCACTTTGCGATAGACTTGCATCCTATTAAAAGGATAGCAAGCAATTGCTATTGTCTGTTTCATGCTATAGAAACCGGGATAAACTCTGGCTCCATGGGCCGAATGGCTCTGAAGGACTACTATACAAGATATAAAATCATATAATTGTATACAACAATATTTTTATTCCAGTGATGAAGGTTCTGAACACACATCACAGTCTGATGAAGAGGAGGGCAAAAATAAAGATGTAAGTTCAAATTAAACATTTTGATAATTGTAAAATACACCATAAATTAGTGTAATTTAGGCCTTGTAGTAAAGTGGTCCACCAAGTTATTCATCACTACTTGGGGCTATAGAATTATGGTAAATGGTACATTCTCACGTGAATGCATTTTCTCCATATTTAGATTATCTCTTTATTTATTTAATATTTTGATTACTCCCCAGAAAAAATGTGATAGCTGTATACTCAAGTCATTTTGTCATAACAGACAATAGTTTTTCCTTTATTCTAATAAATCTAGAATTAATTCCTCTATTCTGTCCTACACTGCCTTTGTAGAGAGAGCTTTTTTTTTTTCTTTCTTAGTTTGGGGTAGGTTACAGCTTGGTTTCTACAAATCTTCTACAAACCTGAGGCAATGGAAACTGATAGCCCCAATATTTTTCATCGTTTAATATCACTTTTTACCCAATAAGATTCTCAAGCACTACAGCTCATTATTTGATAAATTCAACAATCAAATACTCTGTCAATTTCATATTTATTGTTTATTTCATCATATGTCGTTCCACTCTCAAACTTGAGGTTTCTACATTATGAAAAAGAACTATATTGCTATTTTTTTCTCAAATTATGTGGCCTGATCCAGAGTATATTAGAAAAGAAGGACCGAAAAATAGTTCCCCATCTTGATTACTGACTGAAGTTATAATGATAGCTCAGTTTTAGGAAGTGACTGTTAGAAAATCTATCCAGATTTGAGTTTAGTATTTTTCTATCTTGCAGAAGGATAAAAGTTGTTGTGTGAATTGTGGTGTAAGTACATCCCAACTTCATGTCACTCCTAAAGGTTCCCTTTGTCACAGCTGTTATCAATACTGGAGGTAATGTATTTTATTCAGTCTGATCAATTTTAGTTTTATATGAAATAGCACAAGTTGGAATTTCCTGTTTAAATGGAGCTCAAATTCCAATTCATGAATATCGTTTGTTGATATTTTATCACATTTTGAGACACCTGACTTATATGCCATAAGATTACAAATTAAAGGCTTATTACTCTTCAAAGTCTCAACCAAGATGTTTTATTCAGCAATATATATAGTCGTTTTCAAGACAGAAATTGCTCAAAAATAATATTTTTACAATAAGATACTATTATAGATCGATGCACCCATAGATTCATCCATTATCTTTTCTATAAGTTCATTATATGGGTTACCCTGCGTTATAAACCTTTAATTTTTCATACCCTAAAAACTGTTCAGTTTAAACATGTAAAGTGTGAGCAGAATATATAAGATGGCACATATTCTAAAAGCAATCAATTTTGTTAATATCCAGACGGACAGGTGTTATGAGATCTGCAGGCCCAAAGCGTCATGATTCCCAATCGACTGGTCGACATAATCCCATCAAACACAAGAGAAAACCGCCAAAGGGCATGTATCTAGATCAGAATGATTTGCTAGCCATGGTGTCTGGTCCTCCCAATCAAGCTGAGGCGATTTTGAAGTCTTTAGATTCAGAGCTGGTGTCTCTAAAGAGAATGGTACAAAACAACAAACAGCTGCTTAGTCAACAGAAACACAAGATGAGAACAGGTGTTGATGATTTCAAACCACCAGAGGTTAGTTTTCCAGAAAAGAAAAAATGATTTGATGTGGTGATTTAAAAGTTCCTTGTTAATAGTTTGATTTTGTAAATTTTGTCAGTTTATAAAGGAACAATTGTCTTGAATGTTTTTGAACCAGGACTGTCACACTGTAAAATATTTGTATGCGTTTTCTCATCTCTTTTGACTGTATGCTTTTTGTCTTAAATTTTATGATTTTTGACAGAAACTATTCTCAATATTTTATTATTTAATCTGTTCCTCATACTTTCAGCTTTTTGTAAATTGTCTATGATTTCCACAATCTCTGTGTTATAAATGTGACTGTGTCAATCTGGTTTTATGTCAGAATGAACTAGTTGAAGAAAAAAATACCTAACAAAATGAGTGTAAAATTCAAATTACCAGAATCAAGAAAATTTAAGTTAATGAAACATAACCCACTCTCCTCATCGTCAGGATTTATTTTGACTTAAAGTTTAGAAGTTTAAGAAAGAAAATTCCCCCCCCCCCCCCCCCCCCCCCCCCCCCCCCCAAATAAAAAAAATCAACAAAAGCTTTTGAATAGAGCAGTATTCAATAAATATAATAATCAAAGCACTTAACAAGGGGTCTCAAGCCAACAGCAACACAAATGAGACAAGACATGATACTGGAAAGGCGCTATTATAATTGCTTTTGATAGAGAAATGCTGTTGCCAGGCAGATAGTCATGTTACATCTGCAGAGGCTCCTACCCTTCCGCTTCTTGCGGAATCAATCCTCTTAATTGGTCTACATTCCGTGATTGGGCATTCAAGGCTAAATTCTGCTATTCAATCCAGGAAAATTTGTTTAAAAAATGTCTAGTAAAAGAAAATCCTTTAGAAAAGTGTGAGCTATGTTATAACTCCAATAGCTGTTTTGAACGGAAGTGGTTATTTTCACTACAAATGCAAGTCTTCGTTATTCACAGGCCGTGATTTCAGACAGAAAAATTCTGAACTATATAGCAATTATAGAGGTCCATCAGAAACAAAAAGATTTGAAATTTTGTTCTGTAAATAGCCACTGTGGTTACATAACGGACTTAATGTAAAAACATCAACATCACAAAAATCAATAGATGCTTGTTGGAGTGTGGCGGACTTTGTGAATTTCCTCTTGGTTTTAACCCAAAGTTAAGTTAAAATTTTTAGAATAGTATTTTTTACTGTTGCATGCACTTGTTTTTATTTTATGTTGCACTGATTTCTCCTGTTTTGACTTTGAGATTCTGATACTTAGAATTCTCAGTTCTCTCAAGTTCTCATTCCTCCTAACTGACTAGCTGTGGTAGTCATAGAGGCAGAGGAGTCATGAGATTACTTTGCAGTAGTAATGACCCTTCATCCAGATCAGTCCTCAGATTTCTTCATGAGTGCTGGGCTATCCATCCTTTTCCAGCGGGTGGTTGGATGGGAGCATCACCCTTGAATCATATACCTATGATGTTCGCATGGGTGTACGATCCGATAGTGATGTCGTTTCTTCTTCTCTTTACTAGCCTATCCTGCTTCTTTGGTTTGTGATTGTATTTTTGACAGGGGATATTTTTTTCCCTGTAAATCCTCTGCCTGTTTGTTCTTTGTTATTTATAATTTAGCTTATGATATCTTTAGGTTATGCTTTTGATTGACATTTGTACTATTTTCGTTAGATTGCTTGTTTTTTGTTTCAGCGGTCTCTCATATAACCTCAATTGTGTTGGAAGAGACCTAAAGCAACAAACAAACAAAAAAAAAAAAAAAAAACATCCTTTTCCATTCCTTTACTTTGTTACTTTTGCATGTGTTTGTTTTATTTTATGTTGCATCATTGATTTGAGATTTTAATTCTTAGAATTAGAATAGATTGTGGAAAGTTTTAGGGCCATCCAATCACGTTGTTAATAGAGTTAGCTTAGGTAGTAGAGTTAGGCTGAGAATGAACTTACAATACAATCAATCGGATATCAGGTGATTTTTTAAAACTGAGATTTCTCAACCTTTGTTATATATTTATCAATTTTCTTCATTTTCACTTTGTAGTTATAAATGGACTATGACAGAAATATACAACACATAACATAACAGAAATATACATATACAACCATTTCCTCTTATTTGAACCGTCAATTTTGTAAAAAGGCAGTGTGCGAGTTGGTTTCAGAATTTATTTTCATTTGCCATTTACGTCCCTATGTATTGTTGTAAAGATGTAATTAAGCATTTGAAGTTGGAATTGGAAGATGTAGAGTTTTATATGGCAATATGAAAAACTTGAATATTATGATAGTTTTTAATTTTAAATTTCTATTTCCTTTTCAGTCTGGATTCCGAATCAATGCAAGATGGACAAATGAGGAGCTTCTTTTAGCTGTACAAGGTAAGAGAAAATGGATTTTCCCAATTTGACAGAGATTTGAGAGACCAGGGTAAAGGTTGACAGCAGTGTAGTCATAACTGGCCTGGTGATGGGTCTGTGGAAGGATTTTTTCTAATGACCATAAAGTCTTTTATTTGCAGTCAGCTCCTTTTTACTGAATTGTTTGAGTACTCACATGAAAATGGACGTTGTTGAAAGTTGTTTGCAATCAGAATTTCTGTTCACCCAGCAGTGCAGCTGAGTTTAAGTTAGATACAGAAAGCACTCTGTCATAGTTTACATCTTGTCCAATGGGTGTGCACAATTTTTTTTGTCATGTAACAAAACTGGAATTCATGCCTTATGCTTTATAAAGATTTTATTTGACAATGTACTTTTTTTTTCTTGACCAAATTTGGTCAAATTCCCATTTTTTTCTCTCAGTTTAAATTTTATATTGTTAGTTCAATAAGGAATGGATGTATTAATGGCAGAATCTAACTATACATCTATACTAAAGAAAGAAATGTTATAACTGATAATATTTATCAATATCTTATCTTGCTTATACAGGTGTGAGGAAATACGGAAAAGACTTTAAAGCTATAGCAGAGGTGATAGGTAACAAGACTGAGAACCATGTTCGCAGTTTCTTTGTTAACTTTCGGCGCCGCTATAATTTGGATGAAGTCTTGGAAGAGTATGAGCAGGAGCATGGGATTACCAATGGATCAAGTGCTGCCGATATCAAGGATGAGGAAAATGTTAAAGAAGCTGAGGGGAATGTAAGTGCTGTCCAAATGGAAGGATCATTTCAGTGAACATTTTTCCAGTTATGATTTCCTTTATGTCATGGAACTAAACACCTGTATATATATAAAAATGATATAATGGCATCCCTTTTTTTCTCCATTTTTATATTTTCTTTTACTTCTGTTCTTTTTTCGTCTCCTTCTATCTCCCCACATTTCTTTCTTCTATTTTTTTTAGTTCTCTGCACACAACTTGTTGATAATTTGGATTACTTTTTTAATTAATTCATTTTTTTTCATGTTTTTTTTATTTTTTTATTTTTAGGAGATTAGTAGATTAAGATGCATAGTCGTGTCTCTGCTTATAATTTACTGACTTTTAGACCTTTCAGATTAAAATGAATAGGTAGGTTTAAGTTTAGTCTGTGTGGAAGAAGTAGTTTTCAGTCCTTGCTAGTTGAATTGCTCAAGGCAAATTTTCTTCAATCAATGAAAGCAGTGGGTTAAAAATAGATACGCACACAAAAAATGTTTGTCCAAATGTGACCAAATTCGTATTTTTTTCCTCTAGATTCATATTTTTAATGTTTTAGAGAAAAAAAAGTGAGATTTCTCTTGACTGTCAACTTTATCAATTTCTAACTCAATGATCTTTGATATTAATGCATTGCAAAGTAATGATTTTTGTAAAAGGGGCTTGAAATTGTATTACTGAAATTTGGATCAAAGAATATACTAATTTTGAAGTTTTAAAAAAGGTTTTAATGTTTTTCCTACATAGATGGATATTGACCCAGCTGGTGCTGTGGTGAATGGCAAGAAATCTAAAACAGAGGAAGTGAAGTCTGAAGTAGGAACCACAATCATCAAATCCACAAGTTCCAGTGATGGTGGTGACAACAGCAATCCTGTTGTTATAGAGGCTGCTGCGTCAAAATGAAAACCTATAGAGACAGTATTTCTTTGTTCCATTTGCCCTTTTTCCCACCAATGTTCATTCTTTATTTCTTTTTTTTTTTTTTCTCTTTAAATTAAGTTATACAATTTGATATGGCAGCATATTGTTGCATTTCCAGATTGCACTTGTCTTTACATTGATGCTATTTAAAATGTCCTTGTTGTTGTTGAAAAGAAAAAAGGAAAACATTTGAAGGGAGATTGCGAAAGAAATTGTGAGACCATCAAATCAAAAATTGATCATGATGCCTGTATCCATATTTTACCAGGTCTTGTGTCGTCTTTACCTTTATGGTCATGTTTTTTTTTTTTTGGGGGGGGGGGGGGGTGAAATTATCTTTGAAGACCTGTTGGTAATTACGAAAAATATGGTAATTATTTTGCAGAAATTTAAAAAATAAGAAAATATAATAAAAATAACCGTTGAGCTTGGATTAAGAATTAAAAATATGAAATCACATCAAAACCAAACATCACTGCACTTGGTATAACATATTGTAGGTAAATGGTAGTTACCCATTTTCGTTACTAAATCAATTAAACCGAATGATTTTTTAAAACCTGCATTTCTATATTTGGAAATATGCTAGGCTTTCTCACACTGAAATATAAAACAAATGATGCATACACAGTATTAAGAGAGAAGGTGAAAAACCATAAATGAACTATTCTGGTTGTAAAAGATACTTTGGGTATGCGTGTGATTTGTAATTTTATTTTGTTTGTTGTGCTCAATTTGACAGCTTATTTGTAATCTCCATTGCCAAACTTGTACATAATATATCCCCTACCTATGATTTTAGTTTTTTAAACACAACAAATGGACTATTCACTCTCAAGATCCAATGTTGACTGGATTGCAACTTGTTTTCAGAGATGGGCAAATCTAAATTCGTTGATACATAAGTCTCCTTTTATCCTGTATCTTCCAACAAATGAGCAAGAAATAACTTTTGACACTGACATAATCTGTAAACTTGTGGAAAATGACAGATGAGGAAGTTAATCAATGGATATTCACATCTCGTGTTGTTTTGCCACTGTAGTGGTTTTGCTTGTGTGTCTTGTTTGACTTCATGTCTTAAAGAGTCTAGGTTTTTAAAAATATCAGTTTCAAACACTACATAAGTACCTGTGTGGGTTTTTTTGACCTCCCATGATGAGCAGAGAAGTCACTTTTGCTGTATATAATTTCCTTTTCCAGGTTCCTTTGTATTTGTCTGGGCCCTGGCTATAGTTCTTTTCTGAGCGGGAAATAATTAATTGGATAGTATTAGTTTTTAATCATCGTCCTCGTGTATATTGTTTTTGTTGGGTTTTTTTTTTTTTTTTGGGGGGGGGGGGGGGGGTTGGTGTGTGATTATGATGATTTGTTAGAATTTGAGTGAATTCCTCTGGGTGGACTCTTGTTCTTGTGTCTGGCTGGGTCTTTTAGTTGATGTCAAATTTAAAATACATTCTTGTAAATCATCTCTCCATTATGGAGTAAATTTTCTTTAAATGCTTATTTTGTAACCATCTTCTTTTTTCATTTTGGCTAGTATCCTATAGCAGTGTCTGAGTGATGTAACTACAAGGATATATTGCTCTTTTATTACTTTTGATCCCTGCTCAACTTGTTCCCTTTATCTTAATTTTTTTCTTATGTTATCTTGACACTGTTGCATACTTGATAATAAAATCACAAGTAGATGGAGCACATCTGCAACATTACCTTTAGAAACTGGCAGCTTGGGAACAGAGGCACCACATGGAGTTTCATCTAGAGAAATGCAATGTCGTTTCCATCTGCAGAAAGAAATCTCCAATCACATGCAATTACAAGCTACACAACCACACCTTAGAGCACATAACATCAGCCAAATATTTAGGAATAACAATAGAATCAGACTTAAAATGGGCTGAGCACATCAACATCACAAAAAAAAAGCAAATAGGTCCTGGGTTTCCTCCGAAGAAATTTAAAGATTAAATCAAGCTTAAAGTCATTATATTACAAGTCACTTGTTCGACCACAAATTGAATATGCATGCACCGTTTGGGACCTACACACAAAACACCTTGTTGATAAACTGGAGGCAATACAGAGATGAGTCGCTTGTTTTGTTACGGAGACTATGAAAAAACATCAAGTGCGAGCGGCATGATTGATCAACTTGAATGGAAGTCACTCCAAATTATGAGCAAAATTGCACGCCAGACCATGATGTATAAGATAAAGACCAACCTGGTGGTGATTTCAAATCCTGATCTCCAAACACCAACACGAACTTCTAGGACTTCCCACGTGGACAGTTTCATGCCCACGTGGACAGTTTCATGCTCCTGACATCCACGAAAGACCTAACAAAATTATCATTTTACCCCAGAACCATCACAGATTGGAACAATTTACTGCGGGAAGTTACTTCTGCACCCACTTTAGTTTTATTTACAGAGCTGCTGAATTTTCAACTTATTGTTCATTTCAAAATCTTCATGAGTGAAGGTGGACATTAAAGAAAAATTCAGACTATTATACTCATCATCTTCTTCTCTGTCCATTACTCTTACTCTTACCGGATCCACATTATCTCCTCTATCATCAAGTCCTATTTGAACTAAATCAAAAATATTTCTGCTTTTGCCTGGGAGGATGGGCAATGTCGACTGAATATTTGCCATGCAGTGGAACACGAAGTATGCCTAGGGTTTTAATGATTTTATGAAGGTCTTGGAAAAGGGAAAGTATGAGAATTAAATTATTATGATAGGCAGTAAAGAGGAATGTCCTCTTTTGTGGTGGTTGCAATAACTGATTATGTTGTTTACATTATTATTTTATTGTTGTGGTGCATTAGAAAGCTAATTTTACTGAGGTCTCATTATTTGCTGTTGTGAAACTTATGTTCCACTATTCTTTGAAATGAAAGGATGGTCATGAAATTATGAAAATAAACAAATGTCCTTCTCTATCAAATCCACTCCTCCTCTCCTCCCACCCCCATTCCCTCCTGTGCATGAATGGGAAAAGTTGATTGTTTCAATGCTGTTGTGCATGTAGTTCATTCGTCCATTAATTTGTGATTGGAAGATTTATTTTATTTATTTTTTTGGGAGGGAGGGAGGGGGGGGGGGGGAATGGATAATGTATTCTTAGTGATAATTGTATCGTGATATAAATACTTGAATGGTCTATATTTATCTATTTATTTGAACTATTATTATTTTTATGATTTGTGCAGCACAGGGGATTCAAAATGATGCACTAAAAATATTGAATTAAATTGTCTCTAATTGATTTCATATGTTATGATTGTTTGTACGGACAGATATTTTGTTTGTGCAGAGTTGTAATCTCAAATCCATCGACATCTACAGTTATAGTATAAGCATACATTTCTTGATGTATCTTGTATCCATTCCAATGACATTTTATTGTAGGAATCTATGAATTGGATTTTACATAAATTAAATCTTTGCTCTTTTGTCGTCCAACAGATTTATGAAAGATGGCAAATGAAACATGTTTATGCTTTTTTGATTTTGTCTCTTTGTTGTTTTTTTTCTTCGGGACATAGATATTGTAAACAATTTTGTTTTAAGCCAAAATAGTTGTAATTATTGTTATGTGATGCAGTAGGTAAATCTCCCTTAAGGGATTCTATATTGAGTTGTTCAGTCTTGCTGTCTCTGCTGCTATTCCCTCTTGCATCATTTTCTCTTTTTAGATAAAAAAAAAAATCTTTTTTCAGAGACATCATTTTCCGTCTGAAATTGTAAATCATCTCTATAGTACCTTATTATTTAGTATTTAACTTGTCTCTTGTTACTATTTGAACCTTTCTGATGGGAATTCTTACTCTAACTGATTATTTTTAAAGTGGATTTTGGTCAAGAAAAATTGATAGCTTGTTTTTGGAATCTTTATCTGTTCTCTATTTTAGCCAGTCTTGTTCTTGGCGTTTCTAAGCACAATTAAACGCTATAATAAATATCTTTTGACCGCCTGTCCAATTTCCTGGTACTTTTGTATTTTAAAATGACATAATGCAAATGATGCTGGGCGCAGTCTTTTGAGCTTCCATGCTGGGTGGCTCCTCTCTGTGTCTTCTATTCTCATACATCAGTTTTCCTTGTCTTAGTAGAGTGGGATTACATGGTTTTGCTCTGGCTGTGGCTGAAGTTATTAGCTGAGGGGGAAACAGTCAAATTTCATTATTTTTTCCCCATGTAAAACATTTCTGTTTTGTACTGCAATAGTTTTTGTTTTGAATATAATATTTTTGTCAACATTTGAGTTTACTCCCCTTGTTGTACGATCCTGTGCTTGTGTCTGGACTCTGGGTGGGATTCCTTACCTCCCATTGTGGGCAGGGAGGCACTTACTGTATCTTCTATCCCCCTATATCTGTTTTCCAACATGCTTTCTGTCTTTGTCTTGGAATGAGATTACTTGGTTTTGTCCGGGCCCTAGCCGGATACCCTAACTGGGATGGAAACAGTCAAATGTAGAGTGAGAGTTTTGGGAGATGATATTTCTTTCCTTGTAAATCATCTCTCTGTTGTTATGCACTGTATTATTTTTGTTGACTTATTGTGTATGATTTGTAAAATACTTGAGTGTGTTCCTCTTTGTGGGGACCTGTGTTTGTGTCTGAATGAGACTTAGGTGCTGGGTGGGGATCCTGACCTCCCATAGTGGGCAGGGAGGTACATGCTGTGTCTTCTATCCCCCCATACCCGTTTTCCAATTGTTTCCTGTCATTGTCTTGGAATGAGATTACTTAGTTTTGTCCTGACCCTTGCCGGAGTTCCTTGGCTGGGAGGGAAACAGTCGAATGTCTAGTTATAGTTTTGGGAGATGATATTTTTTTTCCTTGTAAATCATCTCTCTGTTATGCATTGTTTTATGTTTAGTTTATTATATGATTGGTAAACATTTGAGTGTATTCCTCTTAGCTGGGACCTGTGCTTGTGTCTGGATGAGACTTTTAGGTGATCTCAAACTAAGTACTTTTGACGGTGTGCTTTTGGAATCTACATCTGTTCCCTATTTCAACCAATACCCCTTTGTCTTACCTTTTCTTTTGTGCTTTAATTGTAATTCTAGAACTTTTTACTATCCCATTTTCTTCCTTTTTACTGGCGCTGATATGACCTTAATGTGTTGCAAGCGCCGTAAAACCCTTAAAAACAAACAAAACAAACAGACTTAGGTGATCTCAAACTAAGTACTTTGATAGTGTGCTCTTGAAATCTACATCTGTTTCCTATTTGAACCAATTCCCCTTTGCCATCCTTTTTCGTGGGCGCTTTAATTGTAAGTCTAGAACTTTTTACTATCCCATGGCGCTGATATGACCTAAATGTGTTGCAAGCGCCGTAAAACCCGTAAAAACATACAAAACATAACATTGTGTCTGGACGGGATCTCAAACTTAACTCATTGATTGATTCCTCTTGAAATCTTCTGTTCCTTATTTGAGCCAATCCCCTTTGTCTTACTTTTTCTCAAGTGCTTTTATTTATTTATCTAGAATTTTTTTACCATCCCATTTTTTTCCTTTTTCCTGGCGCTGAACTGAGTGTTGCGGAGGAATCAGAAATTGTATGTGTTCGAGTTTGAGGTGCCCGTGACCATCAAAAAGCAAAGAAATTTGCAAAGTAGAGTAGGGTCTTTTGACCTGCCATAGTGAGCAAGGAGATCATTCTTTCTGAGTTGTCTATTCCACAAAATATCTTTTCCCTTTCCAGGTTGCTTTCTGCCTTCTTTCTGTGTGATTTCTTGGTTTTGTCCTGGACTCCGCTTGAGTGAAACAGTCAAATGTATTGTTTTGAGAGACATTTCTTTTATGTACATTTATACTTTTTATTAATGAATATACACATGCTTTGTAAGTATTCGAGTGTATCATTCAACTGGATTCTTTGCGAGTGTCTGGATAGGACTATTACTACTATAATGTAATGTCCTACATTGATAGTTTGCTCTTGGAATCTACCTCTGTTCCCTGTTTGAATCAATCCCTTTGCCATTTGTCTTACTTTTTCTTTGGAGTGGGCAGGGAGGCACTTACCGTGTCTTCTATCCCCCTATATTGCTTTCCCACATGCTGCTGTCTTTGTCTTGGAATGAGATTAATTTGTTTTGTCCTGGCCCTGGCCTGATACTCTGGCTGAGAGGGAAACAGTCAAATATGTAGTTAGCTTTGTAGAGATGATATTTTTTTCCCTTGTAAATCATCTCTCTGTTATGTACTGTATTATGTTTTGTTTACATATTATATATTATGATTTGTAAACATTTGAGTGTATTCCTCTTAGTGTGGACCTGTGCTTGTGTCTGGATGAGACTTTTAGGTGATCTCAAACCAAGTACTTTGATATTGTGCTGTGGGAATCTGCATCTGTTCCCTATTTGAACCAATTCCTCTTTGTCTTCCCTTTTCTTGGGTGCTTTAATTCTAATTCTAGAACTTTCTACTATTCCATTTTCTTCCTTTTTACTGGCGCTGATATGCCCTTAATGTGTTTTTCAAGCGCCGTAAAACCCTTAAAAACAAAAACAAACAAATTCAGATCAACAATTTTTTAACTTTCATCTTCCTTTTTACTGGCGCTGAAATTACCTTGTAATTATTGCAAGCGCCGTAAAATCTTAAAACAAAAACAAAATATGCAAAGAAATGAGCTGGGTAGTGACTTTGTTAAATGATAATCATTTTGCCACTGTATTTCACACTATCTCTTGAATATATCATTTTAAGCCTCAAAAGATTGTTACAGATAAATTTTGTCACACATGGGTGAAGGGAAAAGATAATTATTATTAATATTATTTTTTTAATAATTATTTTTATTGTTGTTATTATTTTTTCGCGGAGCAAATATTTAATTTTGTAATGTTGCAATTTAAACAATAATTTCATCAACTGACAGCCATTTTATTTATTAAAATTTGATTAACCATGAGATAAAAATGTAATGTCTTTACTTTTTAAACTTAATCTTGAAATGTCCTGTACTTCTTAACCACTGGATGGGTGTTTTGACCTCCCATGGTGGGCAGGAGGTTACATGCTATGTCTCTAGGTGGGGTTCCTGACCTCCGATGGTGGGCAGGAGGTTACATGCTATGTCTCTAGGTGGGGTTCCTGACTTCCCATAGTGGGCAGGCAGGTACATACTGTGTCTTCTATCCCCCTATTTCAGTTTTCTTTCCAACATGCTTTCTGTCTTTGTCTTGGAATGAGATAACTTGGTTTTGTTCTGGTCCTGGCTGAGAGAGAAACAGTCAAATGCTGGGTGGGGATCCTGACCTCCCATAGTGGGCAGGGAGGTCACACTGTCTTCTATCCCGTTATATCTGTTTTCCAACATGCTTTCTGTCTTTGTCTTGGAATGAGATTACTTGGTTTTGTCATGGCCCTGTTCAGAGTCCTGGCTGGGAGGGAAACAGTCAAATGCATAGTTATTGTTTTGGGAGATGATATTTTTTTTCCTTGTAAATCATCTCTCTGTTATGTATTATTAAATTTGTTATTTTTAATGTATAATGTAAGCATTTGAGTGTATTCCTCTTTGTTGGATTTTGTGCTTGTGTCCGGAGAAACTTATAGGTGGTCTCAAACTAAGTACATTGGTGGTATGCTCTTGGAATTTACATCTGATCCCTATTCGTTCCTAGTTCCCCTATGTCTTACTTTCTCTTGGGTGCTTTAATTGTAATTCTAGAAATTTTTACTATCCCATTTTCTTCCTTTTTTACTGGCGCTGATATAACCTAAATGTGTTGCAAGCGCCGTAAAACCCTTAAAAACAAACAAAAAAAAAAAAAACAGTCAAATGTATAGTTAGTTTTGGGAGATGATATTTTTTTCCTCGTAAATCATCTCTCTGTTATACACTGTATTATTTTTCTTTATATATATGTATGATTTGTAAACAATTGAGTGTTTTCCTCTTGGCGGGGACCTGTGCTTTTGTCTGGATGAGGCATTTAGTGATCTCAAACTAAGTACCTTGATAGTGTGCTCTTGGGATCTACATTGTTTCTTATTTGAACCAATTCCCCTTTGTCTTACCTTTTCTTGGGTGCTTTCATTTTAATTGTAATTCTAGACCTTTTTACTGTCCCATTTTCTTCCTTTTTACTGACGCTGATATGACCTAAACGTGTTGCAAGCGCCGTAAAACCCTTAAAAACAAAACAAACAAAACATGCTATGTCCTCTTTCCTCTCTTATATCTGTTTTCCGAGTTGCGTTCTGTCTGTCTTGGAATGAGATTGCTTGGTTTTGTCCTGGCCCTTGCGCAGTCCTCGGCTGAGGGGGAAACAGTTTTGGGAGATGAATTTGTTTTCTCTTGTAAGTCATCTCTTTCAGGGTTCCCGCGGCCTCCTTAAAAACTCCTTGATTTTGATTTTACTGAGAAAATCTTGAAATGCAAGGTCACCACTTCTACAACCACAACATCATCATCATCATCAGTATCACCACCAGTACAATAACCATCACATCATCATCACTACAACAACCACAATACCATCTTCACCACTACCTACATGAATACAGCATCCACTACCACATCGTTATCAATTCCATCACTACAACTACAACCACCACCATTTCATCATCATCACTACCACCACATCATCATCATTACTACAACCACACATCACCATCCCTACCACCAAATCACCATCCCTACCACCACTACAACATCACCATCCCTACCACAACTACTACAACCACCACCATATCACCATCATTACCACCACCATTACAACAACCATCACATCACCATCCCTGTGACCACCGCTTCTACAACAACCCCCCACATTACCATCCCTACCCATCATTACTATAACCACCACCACATCACCATCCCTACTAACAATACTGCAACAACCACGACATCACCACTACTACAGCCACCGCTACATCACCATGTTTATCATCACTACTACAATCACCATCCCTACCACCACCACTACTACTACAATATCACCATCCCTATCACCACTACTACTACAACCACCATCCCTATCACCACTACTGCAACCACCATCACATCACCGTCCCTATCACCACTACTACTTCCATATCACCTTCCCTACCACTACTACTACGACCACCACCATCGCTATACTACTACATCACATCACTGTTTCAGGTCTTGAAAAAATATAGCTAAGAAAATGGCAGCAAAGGCAGAGCATTTGAATACCATAACATTTAATGTTCAACCAAATGCATTGATGTCTTCAAATAAGTTGAAAAGAAATAAACTTGAACTGAGAAACTTAAGTGTCGAATGTATTTCTTGTTTTAATCCTTGAATTTAAAAAAATTCACCTTGAAATTTAAAACAAAATGGAATTGTTGTAGGAACCCTGCTTTTATTATGTATTCTGTTTTGATATTCTATAAACATTTGAGTGTATTCTTCTTAGTGGCATTCTGTGCTTGTGTCTGGATGAGACTTTTAGGTGATCTCAGATGGTGCATTCTTGGAATCTACGTCTGTTCCCTATTTGAACCAATTCCCCTATATCTTACTTTTTCTTGGGTGCTTTAATTGTTAATCTAGAAATTTTTGTCTAATGAATTTTCTTCTTTTTACTAGCGCAGATATGAGCTAAATGTGTTGCAAGCGCCGTAAAACCCTTAAAAAAAAAAAAACATTCTCTTATATCTGGTTTTATAGTTGCTTTCTGCCTTTGTCTTGGAACTGGATTACTTGATTTTGTCCTGGCCTGACAGGCTGAGAGGGAAACAACCAAATGTATAGTGGGTTTTTTCATTGTAAATCATCTCTCTGTTATGCATTGCTAGTTATTATTATTTTTTTGTTTTGTTTTGAACTTACATTGTAAACCTTTGAATGTATTCCTCTATGTGGGATCATGTGCTGGATGATCTCAAACTAAGTTCAATGATGGTATACTCTTTGGTTCTACATCTGTTCCCTCTTTGAATCAATTCAACTTTGCCTTACTTTTCTTGGGTACTTTATTTGTAATTCTATAATTTTTTTGGACTATACTTTTTTACTGGCGCTGATATGATGTAATTGTGTCGCAAGCGCCTTAAAAAAAACTTAAAAACAAAAAAATAATTTTAAACCATTTTACGCTCAAAAGGGCAATTCACTTCAAACAATCTCCAGTGGCACAATATGACAGAGCCTTAATCGTTTTTCCAGTCCATTGGACAGTTCAATCCGATCTGTCTCTTTAGGAGCACTATATGAGGGAGTCTTATCTGGGTGAGGTCTTTTGACCTCCCATGGTGGGCAGAAGATCATTATCTGTATCTTCTGTCCCTCTATATCTATTTTCTGAGTTACTTTCTGTCATAGTCTCGGAGTGTGATTACTTGGTTTTGTCCTGGCCCTTGTGCAGTCCTTGGCTGTGAGGACAACAGTCAAATGTGTAGTTTTAAAGTTTTTTCATTATGCAAATCATCTTTCTGTTATGTACTGATCGTCATATTTGTGTTTGAACATATCTTATAAACATTTGAGTGCATTCCTATTAGTGAGATCCTATGCTCTTGTCTGGATGAGACCTTTAGGTGATCCCAAAATAAGTACATGAATGGTATGCTCTTGGAATTTTAATTTGTTCCCTATTTGCACCATTCCCATTTGCGTTATTCCTGTGTGCTTTTAATCGTAAACCTTATATTTTTTTTACCATCCCATTTTCTTCCTTTTTACTGGCGCTTAAATAACTAAATACGTTGCAAGTGCCGAAAAACCCCTTAAAAACAAACAAAAACAGTCAGTTGGGTAGTTCAATTTTTAACATATTGCTAAAATAAATCGAAGAACTGTCGCCTCCTGGGTTGACATGGCACTTTTGCTCCATGTTTATAATGTGTGTCGGTATAAGTGAGCTGCACTGCATTTAATTTGAGACCATCTTACCACAAGCCCCTTATCCACACCAAAAGGGATACTCTCAGATGGTTACAATCCTCATTTACAAGTTAAATAAACAATAACTGACATGCACTCCAGCAATGTCTCGAATGAAAAATTTAATAATAATTATTATTATTAAATTTTTTCCATATTATTTTTGGTTATCATTCCATTGTTTCCTCGAACAAATTTTTACCCTGAACACGGTTTCCTTGAACTAATTTCACCCAGCCAACGTAAAAAAAATGAATTAATTAAAGTCTTTTTTATTTATTTTTTTTTTAATTGGATCAGCGATGTCTGCCACTGATGGTTCACTGTGGCATTGACAGTCACGTATGTGTGTATGTGTACCTACACTGTAGGTGTGTGTATACGATAAAATATACCCGCAGACACGCACAGCCACTCACAGACTCTTATTGCTGTTTCGCATAGCCGACACCTCTGCTTATTATCACTTCGCCATTCGTTCCAATTTCAACACCACGGGTCATGATGGTTGGCACGATAGTAAATGAATGTTGTGATACAGCAACCCCCCCCCCCTCCACACACACACACACACACACACACCTACCCTTTGTAACATGACATAATATATATATATATATATATATATATATATATATATATATATATATATATATATATATATATATATATTTATACATGTAGGTATTTCCCTCAACATATCAATAAAGTAAATACATAATAAGGTTCTGTTTATTCATCCTTAAGCGGAGATTTATTTCGGGAAAGGCTGGAATAACCCAGGTGTTAGCCGCAGCTCATCTCCGCAAATTGAGTTAGGGAGAGGTGGCTTGCTTCGGGCCACATAACGCGGTGAATATTCGAACTAAGTATATTTCGGGTACGAAGCAGATACTCTACCGCTGTTACACCTCCCCCCCCCCCCAACACACACACCATCAATTCGTTTTTGGCAGGGCATGGTTTCCTCAAACCTTTTTGCATATCCCGAGGAGTTTGAGGAAACCGTGCTGGAGTGTATATACAATACAATACATCCATCTCCCTCTCAATATTTAAAAAAGGGGCCCATTCAAAATCAAACATTCATTTTAAAACGAACACAAAGCTACAGTAGATATGATAACAGTAGGAATTTGGAAGAGAAAGCAAGATTTGACATCCTCTTCCCACAAGTGGACATGGACTCAGTGACTGTCAAAACGTCCTAAGTTACAACCTGATAGAAAATGAGTTAAAATGTCAAGCTATCTTAAGGACTCCATAGAATCACCGGGGAAAATTTGGAATTTCAAAACACTCAGATGTGTGTTATGAGGCAAACAAGACAAGTGTTTTCTTCTTTAAGTGAATAAATAAATGACAAAATATTGCAGATTTCTCTGAATGATGTAAATGTGAATAAGTACGTTTTGAAAGTCACCTACTCACTCATATATGCATGGCATATTATAATCATAAAACTTGTTCAGAGAATAACTTATAAAACATTGTCTAAGTATTCCAAACTACAAGCTTTCAATCCAAGCAAGCATTTCTCTGATCATTCTCAATCTGAAAGACCGTATGTAGCCTTTTAATTAATTACACGTTAAAAAACAATTTTAAAAAATAAAATAAAGAAAACATGAACCTCAAACGAATAAGTAAATAATCACACAATTTGTTCCTTTATTTTCAGTTCTTATACTGCATTAAAAGTGGAAGAACATATTTCTCAAAAAGGGATTATCTACTCTTAACAAACAATTTTAAAATGCTTTTTAAAAAAAAAGTAAAAACGCCGGAATCCCTACAGAGGAATTTAAGCTAATTGTAAAGAATTTTATTATATTTTTTAATCAATGGATTTTAAAAGCGCCTGTGATTGTGAATTTCTCGTGTTATTTCATCTCTCAGGATATCAAATTTAAAAATGTTACAGATTTAAAAATATTTAAATTGAGAACGGATGCAAATAACAAGAAACTTGAAGTGAAGTCAAAGGGCATGCTGTGTTCATCGTAGAATGTGCCATAATATAAATCATATCATTCCCAAAGAAAAGTTACACACTTGAAAGTAATTAAATGAACATGCATTAAGTTAGCATTAAGTTAAATCAAGGATTTTAAAAAATATATAAAGGTTTAACATTTGCAACAAACACGAGTCATGTAAGCACCAGAAAAAGTAGGACAATCGATTTAGATAAAAGGGAGAAAAAAAGGTAAACAATAGAAGAAATCATATACCTCTGTACCTCCCATAGTGGACACGGAGGCACTTACTGTGTCTTCTATCCCCCTATATCTGTTTTCCAATTTGCCTCTGTCTTTGTCATGGAATGAGATTACTTGGTTTGTCCTGGCCCTGACCAGAGCCCTGGACTGGGAGAGAAACAGTCAAATGCATAGTTATTGTTTTGGGAGATAATTTTTTCCTTGTAAATCAGCTCTCTGTTATGTATTATTATATTTGTTATTTTGAATGTATAATGAAATGTAAGCATTTGAGTGTATTCCTCTTTGTTGGATCTTGTGCTTATGTCCGGATGAGACTTGTATGTGATCTCAGACTAATTACATTGATGGTATGCTCTTGGAATCTACATCTGATCCCTATATGTTCCCATTTCCCATTTGTCTTACTTTTTCTTGTGCGCTTTAATTGTAATTCTAGAATTTGACTAACCCAATTTTCTTCCTTTTTACTGGCGCAGATATAACGTAAATGTGTTGCATTCGCCGTAAACCCCTAAAAAAACCCCAAACAAAACAGAACATACCTCTGTACCTGGTCTAAGACAAAAAAATAAACGCTTCACCTGGATCTTTGCCATAAATTGTTGTTTTGAATGGTTTTACCGCGTTTGTGACACATTCATTTAGCGCCAGTAAACAGAGAATGGGATAGTTAAAAAAGTCTAGATTTATTAAAAGCTCGCAAGAATAAGTAAGACAAAGGGGAATGATCCAAAAAGGGAACAGATGTAGATCCCAAGAGCATCCCATCGATGTACTTAGTTTGAGATCACCTACAAGTCTCATCCAGACTCAAGCACGGGATCACACCAAGAGGAATACACTCAAAACAAAAAAAAAAAAAAAAAAAAAAAATTTTGTACACACAAGGGGGGGAAAAATATCATCTTACTGTTTGAAACTAACACCAGACATTTGACTGTTTCCCCTTACAAAACTAAGTAATTCATTACAATGCAAAGACGTAGATCAACTCAGAAAGCAGACACGGTGGGATAGAAGACACAGCAAGCCTCATGCCGAGGCTACCTTTACTTACATATGTGTAACCTTGCCTCATACCTACCATGCGAGGTCAAAATATTTTGCCACTTGCCAAAAATGAATGTACCTCTGTATTACCATTAACAATAATCATATACATTAGCAGAGAAGCATAAGACATCTAATGGGGAAAAAGAACAGAAACAAACCCAAACAATCTCTCATGACGAATGACAACAATGGCCATACCCCAATGGCGTACCGTGATCCCCCTGAGTTTTCTGCCACCCTTTCTTTAGTGTACAAGAGTACTCAGTCAAATTAGAGAGAAAATTATACCGAAAAGTTGTGTCCCACAATACAGTACACTGGGGATGGTCACTGTCGTTTTCTTTCAAATTCGGCAAAAAAAATAAATAAATAAAATTCAGGCAACACTACGTATTTTATCACAGTACAGAGAGTTACAGAGTGTATAATGTTGCCTCATTCTGTGAACTCTGCAGTAATATTATGCTATACAAGATTGAAAACACACCACGGCTTTCGGTTCATTTTCTGGATAGCTTGTGTTTTTTTCACCTAAGGTGAATCAAGGTTGTTTTGTTTGTTTTTAAGGGTTTTACGGCGCTTGTAACACATTTAGGTTATATCAGCGCCAGTAAAAAGGAAGAAAATGGGATAGTCGAAAGTTCTAGAATTACAATTAAAGCACCCAAGAGAGAGTAAGACAAAGAGGAATTGGGAACAAATAGGGATCAGATGTAGATTCCAAGAGCATACCATCAATGTACTTAGCTTGAGATCACCTATAAGTCTCATTCGGACACAAGCACAAAATCCAACAAGAAGGAATACACTCAGATGCTTACATCATACATTAAAAATAAATATAATAATAATAATACATAACAGAGAGATGATTTACAAGGAAAAAAATATCATCTCTCAAAACAATAACTATGCATTTGACTGTTTCCCTCCCAGCCAGGACTCGGGGCTCGCTATGGGAGGTCAGGATCCCCACCCAGGTGAATCAAGGTGAATATCAAGGAACAATCGTGGGATAAATTGCACTGAATAAAACAGATTTCGTAATTTGGACAGGAGCTACGAAATGATAGGAATAATGAGATAAAGGTATGGGTAAGTGATGTAGTATAGTTAAAAATAGCCTACACACACACACACACATAGAGAGAGAGAGAGAGAGAGAGAGAGAGAGAGAGAGAGAACCACGGGAGGGCAAGTGACATTAGAGGCTTGTTGGTGAATCATACTTTCCTTTTTTAAAACATTGAAACTAGACATGTTGGAACAAAAGCCAAAAAGTCTTTTTTTTTTCTATTTTTGTTGTTGTTTATTTGTTTGTTTGTTTTTGGGGGGAAGGGGGGAGGGTATTTATAAACCAATAAAACAAATGTCATATCTTAAAAATAAAATACATGTAAAGTGCGCTATGTTAAAAAAATGTTCCTGATGTAATATTATAGCATATCTGACAAACAACAACAAAAAAATAAAATAAAGATGGGTTACGCCATGAGAAAATAACATTTGCCAAATTGTAGTGAATTGAATGAAATACAATCGTAATGAAAATAAAACTCAATGCTACGAGAAACAGGGATATACATAGTATGCAAAGTATCAATGAGAGAAATTGGCAACCATTTGTCTTTTAAACTCAAAATCAATTCCCCCCCCCCTCTTTTTAATCTGTATCAATTTTCAAAATGGTTTTATGTTTAACCTATGATTTAAACAGTGGAACCTCAGTATGACAGTGATTGTGAGACCAGCCTAAAATCCCTGTTATAGCCGAATTTCAAGGGAAATAGCCTAAATCTCTCTCTCTCTCTCTCTCTCACTCTCTCTCTCTCTCTCTCTCACACACACACACACACTTTCAAACTGACCGTTGTGTGTGTGTGTGTGTGTGTGTGTGTGAGTGTATTTTTTGCTACGCACTCTCTGCTTGCAGCAAGGCTCATGTTACACTGAAAATGATGTAGTAGTATAGTTAAAAATAGCCTACACTCACACACACACCCACACACACATACAGAGAGAGAGAGAGAGAGAGAGAGAGAGAGAGAGAGAGAGAGAGAGAGAGAGAGAGAGTATTCGCGAACTATGGCTAGCCTCGCTCCCCGTTGCCTTTGTCTGAGTGTAATATAAAATGCATTGCATTTTTAGATATTGAGTGAGTTACCGCACCCTTGTTATAACCGATTAGGTTCCTAAACGTCCCTGCTATAGCCGGTAAATGTTACTCAAGGCAAAGAGGAGAAGAAACGGAGAGTTTAAAAAACCCTGTTATAACCGGGTCCTGTTATATCCGGACCTGTTATACACAAGTTCTTTTGTATGGTATAAAACGCTCAGGAAAGTCTGTTTAAAGTTACCCAATATGATCAAAATTGAACTTGACAACTTATATGCAAATGTTATATAAAAAAATTACATACTTTTAAAATGCTAACCAGTGTAATGAATATGTAAGGTATCTACACATTTTACTTATCTACAATTCTTTGTTTTTGTATTTGGTTGGACATTATGTATTACTTCAACATTTCTCTATGTTTAGATAATGAAATAAAAATGAATGAAATTATATGACAACCTATCCATATCTGAAAATCAGTGACTGTTTTCATACGTTACCTGTTCAATTCGACAAAAGCTCCCATGAAGAGAAATGTGAAATGGGTGCAAGCTAGTGTTATGGTCATTTTCTAAAAATAGTATAGCACATATTTATAAAAGGTAATAAATGAATAATAAATAAATCTATTGCAAAGCATGAATAATTACTATTTACAGGCAGAGAAATTGGAATGTTTGATTTTATTTGATTTTAAGTACGTAGTAACTGAAATATTTTTATAACCCTTGAATTATTTATTGGATTTCTAAAATATTTACAGTGGTTATCAACATGTAATGTTTTTAGGTATTTTTTTTCCAAGTCTTCAGAAATTAATTTAAGTGTAATTTACAAGTATGTACATTTTATTTACAATTTAATCACACGGAGAAATAAATAATTAGGTATGTACAAATGCATTGACTGTCTCTAAAAACTCCAACCAATCTAGTTCATTGGGCAAAATGGAGAAGAAAAAAAGTTTGATGATTAAAAGTGAGTTTGAGGTTGAATGGTGACTGATACAAACTTGTCTTGTACTAAATTGATGTGTAACCATTTCCAAGAGAAATGCAGTATTTTGAAAAAGAAAAAAATATGAAGATAAAAACAGAGACTAAGAGAACTCCTCCTCCTCCTCCTCCCCCCACCTAAAAACCAACAACAACAACAAAAAACCCCAAAACAAAACAACATAACAATAAGAAAACAACCACAGACATTGATTAGCTTCAATTTTCAGACAGCCAACATGGGTCCTCTCTAACTTGCTTTCAGAGCTTGTGTTTTGTGCCACGCACTCTCTGCTTGCAGCAAGGCTCGTGTTACACTGAACATGATGTAGTATAGATAAAAGTAGCCTAAAAATACATACACACACACAGCACGAGTATTAATATTATTAATAAGAGTTACTGTCTGTCATAATAGCAAGTCTATTTGGCCTAGTTATATTTATATCATTATGTCAGAATATTATTTCGACCGATATTGAAATGATCCGAAAAAGCCAAAAGTAGATATTAAATAATTAAATATAGTTCATGAATCTTAGTGATGAATCATTTCGTGAGTCATAACTAACTCATTCAAAAGATAGAGAATAATATTTTGTGGACTGTATCATATTTAAATTGGCCACATGAACCAACTCTCTGTAAATTAGATGCAAATTACAGCATACTTGTTACATTCAATTGCACATGGCTCTTTTTTCATCGTTGACAACATCTTCACCTTTATCAAAAGCTAAAATAAAATAACAAATCATGATTCATTCTCCAAATAACTGAAAGGAACATAGAGAAATCATTGAATATCTAAAAAAAGCAACCCATAAAAATATAATGACCAAACTTTAAAAATATATTTTCCAACAGAATTCTAGACATAACCAGGGCATTTGACTCTAACCATGCAAGTGCCAAGTGCGGTAAAATATTATTTTTAGCTTATATAAAAAATTCAATTATTGTTCTATGAACATAAAAACATTTTGACCAATAACGAAAATTAATACATTTAACAACAAAGACTGTGGATTATCAAAACCTTCAAACTACATTTGAATAAGAAAGTAACTCACATTAAAATATAAACTGAACATTAAGTGAACTTCAAACATTAAAATTAAAACAAGGATAATACTTTGAAAAACGATGTTGGAGACTGTAACTGTAATCATAAATCTGGAACAACTTGATCAGAATCAGAATGAGAAACATCTGCAACATTTTGAAGGGCGATTTGTGGCTGAAAAAACCAGTGTTGACCTGGGTATCCTGCTGATGCAAAAGGTGAGGACAAGAAGGATTCTACTGAAGAACTAGGTACCAAATAATTGCCATTATCGCTTTCACACAAATCAAGTCCTGACTCTGTCTCTGGAACTCGCTGATCATTGGGACTTGCAGGAACTGGTGGTGTTAAAGAATTCCAATCAAATTCTGACCCTGAATCTGAATCACACATGGCTTCATCTTTGATAATTAAGATGTCCAAATTATCGTCCTCCATATCATTCTCAGCATTCAGAGCCAAAGTGATTTCTGGTACTTTCTGTTCATACTCATTATATATGCTAGGTGTCTGTGACCAATCATTGCTCTCTTTCGAATCACAGCTATGAACCCAAGCTGTAACACTTGAAACATTTGCTCTTTTCACATTTTGCTCTCTTTCCACAATTGTTGATTTTGAGTTTTTAGTGAACTCGTTAAGGAGGCCAAAAGTGAATGTGTTATCTTCAAAATTTTTAACAGACTGATGTGTTATTGGTTTATCCAGTATGTTATCTGATTGTAACAACTTCATGTAATCATCATCGTCAAGAATCGATATGCAGTTTTCAAAACTTTCATAATCTAATCTTCTCTGACACGAAGCATGATTTCCATGAATGACTGGATTGGTTGTTAAATTAATACTGTCTCTATTTTTCTCATTTTCTTGAGAAAATTTTGATGATATTGCTTTTGACTGGTTCAAATCAATTTCAATGGATGCGGCTGAGATCTGTGACAGATTCTTGACTGAGAAGTCTTCATCATCAAAGTTGGCCAGAGACTCATGACAACTGAGATCTAGTGATGAAGACATTGCTGTTGAACCTTGCCACATGATGATTTCTCAATCTGACAGAAAAAAATAAATTAAAATAACAAAAAGATGAGAATCTGTTGTGATCAATAGCTGAAATTTCTAGGTAAATAGGATAATAAAGAAAATAGGACATTTCAAATAAAAACCATACAATAAATAACAAAGTACTCAACCATGTCAGCAATTATGGCTTTTTCCCCGTTGCAAATCCTAAAAATATGAAAATTTGCATGCAGATAATTTTTTGAAGGACAGATGATTTACACCCATTTAAAAAGCAAATGAAATTTTATCAATATTTAAGATTTCTGAATTAATTCAGGATTTTGATGTTATGCCTATCTTTTTAAATGACATGTTCTTGTTTTTTGTTTTTTGTGTGCAGCAGTTTAAGACCTTAAAAAGTATAATCAATGACGCATATAATCAAAAGTAACAGTATTAAATAAGGTCATAATACAGTCCGAGCCGGTTTATTGGGACAGCTCGGTTCCCGACAAATCATCCCAATTAAGCGATGGCCATGAAATTGAGCAATTTTTCAGATTTACCATAGTCCACTCTGCATTTATCCAGACTTGTGGCACTTAAAACTTCCTCTAACAATGAACCACAAATCTAACTGCAAAACACAATTAACGAATATGCCACTCATAACGGTTGCATAAATTAAGCACCGGATTAAGAATGCGTTATCTACCCATTTGTCTCATTGAACAAACAAACCATTTGATGGTAATAGCCTTGAACAAATAAAGCTATCACTCATTACCCATCGCACCATAGGTTAGTTTCCTGCGAATCTAGCATCGTGGCCATTGACCCATAACCATGAACCGACAAAGAATACAGGTAAATTCTATTGTTCACATCTCTGTGATGACTATGACAAACTATTCGACTACACACTCAATTGGCTATCACAATTAAGTGGCTGGGAATTGGAAATGGTATGACTTTTTATATAGAAAAAATGATCTTCTCAAGGAATCATCCCAATTAAGCAGCATTCCCAATACCAGCTTGGACTACTATTTTATTATTTGTAGGAGACAATCTCTCATGGTCACAATGTTAGAGTTAGAGAGAGAGAGAGAGAGAGAGAGAGAGAGAGAGAGAGAGAGAGAGAGAGAGAGAGAGAGAGAGAGAGAGAGAGACAGAGAGAGAGAGAGAGAGAGAGAGAGAGAGAGAGAGAAAGAGATATTAAATACAAATATCAAGGTCAGGAAGTTAAAATTAAAAAAAACAAAAGTAAAAAGGTAATAAACAAAAGACTTGATTCGCAATTTAAGCAAGATTTTTTTTTACCTGATAAATATAATTTTAGATGGCAGCAAATTGATGAGAAGAATATAAAGTCAGGTCAAGTCTTATCAGATTATGAAATCTCTGTATCCACCAATGGCTGTATTCAATATTTAACAGATCTGAAAAAAAAATAGTGGGAAAGAATTAATAAATCACATTCACACTTCACAAACAGATATAATCTATTACAGGAAAATTTAACCCTCGCAGAAAAAAGTGTTTTTTTTTTGTGGGAATCAATACCAAAGGTATGTCAAGGGAAATTATGATGGTGTGTAAATAAGGTAGTACGATTTGTTGTTTCGCAGTGGGTCTGAATAATGATTATTTGCCAAACTTGTTCCGAAGGAATCCACTGCTAAGCGTTTAAAAAATAACCCAAAACAGGGAGACAGTTGACCCTTTCAACATTAGTGATATGCTTCGGGAATGCAACAAAAAGCTGGACCAGATTGTGTTCATAATACAAATCTCAAATATGAAAAAATAAAATAAAATGCAAATCTACATTGAACCAAATTCACTTCAACCAGTATAATTTGTTTATTAGATGCCATTTTATACCTAGTACTCTATTACTTAATCTGTCAGTGCTTCTTTAGTGAGCTATTTGTTCACATAGCACCTTCTGCTCAGAGTTGAGTCTTACCCTATAACCAAAACACTTCACACAAATTATTGTGACATCAAAACTTTATGTACATTGTGCTGTACCAAAAGACCTTTGTTCCCTAGCTCTGGAGATTGTCGTTAATAAATAAATAAACTTACTTACTTACTTCAAATCATCTCAATACCACACTGGTGACCCTGTGAGGTGGGACGTTTTTTCATCTTATTTATTCAATTCTTAGAAATGGAAAATGCTCAAGCTGTTATGCTGAAATTACCAACTTTTTGGCAGACAAAGCTCAATGGCTTGGTTTGTACAGGCCAAACCCAATTTACTTTGCGGGCATTATTTGCGATACTACAAAGTATTATCATGTTGTAGCTTCATTAGACACAGAGACGGCGAACAGAGCACTATCCATTCTAACACAACCATCTGAGTTAGATAAATACAGAATATTGAAATCGTTCTTAACCTCAGCATATGAACTTTCCGGGGAAGATTGGGCAATCTCCCTTGTCAATATGATAAGAGAATATTGATGGACCTACCCAAGTCTCAAAATGGTCTCCACATCTTTTGACAAAAGTGACACTGTGCTATTTCATATCATTTCCACTGGAAAACCCCGCCCAGATGTCCCTGCACAATTAGGAAGACATATTTTTGACATGATACATAATCTGTCGCATCCTGGTAGAAAAACAACTAGGAGACTTATTGCTCGGAAATGTGTCTGACTGGCTATGAATAAAGAGATCAATAAATTGACCAGCACTTGCATTCCATATCAAGTGTTTCCCACCTTCTCATACAGAAAATAGGGTATAAAACCCATAAAGTCAGAAATAGTCCCTGTTTATGTAACATTAAATGGACAGTAACAATTGCTAGCTACCCTTTGGATTCGTTACATCTATCAAACTCACCCAACTAAACACTACTTGGTGGGCAGAGGGGTTAGAAAAAAAATTGACTGGAACCGAGTCTGATACCCGTCTCATTGTTTGTGAAGCTAGTGCTGAACCATCCTTCAACCTACTTTATGATCACAATATTTACTATTACACAGATAAAATCCCATGGTCAACTCCACATTGTTTTTAGTTTACTTCTCTTCCATTTAGAAAGGTTTTGCATGTAGGTTATGTCACCAAGATCCATATACTGGAAAGTATTGCACAAACACAGAGAAAATATGAGCCTTTTTCATGTATTCAAATTCGTGCCGCACACAACGGGACTCGGACCCTCTGAAATCCCATCCCCATAGGCTCGAAGGCGAGTGTCATACAAAACTGCACACATAAACGAATCACTTTTAAAATCTCAATGAGTTGAAAATTATTTTGAAATGATATTTAATTTGAAAAGTCTAAATCATAATTTGATGGTCTGATCAAAATTTTTTGGTACGATTGTCAAGTCGATAGTGGACAGCTGGAGCTGACTTTTTACTCTAATATTTGTCATCATTCTAGATAGGTGTTGAATTCCACCAACAGTGTATTGAGCAATCTCTGGGCCTGTTCCTATTTAAACTAAGCACAGCCACCAAAGCTCAAATAAATGTGTATTTAACCCAAGAAAATTGTAGATGTCCAGAAAGGCTTTTTTGAATGAGACACATGAAAAGATCTTTCTTATTTTGAAATTGAAGGTATATTGAAAGGGCCACCCAAGGCACTTGACTTGTTAATTATAATTCGTCACATTTGAAAATTCATCCGAATTTGACTAAATTGGTTTTTATCTTTAACGAAAAAAAAAAAAGGAAAAACCCAACAAAATAAACAACAAAGGTAATTCTATAATGTGTCAGTTATGAAGACCAACTTACTTTCATTTCACATCATTTGGCTTTCGAAATTGTTTACAACAGGGAACAGGAACCAGGAAGTGTAGTAGATGGACGGTCTAGTGACTAGTGACTGTAGTGAGTGTTGGGTGTACAGATAGATCTACCAATTATTATCGGTTGTCAAAACCATTACCGATTATCGTGCGATTTATTTATCTGTCTTCGTTCAATTAATTGAAGCTTACATTTAATTACTTAATGACATTCTTTCCCTCGAGCTTCAAGCAACATTTTCTTTATTTGTATGTGAGGCTGTAATTTCCCAAATCGAAACTTCTTTAGCCTGTAGGTACCATCGATTTATGCTAGCTACTGTTGGGTTATTCGATCGCTTTTACTCGATCGACATTCGAGCGCGAAGCCACGATTCACCGTCCGATCTCAATTCCGGAAGAGCGAGTTGATAAAACGATTATTCGAGTTGACGAATAGAGACGAGCTTGAGACGATCTTGAGACTTGAGACGAGCTTGAGACGATCTTGAGACTTGAGACGATCACGATCCGAGCGAGCGGAGGGGTAACGAGTAACGAGTGTTTCGAATCATTTCAAACGATCACAGTTTGCCATCTGATACCAATCGCCAACGTTTGCACACGGTAGTCTGTGGTTCTTCCACAGCCCTCACTCCTTGTCAGATGTTAGTGTGTCTGGGTGGCAGGGAAATTCGTGTAGGTGTATCACGCGTGTGTGACAAGACTTCATTAAACCTACTAAAGGTTGAATATCACACACACACACACACACACACACACACAGACAGACACTATGGCTATTTCTATGACACACACGCATCCATCTATCAATGAACACTACCCTACAGTAAAGTAAAACGTTAGCTTTGAATATGGAATGTTTCAATGTTAGATGCCTGTGTAATTTGTTAGTTCCCATCATCATCATCATCATCATCATCATCATTAGGGGCAGCGTGGCTCAGCGGTTCGGTCTTTGGTTCGCACCCCAAAGGTACCGAGTTCGATCACCCGCCGCTTCACTGTGTGGCCTTGAGCAAGTCACCTCGTCCTAGCTCAATTTGCGGCGCTGCACTGTGGCTGACGCCTGGGTTATTCCAGTCTTCCCTTAGAATAGACCGTAGAGAAAAACCTCCCCTATGGGATGAATAACGGGAATTTTATTTATTATTATTTTTATAATTTATTTATCTTCACCATCATTATCAGCAGGAGCAGCAGCCCAGCATCATCATCACCTTAATTATAATAAATAAAATAAATATCAACACATGTTAATGTAATCATCAATCAAAACAGCTCGCAGAATTCACAAATTGCTCCTAAAAGACCATACCTAGGAAAAAAACAAAAACAAATACTATTGCTAACTTATCTGAAAAGGAATAGTTTCAAAAGAATCCTAAAATTATTAAAGCTCGGGAGCGTCTTTGATTTCTTTGTCTAATATATTCCATACTTTTGGGGCCCCGACAG
The DNA here is from genome assembly GCF_034508935.2 of Berghia stephanieae. NCBI lineage: Eukaryota > Metazoa > Mollusca > Gastropoda > Nudibranchia > Aeolidiidae > Berghia > Berghia stephanieae. The sequence goes on along the minus strand of NC_088360.1, from coordinate 51,626,704 downwards.
AGAAAGATTTTCAGCTAACTATAGTTTATAATATGGGAACATTAATCAGTCGTTTAAATTGGAATCGGAGTGGTCAAGCAGGTGTATGAATTCAAAGCTCATTTCCACGGATCAATGAACTTCATAATAATTCAATTTTCCCCCTAGCAGGCCATACAAACCTACATCCATTTCATAAAGTACCAGTCGCCTGTTTCGGGTCTTTTTTGTACTAAAACTCTTAATAGTATCCGTCACTGCTTATAGATAGTTATACATCCACACCTGAGTCGAGTAAAGTAATGTGTGGTAAGTGCCTTACACAAGGACTTAACTTCGGGATCAGAATTTTCCAGGATCACTGTCACCCACTCGACCACTTACAACGCTTAACATCGCTTGATTTATGACAAGAAGAGACACCTTACCGCTGAGCCACAGAACAACTAATAATCACAACATTAAGGATCGCAACAAATGCATGCTTTTAATATTTTTTAAAAAAGTACTTCTTCAGAGCGATTGGGCCTGATGAAGCTGGAGTTCAGTCCGGTTTCCATATCGGAAAACTTACGAAAGCAATTGCCCATTAGTCTATCGCAAGGAACTTTCCGCCAGATCTAACAGACTTTGCTTCCCAATCACTACTAGGTAGACAAGGGGTCAGAATATATGTATCTACTTCACCCGGAATCGAGCTCGGTTCCCTTGCATGTTAAGCGAGTGCACTATCTACTGAGCTATTGGGACCCCAAACTTTTAATAGGATGCTAGTAAATCGAAAAGTGCTTTCCGTTGATCTAAAATAGCGTCCACCCAGCTACATACCTACTTCCACTTTAATGGACTGAGCAATAAAGAAAATGAAAAAAAAAATGACTGAACTCAGAAACGACGCCGATCCCTATTGTGCGTTCCAAGTTAGGTAATCCCATACATCTTTTAAAAAGACTAAGGATAAAACTACCCCTTCTTCCCATTCCCAAAAAAAGGAAACAAAAACAAACAAACAAACAAAAACAAAAACAAAACAAACACAACAAAATGAAGAGAAAAAAAAAGAAACCAAACAAAGTAACTAAATGTAAATAAATAAATAGTCTCGGGTTTGGTGTTTGGATGTCAGAAAAGCACCCCCCCCCCAAAAAAAAAATAAAAAAAAATAAAAACAAACCCCAAAACTCAACAAAACAACAACAGCCACAACAACAACAACAACAACCACACACACACACACACACACACACACACACACATACATACATACACAAAGAAAAACTAAACAGAAAGTAACAATGTTAAATATTCATATTCCTGCCCAAATTTTAAAGCAACCTAACTAAGCCGAGAGCAGGAAAGGCAACAACCGTAATATCACCTGTTTAAATAAAATTAATAGCAGTAGTAGTAAATAGGCTATAAGATAAAGATTTGAACATGTGTGATGAAAGGTAACCGACAAAGCAAGAAAGCGCGCGCCTCGATGACGACCAGTGACAAATGTGAGGTGGGGGCGGTCATGTAGGTTACACCCGACAACTTTTGGCGCGACATAAATTAATATGAAATATGTCAAGGTGAATATCGCTGTATTCCTTCTCTGATTAGGGGGGGGGGGGGGGGGGGGGGTTGACGTGCCACCCCATCACCAAATCAACAACTGATGCAGTTTTGATGGCGTGTGTGTGTGTGTGTGTGTGTGTGTGTGTGCGTGTGTGTGCCTGTGTGTGCGTGCGTGTGTGGGTGTGTGCGTGTGATGCGACGAACGATGATAAAAAAAAATTAATTAAAATAAATAAAATCAAGGCTTCCAAACAGCCAGATTTTTTCTTGGCCAAATAGTCAAATAGAACCTCACATTATCAAACACCACAATCATCCTGACTCCCTTGAAAAACTCATTGATTTTAATTAATAAAACAATCGACTACAGTTGGATAAAACTTATCTTTTCATTTTTTTTAAAATAAAAGATTTTTTTTTAAATGAATAATAATAGAAAAACATTTCTTAGTAACCAATTTTGAACTTGGCCATCTGGCAGCCCCCATCATAACCAGCTGCAGTCAAGCCAGCCACAGACATAAGAGAGGGAGGGGACTGTGAAGTTTCCTGTGGCAACCGAGATGCTCGTATTTTTTTTTTTCAAACGAATCACTGCTCGATGACGTCACTGACTCGAAACCCGCCCGAAACCGACTCGATTTTAGAGGACTCGATCGAAAACCCGCTCGATTTGATCGTTTCAAACTCGACCCAGCACTATATGCTAGCTACTACTACTACTACGATTTGTAAAATTTCGCGCTCGTACTTTGTTTGCAAAAGTATGTGATCTGATTGGTCAAAAAATAGAGACTCAAGGTCAGAAGGCAATCATCATCATCATCGTCGTTGTCGCCGCCGTCGTCATTGTCATCATGGTTACCCTGTCCTGGTGAGAATGAAGTCTAAAGGGTGTTTGTTGACCGAGGGAATGACAATGAGCGGAAATTTGAACTTTTGCTGGCGAATGTGACGTTAGGTGAATTTTTTTCCACACGATTTTTCATTTTCATTTGGAACATGTTAGAGTTAAACTCATTTGGCATTTAGCACCTTGTCACAAAAGCTGTCTGACTGTCTGGCAACCGGGACACAGGAAAGAAAAAAAATGGCTGCCACCTAGCATTGATCAATGAGTAAATATTGCTTTGATGCTACCCTTGTTCAGAGTAGTATAGGCTGCTAAACTTCATGAAGAAAAGTTGCCTCTGCAGACCTTATTTGTGATTTGATTTCATTAACATGGTTGAAATATTTAGAAAATGCAACACTGACGAATAAATACACAATTTGCATTAAAAGTTAAAGTAAGTACAACGTCAACGACGAGTAATATGTTATTCTAAGGTCTACTAAGTCTAAGAGTGTAAGTGTAACTTTATTAATTGTAACCTGATACTGAACGAGTTGAGTATAAATTGTATAATATTATTACTGATACCGATTTCATACTCCTCTCTCTCTCTCTCTCTCTCTCTCTCTCTCTCTCTCTCTCTCTCTCTCTCTCTCTCTCTCTCTCGCTGTGATTATCCCCAGACACCTGTCTGGGGATAATAAAAATTTGTTATCCCCAGACACCTGTCTGGGGATAACGAATTTTCAATATCCCCAGACGCATATTTGAAACTCCGCTCTTTTAAACAATTATCCACATTCCAGAATATGGAATGTTTCCAGATGCACATAGAAATAAGGAAGGTTAATAAAATATCTATAAAAACATAAAATTAACCAACATTAAAATCAGTTGTTACTACATATACACAATATGCGTCGGTGGGTGTCATGGCCGAATGGTTTAGTCGTCTGCCTTGGAAGTTTGACCATAATCGACGTTGTGGGTTCAAATCCTGGTAACGTCACTTTTTTTTTTTTTTTTTAAATTCCGTCTTCTTTTTACAGAACGTTGAGAGGGATAAATGTCCCATCCATCCTCCCCCCACCTCTTTTTTTTTTATTATTAAACTCTCTCTCTCTCTCTATCTCTCTCTCTCTCTCTCTCTCTCTCTCTCTCTCTCTCTCTCTCGTCCCCACTCCGATCTTAAATAATAATTAAAAAGCAAACAAACAGAAATATTCAGAGAGCGACCAAATGGTTAGATAGAGGAGAAAAAAAACCAATTGTTTTAAAAATAAAAACAATTTAAGAAATTCATGCTCAGAAACGGAACATTTACATAAAGGTTTAGCAAACAAAAAACTCTAAGGTTTAGGTCAAATATAAAAAAAAGAAAAAGAGAGATTTCCCTCGGAGCAGGGAATAGTGTTAATAATAATAATAATAATAATAATAATAATAATAATAATAATAATAATAATAATAATAATAATAATTGTAATATTTGTTATTATTATTACTATTACCATCATAATCATTATTATATTATTATCAATAATATTATTATTTTTATTATTAATACTCTTATTATCATACTATTACTATTATTTTTATTTTATTATTATTATTATTATTATATTATTATTATTATTATTATTATTATTATTATTATTATTATTATTATTGTTATCATTTGACCAAAACAAAAAAACAATAATAGATCTAGAGCAAATTAAATAATGAAATAATATTATCGGAGAAATAAAAAATTCAACTAATTAAAAAAACTCTTGCTCGGAACTCGGAACAAAAGTGAAAACAATGAAAATCAATTGGGAAGAAAGAAAGAAAAAGTAAAAAAAAAAAAAAAATGTGCGGGGGGGGGGAAGGGGGGGGGGGGGCGGTCGCGACTGGTTCGAATCTGTGCAGCTAAAAGGATTAAAATGAAAGGTGGCCTAACCCACTGAGCTGCCTATCCACACCGCTATCGGAATATCTTAAATTCATACATGAGCTAAACATATTTCCACCATTTTTTGCTTCCTTATTTTGGTAGTTATTTTCATCTCTGATTCGAATAAAAATATGTTGTTGGATCTAGTTTTGTGGACGTGTGATACTAATATGTATTGTCTTGTGCGAAGCAGACTGGAAAATAACAGGTGTCGGTTTTGGGCTTTGGGGCGAACAACACCATGGCCTAGGAATTCGTCCGCGAAATAAAAATTATTCCCGGTCGTCCCCAAAATTGTGGCCAGAATGAGCAAATTATAGAAACAAGAGATGATCAATAAAGTTAACAGGTAGGTAGGTAATGAAAATTTAAATGGTTGGTAGACTATGAACAGATTTGATGATTAACAACTTTCTTCCTGGTTGAAAATAAAAAGTCGAATTGCCAGTTTGACGTTTTCAGATCAATATACAAAAAAAGAAATTTCATTGGTCCATTTGCTTTAAAATATTTTTTAAAAAAAAGAGCTGGATTTGACATTTGATCACTATTTACTTTCATCTTGTGTTAAATATCGCTTGGTATATTAACTGTTTTGGGACACAACCACTAGTATTTTTTCCAGAATATTTGGTATTTTTCACGCCTAGTTTGGCATTTTGCATAAAATCTTTCTGCCCACTTGCTACATGCGGCTGGGGATAACTATCCCCAGACAGGTGTCTGGGGATAACAAAAATTTGTTATCCCCAGACACCTGTCTGGGGATAACGAATTTTCATTATCCCCAGACAGGCGTCTGGGAATAATGACAGCCCTCTCTCTCTCTCTTCCTAACTTTCTGCATGGGGGGGGGGGGGGGGGGGGGGCGAGTCAATCTTGTACTTGTACATATTGGCAGTGTGAATTGGCGTTAGAGTCCGTGGTTGAGTGCAGAGGCCAACGAGCTTTCATTTTATTTTATTTTTTAAAATAATATAATAGATAGGAGTGCCGTTAGAGTTAGATGGTCTTTAGTAGTCCCCCCCCCCCCCCTTCCTTCCTTCCTTCCTTCCTTCCACGTTCTCTCATTTGTTGAATTAGATATTCATATTCATATGATTTTACAGTTACAGTCAGACATAAAATTGTTAGACTGAGACAGACCGAGTCATTCTTGTACTTGTACATATTGGCAGTGTGAATTGGCGTTAGAGTCCGTGGTTGAGTGCAGAGGCCAGCGAGCTTTCATTTTATTTTATTTAAAAAAATAAAAATTGGAAGCTGCTATTTTCACCGTACTGTACGGTGATAATAGCCTGACGTGTGTAGGAGGCTATTTTCACCGTACGGTAATATCTTGGTGAACGATTTTCACCGTACGATGATGATAGTGTGGGAAACTTTTTTCACCGTCCCGTAATATTATGCTGGACTATTTTCAGTGTACGGCCGAGAATCAAAACAACGGTCAAATTAGGAAATTTTTAACTTTCACAAATCTATCAAGGTTTGTTCTATATGATGACAAATTGAATAAATAAACGTCTGACAAAAGGTCCAAAGTGAAAATACAAATTGAAAGAAATGCTATAACGAGGAGCTTTTGGGAGGCCTCCCTTGTTCTCGGCAAACTTTTTCTTCTTTTTTAACTGGTCTGCACACAGGAAGAAAATGATGTCGGGTCGAATTCTAATGGTCTGGATGCAGAGGCACATACGTCACAGTTAGTATCCTGGCTTCTGATTGGCTAATACATACGGTGAAAATAGTCTGTCAGGCTATTATCACCGTGCGGTGAAAATAGCTTAAAACACTATTTTCACTGTACGGTGAAAATAGTCAGTCCGATAAAAATTAGATACGCAGATACGCAATGCCGTGCTGTTAGATGGCCTTAGTAGTAGTCCCCCCCCCCCCCCCACACACACACTTCCTTCCTTCCATGTTCTCTCATTTGTTGAATTACAAATTCATATTCATATGATTTTACAGTTACAGTCAGACATAAAATTGTTAATCACCAATTATATCTAATGGGTATCTATCATAGCCCTACTATAATACTGGCCGAAGCACCAGGATGATTGACCTTAGGGGTTAAGGCTATCGTATTCGTTACACAAGGCGGGGAAATTGAATGCGATTGAATGTGTGAGTCAGTAATAAAATTTTCGCCATTCTTTGTTTCGTTGTGTTCGTAACACAGAGAGGGGTTATTGAATACGTAATTAGGTACCGTGCGTAGTCAGTAATAAAATTTTCGCCATTCTTTGTTTCGTTGTGTTAGTTACACAGAGCGGGGAAATTGAATACGTAATAAGGTACCGTGTGTAGTAGGTACCGTGTGAAGTGAGCAAACACATTTTCATTCTTTGTTTCGACTTCACTGGTCACAACTGCTTTGTTTTCTCTCGCTTCATTCAATTCGCTGGATTTTTTAAATTTTATGTTTTTAATTAAGTGGAAATGTGATTATCATTGTTGACATTCAGGAATTTAGTTTACTATTTCTTTATCGGATTATTTATTCATTTTTCTAAATCACTTCTTGACTTAGAATTCCATCATCATGGGAAAGAAATGCAGCACGTATGGCTGCAAGTCGGGCTATGCTAGTGCGACAGAAATAATTCCAGTGTACAGTTTTCCTCTTGATCTTAATGAAAAGTTGAAATGGGTTCAAGCCATGCCTGACCAATTATCTGTTGATCAAGTGACCAAATATATGGCTAAACATTTTCCAGATTCAAAAATGAAGAAAGCAGGAAAATTTATGGTACCAGCTGTCAGCTGACCCTCCCACATATTTCGCTGACGCACCATCATCGTGTGCTGGTGTCCCTCAATCAAAAGGTAGAACAACAACAAAATCAACCGCTGCATCTAGGGTTCCTGATGAGGATCAACAATTGAAAGAATTTCGTATGAAAGACATATTAAAATCCTCTACATTTCCTGACGATTTGCAGAAAAAATTAGAAAATTACTCAGGTACTTTAATTTGGGGAAAAGACGATAACTTTTCTTTCCTTAGTGAATCGAGAGATGGGCCTATTTATGCTTTTTCAATTCATTTTACTTCCTTGGGTGTAGACAAACACGGAAACATAAAGGGAATTATTTATGAAGCATACGCAGGTGTAAAAAAAGTAAAGCACCCTGCTATTTGTAAAGAAATCAAATGCTGGTCACAATTCCAGGAGCTAGTTAATTTCATTTGCTCATCTATTGACACCCAGGATGACAAATTCAAATTTATTGAGAAACAAATATTTCTGATGTACCTTCCAAAAAACAAAAGGATATATGCAATGGATGATTTATGCAAAGCATTTTCATGGTATGCCGTTTCAAGACATCTGCATTCTCAATTGAGAGAGGTACTTCAACTTCCATCAATAACAACACTTCAAAGAGTAACGAGATCAGCAAAGAACATTGATGATGTCAAACTTTTTTCGTCTTTTTTTAATTCTAAAGAAGAAAGGAGCAGGGCTTGCATTATAATTGCAGATGAAGTTTATGTCAAAGCTTCATTAACGTACAGAGGTAATGTTTATTTATGAGGAATACCAGCTCCATGAGTGATGCACATTTTTGGTGTTGTAAAAAAATGTATTAATTAAATTAATAAATATTTAGTGAATAGTACAAGGGCTTACTTTTCCGAATTGAAACGATAAACAAATAAATAATCAAGTAAATATAACACAATAAATAACCATTTGACCATTTATATGTAATACATTTTCATAGATTCACCCTGGCCATTGTGTCCGTCACAGGGTTACATTTACCTATCTAAAAGTGTAAAATAAAATCGTAGAGTATTGAAATGTTGATGACATAATTTAATATTAATATGGCATAATTTAAAAATTCTGTTTAAGACAGTAAGGAAGTATCAGATAAAACTAGAAGGAGCTTTGAATATTAAAGTGACAAATATTTCAGAATCATTGCAATCAGGTTTACAGTAAGTCTTAAAATAAAGGTCATACTTTAAATTTCTTGTAAATCTCATTAAACCATATTTATCTAATATATTTTCATAATACAGTAATTATGTTACAGTGCCTATTACTGGGATGTCCAATGCTCATGTATAGAATCGATTTAAGAATAGAATATTGTGGTTACAGGCATATACAAATTGAATCTGGTGTGATCAGACAGGTAATATTTAAAAGTATGACCTTTCATTTTTTGATACAACTTATTATTACAATATATTTACATTTTAGGAGGGGAGGTATTTGGCAAAGCTCAAGATCAGCATGGAAAGCTTGCAAGAACATTATTTTGTATGATGGTGAAATGTTTATTTACGAGGAAAAAGTTTTTAGTCTCGCTAGTTATAGTTCCATGCCATTCTCTTAATGCAGAGTTCACCTATCGGTGCATCTCTAGTGTTATTCAAACTCTTGAAACGTATAATTTTAAAGAGACACTGCCTAGCATTTCCATCAGAGAATAAGAGTAAAGCAACAAGAAAAGTTGCCAAATTATCATCAACATCAATGTAACCAACTAAAACATCGCCACTGTTGCTTGTTTAACACCGCATTTAAGGTAAGATGCAATCTTCATCATCATCATTGACACCACATATCATTATCATCATTGTCATCACCATCATCATTTGTCCCTTCCCCAATCTTTTATTATCTCTCAAACATAATATCTTTTTCATTGTATGACCTACCCCCTTCCCTCTCCAACATTTTTCTTCCCGTTATAAATTTTTTTGCTCACTATAAAATTATCACAACTATCTTCATCATTTCCTCTTTAACACTACTACTACTGCTACTACTACTACACTACTACTACTACTACACTACTTACTACTACTACTACTACTACTACTACTACTACTACTACTACTACTACTATACTACTTACCATCACCACCATCACATTGAGGTGCTTCTTTTCCACAAAACTATGTTCGTTGTTACTCATCAAAGTTCAGTGTTGACTATCAAACTGCCCACTACTGTTAAAAAGAAACAAAATCCCCAAAGGTCTCTCTCTCTCTCTCTCTCTCTCTCTCTCTCTCTCTCTCTCTCTCTCTCTCTCTCTCTCTCTCTCTCTCTCTCTCTCTCTCTCCTCTCTCGTTGTTGTATTTTTAGTCCATCTCAAATAAAGTTTTGTGTACGTCTTATTTCTATACAAAGCTTAACTTGCTATCTCGTCATGATTTATAATTTGAATATAATATAGACTATTTATTAGTAAATCATCCCTCGACACGTTTAATGAGATAAATAATTACAACTCGCCTCTTACATCACTGCCCATTGCATACCGGTCTTTAGTAATTCTCACTAACACTAGACTAACACACTACCTGCACACTACACAGCGCTAGTCAATGGCCTTAACCAACTCGGCTCGATACGCGTGCGCCAAGGCCTTGACTCTTTTAGTACGCCATGGTATCTATACAAAAACATGTCAGTGAATATTTGAATCTGTTTTTGGCAGAAATGAGAGAAACACCACTCAATTCCAATGAGAGCAATCTATATTTAGGTTTCCATCCAACCAAGGCATTGATCACGCGATTTGTTGGTGTCCAACGATTGGATATGACTTAATGTAAACATGCTGCTATCTTTTTTTTTTTAGCATTTGCTGCACCATTATCTCTGGAGATGTCAATGCTACAACTACTACTACTACTACTACTACTACTACTACTACTACTACTACTACTACTACTACTACTACTACTACTACTACTACTACTACTACTACTACTACTACTACTACTACTACCACTACTACTATTACTACTACTACTGCTGCTACTACTCCTACTACTACTACTACTACTACTACTACTACTACTACTACTACTACTACTACTACTACTACTACTACTACTATTACTACTTACTTCACAATGAATGGATTTTACTTACTGAGTCCAGTATTGACTACCCCACCCATGAATATTTGGCCGTTGTTGGTTTTTGTCGGGTTGAATCTTAAAGAGTTTTCACTAAATACAATAGCTTTTATTGTAAAGCATAAACATTTATTCAAAAATAATTTATAATAATTTAAGTCATCACCTGTACTTTATATTTACTTCTACATATTTTTTTTTGGATTTTTCAATGTCAAACCCATATGTTTAGGATTTTAATACCTCTGTAAAACAAATTCTCCTCATTCCTAAAATAGAGAAAACTTTCTCTTAATGAAGAACCCATTTTGATTTTTTAAAAATGAATGTTCCACCTTTCGATGTGACTTATACTGTGGTATGCAGTATGAAGGACATAGCGGTAATGATTAGTTGAAGAGACTGACTCAAAGCGTATAGTAATAATGCAACTATTATTACTATATGCTTTGAGTAATATTCATGGCCAAATATTCATGGGTGAGGTAGTTAAGACTGAACTCAGTAATAAAATCCAATTGTTGTGAAGGAAATAACAGGCCTGTCAGTTTCGCAGGTTGTTTTCAGCTTTGATTTTTATCAATTTGCTGACAAAAAAAAATGTAGATATTGCGATTTGTATCCTATTTTATTTGTGGGTGGAAATCATTAACATTGCATATTGTTGGTTGGGAAAGAAAATTAATGAAAAATGAATGTATTTCCTAACTGAGCACAACTATGGATCGAGTCTGAGAGGGAATAAAGCCCATTTGGCTACTAAAGAGCTAAGCACATGCTACTAATGCTACTAGAATGTTATGAACATAGGTTTATTGACTTCATTCAGGGTGCAGTGAATTTAGCCTGGCAAGCTGCATTCAAGGCCCTGTGAATGTAGCCACTGTGATTCTAGTTGATACATTATGCTACCCTCAAAAAGAGTTCACCTTAGTTCAGCCAAATTTGAGATGTTTTTGCCTTTGCTTTCACTTTTAAAAGAAATCATTTTGCAAAAATTATTTTTTAAAACGTGCATGTTTTCAACTTTCTTTGCATCTTTTTGATTCATAGAAACTTTTGTTCATTAAAAATATAATTGCCTTATTGATTCGGCTCGTATCTACTATTTCTTATTTTTACAAGTGACGAGGTCTGTTCTGAAAATGACTTTGGTGTCACATGGCCTCTTTCAAAATTTGATGTCTGTTTAAAAAGTATGGTATCTGCTGACTATCATTATATCATCCATACTTTTGGGAAGAACAATTTACATAAATCCAATTGTTGATTAGAGATGACAATACAGTGCATCACGGAGATCTTGAACAAGTTGGGACTGGGTCTATTTATTCAAGATTTCTGTGTTTTCGAGTTTTCTGTGTTGAGTATTATACAATTTTATTTTTACAGATTCTTGTTCGTCATTTTATTTTTTAAACAAGTATGTTACTTATGTCGGGTATATGAGAGAGGTAATATACATTATTAATTGCATTCAAATGTGTCTTTAGTATTTCCCTAGACAGGTCATTTATTTCAAAGAAAAATATATAATTGTTTGACTGCTGCACCTACTTTTTTCCCCTCACAAATATGCATATAATATTTGCTCAAATCAGATCATATGAGCTGGAAAAAAAATGAGTTCAAATTAATGAAAAAGTTGATCAATATTCAAATGCTAAGTGTATTATTATTTTAAAAAAAAATCTAGGTGGGGTAAAACACATGCTGTTGTAACAAGTGGCTTCCAAGTAAACAAGCAGGAGAACAATAGATGATTGTTCATATTCGTATAATTCTCATTTTGTAAAAATGAAATCCATTTAATTTATTTTTTATTTTCAATAGCAAAATGTGGCATGAAGCAAGAAGACAAGAGAAGAAAATCAGGGGTCTGATGGTTGATCTCAAGAGAAGGGCAGACCGTCGAAGGGAGTTCTATGAAAAGATAGTAAGTTATTTTATTTCTTTCCTTCCTTTTTTTTTTTTTTCTCACTTTTTTATTTCTTTGAGTCTATTTAAATTTATAACAATGTACCTATAATGATCCCAAATAATCATACATCATATCAAGGTGACAGCAGTATTCACTGATATATAGTTAAACCTTACTATATTTCTGCCTTACCAATTTATTCAATTAATTCAACATTCTGGCAGCCTCTTCCCCTATAAGTCAGGCAACACTCTTAGAAAAAAGCTCAAAATCCAGCTTTTCAAAACACTTCTTTCTTGAATTGTTTGACTTTTGATATTTGTATATTTTCAATACTTGTGGTTCACACCCAATGTTGGTTTGGGTGGGTTTTGTTTGCATGGAGTTGTGACTATGGTGAATGCTGTCTTGAATGTAATGCCTGATAGGCCAACTGTCTTTTTGAAAAGCTTTGTGAGGTTTTGATGGAAGCACTTTACAAATGCAGTTAATTATTACAATTACCACCAACTTAGTGGTGATTACAGACCATACCACGCTAATGATAGCATTATTTGTGATGACACTCACTATGCCACCATGCTACACCTGCCCCCCCCCCCCCCCCCCCCCTCTTCACCTTGTTTTAATAATGACTTTACTCACCATCAACTTTTTACTTGAAAAAGAACTTTTTCCTTTTGAAGAATACAAACACAAATATTGTTATGCTGGTATTTTCCATCTGCCTATCCATGGGATTGATCCTGGATGAAGTCAATATTATTTTCTGACCCTCCTGTTCAACCAGCAGTGATGGCGTAGCTGGGTCTGTTAGATATGATGGAAAGTACTTTGAGAGAGACTAGCACCCTATCCAAAAGGTGGCAGGAATTGCGATTGTCTGTTTCATATTATAGAAATCGGGATAAACACTGGCTCCATGGGCCTAATGGCTCTGAAATACTACTACTGCTATCCACGATAGTAAAAAAACACTTGTTACAACTGCTAACAGAAATTCAAAAATGTTATCTGAAGTCCTGAATATATGTTAAAAGTTGGAGAAAAAAACACTGTAAAAAAGAAAAATGAACATCTCACTTTTGAATCTGATATAAACTGTTAATATACACCAAGGATCATAACATGGTGAATAGACCAATCAATTCCAAAATAAACTTGTAAACCTAAGAATAAGGATCTTTATCCCCAATAAGATGATAGAGCCTGACCGAGGCGACCAAAAGAGATAGGCAGAGCCACCGCGCATGACCCACTTTCTCTGCTGGGCTTAGTTCTGCGCACAGACGACCGCTCGAACCAACTCTCTCTCTCGTGTTTATTAGTTGTTCGCCCATCTCTCTCTCTCTCTCTCTCTCTCTCTCTCTCTCTCTCTCTCTCTCTCTCTCTCTCTTATATATTATATATATATATATATATATATATATATATTATATATATATATATATATTAATATATATATATATCGTTTAGTAATTGTTCGTTTCTCTCTCTCTCTCTCTCTCTCTCTCTCTCTCTCTCTCTCTCTCGCTCTCTCTCTCTCTCGCTCTCTCTCTCTCTCTCTCTTCGCAGTCTTTTATAGTTCATCTCCCCCTCTATCTTTCATTTAGTTATGCTGGACCAAAAAAGAAATCAAATGGAAAGAAGAAGAGGGGGTGGGGGGGGGGGGGGAGGGGGAGGGGAGGAGGAGGAGGCGGAGAAAGTAAGGAGGCAAGTGATATTTCAATATTTTCACTTCATAACGGTAATACAGTCATTGCCGATTAATTTGATGATGAAAAAATGAATGATGCAACTTTGATTAATACCGTGATTAAATGAATGGTTAGAATTTTGGAGGGGGGGTATCTGATGATGATGATGATGATGATGATGATGATGGTGATGATGATGATGATGATGATGATGATGATGATGAGGTGAAGGGGATGGAGGTTGATGAAAAGGAGGAGATGAGAAGGAGAATTGTATTGATGGTGTTAAATATGGTAACTTACAATTTCTAGCAAGATGATGTTGATGTTGATTGAGAGGTGAGCTTTTTTTTTAAGAATTAAGATAAATAGACAGAGACGCCAATTTTAAATTTGGCTCACAGAAGTTTCAGACACCACTCGTAGGAATTTCAATGCCGAAAGAGGAATTTCCGCACACAAGAAAAAGGAATTGGAATGGTATTTGGCATTGTGTTTACGTTTTGTATACTTCTAAATAGATAACTGATTAGAATTATACTATGATGAAGTAAAGCACCAAAATCAAATGGTAGAGATTGTAGTACTGGTGGTAGTGAGGATGATGTGGTGTTGGTGGTTGTAGAAATAGTGGTAGTGATGATGAAGATGTGATAGTGGTTGTTGTTGTTGTAGTAGTAGTGGTAGTAATGATGATGTGGTGGTGGTGGTGGTTGTAGTAGCAGTGGTAGTGATGATGATGTGGTGGTGGTGGTAGTGATGAAGATGAGGTGGTGGTTGTAGTAGTGGTGGTAGTGATGATGTGGTAGTGATGATGATGTGGTAGCTGTTGTAGTAGTATTAGTGGTAGTGATGATGATGTGGTGGTTGTAGTAGTAGTGGTAGTGATGATGTGGTGGTAGTGGTTGTAGTAGTAGTGTTAGTAATGATGTGGTGGTAGTGGTTGTAGTAGTAGTTGTAATGATGATGTGGTGGTGGTGCTTGTAGTAGTAGTGGTAATGATGCTGTGGTGGTGATGGTTGTAGTAGTAGTGGTAATGATGTGGTGGTGGTGGTTGTAGTAGTAGTAGTAGTGGTAGTGATGATGTGGTGGTGGTGGTTGTAGTAGTAGTGGTAGTGATGATGATGTGCTAGTGGTGGTTGTAATAGTAGTGGTAGTTGCAGTGATGATGATGTAGTGGTGGTGGTTGTTGCAGTAGTAGTGGTGGTGATGATGTAGTGGTGGTGGTTGTAGTAGTAGTGGTAATGATGATATGGTGGTGGTGGTGGTTGTAGTAGTAGTGGTAGTGATGATGTGGTGTTGGTGGTAGTTGTAGTAGTAGTGGTAGTGATGATGATGTGGCGGTGGTGGGGTAGTAGTAGTGGTAGTGATAATGTGGTGTCGTGGTTGTAGTAGTAGAGGTAGTGATGATGATGTGGTGGTGGTGGTTGTAGTAGTGATGATGATGTGGTGGTGGTGGTTGTAATAGTGATGGTAGTTGTGGTAGTGGTAGTGATGATGATGTGGAGGTGGTTGTAGTAGTAGTGGTAGTGATGATGATGATGTGGTGGTGGTTGCAGTAGTAGTGGTAGTGATGATGGTTATAATTCTAGTGGCAGTGATGATGATGTGGTGGTTGGAAGGGGGGGGGGGGGGGTGTCCTTGGAAGAATTTGACCTCACCGGAATTTGACAGAAGTTGCCCGGAACCCGGAATTTTTTGTTCCAGACCAGAGTTTTTTCAGTGAAACCGGAGTTTTGGAATCACTGAATAGACTATCAATGACAATTTCATTTTGATGTGTACAAGGACAAGATCATCCGGTTTTGTTTTGACTCAAGGCAACAGTTCAAGGTTTCGCTCGACGGCAGATGATGGCTTAGATGACACTATAGTTTTTAAATTACCTTTAAATTATTTTTCAATTGCAAATTAGATTTTAAAAGATACACACAACAAACATCATGGTGGGATTGGCAATCACAATGAATATATATCCATGAACAGAAATAATAACAAACGCGATAAATTCATTGTATCAACAGGTAATCCAGCGTAACTGTGGTGTGTAGTGTGTAATGTGTACACACAAACTTTGTTGACAATCAAATATCGCGGGGTATTAAATTTTAAGCCCAGCAGAGAACTCGCGCAATTCGGTTGGACAGGCCCGATACTATTTTTAGAAGGCCCTGAGCCTGACCATAGATCATCCTTCTACAATACTCAGTGAAATGCCTATTTTGCCTATGATTTTATTTTTCTACTTTCAATGATATAAAGTCTTCTCTTACTTATTTATCATAGCATTTGTTTACCCAAATCATTCATTGTGTCAAGGCCTTCAGTTTCTCCTCATGTTCTTTGAACATTGTGCTGTAGAAAGGTTGATTTTTGAAACATTCACCCCAAATGTTTTATTATTGGAGCAGTTAGTCTTGCTGTCTTTAACAATTGGGTATTCCACAAAATTTGCCAAGTTTGTTCTGTCGCCAATTTGTTATACTTCTAGTTTTGTTAAGGTCACAGACATAGTGATTGATCAAGGGTTTTTTTTTGTACTGCCAAATATGCTGTGGTCTCAGACATGGTGATATGGCAAGAGTTTACTATATTTTGTTTTTTTTTTGGTGTTTTTATTTCACAGAAACAAGACCCAACTCAATTTTTGCGCATGTATGGAAGACCTGTCAAAATTCACTTAGATCCTGCAGTCTCTATGGCAGCTGAAGGCCCTCAGAGCATGTAGGTTTTGTATAATATCTGCTGTGTGTAATTTTATTTCTTTTATTAGTAAAAGTTTTAGTATTGAAATATTAACAATCTTTATAATTTAAAAGCATTTTTCACCTTTGCTCATAGGTGATAAGAAATATTTGATAAGGTATTGATATTCTTTCAAAAATCTGTGGCAGGATGGCTTGGCAAGGAGATAGCACAAACATGATAGATCGCTTTGATGTTCGTGCTAATCTAGATTGCATCACAGAGTACAACCCCAACAGGTCATCGAGGTATTTATTTATTAATTTTTGTTTCTTTGTATAAACTATGAATCAATGGCTTTTATGTCAGAAGTTAAAGAAAAAGTGAACAATGTCACAAAAACTAATTTTAGTTTTGATTTCATTGACCAGGGACAAATTATTCACAAGCTTTATATGGCAAGTGAGTGAAGCTGGACTTGTTCAAAGTTAGTGGAATGATTTTGAAACTGTTATATCAATGTCATAAGTACAGTGAAAGCCAGTAATTTGAAAGTGACTTAATTGGAGTAATTGGACCAGAAAAGAATTTTCTTTTATCTAAAATAGTCATTTCTCCATCATATGAAAGCTGGTATGGAACAGTTTGGAGAAAACGCTCATTATTGAAAATCGTGAAATCGGGTATTTCCCATATATCCTTTTAGTTGTCAGGCCTGTAAATCTTCCATCTATTGTCGGATTTCCGACAGTATGATTTTGCTCTATAAGTGCTAAAAAAAAAATAAAAATAAAAAGATAATAGTAAAAATAAAATTCGTAACGCCAAAGAACAGAACCAATAAAAAAGAAAATAAAAGACTTTTATTTCGTTCCTCGAAAAAATTAGATTTTATTCCATTTCAAATGCCAACTTAAAAAAAAACAAAAAAGACAAAGACAAAACATGCCGTCTATCAGTTAGCTATAATATTATCATGCCACCTACACGTTCCGCTAGACGTGGATGTATTCACTGCCTGGCTACTGTGCCACAGCCAGCGAGAGAGGTCGCGAAGTTCGTGCGAGTCGTCTTCACACACACACCTAGTCAGTAAATAACGCACACACAGAAGTGTGTCGAACCGGACCGGAAGGTTTCTCTCTATTTTGCTACCGACACACATGCATATCTCCGGTTCTCATATCATTTTATCTATATCTTATTGGTTCCATCCCGATGTGAGACGGAAAAAAAATAATGCGAAATAATTATTTTTTTTTGAAATATATATTCTTCTTCGAAAGCTCTCACACGACCGCACCACCTCCTCTCTTTCTTCTTCATCGTCGTCGTCTTCTTCTTCTTCTTCTTCTTCTTCTTCTTCTTCTTCTTCTTCTTCTTCTTCTTCTTCTTCTTCTTCTTCTTCTTCTTCTTCTTCTTCTTCTTCTTCTTCTTCTTCTTCTTCTTCTTCTTTTTCTTCTATAAGAATGAATCCAAATAAACGAAAGAATCAGCTTAAAAATTTAACACAAACAGGAGTGAAGATACGCAGCTTTCCGTGTCTAGCACGAGATACACATCCTTCAAAAATGTAGGAATTGTTCTCTTCCTTTCATTTTACAACTAACTCAGACCTGGGCCCTCCAATTATTGGGATTTTTTTTTGGTACCATAAAATAAGGACCTCGTTATAAATAAGTAGGGGAAAGTGACATGATTTGACTAGTCAATTGGCGTGTCATATCTGTGTTGTGTCCATATTTTTGTCCTGTTGTGTCTATTTTCGCGTGTTCAAAAAGGTCCGACAATTTTTTCACCAACCATTTACAGGCCTGAGTTGTAAATTTCCCTTCTGGTGACAGCATTCTCGCATAATAATGTGATGATTATTAATTTGAGAGGATTTAGATGTTAACAATTTTATAGAATGTTAAACCTCATTTTGAACACCATGTTTGGAAACTATTAATTCTCTGTATAATTTTGAGGATATTAAGTTTCCTATGCATTTGCTCACTATCTCTCCTTGCTTCCACAGTTCAACAATGAATGCTCATGAGCAAGAAGAGCGGTTAGCAAATTATGAAAGATATCGAACTTTGGTTGAAAATGAAGCCTCTGGGTGTAAGTACTCGTGTTTTTTTATTTTTTTATTTTAGGGATAATGATTGAGGGAGAAAGTTGTTTGTTTTGTGGATAGTGAAAGATTTACATTAATTAATTATACGTTCATTACGTGATTAAAATTCTGATAATCACGATTCAAGTCCTGCTTATAAGAGTTCATAACATATTTCGTCTCTGGGTGAGGTTTTTTGTCCTCCCATAGTGGATAAGGAGGTCATCCTGTGTCCTCTACCCTCCCTTTTCTGTTTTTCAACTTACTTGCTGTCTTTATCTTGGAATAAGATTACTTGGTTTTGTCCTGGGCCTGGTTGTAGTTTTTGTTTGTGAGGGAACCAGTCAAATGCATAGTTATAGTTTTGTGAGATGTTTTTTTCATCGTAAATCATCTCTCTGTTATGTACTGTTATATATTTTATTTCTTTGCCTTTGCATCACAATATTTATCCTATTTTTCAGTGTCTGAAGAGCAATGCTTGCATCAGATCTACTTGGATGAACATTTTGGTACCATCAACAAGCCCAACGAGGAAGAGAAGAAAAAGTTTGTCAAAATCTAAATCATTATCATGTTAAGTGATAAGATGTAGAGAATACTTAGCTTTATACATTACTGCAAGATATCGAATAATTAAATCAAATTTGCTAAGATTTCTTAATTTTATATGCATTAGCAGCATGGAGATCAACACAAACCAGTCATAACATTTTGATTGTTATCAATTGTCATGTCAGAAACATGACAGTGCTTTAACTATTGTTCAATACAATAATTTTCACTGTAAAGGATGTACTTTCACTACACTACACTAGTCAAGATACGTATTTCTTAGTTAAAAAACAGTGGACTGATTGGTGCTATAGAGGGTTGAGACGTGGGATTCTTAAGTATGGGCAAAAAATGTCCTGATTAAAATAGTAATCTCAAAGATATTGGCCAACCATGACCTTCAGAGAAATTGCTAACTTGTAATAATGAAAATAGATATAGCATCTATAGGGTTATTTTTATGATTTAAATACATGTAAATGTAAAACATGACAAAGTATATAGTTTGAAAGCTTCAATACAAAACAAAATTTCCTGATTTTTAAACATGTTTTTTTAGGGATGATGACTATAAATTGCTTGTAGTATTGAAAGCATATTTGATGGGTTTTATATCGCAACAACTGGTCATTGCACGTGCTTAATATTTTTAATTACCAGCTCAGTAAATAAATGGAATGGTCTTTTTTACACACATAGCCACTATTAGAAAGGAAAGTATAGAAAAACAAAACAAATAGTGCTTATAGGAAAAAATAGAATGGAAAAGAAGCAGAGGAAGAATGCCATACACTACAATGAAAAGCCTTAAATGAAAAACAATAAATTTTCTTTTTATGTTCCAGAAATGCTGACAAGAAAGCTGCGATAGGATATGTTTATGAAGACAGTACTCCTGTAGAGAAAAAGGAGCCAAATGAGGATAGTGAAGAGGAAAGTGACGAAGATTTAGACATGGCTGATCTAGGTATTTCTAACTTTCTTCTTTATGTTGATTAATTTTTCTTTTTACGAGGGTGAGTCAAAAAGTAATGGCTGCTAATCACTTTAAAACAAGTTGAATCAATACCATGCATCCTACCTCAAATTAAAGCTTGGCATTAGCCTAGTAGAATGCTACTCTCAACATAATCTCCACCTCTCTCAATAGCCACAGTCCACATATTTGTAATTTCATGTATCCCATCCTCGTAAAACTGAGTTGACTGAACTTTCAGACAATTTTTCACTACTGTCTTGACTTCTTCACCATCTTCAAAGTGATGTCCCCTCATTGCCTCCTTCAGTGGACCAAAAAGATGGAAGCCTGAAAGTGTCATGTCTGATGATTACGGAGAATGAGACAGAATTGTCCATTGATTACCTCCCTTTTCCTGACACTTGTGTGTGGGAGGACATTTTCATGAAGAATCAGCACTCGTTCCATCTCCAAATCCAGTCTTAAGTCAACAAATTCTTGCTTTCAGTCGCTTTAATGTCTATTTGTACCTGCTATCTCATCATGAGACGTTCTATTAGATCTGATCAATGCTTCTGTCTTTATTTGATTCTCTGAGTTGACCCTGCTTGGATGGCAACCATATCACAAGATTTGTCAGTTCAATTGAGCCAAATATGACGTCACATGAAAAAGAAATATGAACTCAGTAGGACATTTGTCCCATTACTTTTTGACTCACCCTCGTATGTTTGTAAATTATATTTATCTTTCTTTTTTCCCTCCATAATGTACCTTTCACTTGCATAATATGCATACTTGAAGCTTTCGACTAGAAATATTCTATGAAGAAAAGAGAGTCTTCTGTTCTTTAAAACTTGCATGTATGCAAAAATTTCGTTCAATGTGGCTTTTTTTTTATTTTTACGATGACTACTATGTTACTAGTGTTCATCTTGTGTGAGTGTGTCTATGTCAATATTGTATTGTTATAAATGTGTAACCAAATGACAAATCGCCACTTTTTTGGGGACAATAAAGATATATGTTTATTATTATTATTATTATTATTATTATTATTATTATTATTATTATTATTATTATTATTATTATTATTATTATTATTATTATTATTATTATTATTATTATTATTATTATTATTTATGTTAAATTACTCAATTTCTCATGTTGTTCTCTTACTTTGCTACAAACAATTAACTTGATTCCCAATGTCAGTTCATGTTGTTTTTTTTAAAGAAGTCCTTCAGAGCCATTAAGCCCATGGAGCTGGAGTTTGTCCTGATTTCAATAGCATGAAACGGACAAAAGCAATTGCTTGCTCTCCTTTGGATAGGATACTAGTCTATTACAAAGTACTTTTCACCAGGTCTAACAGGCCCAGCTACCCAATCACTACTGGGTGGATGGAAAAAAATCTCGACTGCACCTGGAATCGATCACGAGATGGTGCCTTTTCTTGTGAAGCGAGTGCTCTATCAATTATTGGGACCTTCATTAATGAATCAGGCCTGTAAATCTTCCGTCTATTGTCGGATTTCCGACAGTACGATTTTGCTCTATAAGTGTTTAAAAAAATAAAAAAAGATAATAGTAAAAATAAAATTCGTAACGTCTAAGAACAGGACCAATAAAAAAGAAAATAAAAGACTTTTATTTCGTTCCTCGAAAAAAATTAGATTTTATTCCGTTTCAAATGCCGACTTAAAAAAACAAAACAAAAAACAACTTTTTATTTGTCGCATCAAAGACAAAACAAAACAGAAGCTATCATATTATCATGCCACCTACACACTCCGCTAGCCGTGGATGTAATCACTGCCTGGCTACTGTGCCACAGCCAACGAGAGAGAGGTCGTGAAGTTTCGTGCGAGTCGTCTTCACACACACACACACACACCTAGTCAGTAAATAACGCACACACAGAAGTGTGTCGAATCGGACCGGAAGGTTTCTCTCTATTTTGCTACCGACACACATGCATGTCTCCGGTTCTCATATTGTTTTCTCTATATTTTATTGGTTCCGTCCCCATGTGAGACGGGAAAAAAATAATGCGAAATATTAATTTTTCTTCGAAATATATATTCTTCTTCGAAAGCTCTCGCACTGCTGCTTCTTCTTCTTCTTCTTCTTCTTCTTCTTCTTCTTCTTCTTCTTCTTCTTCTTCTTCTTCTTCTTCTTCTTCTTCTTCTTCTTCTTCTTCTTCTTCTTCTTCTTCTTCTTCTTCTTCTTCTATAAGAATTAATCCAAATAAACGAAAGAATCAGCTTACAAATTTAACACAAACAGGAGCGAAGATACGCAGCTTTCCGTGTCTAGCACGAGATACACATCCTTCAAAAGGGTAGGAATTGTTCTCTTCCTTTCATTTTACAACTAACTCAGACCTGGGCCCTCAAATAATTGGGATTTTTTTTTTTGGTACCATAAAAAAGGACCTCGTCATAAATAAGTAGGGGAAAGTGACATGATTTGACTAGTCAATTGACATGTCATATCTGTGTTGTGTCCATATTTTTGTCCTGTTGTGTCTATTTTCGCGTGTTCAAAAAGTTCCGACAATTTTTTCACCAACCATTTACAGGCCTGATGAATGTAAATCTGGTTTAATTGAATTTGTTTTTATTCGTGAAGTGAAAATTACCAAACTCTTCTCTCTCTTCCAGCTCTCCATCACCCTTTGTTTATAAAAGTGTGCTTGCCTGTGACATTGTTTGGGTAGAATTTCTAAAAAATGTGTCATCAAGGAAAAAAAACAACTGACTCACTGTATATTAACTTGATGTTTAAATAGCGGTTTTATTAAATTATTTTATGCAAAAATGTATTTATTTGATTAGTTTGATCAGTATTTAATGACAAAATTCTATAGCATTATGACTTAATTTGTACCTTTCCAGATGTAACAATAGATGTAGATTCTTTGACACCCGACATGTGCAAGGAGGTCAATGCTGTTGCTGGTCAATATGGCATGGTAGATGATGACTTTGTCAGGTGAGCTCTCACAGGACACCCCTCCCCCCGCCCCCATTTGATTGTTTGAAATGTTGAAATGCATCAATTCCACAGGTTGGTATGGTGCTCAATGAGCTTCACATTACCAGACTTTTTAACCCTCTCCTTCCTTACAAGCCTTAGGAAAATCGTCACATTCATTGTTATTGAGATTTTTTTTGTACATGCCGAATTTGAAGAGCACTCTTTGGTGTATTTATAAGAACTTCATACTGTTTTGTAAAGCTCTTTTTGTTGCACAAAATTATGTATAGCATGTACTCATTGCTTTCGAATTTTATTTTTAAAACATATTTTTTGGTTGAATTAGCGTAACAATTCAGAAAAATGCTCAGTAAGGAGAGATCGATTTCGATTGATTAAACCCCTTTGGGCCTTGAGGCACATAGGGCATCCACTAGATATCTCCATTTTTTTTTTGCAGTCAGCTGCTTTTGTGGTGGCTTTATTCCAGGGCAAACTGCTTCCTTTAATTCTTTTTAAATCATCTTTCACCAGGTTTCTTTGGGTCTCCCCCGCTTTCTCTTCTCATCTGCTGTCCAGTACAGGGCTGTCTTAGAGAGTGACCTTTTTTCCATTCTGGCCACATGACCCAGCAAACGCCATCTTCTTTTTATTTGGCTTTCAATGTTATTGCAGTCGGCTTTCTTTAATTGATCCACTGTTTTTATTTTTGTAGGCCAAAATATGTTGAAAATTCTTTTTAGACACTTGTTTTGAAAGGCATTTTCTGCTTCAGTTTCTAAATTTTCTGTATAATATTTTGTCTTTCCTTGTGGATTTTTTAATTTATTTATCCTTCAATGAGTATTCACTGGATAGCCATTCTTTCAGCTGAGGGGATTTAACGTTCAAGAGATTTAGTTTAATTGATTTTCTTTGGTTAATGAGCTCCCATGACCTTGCTTTTATCCAATTCTGTGTATTGGATTCATTGTGTCCTAAGTGTTCGGTGTTGGTTTCCTTCATGAAATCTTGGATTGTCATGCTTGTAATATCTTGTATTGCACTGAATTTGTTTTTTACTGAGATATTGAACTGGTTTTTGATATCTGGGACTTTAAATTTAACTATGTTAAAATGTTTCTTCTGTTCTGCAATTTTTATTTTCCTCAATTTTATAGAGATTTTGGCTGTGACGAGATGATGATCACTTCCAATGTCTGCCAATTGCCTGACTTATACATCATTTAAGCTACTCTTCCATTTTCTGTTGATCGTTATGTGCTCTATCTGATTTTTTGTTTTTCCATCTGGTGATTTCCAGGCCATTTTATGAATGTTTTCATGTGGGAAGAAAGTTCCTCCAATAATGAGGTTGTGGTCTTGACAAAATTCTTTTAGTCTACTTCCATTGTCATTCATTACCCCTATGCCTTCCTTTCCAACTGATTTGATTTCTTTTTCAACTTTTTTGCGGACTCTTACGTTTGTCTCCAATGATCATGAGCATATCGTGACTTGGTATATTTTCAACAGCCATTCTTAAAATATCATAGAAATCTTCCTTTTCTTCATCTGCATCCTCTGTAGGCGTGTAACATGTGAGGTTTGAGAGTTTGGTGTATTGTGAGCTGACCAGTGTATAAAATTATTTCATTTATAGGTTTCTATTTACCTCCTACCATCATGAAGCCAGTATTCTGGTCCGCTTCTCTGCTGCCGCCGGTAGTGGATTTATGTCTGGTTTCTGTTTCTGTAACAGCTTGTTTTTATGAGGTGGGTTGTTAACCCCACCCTCAACCCCCATCCCTGGAGGGTCGGTGGATTACTCTTCTTCTGATCTTTCCCTTTTTCTGTCCTATTGGAGGTCTGATATTCAAAATGCGCAAGCCCTCCCACCACGACAAGGTGGTAATCCAATGGGAGGTTGTTAAGGAGAGAGTTAAGGCTTAAAAGAGAGAAAAAGAAAGAAAAAACTTTCTTTTTTTCCTTTCGGTAAGGGGAGAGTTAAGGCTTAAAAGTAACAGAGAAGGAAAAAGAATTATTTTTTGATTTTAAGATATTCTGAAATCTCATCAATTATTTTTCGACTTCAATAAGTTTTAGGACTATAGTTGGTGGTGCTGGATAATTAGTCTTGAGTCAAGGTTAGAGGACAGCATTTTCATTTTTGCTTTTGACTGGGCTTTGACCACTTTTCAATTGCAGTATCTTTTTCCTCATAATAAATGAAAGTATGCAAAATCTCAAAAGGGCTTCTTAGATTTTTCAATCCATTGAGTTCAACTTTTGATCTCTTTTCAAAATTGTAAAAGATTTTCTTATGAGTTCAACCTGAATGAACATAATCCAGCTGCTTCTAATGAAAATGGCATCAAATGGAGAGCAGAATGCTCATGGGAATTCATAAAATTGATTTATCTCAGAAGTTAGATTTAGACGTGACTTATTTCCCAGGGCTACCACCGTTCTGATATCAGGACTATCTTTTACTGTCTAATATTCATTCACTTCATACAAATTGACTTATATATTCATTAAATTGGTCACTAAACTCCTGAGTTTTCATATAGTGCAATATCCACTAAAAGTGCTTTACCAACTATTGGGACCTCCATTAATGCTTTTCCTGTATAAGTGCAGAAATTTCAAAATCTTTCAAAATGACCAAAGCCAAGATAATGAACAGAGCAGACAAAAGAATTGAGACATATCACTATTATATTTTTTTGTTTGTAGTTGATGAAATTATTTAGTGAAGGAAATGTATGTCATGAAATCTGATGAAAATAGTGGAGTTTTATATATATGAATTATTTGAAAGTTAACAAAGAATTCAAGATTGACATAAAACAGTTTATAATTATAACAGAACAAATGAATATGAAATAATGAAAATGAAATAGTCAAAAGAATGAAAAATTTATTTTACTGACTATAAATTACTTACATATTAGAGAGGGAAAGCCATCAAAGATCTGAAAGACATCTTGTTAAAAGAATTCAGATAAACAAAAATGATTGTATGACGACAGTGGATTGTAATAGAAGAAAATATGTCCCATATAGATATAAGACATCCCCTCTAACTTTCAGTTGTTCATGTTGTTTTTTAAACTTGTTACCAGATTGCTGCGCAAGGATAAGGAAGAGCTGGAGGCATTAAAGGAAGCCAGGCAATTGGAAGAAGCTAAAGCTCAGTTTTCTGTAAGAAGTTTTCATCTTGGAAGGGATTTGAAAGTTTAGCACACTGTTCTCTATTATGTTAGGCATAGCGGTTCACTATCCCGATAAAGTTCCAATTTGGCAATCGGGGGGGGGGGGGGGGGGGGGGGGAATTGGATTCTTTATATGTATTGAAATGACCCTTGTATGTCCCAGGATTATGCTTTTTTGACTAGCAAATTAAACCAAAGAACAAACATCTCTAAATCTAGGTTTTATTATATATGTGTCCAAGCAAAAAGGTGTTTTGGGTCATGACAGTATTGTGCGTTAGGGTATCCCATTTTTATGTTTTTGAAAAGCTGGCGTCTATGCTTTAAGGCACGAGGGTTCTATTATATTCCTTGGGTTAGCAATATGTCAAGATGGTTAAATCTTCAATTATTATCTGAAATAAAGAAATCAATTTGTTGAGAAGGTGGAGACATCTGGATACAGGATAATTGTTTATTCATTATAACTTACCTTGTTGTTGACAACTAAAATGGGTTATTAGCACTGGCATATTATTAGGCTTTAGGGGTGAGGATTTGTCTTTCAGCATTAGAATTTTAGATAGCTACTTATTTTTTATGAGTTAACAAACTTAGTGATTTGAATCCATGACTAACAATTTTTTTTTATATATAGGGAAGAAAATCAAGAAGGGAAAGAAGAGCAATCAACGAAAAGAGACAAAATCCCCAAAGATTCTGCCGACCAAGGTATGAATTTAAGATCAGAAATTACAAATGTTTAGCAATTTGATTGTCTCATCACCAACTGTTATTTCTTTAACTCATAGTTGTAACAGTCTTAATAACGGTTTGTTACAAATTTTTATCTCTCATTGCATTGCTTTCAATTTTTAAATGCGTTAAAGTACTTTGCTTTAAATATGCATGTTAAGATTGAAAAATGGGGGGGGGGGGGGGGGGGGGGGGGGGGAACAAATAAGCAACCTGAGCCATTATCCTTTGCATTTAACATCTGTCATTGAACTTTTTAAAATTTAAGTGTTTTTTGATAATGCGTAGGGAAAATAATCTGATGCTAAAATAAGTTAAATAGTTTAGCATTAAATATCTGATATTCTGAGCTCTTCATAATTTTACAATTTAATGAAAATAAAATAATTGTTGTCATATAATTATTTTCGAAATTCACACGTTTTAAAATGTCATTTCAGTTATGCTGCAAGAGACAGTCCAAAATACGAACCCTACAAGAGGTGGGTAAAAATAACTTAATTTATTTTAAAGTTGATCAAGCTTGTATATCATTTTAATAGGAAAATATATTTATATTTCTTTATTGATATCATACAGACCAGAGAAATATTATTATAAGTTGATGGTTTATATGTTCCAGTCATAAAATACCAATCTTTTGTTGTTTATCAGACCAGGGTCATCGTCCCGTTCAAGGTCAAGATCTAGATCAAGGTCATCTGAAAGGGCAGAGGTGAAATTCATCACCAGCTTTGGTGGCAATGACAGCGATGATGAAACTGGAGGAGGGATTGTTCAAGGCCCATCTCTTCCAACATCAACTACTCCAAATGCTCTTTTCAGCCAAAAGAAAATGTCTGAATCCTCTAAGTGTGAGACTCCATGGTCGGTGTTTCGATTATTTTTGTTTGTTTGCCTCAACTGTCTCATAGAAAAAAGGTTTCACTTAAAAAATAAAAAATTATATTGAAAATAAAAATGAGGTAATGAAATGATCTGAAAAAGCCACAGCAAACTGCAGTTGATGTTTCCATCTTGAGATAAAGCACTTCTGAATGTTAAAGTTCCTTGATGTCAAATATTAAACATATAGAACTTTATCAAACTTTATCATTAGTTGGAACCAGGAGAGTGTTTCAAAAGGTTTCTGAGTTACTTCAGACTTAGGAAACTATGAAACAAAATAGACCCAAGGATAAAACCAAAGAAAAAAATGGTTTCATTAAAAGTGTGTTGACAATTGAACATTTCTCAGCTAGAATGGAATTTTTATTTAGTGTTGTTGAATTCGATAGTTGATTTGGATGAGGTAAGAATTATGATTTGTGAAACAAGAACAATACGGATAGGATCATCAACAATTTGGTTTTAGTTTCCAATGGTTTGTTTTATTATTTTGAAGTTTGTTATTCGCATCATTTATAATCTTTTAAAATTCTGAATACAATCAGTTGATTGTTGATTTCATAATAGAAAAATAGTAATTTTATAGTTTACGAGAGAAAAAACAAACTGATGAAGTCGAGTTTACACTCTAATTAAGATAAAGACAAACAAAACTCTATAATGTCCACTTTATTTTTCTTGTTCAATTAAATTGATGCTTAAATCCAATTACTTCAATGTTTTAATAAACTTTTTTGAGCTTCATGAATCAACATTTGCATAGTGGTAAAAAGATAGGGTTTAATTTCGGAACATCATATATTAAATAGAAAGTGATATGTCCTTAACATTTTATTTTTGTCTTGGATATTGACATGCCATAAATCATGGTTTAACAGACTTTCTTTCACCTACTGCACAGTAGAATCTGATTTGTTAGTAGTTTTCATACCTGCCAACCCTTCCGCTTTTGGCGGAATCATTCCTATTTTCACTGTTCCTTTTTGTACTATTCCGCTATTGTCTCTAAAATTCCGATTTACAAAAATGATGATAATGGTAAGAATAAAAAAAGAGCAAAGTGGAAAGGGAGGGGGGGGGGGGGTTGTAAAAGAGGTGAAATTCCTATTTTTTGTCTCAAATTCCTATTTTCAGGCGTCCTGATTCCACTTTTGGAATGTGAAGGTTGGCAGGTCTGAGTTTTACATCAAAGTTGGAGAACATTAACATTCCCCTACTAGACATTGATAGCGATTTTAAAAATGTTTGTTAGAAATAAGAACAAGTTTAAATGCTTCTAGTTTTGCAGTTATCAGTAGCTCATCTTTTACAATAAGTTTTAAGTTTTGATTGTGCTATTTTGAGAAATCTTTTTGAATTGATCAGGTTATCAGGATCATCCCCGAAAAGGGAATCCAAGCATGAGAGCTCCAGACGAAGACAAAGCAGTAGATCTTCTACAAGCCGCTCACGGTCAAGGACCAGGTCAAGATCAAGGTCATCTCTTAGGCATAGAGTTCGATGGTCACGTGGAAGGTCGAATAGCAGAAGGCGTTCCTCAAGCTCATCATCAAGATCAAGGTCTAGAAGCATGTCCAGATCAGAGTCTGCCAAGAGGGATTCAAAACGTTCTAGGTTTGTCATACTCTTGGATAACTTATTAAGTTGGCCAAAGTTTCAAGTCTTTCATGAAATGGATCACTCGTGTGACATTTGAACTCCCTGCTCAAATCCAGAATTTGGAAAATGGTGAAAATTATTTTTGAAGTGGAAATAGTCAAAATTATGGAATTTGAGTTTTTGGCAGTTTCAGAAACTACAATAATTTTTTTTTTTAGTATAAAAACATTTCTATTTAACACAAATGTTGAGCATAGATGGGGGGCCCCAATAACTCAGTTGGTAGAGCACTCGCTTCATATGCAATTATAATCTATTTTTATGTCAGACTTTCTGGGTGGGTTCCTGACCTCCCATAGTCGGCAGGGAAGCACTTACTGTGTCTTATATCCCCTTTATCTGTTTTCCAACATGCTTTATGTCTTTGTCTTAGAAAGAGATTACTTGGTTTTGTCCTAGTCCCAGCCGAATACCCTGGCTGGGAGGAAAACAGTCAAATGTATAGTCAGTTTTTGGAGATGATATTTTTTTGTCTTGGAAATCATCTCTCTTTTATGCATTGTATTATGTTTTATTTATATATTATATATGATTTGTAAACATTTGAGTGTATTCCTTTTAGTGGGGACCTGTGCTTGTGTCTGGATGAGACTTTTAGGTGATCTCAAACTAAGTACTTTGACATTGTGCCCTTGGAATATACAGCTGTTTCCTATTTGAACCAATTCCTCTTTTTCTTACCTTTTTCTTGGGTGCTTTAATTATAATTCTATAACTTTTTCTAACCCAATTTCTTCCTTTATACTGAAGCTGATATAACCTTAATGTGTTACAAGTGCAGTAAAACCCTTAAAAACATAAAACATATATTCAGACTTTAAGAACTGTAAGGCCCATTTAGTGGGACTTTATCCAGGTCTCTGTAGAATTTAAACCCTTTAGAAAAGAAGCTAGACTATTACAATTACAATGCACTTTCTATTAATTTCCATCCAATGTTTTTTTGTTACGAAATACATATCTTTCTCCATGTTAATATTTTTTTTTCTTGTCCTCCTTTGTAAACAGGTCGAATAGTGTTGATAAGCTACCAGTGAAACGCTATAGGAGGGAGAGTTTGTCATCAAGTTCAGGCTTGAGTGGCCTTGAATCAGATGATGACAATGACAAACTATCACTTTCATCTTCATCCAAAAACAAAGCTGGGGAAGATAAAAAGTAAGTCAAGTTGTTACTTTTCAAATATCCATATTTTTATTTTCAATAACTATTGAATAGGTAATCTTTTTAAATGTTCTGATAATTTTATTTTTTTCCTAAGTTAAATAAAAAAAAGAAGAAATTAGTTAATTTGTTGATTAATTCGATATGGTAAAAATGTTCATTTGAGAAAATATATTTACTGTTTAACTCTCTAATTTGTTTGATTTTCAATCATGGTGAACTCAAGAGAAATAAGTATTTAATGCTTTAAAATGTTCTAATGTATCATCAAGGGTCGATGATCTGGTGAAAATGATTTGAAAAACAATAATTAATGTATTTGCGACTGCTTACAGACATTTTTTGTTTTCTTGTTTTGACATGGTTCCCTGCTCTTTCCATCTCATCTCTGCCAGGCCAAGAATATTTATTTGGAGCCGTTTCATTTCTTTTAGAATGTTGTTTAGTTTTCCTTTTTGGGCACAGGTCCTGACATTCCATGTCCCAATTTTGGTTTTGTCACATTTGTTAACTTTTTGGACTTATTCATGCAGTTAACTCGGCAAAGTTACAAGAATGGTTTGCCATTGCCTATTCTTGTCGCCCTCTGCAGTTGGCCAGCTTGACCTGTTACCGTTCGACACCACGAGGAGGTTGCAGTAGGGCTTGATGATGATTTATCTTTGCAGACTTGGCATCATCCATTTGTCGAACAAGAAAACAACACGACATATAAGATCATATGGAGTGGTGGAACCTCTTTCCAAAAAGGAGTAGGGATGATCTTAGACCAAAAATCAACCAAATTTTACAAAGGGCACGTAGCAATCTCAGACAGAGTTTTGCTGGTTAAGCTAAGAGGACCTGTAGTTGACACCAATATTATTCAAGTTTATGCACCAACAGAAGAGGCGACAGATGCAGATATGACAGAGTTTTACCATTCACTAGACAAAGCAAAACGAATGTGTAAATCACAAGAAGTCCTTATGGTAATGGGGGACCTAAATGCTAAGATTGGCAGAGGCAGAGATGGTGACATAATCGGACCACATGGACTCGGAGACAGAAATGAACGAGGAAACATCTGGGCAGATTGGTGTAGAACAAATAAATTAATGATTTCAAACACCTGGTTTCAACAACACCCAAGAAGAACCTGGACATGGCAATCACCAGGGGACAGAGCAAGGAACCAGATAGACTTTATAGCAGTATCATCAAGATTCAGAAATGGCATATTAAATTGCAAAACCTATCCAGGCGCCGATGTAGACAGTGACCATGTCCCAGTTGTTTGTACAGTAAGGATAAAGTTTAAAGCTATTCAGAGAACAGCTGGTAGAATAAAGAGGGATTACAGGTTATGCAAAGACAATGGCATACAAACAAAAATGAGAGAAGAATTTGAAAATGCACTCATGATACAAAGCCAAAGTGAACCTGATAACGAAAAATGTGAAAAACAATTTGATATATTCCAAAAGTGTGTCAAAGCAACTGCAGAAAAGCATTTACCAATAGCTCAAATAAACAGCAAAAAGGAATGGATGACAAATGAAATTCTAAACCTATTTGAAGAAAGACGAAAATGCAACAGAGGGTCTGCAGAATACCAAACATTGAACAACCACATTAAATCCAAATGCATCGAGGCACACGAGAACTATCTGGACTGGAAATGCTGCGAAATCGAAAGAGAATACAAACCCAACCCCCAACAAGCTCACCAAAGAATAAAAGAACTATCAGGGAAAAGGAAAAGCAAAGCAGCAGGAAGTTGTATCCAAAACAAACAAGGGGAACTGCTATTTGAAGAACAACATATAGAAAGCCGATGGGTAGAATACATAGGCGAACTGTACAATGATCCAAATAGAAATGAACCACCACTAAAATTCAAAGAACCATTAAGCGGACCAAACATCACCAAAAGTGAAATTGAACATGCCATGGAACGAATGAGGGATGGTAAAGCAACAGGCCCTGATGAAATGTCTGTAGAGGTATTAAAAAGCCTAGGAGATCTAGCAATTGATGAACTTCACATATTATTCAACAATATATACAATACTGGGAAAATTCCAGAAGATCTCTGTAACTCTATTTTCATAGCAATACCAAAGAAAGCAGGTGCAGTCAGATGCGAAAATTTTAGAACTATAAGTTTAATAAGCCACATCAACAAAATACTGTTGCGTATAATTATCAACAGGCTAAGGAATAAGATTAACCCCGAAATCGCAGAAGAACAATATGGATTCCAACCTGACAGAGGGACAAGGAACGCAATATACCTCCTCCGTGTTTTAAGTG
The DNA here is from genome assembly GCF_034508935.2 of Berghia stephanieae. Lineage (NCBI taxonomy): Eukaryota > Metazoa > Mollusca > Gastropoda > Nudibranchia > Aeolidiidae > Berghia > Berghia stephanieae. Next base: position 51,593,652 of record NC_088360.1, on the reverse strand, counting down.
AAAGAGCTATACAGGTTCAGACCCCACTATACCTCTGTTTTGTCGACTACAAAAAAGCTTTTGATAGAGTACGCCACGAAGAAATACTAAAACAACTGCACTCCATTGGCGCTGATGAGAAAGACCTCAGACTCATGCAAACATTATACTACACCCAGCAGGCATCTATCAAAATCGGAAACTCTACAGGAAATTCCATTCCTATTAAGAAAGGAGTCCGTCAAGGGTGTGTTGCCTCACCAGATCTGTTTAATCTATACCAAGAAACAATCATGAGGGGCATAAATAATATGGAGGGAATAAAAGTAGGAGGTCACAACATAAATAATATAAGATACGCAGACGATACGGTACTCATTGCAACATCAGAAATCCAACTTCAAAAGATTGTTGACAAAGTGGTAGTAGATAGTGAAGCCAAGGGAATGGAAGTGAATATCACCAAAACGGAATGCATGGTAATACAGAAAAACCCCGAAAACAACAACACCTGCAATATAACGATTCACGGCGAGCAACTTACCAACGTAGAAAGTTTTAAATACCTAGGTTCAATAGTGACAACAGATGGAAGATGTAACGGAGACATACGAGCAAGAATAACTCAAGCCAAACAGGCCTTCATGGACCTGGGAAACATTTTGAAAAACAAAACAGATGTCGTTCGGGATTAGATTCCGAGTCTTGAAGTGCTACGTGTGGCCAATCTTGTTATACGGATGCGAAAGCTGGACTACAAATGCAGAAACACAAAAGAACATTGAAGCTTTTGAAATGTGGTGCTTGAGAAGGATGCAGAGAATATCGTATACTGCACACAAAACGAACGAAGAAGTGCTAAAACAAACATACCAACAAAGGAAACTAATGCCCTTAATAGTGGATCGACAACTATCCTTTTTCGGACACATAGTAAGGAAAGATAAGAATGAATACCTGGCAAGTTGTGGAAAAATACCTGGTAAACGCGCCCGGGGGAGACAAAGAAAAACACTCATAGACCAACTGAAGGGCTTCACCAACCTAACAATCCAAGAGCTGTTTGAAAAAGCAAGAGACAGGGAGGAATGGAGAGAGATAATTCATGCAGTATCCGAAGCCTGGACCAGGCATGGAACCTAGAAGAAGAAGAAGACAGACATTTTTATGTATTTATTTATTTTCTATATTCTTAAAGTAATTGATTGATTGATTGATTTGTTCAATTATATTTATTTATTTATTTATTTATTCATTCATTTATTTATTTATTTATTTATTAATATGTTTGTTTATTTATTGATGTGTTCCCTAAAACATGAGATGTTCAATCTACTTGTTATATATTTTCTGAGATGTAAGTTTACAATTGAATTATGATTGATATCGCAGAGGTATTTTGGGGTATTTTGACCTCCCACGTTGGTTAGGAGTGGGGGTGGGGATGATTTTTGCTGTGTCTTCTGTCCCCTGAAATCTAGTTTCTTTATTCAGGTTCCTTTCTGTCTTTGTCTTGATTGTGTAAGCATTTAAGTGTATTTCTCTTAGTGGGATACTATGCTTATGTCTGGAAGGGAATTTTAGTTGATCTCAAACTATGTGCATTGATAATTTGCTCTTGGAATCTACTTTTGTTCCCCATTTGACCCAGTCCCCTTTATCTTACTTTTTCTTCTGTCCTTTTAATTATAAATCTAGATTAATTTTTTTACTTTCCCATTTTCTTCCTTTTTAATGACTCTGAAATGACCAAAAAGTATTGCAAGTGCCGTAAAAACCTTAAAAACAAACAGCAAAAGTATTTGGTTCCATGTTGGAAAAAACTCATAGTGTAAATTTTTAATCTAATCAGCAGATGTATCTGGAATTACCGATATTTTAAAAATTTTATATATATATATATGATGACAATATTGTTGAAATATGTATGCGTTGACTACATCTGTCTAACCAGCCAACTGACCAATGAACAAGCTTGTATGTAATAGGTCAGCTCTTATCAGTTGTATAAACATTTATTGGATAATTTTATTTTGTTGCAAATGCAGATTTACACAGAAATAAAGATGAATTAATACAGTGGTCAAATGGGTTTTTTAAAAATGAAATTATTTTTATTAATTATATAAGTTTCAGTTTTTTCGCCCAAAAAATTATATAAGGCTTTTTGAAGTTTATGTTTGATTAAAAAGTATTTATTCTTCGAGTTATAACATTTTTTCTTTCTTTTTGATTTTCAGGATCAATATGAAAACTGGTGGTAAATTTAACAGCAAAAGTTATTCTCAAGTCAGTAAGATCATTTTTTCACTATTCGTGACATTGTTTTTTTAAAATTTGTTTATTTTATTATTTTTTTGAAGGGGTGGGGGAGGTTATGGATTGTATAAGACAGCAACAGCAGAGACATCTCCAAGATTTTATAGCTAGACAGATACGATCCACAAGTCTTTTTAGTAAGCTGAAAGTCTTAAAAGTCTGAAGGTAGAAGAAAAATAGTTTCACTTTTTGGCCCTGTATTCCAGAACATCATGCCTCAAACACTATTCCTCTGTAAAGTTTGTCAAGAATTCAAAGACCCACCTTTTAGAATGAACTTTTGATTAGGTCCTTTGAGAAGTACAACAAATTCATGTTTGTTATAGTTTCACATGTTAAGTACCTATCTATAGCCCCTTGAGAAAGGGGGGGGGGGGGGGGGGGGGGGAGTATTATTATAGGTGTACGTATTGTTTTATCAGGGATGTGCTTTTCCTGCTAATGTTTTTTTTAAAATCCGGCTGACCTAGTTCAGTACTGGGGAGTTCATTCTTTTAAAAGATGAAAGCATTGGTCGTTTAAAGGCAATAATTATGGTGAAGCTAGATGCAAGTGTATATCTTTTTCTATGAATAAAGGACGATTCCATTTGATGAAGAGAAGCTTTGCACATAATATTTTCATTTATGCTCTTTATGAGAAATTTTCAGGCTTTTATTTGTATTTTGGCAAAAGACGTCCTGTATTATACATTGCCATGGATTAAACAGTGTCAGAATTACAGAATTCAGGAAATTTTTTATTTTTTTTTAGATATGGGGTTCAGGGACAGAGGATGGAGAAAAGAATCTTTTTGAATCAAAATCTTATGATTTTGGCTGTATTTCATTTAGCATCGACTAACTCGAGGATTTTCTTTCATTTCCAACTCAAATGACCAGGACATATTTGTCTGTTCATTTCTGCCAATGTTATCTTTTGTTTTTGTTTTTTAAATTGAAGCTACAATTAAAACCCAACAGGTCTAGAAATAAATTCAAAAGATGTAGTAAGAAAAGTAAACCTTGGAAGCTGTCTTGCTATTCTTTTAGGACTCTTATAAAAAATTGATAAATAAACACTTTGATTTTGCATGAGTACCACTTGCCTATTCCGTTGTGAAATGTAGTATTATAAATGTGTAAGGCATTACAATTAAAAGAATTAGATTACTTTTGAATTCCATGTCTATCTAAAGAAAAATCAAGACAAATTTGATATTTCATTAGAAAAGTACTTTGCCTAAATATAAGACTTTGTAACCATCTTCTGATATCATCCACAGAGTGCAAAAGAGACACCCCAAGAAAGGCTTAAAAGGCGTATGCAAGCACAGCTCAATAAGCAATGTAAGTAAAGTTGTTAGCATGGTTGTTAACACACTCACTTCTTATATGGAAGAATGGAAAATATAATTTCAGCCAAACAAATAAAAGTATGGTCTGTTTTACTATTTATAAATATATAACCACCACTAAAGATGTAATCTTGATAGGTTGTGCTAATAGTAGGTACCACAAGTGAAATTTTTTTTATTTCTGGAAGCAATATTTGGTTACTTAACCAAAAAGTGCTTGCAAAAACAAGAAGGTAGCAACTTATTTCATCAAAATCGAACAATACTGAACAAAGATATAAAGTTTTGAAATTTTATTATTTCCGCAGTCTTCGACAACTGCCGTTTTCATCCACTTCAACATGACACAACAAATTTAATTTATACATGAACATAAATCTCTACCCTTTATCACAACACTGGCATAGCAGTCTTTACATTAACAAATTTGCAGAAGTAAGGAAAGTCAATAAATTTTTTTACGGGAATCGAAAAACGAGAGAAAACCAATATTTTCGAAGGTAATATTCTGCGAAAAGTTGTCGAATGGCATATTTGGATGACAATAAAATCAAAATTGATTGATTTATAACTGGGAAAACTTCATGACTTGTTATCCTCAATGCAGTCAACAGCTCAATTATTTTGATGATGTAGGGCATCAAAAAAAAATTTATAAGGGCGCAAACGCGGCTGCGAAGCCAAATTTGCTATTTGGCAGAAAATAATGACGAAATCACATATATTACCATAACTTCATTATTAACAAAGATATCAACATGAAACTTCTCATCTTAATGTGTTTTGCCATGCTGAATGTAATACTGAAGTCAAATTTAAGATAATATTGCCAAAAGGTAGTGTAACGTGACTTTTGCAGTATAAATAATTTGATAATCTGGCCGATCGACCTCGATAGAATAAATTGTTTTGTTCAAAATGGAAAAATTAATGTCAAATTTCATCCCACAGAAACAACAATTATTTCACACAGAGCAGAAGAATGCACACAGTGAATAAACTTTTTCATAGGTGAAAACTGTCCACAAAACAGTCATTCTTTTGACACAAAATTGCCTTCAGGGCAAACATCAAAATTAAAAGTCCCAAACGAAAAAAAAAATATATATCATAAGACAGAAAGGAACTAAGGTATATAAACATGATACATGATATTACGTCCTGCCTTTGAATTAAAAAAAAAAAATACAATATAACCATTTACATTGCAACAGATCATGGTGCAAATTTCAGATACAAAAAGTAAATGTTCGTATAAAATGAAAAGAATCGAAGGTAGAAGTCAACTTTATATCCAAATGAATAAAATTAGACAACCTCCCCAGTAAAATGGCAAAACATGAACTACAATCTTTGTGTTTCATCTAAGCGACAGAACGTCCTGACAACTCTTAACTAAATAAAACTTTTAAAAGGCAATTAAAAAATTTTTAAAAACCACCTAGGATCTAAACTTCATCACCCTCTAACCTATTGTCATTATGGTCCCGCTCCATCCCAATAATGTTAAGTAATGATTGATATAGTTCGCTTATTATATTGAAAACACTTTCCTGTACTTTCGTGGTGTCTTCAGTGATTCGACAGTCGAATTCCTGAATAGGTCATCTAACTCTTCCTGTTTAAACCTACAGAGGAAAGTGGAGTACATAAAACATGAAAATCAAACTCTTGATTCAAGAAAGCATCAGCAGCATCCTCTGTAATCTGCAGACAATTCTTGACAACAGATGTCACATGATGGCTGATACGGCTCTTAGTCACGTGTGCCAAAGTTGGATCAAGTTATCAAGTTTGCACAGCCACTCATGAAGCTGAAAAGTACAAAAATATATGGTTGAATATATATAATAGAAATAAACAACTTCAAAATCAATAACGGTCGATTACAATGGCCAATTCGGGCATGTCCTCTGCCAAAAACAAAAAAGCCATGAAAATTATTTGCATAAAGACCATTATGAAAATATTTCACTCAAAACCTTCTCTTCATCAAATGGTATTACCCTTAAAATAAATAATCAATTTTTCCAGCCAAATTTTTTCTCCCAATTCTTTAGCAAAAAACCCCCCAAAAAACCTGCAAGCCTGATTTCAAAAAGCTGATTTATCTGTACCGTACCATATAATCTAATTTTTAATGATGGCCGAAAAAAGAAAATCTGTCCCCATTGCGGGTCATGTAATCAGGTTTTTCGCCAGCAAAATGTTACTGTGGGCATGGAATACAGCTTGGTCCTGAATTGATTTCCTACCTCTCCATAAATTATGAGCACACATGCACTCAATCCTGAAAATTTCTAAAACATTGCATTTCACAAATTTGTAGAATCTAGAATTGATTTACTCACATCAGCAAATGTACACTGCTCATCCTCCGATTTTAGAAGATGCAACTGCATCTGTGAGTCAGAAGTAGAGATGATGGTAAAGTCTTTGACTTCTTAGGCCGATCTCTCCTATGGGGCGTCAAGAAATTTTCTTTCAGAAGAAAATATGTTTCATCCCTGAAATATTTTTTTTAAAATGGTCACTGAACATGATTATAGAATTCAATATTGGCTGGCATCCCATACTCTAACAGTTACAAATGAGTGATTCTCACAACTGTTGCAATCTTGATTGATTGAAATGTGAGTGTGAATTAGCAACCACTTGAGTGTGGGAATTTAATTTTTCCCTTTAGTGGCGAAGAGCAATAACATGGACTTGACATATTGATATTGAACTTGTGTTATCGAAGCTATTACTATTTTTCAGCTGTTATATTCATAATATTGTGACTCAGATTGTGATCGCATAGCATGAGAACAATTCTAACAAAGTCTAAGACTAAGACATCGTTTTTTTTTCATTTTCATCAGTTTTAGTTATAGTTCTAGAATTTTACTGTATTTGCCGAAAAAAATGACCGTAAATTAAGTGAAGCCTTTGGCAACCACTTGAGTGTGGGAATTTAATTTTTCCCTTTAGTGGCGAAGAGCAATAACATGGACGACATATTATAATGATGATCATCTTGATACAATATAAAAACAAGTCTATGAATGATATTGAACTTGTGTTATCGAAGTTATTACTATTTTTCAGCTGTTATATTCATAATATTGTGACTCAGATTGTGATAGCATAGCATGAGAACAATTCTAGCAAAGTCTAAGACTAAAACATCGTTTTTTTCATGTTCAGCAGTTTTAGTTATAGTTCTAGAATTTTACTGTATTTGCCGAAAAAAATGACCGTAAATTAAGCGAAGCCTTTAGTAACGTCAAGTTACCGAGATTATGATTGATGGTAAGAATAAGAAAAAAGTAGAAAAGGATAGTGAGGAGACACATTGTAGACACATGAAGTAGACTACAGTGGAGTGTAAACAACTGTATCAGTTCCTAGCAACAGAGGATACAGGGCTGTTCTCCAACGACCTCCTCCCTGTGCTACCATCAATAATTTAACGCTATTATTGTGGCATTGTGGCTTTATTAATAATATCTTTAAAGATGCATATGAATAGGAACGTATGAAAATCGATATAAATAACATACCTAGTATCAGCTTTAGTTTGTCAAATGACAACAACACTGACAATCCATTATGGGAGCACATTGTCGAAGTTTCGTTAGGGTCGCGTCGTCAGCGGTAACAGCCGCCATTTCTCCGTAGCGTGCCATGGCAATGTTCACGGTCTCTTTCCACGCCCGTTCCGTTGGGCGTTCGAGTACAAATGTAGATGATTCTTATATCATTGTAGAGTGGAGTGGAAAGGACGAAGTTTCTTTTGATATCAAACAAATTCGGATATTTTAGCTCCAGGATGTTATTTTCTGCATAGGAAGGTTTCAAACCGCCCGCTCAGTCTCTCATGACGGCCATTCCCTTCTTTGTTTGGTATCTAAAGAAAGCTGAGTTATTTCCCTTTCAAATCACGTGACTTTCTGTTAATTGGAATGCTGCTTAATTTGAATTATATATGCGGAAAGGTGCTGTTCCATTCACGGAGTTTGCACTGTACAGCTACTTGCTGTATCACAATGATTGCCAAGGTCCCAAACTTAGCTGTTTAATGTAATTATAACAGAAACATAAAGGGATGACTTTATTAATTTTTTGATTCAAAGAAATTTGTCATATATTTAATTTTAATGTTTATAATGTCTTCCACAGATAAAGCTGACAAAAAAGCAGAAATTAGTCGAATAACAAAGCAAGAGCAAGAGAGATTGGTAATGTTGAAAGTTTTTTCGTTGTGTTCTGTGTCCTTGTACTAGTCAAGATTGACAGCGGAAAATGTTTAAAGATAAAAAAGGAGCTAGGTTGTTGGATTGATTAGTTGACGTTAAAAAAATGAGAGAAGTCTCCTGATAAAAAAAAAAAATGATATATTATTAAAAAATCATAATAAGCATTCATAAGATCTATATGTAGTAATGACTTACCTGTTCTGGAATGAAGAAAGGAAAGGAAATCTGAACAGCTGAGCTGAATACAATTTTCAGTACTGGAGATCGTGTCATCTAATGTCTTGATTCATATGGAAATATAACACCAGTTTACTTAACTAAACTGTTGCTGTATAATATATGAAAATACGATCCAGTGAAAAGAATTTATCAAAGATAGAGGAGAATCACCCATGCTACTTATTTGAAACATCAAACATAACCCACCACCTCAATTTCATCTTTTCCAGGGTGAATCAGATGTAGGCAGATTGTTTCTTCTCGAACTTAATTTCATCTTAAGGTCACTGGGTGGGGTCTGTTGACCTTCCGTGGTGGGCAGGAAGTCACTTGCTGTGTCTTCTATCCCCCTATATCTGTTTTCTGAGTTGCTTTCCGTCTTTGTCTTGGAATGGGATCACTTGGTGTATCTTGACCCTTGCCGGATTCCTTGGTTTAGGAGGAAATTAAAATGTATAGTTTTAGTTCTGGGAGATGATATTTTTTTTTCCTTGTAATTTATCTTTCTGTTATGTACTGTAATATTTTTAGGTTTTGAATATCACGATTTGAATGTATTCCTCTTTGTGAGGACCTATACTTGTGTCTGGATGAGACTTTTAGGTGATCTTAAACTAAGTAGCTACTTTGATAGTGTGGTCTTGGAATCTACATCTGTTTCCTATTTGAACTATTCCCCTTTGTCGTACTTTTTCTTGTGTGCTTTTAATAGTAAATCTACTTTTTTGACTATCTCATTTTCTTCCTTTTTGCTGGCGCAGAAATGACCTAATAGTGTCACAAACGCCGTAAAACCCTAAAAACATAAAAATATTAAGGACATGGGTCTCAAAATGTCCTGTACAAGGGATTCCAAGCCAACAGAATAACTGAATAAGTAGGATGAGATTTCAACCTGAATGACTCTATTATAATTTCTTTCATATAACGACAACACGGCTACCTGTGAAATGCTCGTTTTACTTTGAGAATGCTGAGATAATGTCGGTAAAGAGCCTTTTCCCAGGACTTGGTTTAATTAGGCCAGTGTGATTTGAACCGTTAACCTACATGTTGCCAGCCGATTGTCATGCACACCATTGCACATGTATTTTACAAGTGATGCTGCACATATCTATCTACAAAGGATCTTCTGACTTTGTTTCTCATTTTCTATTTATTTTCAGGACCGTGAGGAGGAGATAAGAAATCTTGCTATTGAAATGCGACGTAGAGAGAGGGAAAGACGTCACAGGGAAAGAGAAGAAGAAGAAATTGAAAGGAGATCAAAGAGACGAAAAAGACATGATAGCTCCAGTAGTAATAGTAGCTCCAGAGACAGTTCTCTATCTAGGTCTCGGAGTAGAAGCAGTAGTCCCTCATCACAATCAAAAAGAAAGAGAAAGAGTTCTGATTCAGACAACAGTGACCATCAAAGTAACAAAAGGCGAACTGACTCAGCTGGAGATAGGGTAGACAGGGACAGGACTAAACGCAAGGATGAGGATAAGAAGAGATTAGATAGACTGAGTGATGGGGGAAGAAAACGAGATCAAGATGAGTGGGATAGCAGTCGGAAAGAAAGCAGTGGCAGTCGCAGGGAAGAAATGGAGGACATTGATGGTAGACCTTGGGATGATGGTGACAGTAGTAGCAGTAGCAGTAGACGATATAGTAGTGGTGGTGGTAGTAGCAATTATGGTAGAGATAATAGACAGAGTGGATGGAGGCAAGACAGGGACAGAGATGACAGAGGCTACAGAAGTAGTGGATCTCGTTGGCAGTCACGGTATGCTTAACTTATCTCCGTCTCATCCCCCTTTCTTGTCCTGTTATTTTTTTTTGTTTTTTTTTTGTTTCTCTTCCTGATTATAATAATTAATCCTCTATGTAAACAGATGTTTTTAGATACAAGCTATGAGTGCTTGAAGGATCTGACTCACTTTTAAATAATGATATCAACTAAACAGATATTTGTTGTTATTCTGCAGTACGTTGTTTATCACATAAATGGTTAATTAATGCTTATTACCAACAATGACAGTGATGAGGTCAAACTATTAGTTTCAAGGAAAATCTATCCGTTGTACTATCAAGGGTTATACCATTGTGTTTGTCAAGGTCTCAAAATTGATGGTACATCCAGGTTTCATTGTGATTTTTAAATTTCACTCATTTTTTACTCGCCAATATATGCATGTATTTTAAAATCTTAAACATTTTTTTTTTTTTTTTTGGTGATGTATATGTGTGTGTGTAAGATCAATATGAAATATTGATCAAATTTTTAAAAATTGTATATTTATTTATCTCCAGAGCTGAGCCACCTTCATCTCAAAATCGAAGACGGGCCTTGCTTCATCGACCAGATTCTCCACCTCCCCCTCTAATGTCCAGGGGAAGATACTATCCCAGGAACTGAAATCAAGAATGGATCATGCCTCTCGGTTGTGAAAGACGGGGATTGTCATTGCCAATTGTATAGAATGTCGTGATCTCTGTTGAGGTTAACGAATTACAGCATCGTCTCAATGAGGAGAATTAGACAAATTGAATCCTGAGCTACCTGCTTGACAAAAAGACTATTCCAAATGTGTGTTGTTTTTTTTTGTTTTTGTTTTTTAAAAAATTTTTTATAGCATTAAGAGAAAGCAGTATAGCTCGATTTCAAATCAATGACTTTTGAAAATGGATTATTTTTTCCTTCACTTTCAAATCAAGGGTTTCCTCCCTTTAATCATCATTTTATCCTGTTGCTTGGATCAGCAATAATTGTTTTGTGGCAAATAAGGCTATATTGGTAATTATGCCAAATATGTAATGTCATTGCAAAGTAAACCGTTTGATGGCCACTTACATTTGAAGGTTTGGTCCAACAACAACTCTAAAATATTTCATCTTGCAACTCAAAAACAAAAAAACATTGAATGTGAACGGGGACTAGCTGGTATTGTCCATTTAGAAAATTTTAGTTTTAGTAGTTTAAATAAGGTTTTGCTTTTTGGACAGCAATTAATGTTGTTTGTCCATTTTTTAAAAATCATCAAATTGGTGAGCTCTGACTGCATAGGCTCTATGTACTAATGCAATAATTTAAATATCGTATTATATTCAGCCACTCCAAATAATTGCAACACCTTGGGATCAGCAAAAATGTTGGGATTAATTAACCAAAAATGTTTGCAATTATCCAGTGACTTTTATATAGAATTAATTCCGTTTCTTGGGAAATATTGTGATTTACCGAGTTCCGATTATCCGGAGTGGACTATATACCATTAGTGTGGCTCAGGGTCCTTTATTACATTTTCTTTTCCAGTGTAGATGATGTGGCTCTGAGTTTTTTGTTGTTGTTTGTTTTGCTTTTTTTTCTTCTTCTGGCCTGACTTGGAATCCTTTGCTCCGAAAGAAAGTGTCAGATGATAAACTGTGGGAGATGACATTTTTATTCTTATAAAACACCTCTCTGTAGTGTCCATTTGTTACAAATTGGTATCTGTATTATTACAATTTGACTGTATTCCTTATGGACCTTTCAATATTTAAAACACATGGTATAATCACTTGATGAGATAACAAATAGATTTTCCTTGAAACTCTCTAATACAAGCACGATCAGATTGCTCCTGGGATCTTGCCACTCCTCTTTGTTTTACTTTTTACTTGGTGCCTGTTAGATCATGCTAACGGGCTAATTCAATCTATAATCTTATGTCTATCCCACTGTCTCTTTTCTACTGGTGCTGTTATCTAAATGTTAGTATCACAAGTATTGTACAACTTATGATGACAATTGATAGAACAGCTAGAATATAAAAATGGAAAGAAAGTCTGGTATTGATATTGTTATATACCAAATTTTATTTTTAAGTAATTTATTTCAGTTTTGTTCACTCGCTGAAATGTTCTTATATTCTGAAATTTATTTGAAAGGATGAAAAGATTTATGTATGTTTTGAGGACGTTATAACGGAGTTATGAGGCAGTGCTGAATATTCATTGCATGAATGTCGTTATGTGAATGTGAAGCAAAGACAAAAGTTTTTTGATATTATGTGTTACAGTATGCTAAATGTGAAGAAAGAAAGAAAAGCCACTCTTGCTGTAACTGTAGCACCAGTCCCACAACCTTTTTTAAAAATGATTTGTAAATAGTCAGATGAGAAAAACTCTTTAAATAGTAGTCCTTCAGAGCCATGAAATCCATTTTCTCCCGTGTCCTCTCATAAGAGGACTTGAATAGCTCGCCATTCTCCCAGTCTTGTACTAGTCTGTTGCATTCTTTAGTTGCCATCCCAGTCCAGCTGTGAGGCCCATTAAGCTGGATTTAATCTAGATTTATGTAACATCAGATGGACAATGAATTCTCACTACTCTTTGAATAAGATCTAGTCCACCACAAATTAATTTCGACCAGATCTGATCTAATAGACTCAATTTCTCACTCACTGCCAAGTCTTTTCTGGTTCCTTAGCTTGTTATTGTTAGGCAAGTTCTTAACTAACTTGACCATTGGGACCCTCCAGGAAGCTTACAAAACTGGATAGGGTCTTCTGACCTTCCATGGTGGGCAGACAGGTCACTTGCTGTGTCTTCTATCCCTCATATCTGTTTTCCATGATCCTGACCTCCCATAGCGGGCAGGGAGGTACATACTGTGTCTTCTATCCCCTTATATCTGTTTTCCAATATGCTTTCTGTCTTTGTCTTGGAATGAGATTACTTGGTTTTGTCCTGGCCCTGGCCGGACTCCTAGCTGGGAGGGAAACAGTCAAATGCATAGTTATTGTTTTGGGAGATGATATTTTCTTCCTTGTAAATCATCTCTTTGTTAAGTATTATTATATTTGTTATTTTTAATGTATAATGTAAGCATTTGAGTGTATTCCTCTTTGTTGGATTTTGTGCTTGTGTCCGGATGAGACTTAGAGGTGATCTCAAACTAAGTACATTGGTGGTATGCTCTTGGAATCTACATCTGATCCCTATTTGTTCCTAGTTCCCCTTTGTCTTACTTTTTCTTGGGTGCTTTAATTGTAATTCTAGAACTTTTTACTATCCAATTTTCTTCCTTTTTACTGGCGCTGATATAACCTTAATGTGTTGCAAGCGCCGTAAAACCCTTAAAAACAAAAACAAACTGTTTTCCATCTCTGTTCCTCATTGAGATTGCTCAGTTTTTCCCTGGTCCTGGCAGGGATCCTTAGCTGAGAGGGAAGTAGTCAAATGTATAGTTCCCTTTTGTGAGAGATGATATTTTTTTCCTTGTAAATCATCTCTCTGTTATGTCATATATTTTGTGAACCTTTGAGTGTGTAGCGGGATCCTTTTCCATGCCTTGATGAGCCCTTTATCTTATATCGAAAAAGACACATTGATGGAATGGTCATGAAATCCTCTGTTTAGTCCCCTTTGTCTGACTTTTTCTTTGATGCTTTTAAATTCAGATCTACAACTTTTCCTCACTCATCTGCCATTTTACTGGCACTGAATTGACCTTCAAACTTCAAGTGTCGGTAGTGTGTAAAACCCTTAAAATCAAAAACAAACATAGTTTCTGTGCCATTGTTTCATTAATTGTTCCAAACAAAATTGATATCTTTTGTCTATTGTTGACATTCAATACGAGAATTATCTTTTGTCACACCTCACATTATTATTGTATATAGATTTGTATATGAACCAATTTTTTCTTGTTAGTCTTCATATTATTCTTTTTCTTTATCATCATTATCATAATCATCATCATCATTTCATCAATTATTGTTACTATTCTTTTTTGAGTTGATAATGAGCTATCTCATCCCATTCTTGATAAATTAATAATAAATCCAATTGCTTGGTATATGTTACCTGAAGAGGAGTGTGTTACTGTTTGATTGATTCATATTTTTAACTTCGTTATTTGAAAAAAAAAACAATTTAGGGGGAAAATGGTTTTGAAATGTTCAGATTATTTAAATTCCATGTTTAACACCGAACTTTGATTTTTAATCGTGATGGTGATTTCCATTTTTATCCTCGGCCGGCCGGCCAAGTGGATATACAGTCAATTTGTATTTATGTCCCTCTTGAAACCTTTCTTTTTCTGGGTGGGGCTCCTACCTCCCATAGTGGGCAGGGAGGTACATGCTGTGTCTTCTATCCCCCCGTACCCGTTTTCCAATTGTTTCTTGTCATTGTCTTGGAATGAGATTGCTTAGTTTTGTCCTGATCCTTGCCGGAGTTCCTTGGCTGGAGGAAAACAGTCGAATGTATAGTTATAGTTTTGGGAGATGATATTTTTTTTCCTTGTAAATCATCTCTATGTTATGCATTGTATTATGTTTAGTTTACATATTATATTATATGATTGGTAAACATTTGAGTGTATTCCTCTTAGTTGGGACCTGTGCTTGTGTCTGGATGAGACTTTTAGGTGATCTCAAACTAAGTACATTGGTGGTATGCTCTTGGAATCTACATCTGATCCCTATTTGTTCCCAGTTCCCCTATGTCTTACTTTTTCTTGGGTGCTTTAATTGTAATTCTATAACTTTTTACTATCCCATTTTCTTCCTTTTTACTGGCGCTGATATAACCTAAATATTAACCTAAATGTGGTGCAAGCGCCGTAAAACCCGGAAAAACAAAAACAAACCTTTCTTTCTGTGGAAAACATGAGGATGCATATTGACATTGCTTATTTGCTTTTATGGTTCCTTCCTAGAAAATGACCCAACGTAGCACATCGATATGGTCTTTGCTTCATACCCAGGAGGTTTGAGTTTGATACCAATGTACTGCGTGACCTTGAGCAAGCCACCTCGTCCTTTTTCACTAGAGTGATGGGCTCGGCACTGCTGCTGATGCCGAAGTTAATCCAAACTCCCTTTGGGACTTATCCCTAAAGAGAAATTTTCACTGTCTGGGTGGGGTCTTCATGGTAGGCAGGAGGTCACTTGCTGTGTCTTGTATCGCCCTGTATGTTTTCTAAGCTGCTTTCTCTCTTTGTCTTGGAATGAGATTACTGGGTTTTGCCCTAGCCTTTGCCGGAGTCCTTGGCTGGGAGGGAAACAGTCAAATGAGGACGTGGTATTTTTTTCCTAAGTACAGTGATGTTATTGATGTCTTGGAATCGACATCAGTTCTTAATTTGAGCTAATTCCCCTTTGTTTTACTTTTTCTTGGGTGCTTTAATTGTAATTCTAAATTTTTTTTGACTATCCCATTTTCTTTCTTTTTACTGGCGCTGATCTAACCTAAATGCGATGCAAGCGCCGTAAAACCTGTAAAAAATTAATCAAATTTTCCCTGTGGGTGAATAAATTGGATTTTATTGTATTTTCTTTTATTTTTTCTTAAAACTAAGCATCAGCAAGCTGAATATTTGCTCATTATTCCTCCCTGAAAAGCGATAGAATAATAGGAGAAATAACATGGGCTGCAGTCAGTAAATCTTCTAAAGGTTTTAGTTTTATGACGCCAAATATGTGAAAGTTCCTTTACTAGCTTTTTGTTGAATAAAACCTCTTTCCTATACTATTTACTATCTTTTCAATATCCATACATTTATCCGAAAGAGAGATCAATGATTACTTGTTCGGCTTTGTGGGCTTGTATGACATTCGACTTCCGGCCGACAGGACTGTGCACAATTTAGTCCTTGAAAAAGGCATTGTACTCACATTCTCTCATTGTTTGCATTGCCTATATAAAAAAACATCTGGGTGGGGTTCCTGGCCTCCCATAGTGGGCAGAGAGGCACTTAATATATCTTCTATCCCCCTTTATCTTTTTTCCAACATGCTTTCTGTCTTTGTCTTGGGATGAAATTACTTGGTTTTGTCCTGGCACTGGCCGGATACCCTAGCTGGGAGGGAAACAGTCAAATGTATAGTTAGTTTTGGGAGATGATATTATTTTTCTTGTAAATCATCTCTCTGTTATGCACTGTTTATGTACATATTATATATGATTTGTAAACATTTGAGTGTATTCCTCTTAGTGGTGACATGTGCTTGTGTCTGGATGAGACTTTTAGGTATCTCAAACTAAGTTCTTTGATAGTGTGTTCTTGGAATCTACATCTGTTACCTTTCTTGGAGTTCTTCTTCTTTAATTGTAATTCCAGGACAGTTTACTATTCCATTTTCTTCCTTTTTACTGGCGCTGATATGACCTTAATGTGTTGCAAGCGCCGTAAAACCCATGAAAACAAACAAAATGACATATATTTTAAAAAATGGTTATAGGAGTTGTAATGTTAAGTGTTGCTGTTATTAGAACACCTTATAAGATTGAATGGATACAGTTGGAAGTTTAGATCCTTCCTTCCCAACCTGGACAGATGGATTCTTCATCGGTCCACAGCATTCTACCTCCGTAATCCCCCTCCCCAAATTATTTGTCCTTTGCATATGGCTTTGTGTTCTTGTTCTGGAATATGACTGGTTTTACCAGAGCCCTGCCTGGAGTATTTTGCTTAGAGGGAAACAAGACAGATTGATTAGACCTATCTTTGTTGTGAGGAATATTATTTCCTTGTAAATCATTTTTCCATCATTGTGATGAGGTCTTTGATACAATCAGCATTTATTTGTAAACATTTTAGTTTTAGTTGTCATCCTTTTGTCAGAGATTCCATTGCTGTATCGGTTTGACGCTTTTAAGTGGTTTTAGGTTTTAGATACATGAATAGATTGCTGGTGGATCTAATTCTTATCTCTGTTGAACTAGTCCCCTTGGTCTTGCGTTTTTCTTTGAACTTGATAGCTATTGTTTTCACGTGTATTGAAATGATGGTAAACTGGGTGGGGATCCTGACCTCCATATTGTGCAAGGAGTACAACTTGTCCTCTACCCCTATATCTGTTTTCAACATCAATGTCTTCATGTCTAATGAGATTACTGGTTTTGTCTTGGCCCTGCCGAGTCCTAGCTGAGAGGAAAAAAGTCAAAGCATAGATATTTTTTGGGAGATGAATTTTCCTTGTAATCCACCCTCTCGAGATACCTATATTTTTATGTATAATGAAGCATTTGAGTGATCCTCCTTGTGATTTGTGCTCAGTGTCCGATGAGACTTATAGGTGATCTCAGACTAAGTACATGAGTTGTCTTGGAATCTCAACTTTGACCCTATTGTCCTGTTCCCCCTTTGTCTTATTTTCTCTTGGTTTCTTTAATTGTAATTCTAGAACTTTTTACTATCCCATTTTCTTCCTTTTTACTGGCGCTGATATGACCGTAATGTGTTGCAAGCGCCGTAAAACCCTTAAAAACAAACAAAAACAATGATGGTAAAAGTGTCACAAATCGCTGTAAACTCTTTAAAATCATATATTGTGACAAATTATACTTTGACAACCTCGGGCCTATTAAACTTTACTTAATCGATCAAAAAGGAGGTCTTCATATCCAAGTAGATACGTGTTATACATGTTAAGTGCCTTACCCAGAGACACAAGCATGAAAGCAAAAAAAAGGAAAGGAATAAATACGTATATTATTACAGTAATCGCTGGATTCCAGCGCGCTCTCGAGAAGCCACAAGCGTACTAGAATCCGAGGGTGCCGAAATCCGATTCTTATGGGAGCCCCATTGCAGAGCGTGCTACAATCCAATGAGTACTGTATACAGATCACGGGGGATGCTTACATGATTTGTACGGTAGTCCTTCGGAGCCGTTTTAAGACCCATGGGACCGGAGTTGATTGTGGTTTCTGTATTCGGACTGCTGACTACGTCACCCTAATGAATGTAATGGATTGGAGGCTGATTTATACGGTTCTGTCGCTGTGAAAATTTTCAATGTCCCTACTCGCTTTTTTTCTTTCTCTCTTCTTTCTTAAACATCATATTGAAGGTAAGGACAAACCGTCACCCTCCCCCCTCCTACAACTTCCCTATAAACTAAAAAGAAAAATGTTTAAAATATGACATTCGCAGAATGTTCGGGTGGGGGGGGGGGGGGGGGGGGGGGGGGGGGGGGGGGGGGGGGGGAAGCAAACCATTAAAGGAGGTGGGGTAACCCAAAACAATTTAACTCCCAACGATCTTTTTTTTTTTTAACCCAAGACAATCCCACAAAAAAACTTAGCCATCTACAATAAAAATAACCAAATTGGCTCGCATAACACGGCCAGTACATACCATTATGATGAAAGTAGGTAGACAGGATGTCAATCAGGTGGACAGCGTGTCTAGTCGGTATAGGAAATTGCCCGTCCTTTTGAGTAAGTCGCTTGTGTGGCGATCGATAACTCGCTGTATCTAGTCTCTGATGCGTAATCCTCTCGACTCTAGAACCATGAGGCCCGTTATTGAGATGTCCTCCCAACGATGATGATGATGATAATAATAATAATGATGATGATATTTAACGGGCTGATTGATGCTGTGAGGCAAGCGTTTTGTCTAGGTTATTTTCAATGCCCCGATTCCCCACTTCTTCTTCTTCTTCTTCTTCTTCTTCTTCTTCTTCTTCTTCTTCTTCTTCTTCTTCTTCTTCTTCTTCTTCTTCTTCTTCTTCTTCTTCCTCCTCCTCCTCCTTCTCTTATTCCATGATTACAGTAAAATATATAAAAATGGACAGTCATATGGAATATTTCACAAAGAACAACGCGCTTTACTAGCCTCATTCATCCCCATTTCAAAGTCATACAGCCTGGTGTAACTACCACTCTTTAAGAAATCATTCTGTTGGTATGCAGGTAGCGAGTAGTAGCTACTCATTCACGAGTGTGGTAATGTTTATAATGTGCCTTATCCAATAACACAACGCTGGGGCAGAATGTTGTCAACTTTGTCACATATCTTGTTATTGATCACGCTTATCTTTGCTTGACAAGACAAGACACGAACCCATAGCGCTACATATAAAAATTGTAGCAAGGGGTGTCTATGGAATTGTTATTTCTAAAAGATCTACAGCAATGCCTGACCTTTCATAAAGTCCAAAAAATAAGCCTGTAAATAATTGTATACAAATAAACATGTAATCCGTAGGCCGCGATAAAATCAAATATGCCTTTCCGCTCGGCGAATAATGATGATGATGATGATGATAGTAATAATAATAATAATGATAATAATAATATTAATGATAATAATAATAATAATAATAATAATAATAATAATAATAATAATAATAATAATAATAATAATAATAATAATAATCAGGTAACTGAAGATATCGAGATAAACCTGTAAGCAATTGAATAAAAACTGTATCGGTACAAAAAGAAGGTTAGAATCATCATACTTCAACACCCGCAATTCCCCCCCCCCCCCCCCCCCCCCCCTCTCTCTCTCTCTCTCTCTCTCTCTCTCTCTCTCTCTCTCTCTCTCTCTCTCTCTCTCTCTCTCTCTTTTTTTATTTTTTTTTTTTTTAAATTTCGCTCTTTCTCGTTCTCTTCTCCGTCTTTCTGTCTTTTTCATGGGCACAAACCCAAGCGTAAACACGCATACACATACACCTACTGCACATGATCATAATATGAACACAGGTGAGTTACGGACAATGAGTTTTTAAAGAAAGAAAAAAAGAAACAAAACAAAACCCAAACGTAATAGAGAAGAAGGAGGAAGGTAGGCATCCTCTAAGCACGAACAATACAAAGCAATACTCAGGCGGCAAGCACCTTCGGCAGCAAACAGCAGCAGCAGCAGCAGTCAGTCACATTATTATCCTTAGCCTACCTTTCCTACTGACCTAAATACCAAGTCCACCAACTACCACCCCTATCCCATCCCTCCTACCATACCACCACCACCGCCACCACCCTAACCCCACCACAACATACAACAACACTACGCTCACGCGCACACACACACACACATACACACATACTACTCACACCTGAGTCCTACCTTTGTGACGTCACAACGGTCCCAGCAGTGGTCTACCTGGCAGCGAAACAAAATTACAGCCTTGCTATTCTGGGGCATCGATCGACGTAATGCGTTGATTTTTTAAAGTTCTTTATGTCAAAGCGAATTAAAAGTCAGTTGCGATGATTTTACGTTGTACCATGGTATCAATTATTAGACATTGGTCAGATTGGTGTGTTAAAAAGTTCGAGTTGATTCCTTAAATATAAGAAAGAAAAAAAAAACTAAGGGTAAAAATGAAAAATAAAGCAAGAATGAAAGATAGGAAAGAAAGAATGAAAGAAGAAGAAGAAGAAGAAGAAGAGAAGAAGAAGGAGATGTCATATTATGTCAAAATGTTTATCAAGTCCGAGTAGAAGGATCGATTTCTGTAACATGAACACTGCGCACATTAATAATAATTGTTAATTCCCCCCTGATAGACACATATTATTATTATGTAATGACATTGACTATCTCAACTACTAACTCTCCGTCAGGTCTAGATTAGAACCCCCACGCCCAAACCAACACTCTCCAATAAATTAAATTAAAAAAAAAATCACTCCACTATATCAAATAGACATCCCCCCCCCCCTTTCCCTTCTTTTTTTCAGAGTTTTTGCTCCCCCCCCCCCCCCCCCCCCCCCGGCCCCCTTCCCTCCCACCCTTTTAAATTTCAGCTCACGAAATATGCTGGTGAAAATTCACAAAAATAGAACACACAAACCAAAATAAAAATAAAACGAGAAGGAAAGACTTCCTACTCCCCCCCCCCCTCCCCCCCGAAAAAAAAAACAAACAAAAGCAAACGTAGAAATGCTGTCAAAATAAAATAGCAATGTACGATTGTCGCCGTAAGAACCGACATTGATTATGTTCGTCTCGAACATCTTAGATAATGCCCCATATACGCATCCCCCCCCCCCCCCCCCCTCGATGGATTGATCAAATTGTGCCACCCCCCCTCCCCCACTTCTATTGAAATTTGGACAGTGCTACCCCCCCCCCCCCCTTCTATTACAATGCCCCCCCCCCCCCCCCCACACACCTTTTCAGTTTGATACATGAGAGGAGGTGGTCAAAGAGGAATGAGGAGGGATAAAACGATATGATCAGGCAATGAGTTAACATTGTCAAAATCCGATAAAATAACAAGTAAATAATAAATCGAAAGAAATTTAAGGAGAAAAAATAAATAAATCAACAACAACGTAGAAATCCTACTCATTTATGTATAGGGTCTCATAAGATATTGTGCCGGAGTTTAATCCGGTTTCTGTGGCGTGAAACAAAGATAATAAGACTGCTATGTTATCCTATAGGTATGAAGCTAACGAAAATGAATATATAAATAAAAAGATAAGTAAATAAATGAATAAATAGAGAAATAAATGAATAAGTAAGTTAAAAAATATAAATCACCAAACGAGAAGGACACAACAGACAGGTAAATGCATCAACCCCTTACAACTTAAAATCTCGGGTCTCTCATACATCAATTTTGTCTTTGTTTTGTTTTTTCTTTCTTTTCAATTCTTCCACGGCGATATACATTTTCTTTGTGTCTATTGTATATTTGATAATGACACGGCGCTGCCAATTCCCTCACCTCATTGACCTACCGTGTAACGGATTATGATTATCACAT
Organism: Berghia stephanieae; assembly: GCF_034508935.2. Classification (NCBI taxonomy): domain Eukaryota; kingdom Metazoa; phylum Mollusca; class Gastropoda; order Nudibranchia; family Aeolidiidae; genus Berghia; species Berghia stephanieae. Next base: position 51,572,074 of record NC_088360.1, on the reverse strand, counting down.
TCCCATCACTCTTAACCTTTTACACGCGGAATTCGAATCTACTCGTATCAAGCTATTATTTCTTCAATAACAGCGATAAATGAGATGAGAGCTTCTTATTCATTGAAACCCGATTCTCAACGTGCTTCCTGATCAATCGATGAAAACAGCCTGTTTTATAATGAATTCAAGTGGCCTTAAATTGTCATTTGGGGGTCCCGATAGCTCAGTTGGTAGAGCACTCGCTTCACACGCAAAGGGACCGAGATCGATCCCGGGTGTAGTCGAGACTTTTTCTGAGCCCCCTGTCCCCCCAGCTGAGTCTGTTAGATTTGGCGGAAAGTACTTTGCGATAAAACTAGCGTCCTATCAAAAGGATTGATAAACGAGGTTTCATGGACCTCGTGGCTTTGAAGGACTACTTAAATTGCCATTTGACCCTTGGTGCTAGAGTTTATAACGGTATGTGAAGCGCTAAACATTTTTGTTTGTTTGCAAGACGATGCATTAAACTAGAACCTCGACGTTCTTCCTGATCATCGGTGAAATCTTCCATTCTATAATTAGGTATTCAAAGTAGTCTTGAACAGTCATAATTTATTGGCCTCTGGAGATATAGTAACTAGTAACTATAGCACTAAACCATTAAAAAAGTAATCAGCAACAACGATAAGACGAAGCATTGAAACTCGAATCTCAACACTGTTCCTAATCACGTAGTGAAAGCTTCCAGTTCTGTAATCATTTAAACTAGTCTTGTACTTGGAAGAGTCACTTGCCCCCATCCACCCAGAGTTTATAGACGCTGTGCGCTTTGCTAAGAAACTCACAACATTGCCATCCGGAAATATAACGGACCAACACACAAAACTGTGTGTAACAGTTTATATTAAGTTTATATTCTGGTTAATACAGTTTAGTGAGAATTACTCATAAAAATGGAACAATAACAAAGACCCGAGTTATGTCAACTTCGTGCTATCTATACCAGTGCCTGTCGCGCTCAACGGTATTTCAACAGCGATAAGACGAGGGCTACATTGAAACTAGAATCTCAAAGTTATTCCTGATCTCTCAGAGAAAACGGGCTGGTCTGTCGTCATTTAAAGTAGTCTTGCAATCATTTTGGCCCCTAAACCCAGAGTTGATCCCATGTCAGTGTCAAACGATTTTGAAACAGCGATGGAATGAGGGCTTCATTGAAACTAGAATATCAAAGTTGTTCCTGACCATAAAACAACATGTTCTGTTATTTAAAAGTCTTATACAGTCATTTGACCACTGGAGCCAGATTTTATCCATGTATCTAAAAATCACTAAATCATTATTATTTTTAAAAATCGTCAACAGCGATGCGTCACGGGCTTCATTGAAACTAGAATCTCGCCATTCTTCCTGATCACTCGATGAAAATTCCAGTTCTGTAATCATTTAAATTAGTCTAGAATTGTCATTTGGCTCCCTGGAGTAAACGTTTATCCTGGCGAGGATGAGAGACGCATGCGCACAACCAACATGACGTTCTCTCTCTAATAACTTTTCCGCCGGTGACGTCACAGACTATGGGTGACGTCCAATCAAGGGACGCTACTCTTCCGCTAATCTCATTCCCTATTGAAACTGGAACATCAACGTTGCTGCTGATCACTGATGAAAATAGCCTGTTCTGAGGATATTTAAAGCAGTCATGTATAGTCATTATGCCCATGGAGCCAGAGTTAATCCCGGTTTCTGTAACGCTAAAAGACAGCCACAATTTGCTTGTTACCCTTTTGATAGGACACTTGTCCATAACAAAGTACTTTTCGCAAAATCTAATAGACCCAGTTACCCAATCACAGCTGGCTGGATAGAGGGACGGAAAAAAAACATCTTGACTGAAGCTGGGACCCTTTGTGACAGTGAAGACTAGCAATCCACTAATTGATCTTCCCCCCCCCCCCCCCTTCCACCACAGGTGTATACATACCTTTCCTTTGTTGCCATAACCAGAGAAATATAGTTAGAAATTATCATTCAAAGATGATTCAGTCTTGCTGTTAAAAGGTTAAGGCTAGAATACCCCTTTTCCCTCCCCTCCCCAGGACCTATGGCATTATTACCTTCAAATTTCCGACACCCCCCCCCCCCCCTTCCTCACTTCTCTATTTCTCCATCTACATTCCACTTAAAGACTTTGTATTCAATCACAAAAATAACCTCCCACCACCCCGTTCACTAAATTTTTAAATCTATCATCATCACCACACACACACACACACACACACACACACACACACACACACAAACATACACTCACACTCATACACACATGCACACACACGCACACACGCACATTGGTTATTATCAATAATTGTCTTGTGCGTTTGCCAAAAAATTCAATATTCAAGTTTTGTGATGCTTTCTCGTTACATTTACCTACCTGGTTTCTGCTTCCTTTCTTTCTTCTATTTCTTTATTTCTGCCGCTTCCATCTTCGAGTCTAGAACTCAAAATTAAAAAGTCTTTACCAGTCCCATCCCAGTGTGAGTAACACTCAAAGACGTAAATAATATCGCCGTGTCATACGGCATTATGTAGACGAATTAAAATGCGACCCACCGCCTCAAAACGGAATTATACTGGATTTATCTAAATACCAAAAAAGTGACTTCAAATTTTTTAAAAACTCCAAAAAACAACAAATTTTATCAAAGTTTGCCTATAAGTTTAACGAGGACAATAGATAGAGTTTTTAAAGTAACAAACTAAAAAAGACCTCATACTTTCTTAGCTGCGTGGTTCAGCGGTACGGCCTTTACTTCGTCCCTAAAAGGTAGCGGGTCCCAAACCCGCTGTGCTGTGTAATCTTGAGCAAGTAACCTAGTCCTCGCTCAGTTTGCGACGCTGCACTGCGGCTCACGCCTGGGTTATTCCAGTCTTCCCTTGAAATAGACCAAAAGACAAACTTACCATAATATTATAGGGTGAATAAAGGGAATTGTTATTTTATTTTTATTTTTGTATATTTATTTTTTTTTTAAGTTAAAAAAAAATCTCTTTTGTTTTCAGTTGTCTCACCCCGATACGACACCGTTTGAGACGACTTAAATAGCTTGTTAAAAGTCTTGTGGGATGGAATTGTTGATACAGGAGTCTGCAGTGTGAGTAGAGAGGTAGAGATAGATAGATAGATAGATAGATAGATAGATAGATAGATAGATAGATAGATAGATAGATAGACAAGCAGATGGATATATATATATATATATATATATATAGATAAATAGATAGATAATAGATAGACAGGCAGATGGATAGATAGATAGATATATCGATCGATAGATAGACAGGCAAATGGATAGATAGATAGATATATCGATAGATAGATAGACAGGCAGATGGATAGATAGATAGACAGATAGATAGATATATCGATAGATAGATAGACAGGCAAATGGATAGACAGATAGATTACTTAGTTATCCTCTTGGCGCTCCAGACGCACATAGGATAGATAGATGGATGGATGGATGGATGGATGGATATGTAGATAGATAGATAGATAAACAGATAGATAGATCGATAAATAGATGGATGGATAGGTAGATGGATTGGTATATTGATAAAGGAACAGACAGAGAGAAAGAAAGAAAGAAAGAAAGAAAGAGAGAGAGAGAGAGAGAGAGAGAGAGAGAGAGAGAGAGAGAGAGAGAGGGAGAAAGGAGAGGGGAGAAAAAGGAGAGGGGAGAGGAAAGAGAGAGAGGAAGAGAAAGAGAGAGAGAGAGAGAGAGAGAGAGAGAGAGAGAGAGATAGAGAGAGAGAGAGAGAGAGAGAGAGAGAGAGAGAGGGAGAGAGTGAGAGAGAGAGTTGGTGATTCGAGACATCAAACATAAATCTGATTTTACATCTTGACCTTATTCATGTATCGATGTGATTGATGGAAAATATTCCTCAGCAGGTCATAAATAAAGAAAAAAAAAACAGAATAAAAGTGAAAAAAACCCGCAAAACAACAACAAAAAAAAACCCCAAAGAAACAAAAAAAAAAAAAACCAAACAAAACAAAACAAATGCAAAAAACAAAACATAACAATACGAACAATGGCAATGATAAAAAAAAAAACGATTAACAACAAAACAGCAAACAATCAATTATAAAAATATCGGGTTTGAAACTCACACACACACACACACAAACACAAAAAACATACACATTCACACACACACACACACACACACACACACACACACACACACACACACACTGAAAACACCTGAAAGTCCGTCTCATAGACAATTTGCACCAAGTCTACTCACAGTACACTCCCATTTAAATAGTTGCTGCCATTATTCTTCCAAATTGGTGCTTTCCAAAAAACTGGCTCAGGTGCCAATGGTACAATTTAATACTTTTCAAAAAGAATGATGATGTCAACTTTTACATTCACGCATATGATGTGATCATCGATTCATTGCACCTTGGTTCCAAAATATCCCCTCAGGTTAATGATTAAAGGCTGGTTTTCCAAAACTCGTCAAGTCGATTTTTCTAATTTTTGAGATTTTCCATCCATGAAATAAATTGAAACGTAAGTTTTGTTTTTAAGCATCAATTGGCACAAGAATTTCCCTATTAAATTGTTTTGTTGTTGTGAATTTGAAGTTTAAATATGATAAAATGATAGAGCGAATGAGAAATTTTAGAGGGAAATAATCCTCAATATTTCAAAATGGGTTAAACGGAGTTTGGGAGTTTTGGAAAACCACTCTTATTGTTATGGAATGATAAAATATAAATAGATAACTTCCGTTTATTCACATCAAAGGGATAATTTGTCTTTAGGGTCCATTCCAAGGTAAGGCTCGAATAAATATAGCCGCAATGCAGCGCCATCAACATGAGCTAGGACGAGGTGACTTGCCCAAGGCCATAATATACTTTATGGGTACGAAGCAAATACTATACTATTATAAGATAGAAATGCACTCGTATAAACCTAATTATATGTTATTTCATCTTTCATGCAATTTGGAAAAAAAAAAAAAAAAAAAAAAAAACAAAACAAAAAAAACTAAACAACACCCCCTCCCTGCCCCTCCCCCACCCGAACCCCCTCCCCCCTCCCCCTCCCCCCCCCCCTCCCCCCTCCCTCCCCCCTCCCCCCCCCCCCCCCCCCAAAGAAAAAAAAAGTCAGACAAACAAAAAAAACAAAACAAAAACAAACAAACAGACTAACAAAACAAAACAAGTAAAACAACAACAATAACAGAAAAAGCAAAAAATGAACCCCCCCCCCCCCAAAAAACAAAAAAAAAAAAAACAAAAAAAAAAAAAACAACAACAAAAAAAAAAAAACAAAAAAAACAAAACAAAAAAAAACAACAAAAAAACCCCACAAAAAAACCTAACAAATAATAAAAGCAAACGAATACGACAGAATAATAAAAGTGATGCTATCTTGGTGCAAGCCTCTAGGTATATATATATATAACATAATTTTTTAATATGATTTGAAAGATGATTTAGATTCATTGTTTACAGGTTAATAATTGAGTGATCCATAGCCAGAATCGGGCATTTATTTTTAAATTACGAAACTGTAAATCATTGTAAATCCTCTCCAGCGGCGCAAAACAATGTAGTTACAATCGTACCAACGTCCCTCGAGGTAATCTCTGTGTGTGTTTGTACAACAAAACCCCATTCGCTCGTGTTTTCTTGAAGGAAGTGAACGATCAAACATACCCGTGTTCGACGAGGAGGGAACACGATTAATAACATTTTTCGAATTAAAGAACGTTGAAACTCTTCGACTCAAATCCATTGAATACTCTTAAATCCTTTCATACATGAAGAGATTTCAAGAGTTCTCCTTTCAATCGTTTGTATAGCTCTCACCGTTAAAAAGAGAGGGGAAAAAAAAAAAGAAGCGCGAATGAAGAAAATATAAAAAAAGACATTCTTATTATCAACGTTGCGACGACTGGCCTAGTCTAATAACTAAATTGTCCTGTTACGGGCTGCCGATTTCAACAAGAATACAGCGTATTCTTCCGCAATGTTTCGAAACTAATTTGAATACACAAAAAGCACCCAGCACTTCTGCTGTTACTGCCCAAATGAAGTAGTAGCGTGGTGATTGTCAGTTCATAATCCAAAACGATGGAATGTTGTTACGTCACACACAACTTTCAGAATGTTTTGAGGACATACTGAGACTTTTTGTGTGTACTCAGTGTGACATCTTTTATACTTTTTTTTTTAAAGGATCAAAGCAGAAAGTTTGAATTGTTCTGAAATAATGGCCACAACACCAATGCTCCTCTGCTTCTGTAAAAACGTGTCCATTTTTATCTCGGATTATGATATTAAGGTTAATCAGATATCTCGAGGCAAAGGACGTTTTCAAATTTTCTATTTTATCTGAAGTGATCACCAACTTGTTTTTTTCCACATTGAAATTCTGTCTCAATACATTATGTCACTAATGAATTGAAACAACGTTATTTTGTGTTTTGTCTGTAGAGTCGATACGTGAATACATGAAAATGGGTAAGAATAATCTTAATATTATCGGAAAACAATGGAGAAAAAGAGATATTAAAATGAATGTCCTAAAGCAACAATTTACAAGTGTCATAAGTGAAGCTTGATCACAAATTTACCAACAAGATGGCCTGTCCTGCGTCTTGAAACTGGGTCAGTGGCCAGGTTGAAGGGAATGTCATATTTAACCAGTTAACTTCCGTACTCTGGAAAGACGCGTATTTTTAAATTTGGCCAAAAACTCGTCCTTCAAATATCGATCGATTTAAATGACCCTCATCTTGGCATAACCTATGAAACCTGGGACCTCGCAAGGGAATTGAATCGAAGCCAATCATTTTCATAACCTTAGAAATGGTAGTTATGGTGTTTACGTCTCTTTCTATTGCATCGCCACAGCCTTTGAACTACATACAATATTTTTATATCCGCCTAAAACAGAGAGGGATTTATGGTTTTCAATTATCCACGCAAACAAACATTCAATGAAAATCTCATTTTGATACAAATAAATCTAAGTGTAGGAGTTTGATAATGAATGTATTCTATTGTCACGTGGTCAATACTTTGGATTGAAAACTGTAATGCTGACCTATATCCTGTCATACTTGGAGATCCGCCTGTGTCTTTGGTGTTTACGTAGTGGTCTCTTATCAGCAGCAAGGCACCGATGAAGGGCCGGTCCGAATCGTTTTGTTATAGATAAGGTTGCCATAACCAAAGTAACCTTGAGTGATGGTGATAAAATAGTGCCATGACTCGTTCGTGATATTGTGACTGGCGTTTAGTACCCTGTACCAATCTATTCGTGTGGTTAAAAACCACAAAAATGTAAACGGCAACCGCAGACAGTCATATCAGCTACTGTCTACTATTATGTGCTTTGTCCGCCTGGATTGCTTTTTCGAGGTTAAGGTATTAGCTTAGAAAAAGAGACGAAACTAGCGTTTTCTTTAGCCTAAGTTTGTATATCCTTCTCTTTCGATGAGTTCCCCCCCCCCCCCCCTCTCTCTCTCTCTCTCTCTCTCTCTCTCTCTCTCTCTCTCTCTCTTCGTTCTCCTTGCCCCCCTCCCTCTCTCTTTAACCTATTTATTATCCCCCTCCTCTCTCATATTATTCTCATCCCCTCTCTCGCTCCTCAAGTCTCTTTCTGCCTCTCCCCCCCCCCCCTCTCTCTCTCTCCCCCTCTCTCTCTCTCACCCCCCTCTCTCTCTCCATCTTTCTCTCTCTTTCTCTCTATCTATCTATCTATCTATCTATCTATCTATCTATCTATCTATCTATCTATCTATCTTTCCATCCATCCATCCATCTATCTCTATCTATCTATCTATCTATCTATCTATCTATCTATCTATCTATCTATCTATCTGTCTATCTATCTATCTATCTGTCTATCTATCTATCTATCTATCTATCTATCTATCTATCTATCTATCTATCTATCTATCTATCTATCTATCTAGCTAGCTATCTATCTCGTTTTTAGTTCTCTCACCTTATCTTTAACCAGAGGCCGTATTTTAAGAATAATACTATTATCTCTTTCTCTATTTTTTCCCCTTTTCTATGGCTTGCCCGCATCCTTGCATTCTTCTTCATTTTGTTAATTGTCGCCACCCCGCGCTCAAATATTTAACATAACACCCCATTTTCTTTTTCTTTTTCTTTAAAATGTAACATTGGTGACAAAAAGGAGAAATCCTCACACCGAAAGGTCCAATATGAAGCGATTGTTATGGTCGATATACCGGCTAAGGTGACGTTTATAACTCCTCATTTGCACGACCGGCTTAACATAGTGGCGCGTTATCGAAGCTCTCGGGTTCGAATTCTTATTAAAAGGGGATGGGGGGTGGGGGGGGGGGGGAGGCATGATGACCGAGTAAGTAAGTAGTCCTTCAGAGCCACCATGCCCATGGAGCCAGAGTTTATCGCGGTTTCTATAGCGTTAAACGGACAATAGCAATTGCTTGCTACCCGTTGGATAGGACACTAGTCTATCTCAAAGTACTTCCGCCAGATCTAACAGACCCAGCTACCCAATATAAATGCTGGTTGGACAGGGGGGGGGGGGCAGAATATATATCGACTGCACCCGGGATCGATCTCGGTCACTTTGCTTGTGAAGCGAGTGGTCTACCAACTGAGCTATCGGGACCCCCGGGTAAGTAAGACATAGTATTAAATCCATAAGGACCCAGGTTTGCACCCTGTTATCTACATCTCGTATTTTACTCTTGAACAAGAACCTTGCCACGTGTTGCTTACCTTTCGGTACTGCATTGCTGCTGCTGTTTGGGTTATTTAAGCCTTTCTCCTAAATATATTTTAAAACCCAATTTCCTATTTGGTGGATAAACTGATATTTATCATAATTCTATTTAATTCTTTTTTTAAATTCCCCAAAATCCCGGGATTCGAGGGCCATGTTTCTTTGTTTTGGTGAAACGTGGATAGATACTGCTTGCCAGGAAACTTTCACAAGAACTGCGTTGAAAACCAAAAACACATTATAAGAACGGAATCAACAAAAGACGAGGGTCTCTTGAAAATACTTTAAAATGACTAAACAAGAACATTTATATACCGTAACACAATATCCACTAAGCGTGCTCAAATTGCTTTACAAGTGATCCCTAGCAACATAGAACATGTAGGACCGGGCATGAGCCCTGTTAGTCGATATTGCAATTTTTAGGGGCTGAAACAATGCTATTAATGACCAGGTACTCATTTTACACATGAATACAGTGAGATAATGTGAGTAAAAAGCCTTTTCCAAGGACTCAACAATAGGCCGCTCAGAGCGGGTCTCGAACCCAGGACCTTCCGATCCGAAGGCGGCGAGACTCATACGACAAGACCACGTACCCTCACAATGAGGGCATTGAACAACAAGATTGAAACGTATTTTTATCCTCTGTTCCTTTGTACACGTATAAGATCTTATTAAAATATCTTTTATTAACTCGTGCTCTATATAATATTATATTCACAAATAGACACGTCCTTCCTGTGTCTTTTCCCCCTCTCATCTTAGTCTAATAAACATGAATGGGAAGAGGGAGTGATGTGGTGATCTGAACTCTTAACCCTCGTATCCGGAGATATTGGAGCGACATTTTTAGTATTGAATAAAGTTAAAATAAAGCTCAATAATTCATGCTCTAAGTGTGGTCTCATACCATATTAGGACATCCAATTTTTATAGAGCTTAAACTAAATTTTCGGATATAAAGCATCATTTGCCACAACTCATGCATATTCATAATCCGTATCGATACCACTTTAAAACTTCACCACCCTGCACTGATAAACCAGCTGCTCTGTATATTATGCTCTATAATGCTTCATCGGCCATCAATCGCAACGTGAGCAACTGAACGACTCTGTCATTCCCTGATTGTATATTGGGACATGAGATGAATAAAAAAAAATAAAAAAAGACGCAGGAATGACGTATATGTGATTACATAAGAACACGTGTAAACGGCTGCACTGCCCTCAATGCGAAAAAAAAAAAAAAAAGGAAACCGCTTTGAGCGGGTCCTACTGTGGATAAGTTCTATTTAAATGCTGTCTTATTTTTTCATATTTCATTGCTTCATACCGCTACTCATTCTCAATGAAAACAGAATGACAATATGAAAATTTTATCATTCAGTACAACGGATATAATCTACTTATAAGACAAGCAGTTAATGTTGTACATTGGCGGCTGCAATAATGGTTTCTTTTTCAATGTATAAACTCATATGTGCATAAACGGCTCACTTTTTTTTTTCAAACGAGAAAAAGACGTTGCATTGTGCAGTAATTTGATTTGCTTTTTTTTTTTTTTTTTTTTTTGCTCCATGATTTAACGATGTAACAAAGAGTGAGAAAGAGAGGATATATTCACATTGCCATTTTAATTATTACCCCCTTAATTGTCCGTAACTGCCTGTCTAATTTTACAAGCCCAAAAACGAGAGGAATTTCTTTTGTCCGATTGGGATGTCAGCGAAATTTATTTCATCGCATCAAGTAACAAATTTTAATTGATGAAAAGAGTGACAAGACTCAATAAATTCCTCAAAATTAGGAATCCGTGCGAGATGGAAAGAGCATTGAATTCAAATTCAAATGATAAAGGGATGCTACCCGGAATCGTAGGGATTCCCATAACCTCCCTTTGACTCTCGCCGACTGCGAGGCAACGCGTGAAAAGCCGTGATGCAACGTCACGTAGCACCTGCTAACCTTACTGACCTCGACTTTGGGACAGACCATTGTACAATGACGGCAGCAGACGACTTTCATAAAATGAAAATGGTCTTCAGACATTCCTCTTGGCTACTATTGTGTCCGCTGCAATTTTCGCTTCTTTTGTGTCTGCTGCAAGAGAAGAAAATTAAATATAATACATCATGGGAACTATTTCCATTTTTGAAGGACGATTTCATCTTTGGGACACTGGCGGCTTTCTGGACAACAATGTCCCCATTATTTACGTGTCTCCACAATCATTGCTTCATTTGAAATACGATGCGCTTGTATTCATCACCTAGAAATGGCTAGCTTTTTGTTTGAATTGAAATAATTTGAAGTAACACCGATGTCTCGGCTTTCCATCGTGGAATTAGTTTATCACCAGGCTGTCCGAAATGTTTGCAGCATATATCACATTTCATATGGGACAGGTGATGTGACACACATTTGTAGCACGCTCTTTCTCTCTCTCTCTCTCTCTCTCTCTCTCTCTCTCTCTCTCTCTCTCTCTCTCTCTCTGTGTGTGTGTGTGTGTCTCTCTCTCCTCTTTGTCTTTATATATATATATATATATATATATATATATATATATTATATATATATATATAACATCCTCCCTTTCTCTCCTTCTCCCCCTCCTGGTGACTCTCTCCTCTTACATCTCTCTCTCTCTCTCTCTCTCTCTCTCTCTCTCTACCTATCTATCTATCTATCTATCTATCTATCTATCTATCTATCTATCTATCTATCTATCTCTGCCCCCCTCAGATTCTCTTTTTCTCTGTCTCCTCTTCCAATCACTTTGTATATCCCCCCCCCCCCCCCCTCTCTCTCTCTCTCTCTCTCTCTCTCTCTCTCTCTCCCTTTCCCTCTCTCGCTGTTAATGTGTATGTGTGGGTATGTTTGTATGTATGGATATGTTTGTGTTTGTGTGTGCTTCCCCTTCTATCTCTCTCATCTTCCTAACTCACTCATCCCCTCTCTTCTCTTTGTCGAGTCTAAGTTACCATATGGGTATTCCAGTCCTTCAGTGACTCACTAAAAAACATATAAATTCCTTCAATTGTATAAAAACGTCATCACCATGTAATCAACAACAAAAAGTATATATATATATATATATATATATATATATATATATATATATATATATATATATATATATATATAACATTCCGTCTCAGCTTACAATTCGCAATCTATTCTAGTCTGTAAGAAAGCTGTTTAAAAATCTACTTTATATTTATATTATACCGTGAGATCTTTTCTTGGATTCTTTCTTCCTCCAAACTCGCAATTTTCCTTCGTATTGTTTTGGCATGATCGACACGACAGTTAATGCACAACTCTTTGTTGTAAAGCTTTCGTTTTACACAATTCAATGTGAATTATATTATGTTACATACTACATGTATATAGATTTAAATCCAACAAAGAGTGAATAGCCTCTACATCTCCACACACCCTCCCACCCCTATTCTATCGTCCTGCATTTGACACGACACAAACCCTAAAACAATCTTATGTTTTATATGAAAGTGAAAAAAAAAGCAGAATCGGTTAATCATAAAACCTTTAAAAAAAGTTGTGCATTGTAATAACACAATACCAGACAGAAAATACTCGCATTCTCTCACCATACTCAGGTGTAAAACGAGTGTCTGGTCGTTAAAAGCGTTGTCTCTGACGGAAAATAAATGTAATTTCGCCTAACAGCCTCGTCTCGTCTTACATGGTAAGTGTTGCTGTTGGCTACGGGCCCCTTGTAAAACGCTTTGAGTACGTTTAGTGTATAGGCACGACATTAAAGCTCAAGGGTTTAAAATTTATTATTATTTTATGTTTTTAAAAAATGGTGTCCTCTATTTTGGTCCACCATATGGAATGCACTCACTCCAAGGACAATAATGGGGGATTATCCATTTCTTACAGGAGATGTCTAAGGATTGAGTTGTTTCGTAAGGCTCGTTGCTTCTTTCTTTCTTTTTAAAAAAATATGTGTACCCTTCATTAAAAAAAAAAAGAAGAAAAATAAAGGGTACACATAGGGGGTCCCGATAGCTCAGTTGGTAGAGCACTCGCTTCACACGCAAAGGGACCGAGATCGATCCCGGGTGCAGACGAGATTTTTTTTTCTGACCCTGTCCACCCAGCAATGAATGGGTAGCTGAGTCTGTTAGAGTTGACGGAAATACTTTGCGATAGACTAGCGTCTTATCCAAAGGATAGCAAGCAATTGATATTGTCCGTTTCACGTTATTGAAACCGGGATAAACTCCGGCTCCATGGGCCGAATGACTCTAAAGGACTACTTTCTTTTTTTTTTTTTTTAAACGCATAGCTTATTTGTTTTTGTATGCCTGCTTCAGGGCCAACAAATCTGGAATAATTTACCGCGGGATCTTAGAAAGCTAGACGA